>NC_054861.1:3623621-4227558 GCF_016861865.1 Aspergillus puulaauensis | reverse complement strand
CCTAACCCTAACCCTAACCCTAACCCTAACCCTAACCCTAACCCTAACCCGGACCCGGACCCTAACCCGGACCCGGACCCTAACCCGGACCCGGACCCTAACCCGGACCCGGACCCTAACCCGGACCCGGACCCGCCTCGCTGCGCTCGGCGCACTAAATACCCGTTCTCGAACACTCAGCGGTTATCGGGCGCTTCGCGCCCTCCAACCCATAACTCCCCCATAAATAACTCGCAGCGGTGATCAAACTCCACCCTATCTTGAATCCTAAACCCTTACTATCGCAACTGAATCCTCAACTTCAAAACCCTCACTCTGAATTTAAACCCTTAACTTTAAAACCCTCCCTCTGATTACTTAACTCTTTATATCAAAATATTCAAACCAACCCTCCAAACTCGAAAATCTATAACCTTATAACCCTTACCCTTATAATGAATCCGATTGTTTAAAACCCTCCCTCTATACTCTAAATCCCTTAACATCAAAACCCTCACTCTCTACTTCAAAACCCTTACTCTGAACTTCAAAACCCTCCCTCGAAATTTAAAATCCATACTCGAAATTTAAAATCCTGAACTTCAAAACCTTTCCCCTATCTACCAATCCCTCAATATTCGAACCCGGACTCTCAAATCAATACTTAAAATCTTGAAATCTTTAACCTGACCCTGTGAAAACTATAACTTCTGAATTCTTCACTTTGATAAACTATCTTGATTTCCAAATCCCCGGACTTTATATCCTTGAATTATCTGATTCGGAAACCTAATAAATCTCCCACTACCCCCTGATTATACCCTTTCGCACCTCTAAATGTATCCTCAATCTAACTTATCTCGTTTCTTTATTTTCTCTTTAATGACTATTCTTTATTATGTTACTTAAAAATCTCTATAATTTTGATGATAATGCTCCTGATCCTGGTAATTCTTAAAATCTTCCTGATTATTATATCTCTTTAACCAAGTTATATAATCTTTTTTATATATTCTTATAATCTACTTCACTCGTTAATTAATTTAACCCTCTTCCTGATTCTCTAATCCAAATATGATAAAATATATTCTGATTCTCTTAATAAATCATTACCCTGTTCTGTCCTATGTCCTTACTTGAATTATAAAACTAATCAAAATCCTTTGGCTATACTCTATGATCTATCAATCTAATTTTTTCCAAAATAATCATCTCCCGGGATCTTTCATACCCCGATAATATATATATATATCTGGTCTGCATCTAAAAATATCTCCTGCGATATATACTCTTCGCTATAACCCGGTGATATATATCTATATCTGGACCAAACCTAAAACTATGCCCTGTCATATATATTCTTCACCACACACCCGGAATGATATGGATTTCTCTTCTCAATCCTACCGTCATATTAACCCGGCTTCGATATCATGACATACCCGTCGTAACCAACAAAATACTGCCTGGACCTCAACTCCCTGTCTATCAACAGTACCCTGCCCAAAAAATGCCGCCACCGATCGATAATCCCCGGCCGGAACGGGCCCGGCCACAATCTCCTGCTGGAATATCTTCCCGGCGTATATCACCCGGCCCTCCAACTGCCGCGGCTGTAACCACTGCTCCCATGCGGGCTGGACCATACGGCGGAATGGCCCGTACACCATCCCGGCAATCATCGGGAGCAACGCCCCGCGCCATGTACATGCCTCCCCATGCTGCCACCCATGGCATATCGCCTGCGGCATCCCGCATTGATAACAACACCGAAACGGCACATAATCCACCCGCCGCTGCACCTGCCCCAACCATTCCTGCGCTGCATGGCTCTCTGCATGCGTGCATTGCTCTAATTGATGGTCCCCATCCCGCCCCCGAACCGTGCAAATATAACACTGGTCCAGCCATTGCCGGGCCTCCTGCTCAATGAATTCCTCATCAATCCCAGCCTGCATGGCCTGCGCCTGCTGTTGGACGGCCGCCTGCTCATACTGCCGCTCTTGGGGGGTATACCCGGCGCTGGCGGGAATAACCCGGGCTCGGGGCACCTGGGATGTAATGGACTCGCCGCTGTCAATGGACATGGCCCGCGGGTGATCCGGGTTCTCCCCTGTATCGGAACTGGATGATGCATAATGCGGGATAAACCCTAATCCAGTATGAATCTGGGCTCCAGAACTGCGAACCGCATCATTGGGTAACCCTAACTCTGGATCTCCCTGCCCGGAACCTTCGAACCCTGACTCTGGTGCCCTCCCGAAACGGCTGAACCCTGACCCTGACCCTGACCCTGGCGGACTGCTGGCCATACTAACGGGCTCCTCCTGCACCTCCCAATCGGGATCACACCCGTCACATGCCAATTCATCCGGACCCTGATCCCGGCACCGCTCCCGCGTGTATCCATCCACCGTCCCATCCAGGTACCCATCCCTAACGCACTGGTGGCCGCAATCACCCGGTGCAGCCCGTCCTGGAACCGCTGCATCACCCCAGCCCGGTCCACTGCCTCACTGTGGTATGCCTCACACCCGAATTCCCGGCTGATGGCCTGCACCTGGCTCTTGGTCTGCCCGTACACGATCACCCGGCCCCCCCGCGCTTGCTGGATCCGACCCTGGATGTACTGCACCACCCCGGGCGTCACCAACCACTGATGGGGTTCCCGCGGGGTCTGGCGCGGTAAAATGGGCCGCCATACCCGGTATGCCACGTTCCCCCGGCTGGTCCGGGCCCGGTACATACCCACCGCGCTGGCGGGATGCTGGATCCGCTGGACAAATATTCGTTCCATACTGGGGGGCAGTGTGGCCGTTAAAAATACCATCTGCGTGCGCGCACTGACCAACCGCCCTAATCGGGCCATGGCCGGCCGGAAATCCTTCTGCGAATTCAATATAATATGGCACTCGTCCACCACGATCCGGTCCAACCGCCGCATCCACCGCTGCCGGTTCAAAAACGTGTGGAAATCCGGGTCCTCGCTGGATTCGGGCGTCACCAACACAATGGCAGCTTCATCCGGGGGTCGTCGGCTCTCCCATGATACACACCGGATCCCGAGCTGCTGGCACCGCTGCATCAAATCCGCCCGCAGTGAAACTAACGGGACCACCACGATGGTACACCCCCCGGGGCCACGAACGCGGGCAACATGAATAACATGCTTTTCCCGCCCCCGGTGGGCATCACCGCCACCACCGGGCTGGCCCCATCCTGGATGGCCTGGATGGCCGGTTGCTGCACGCCCCGGAACTGTATCTCCCCCTGTCCGGTCATCCGCTGCAGTGCGGCCTCCATGTCCGTGGCCTGCAGCTGCGTCCGCCGCCGGGCCTGGTGATCCGCGGCCTGCGCCTCCCATGGGTTGACCCGTTTCCCCAGCACCGTGGGGGTTTCCGCGGTAAACCCTAAAAACTGATGCCAATCCATGCTGGATGCCCGGAACTTCAACCGCCGCACCGTCGTGCTCCCGGCGAATTCCATGCTTTCCCGCCCATATACCATCCCGGCCACGTGGGTGCTATGCCCGGCCTGCTCGTCTGCAATATCCCCGATCCCGTCATCGGGGTCGGTATCGGCGGCAATGGCTGTCAGCTCCTGCTGCCGCTCGGTTTGGATGTTGTCCGGGAACGCGCTGGATCCCCGCAAAAACCGCCGGCTGATGCCCACCGCGATGTCCCGGTAATTCGCCACGTTGAACCCGAACCCTAACCCCAGCCCGGTCTGGCTGGCCTGCTTCAATGCCTCCCGGAACCGCTCGCTCGTCCACGTCCGTCCGCTGCCCACGTCCGGTCCCCATAAATATGGACTGCGGTGGTGGGGTTGGGATTCAGTCCCGGGTTCCACCGTCCGCCCCCAGCTCACGGCCAGCTGCCGCAGGAATGGCAACACCAGCCATAAATACCAAACCACTAATTCACCCACGGCCCGGGGTAAATATCGATGGATGATCTTCACGTCATTACTGCTATAAAACCCCTTGTGGTATGCGGACACGAACACCACCATCCCATCTTCAATATATATATTGCGGCGCATGTTGGTGTCGGTGTTGACATGCTGGATACTCAGCAGCTCGGGGGCCCGCGCGGGGGCACCGCTGGTCAAATACACGGCCACCGCCAGCTTCTCCTTAAACCGGGCCACCTGCTGGAAGTACTTGGTGGCCTTGCTGGCGCTGAGCCCCCCCTGGGTGACGAATGCCCGGGCCACCGCGGGTTCCTGCGCAATCCGGTCGATTAACCAATGGCGCCCCGGAACGGGCCACTGCGTCCGCTGGTCCGATAAAAAACTCCAACCCGGCGTGGCTTCGGTGGGATTATCAAATAACCCGTCCCATGGGATCGCCGGCCACTGGCGGGGTTCGGGCTCACACAGCAGCCCTCCCAGTAATCCCCGCGCGGCCTGGACCAGCCCGTGCACCATCCCGCGGAACTGGCCCATGGTAAAATCCAGGTTCTTGTACAGCAACCGCTCCGTGCCCATCCAGGTCACATGGCCGGGGGCCGTGGTGTTGTAATGGACCTTGAGCCTGTATGTCCGCCAGTCTAACAACACCTCCACCGGCCCGTGTTGGCCCCGGACCATGAACTTACCCACCATGATATCAACCCCGGTCTGGAACGGCATGCGGCCCTGGCGGGACATCCGGCTGATGGGGGCAGCATCTTGGCTGTGGATGGACAACGGTGGGGATGACGGGATCGGGCCCCCACCTGTACCCTCCGCGAACCCTTCATCCTCCATGATCAATCCCAAATCATCGTCCGCGGCATCCCCGGTCCAGGAGCCCTGTTCGGCCTGCCCCGCCCACATCTCGATAATCGCCATGGGCTGGGGATCCAGCCATAATGCCTTCTGCACGACCATGAACCGCGCCACCTTCAACACCCGTGAAATGATCGGGGGTAGCTATCCGGATCCAGCCACGTCTTGATCCCCCGTCCGAGCACGGCCATACTGCATACCAGTGCACTCTCATATTCATGAACCTGGATCTTCTGGTTTAACAGCTCAATGCAAAACTCCAAGCATGCTGTTTCTACCCGGGTCATGACAAACCCGGCAACCCTAACCCTGAACCCGGAACTCTCCTCAGCTGGATCCTCCATGGGATCGGGGCTGGCGCGGCTGTCGTCCGGGACGGGGATGCCACAGCCCCATGCACCACCTGCATGGCCGCCTGCCACAGCCGTTGCCAGGTCTTCCGCTGCCGGCTGGTCATGATATATCGGGGCTCCTTCCCCTGCCATGGCCACTGGGTCTGGGTGCGCGCGATGAATATTAATATCTGCTGCCATGGCCGCACATGGTCCTGGATGCTCTTTTCATCCATGTACGCCTGCAGCGGCGTGTGGGGGGTCTGCCCCGGCATGGTGCAGATCGCGGCCATGCGGATCCCGCTCCCGCAGTGCTGCACGGTCCGCTGGCTGCGGCGGGCTAACTGTTCCATAGTATCCCAGATCACCCGCATGGCCTGGCTGGTCTCGTCCATCTCGTCTGCTCCCGGCGTGGCCACCACGTCCAGAAGGTCCTGCGGGTGTACCTCAGCCAGATACCGCGCCCACCGGGTCCGCCGCAGCCATGGGTTAGCATCCTGCAGCTCCCCGGCCTGGATCACCTGGTTAGCAGCGGCCTCGTCATCAGCTGCTGCCTGGGCCTTGATCTCGGCTACCATGGCCTCCCGGTCAGTGCTGGGGGTGGGTGGTTCCACGGGCTCGGGGTCGCAGGATCGAATATGCACTAAATGGGAGTTCTTCCGCGATGGGAATACCTGCTGCCATGCTACCATGCGGAATGACTGCTGGAAACTAGCCATGCCCTGTTCCCGCTCCTGGCGACTGACAAACCCGCTATGGCGATGCTGGGTCCATCCATGGACCTGCTGCCAGTGTTTCCGCATACTTTTGATATGGGTGGTGATGTACTGGCAATGTTCGGGGTCCTGCTGGCACTGCATGCCGTTCATGTACAGTTCAATCCCGGGTAATGGATTCTGCAGCATCCGGGGGATCTGGACAGCGTGGGGTTCCTGCATCACATTATCCCACTGCTGGATTGCCTCGGCCACCTGCGTACACTCCTGGGGCTTGATGGAATGCTTAACCCGCAGATGCGCGGCTACCTCCTTGGGGTGCACACCATATTTGCAGCAACGACATATGATAATCTGTAAACTAGGGATCCTTTGAAAAAATTGATGTTCCATGGTGCAGGACTGAATCTGCAAGATATATATATATATTATATGGTGGTTTCGGACTCGAGTCGCCGGGATAAACTTGGGATATGAATTAAAAATAGCCTGAAACTGGATCCCCTACCTTTCTTAAGCATGAAAATAGCCCCTGAATTCTTGCTGACTATATATGGTTGGTTCGGACATGTCATTTGTACGGTCGGTCGCGGGTGGTGATGATCCCCCATCAAACCTGAATCTGTTACCCTAACCAACTTCAAGCCAGTACCACACCCTTTGTAGTAAATCAACCAGCTTGAAATTTCGCCAAGTTATACTTTAACTAATACTGAACCGGCTGGCTTAGTTTAACCTCAATCGCCCTACAAAAGTGCATGGAGTGCTACACATGAAAAGCATGGAGTACTACCCCTACCATAGGTGCCTTGAGCCAATCACAGTAAAACCCTAACTGCTCCACAGCGGGCAGTCCTTCAAGGACTCCATGCCGCCTGTAGGATAGGTGCCTTGAGCCAATCACAGTAAAACCCTAACTGCTCCACAGCGGGCAGTCCTTCAAGGACTCCATGCCGCCTGTAGGATAGGGTTCCAAATATCACCCATGGATGCAGCCCCCGTCGCAAGACAAGGGGAGCCAATAAAGCCCGTAAGGAATCGAAATGCAAGAAGCATCCCAAAGTTCTTGGCGTAGATGACAGCAAACTGGAAGAAAACAAAAACAACCAGGGTGAGGACATAGGTTGGGCTTCGGCCAATATTAGGCAGTTCTGACAAGGGTGACCAGACCATCGGGCCTACTATGCAGTTAGTTACTCGATTCCGGGTCTAGTAGGAGGACCGAATATACATACCAAGACCATACCCGAGAACAAAAAGAGTGAGCCCAAGGACGGCCGCTACGTTGCTCACTCCAAACTGCTCCGAAATGCCAGGGATACCCGGAGTGTAGATGGCAGAGCCGATATAAATGGCAAAGGTGAGTAGCCATATCTCACAGCTGACAAGGAACTTCTTCATGGTACTCCAGTTTTGAGGATTCTAGGTCTTCTTATCAGCTTTGCTCTCGGTAGCGACAGCTTCGGAATACCAAGCTGCCTTCACTTTGGGAACAGCCGTACCTCGCTATCGTTTGCTCCTCGCCAATCCACAACAATAGCACCTTCTCCCAATCCGGTTCCTGGTCGAAGGCCACACTCACTTCCATCGCGAGTCGGCTGCCAAGAATTACGCCGAGTCACTCGGGAAGCCTGCGACATGACACTGTATAAGCCCCAAGTCTCATCTTCCTCTGAACTCTCCACAGATGGAGGCGGTGCCTCTTCATCTTTGGCTTGCGGTGGTGCTTTTCGACACTGCTGACAAGTAGTGTGGTCTATCTCTTCTGGGTATTGAAGAAATCGCGAATTCGTCAACAGGCGAACCAGCTTGCCAAACGCGGAGTCACGAATTGTCTCCATGGACCTGATGTCCCACTTATTACTGGAGGCAGCAGATATTGGGGAGGAAAGGCGAATTTAGCACAGTTGTATCTAATTACTTTGGGGGCGTCTGCAAGTGCCACAGCTTAAATATCATAAAGCTACAATGACATGGCGTCATGACTTCTATAGGGGCAAATCCGTAATTCCGTATACCCGGGGGGGGATACCTATGCCCACTGATGAATGAAATGGTTCCGCAAAGGATGGTAAACCTGGGTTTACTTAACTGGCTTACACGGAAAATTAAAAGCTAGAATCGTCTTCACCGTGACCGAGACCTGAATTGGTGGGCAAAAGGTGAGTGTTGTTTATATATATATCGTGGGGACGAATCGACATCCGTGGTGGGGACCGTGACTTTCCTAACCAAGACTAGAAACTCCCAGGCAAAATAAATATACACACAACCTCTGCTGTCCATCAACATTAAGATACAGAGAATGCACTTCAATAACTTACAGTACCGGAAAGCAAGCTAGTATAGTGGAACGCGCACTGGGTCTATCACTCAGATCAGGGCCCAGGTATTTTAATATGGCTTAAGCCAGTGTCTTTAGGAGGTGTATTCTAGTCTACAGCAGTTATACAGACCCAGCGGCTGGACAAAACCCTCCTTGTATCCAGGCTTCTGACTATCTCCTTTATGCCACTATGTTTTATTGCTTATATCTTTAGCATGCAAGCATGTCTATTGTTCACAAAGGTAGGGTTCGCCGTATCAGAACGATAAGACGTGGAGCTCACCTGAAATTTTGCTATTCCCCCTCAGTTCTCCAGAAGCGACTTAAACACATCAGCCGGTGTGCGCTTTGGAGCAGCAAGATCGAGCACTTCTTTGCTCGTTGTAGAGACCGCACACTTGCCTTCCCACGCCGTCACTGGGGCGTATTTGATAGATGCGATCATTTCGGGAGCAGCGCCATGTGGCAGCGAGTCAACAAATGACATGTCCTTGTAACTAACATGCTGGACTTTGGTTCCAATATCTCGCTCAACCATGTTTACGATCTGCTGGCCTGTGATATCCTGGGGTCCGTTTAGAACATATTTTGCTTGATTATGCACAGCAGTGTCTTCCTGGGACAGGAGGTAGGCTGCAACGATGCCGACCTCATCAGGATCAATAATTCCGACAGGCGCATCTTCTGATGCCAGTAGCCGCAGGGTGGTTTGCTTTCCCGTCTTGCGATACTGCTTGACAAATTCAACGGCGTTATAAAGGTAGAACGTGGAAAATATATTAGGTTGAAGTGATGTCCATTGCAGACCACTGAATTCCGGCGAACCCAGAAGCGTTTCGATAGCCCAATGTGAACGGGGATAGTAGGCATCGCAATCCGGGTGAACATTCGCAGCAGTAGTCGAAATTCGTACAACGTACTTTACACCTGCCTTGAGCGCGGCGAGGTGGAAAGCCGATTCTTCAGCGAACTGGGTTGGCTCGTTGTGGGATGCAATAAATACTCTGACTACCTCGTGTTCTCGGAGCCAGCTAGCGGTAGTCCCAATCCAGTTCTTCTCGACTATCTCAACACCAGGAATCTTGGAGAGATGCTGTGCAGCAGTGCCATTGAGTGAGCGGGTCATAGCCAGGACTCGATAATCCGCCAAAGCCCCGGTGGTCCTCAACAGCGTAGGCAGAGTCTCGGTGACACTTCGGCCAGTGTTACCAGTTGCACCGACGATCAGGATGGTTGGAGCCATTATGGAATAGATGAATATAGGAAAGAAGTCTTGCAAGATTTTCTGTGGTAACAGGGTAGGACTTGTCAACCGCTGGGGTACTGCACCTGCATTTATACTTGACCATATGCCTTGGATTAACTAGTTAGTTCATGACAACCAGTGGTTGATGTAATCAGTGTCTGTGGGATCTCCGGTGGGATGTCCGAGGTAATCAGTGGGATTTCCGAATTACTCAGTGGGATCTCCGGATGTTACAAGGTCGACGTTGCTTGGCGGAATTGCTCCTTGGTTGCCCACCTCCTTACTACACCATGATGGTATCCAACACGGTCACCAAATTGGCTTAACGAGCCGCGACAGAGTGATGAGATGCCCAGCGATAATCCAGTAGTACCGATCCCATTAGGGTCAATGTCCTCATCCGAGTAGGTCCCTGACATCATCCTATTTCTCACCGCACTCGACCCGATTACGAATTTTTATATCGGACATGACATCGCCAATCGAATTTAGCTGTGATTTCACTGGCTGCAGCGCAAGTTATCGGCGAAAGGAGCACCTAAATCGCCACAAAGCGCAACATGGCCCGCGACAGTCATTACTCTGTCCGGTCTGCGGGCGGATATTTGTACGAAGGTAGGAAGGATGATCTTCAGTGAATATGGATATTTTATTCACTGTCGAATTCTGTTTCTAGTGACACTCTCCGCCGGCATGTGCGACAGAGCCACCCAGGGAGTGAACCGATTGTGCCCGTAAGGCGGGCCTGTATAAATTGTCGGAGCCTCAAAACTCGCTGTGAAGGAGGGCCGCCGTGCACAGGTTGTCTACGCCACAATGTTCCTTGTTCTTTCCGCCCTCAGCCCCGGGTTGCAAAGAAGGGCCATAATGCAGGTCAAGTGATTGAGCCCAGTCATTCCGAGAAAACACAGCGCTTCCTTCAGCTGTACTTCAAACATTTCCACCCGTTCTGGCCCTTTGTGCATCGAGGCTCGTTCAACCAGAGCAATGAAATGCCGCTACTGGTGCAGTCCATGGTTGTCGTTGGCATGTGGGTCGAAGACCTGCCGAATACAAGGTCAGCAGCGATTGATCTTCATAAAACGCTGAACACAGCTATCTATCAACAAAGGGTCTGTTTGCCCTTACTGTCATGCCCTGGCAGCACCACCTGACAAAGCTTGCAGGAGAAATGGGATGCCTCTATCGCGGAGAACGTGTCTAGTATGTGCACATGGCCTATTCCAATGTACCAGGCTATTCTTTTGCACATCATATTTGCGTTCATAAGCAAAAAGCCCATCAGTCTGGGTCTTGATCTAAAACCTTCGCTTCAGCCCGCTGATTCTGATCTTCTGGCTGCATTGGTGCGAAGTTGCAGAAGACTGGGCATGCTTCAGTATGCAAACATCCTAGCGCGATACAAGCCAGGCGATCTTGCCTCATATGTTTGGGTAGGAGTAGAGGAGGTGAAACGATTCAATCTAGCGCTATTCCAGCTGTGCAGGCGCGTAAGCTCCGAGAAGCAGAGTACTAATGTGGAAGGAGATGGTCCTCCCGCGCCAACCAGCTGGCTGCTCACTTCACATGAACTAGAGTTTCCGGTGCCGAAAAACGATGCCCTCTGGAATGCCAAAGATAGGAAGGAGTGGATGGATGCTACTAATAATATGCAAAACATTGGCTTGGCCAATGTCATGGAGTCAGAGTGGATTGCAAAATCAGCAGAACCATTGCTGCTTACATGAGATTTGAATGAGTAAAGTAGCATGTGAGGTTTGCTAGGTACAGATAAGACCAGCTACAAGAATATTTGTATAATATCTAATTCATTCCGTACGAATTACAGTGCCATTGGCAGGGCCGAATGGAAATTCTTTCCTGGATACACTTTTGAGATAATTTATTTCAAAAGCCCTTAGTAAATCTTTTCCTTGCTTGTCTAATCTGGGTACTCTGCTGCAGGTTCAGGCGAGACATAACCTTCAAAACAGGGATGAATACGATAGCTATTATAGTAGAGTATTTGCCGTGCCTACTTACTAGGGCTGTAGTCTGAGTCCGTATCCATGGGGCGAGGATAGGGAGATCCTTTCTCTACAGTAAACTCTGTTCCAACCCATCCTAAGAGACTCTAATACGTATGTGATTATGCTCGAAAAAATTGGGTATCGAAGCGGATGTAGAGATGATCGTTTCCGGAGGCCACACTGGTGGCGACTGTGGTGGGGGCTCCGGTGGGAGCTTCGTAGCTGGTTATAACTACAAATGGCCTGATAATCATCGATGTAAACAAACTAATGATATAAATGGTGATGTTCGCCCGGCACGCGGCGTAGCAGCCAGTATACAATATATGTTCAGAGCAGACCACCACCCTTCGCCATTCTATTTCTCATTCCTGCAAGCATTCCGGCGGACTGTCGATGAATCGACTGTGGAGATGGCCAAAGATACAATTTTATATAGCTAAACGTGGGTAGTCAGGACATGGGTACGGCGTTGGAGGGTTACTCGGTGAGCACTTACATCTAGACCTGCCACCAGATAACTGGGGGTCGAATCACCATCGGCAGTCAATGAGCCTTGCGCAACTCCTGGACCTTTGCTGACACCAACCCAGGGGGAGACAGTGCCATTGGTAAAGGTGAACATGATTCCTGTCAGCCCTTGCGAGGAGAAAGCAACATGGATATGGTCAATGGCCGCGGAAAGCGGCATGTCAATCCATTTTGCAGCGAAGGGCTCATGAAACCCAGCTATAGCGGCAGCATACTCACCCCCAGAGGATGGAAATATGCCGATCCCTGATACAAAAGTCATTGCTCCGATCTGGCGCGTGGAGATTGCTATCTTCCCGCGATAGTATTGGCGGGGATATGGAAGTGGCTGTGCTCTACGATGAAGAACACGACATCCGCGCCAATGTGGGTATTTCGTCGTAGAATACGAGAGATCGCCGGTGAATTTATTAGCAGTTTCTAATAGCAGAGGTGGATGGGCGGCACCCTGGCTGCACGGCAGTTGAACTCGGGCTTGTTCGCCTGGTCCTCCGTGGACTGCAGTGCCATATAGGCTAGGACGAGAAGCAGAATCCTGTTCCACAACCAGCGCAATGGGTTCAACAAGTTTGCGGACCCTTTTCCGGTTGACCAAGCAGAGGCTTTGTCCGTCTTGTAGCATGGCTCTTACAGCGAAAAAAAGCCCACGCCAGTCGCGCCTACCAGTGAGGTTTGCGAACATGAAGTCCGCCTCGCCCCCTGGCTGGAATCGCGATCGCCAGTATGACTGAGGTAGTCTATCCAAGGCCGCAGTTACAGCAAGGTTCCGATTGACGAGCCTCAATATCGCAACCTCTTCACAAGATAGATACGGTAAGATCTCATATATCAGCTCAGGGGGCAGGGAGCCGAAGCTTGAACTGCTTGCACTCTGCAAGTATTGGGAAGCGGTACAGGGAGCAGGCGCCGCGATCTCAAACGCATCCAGTGATGGAGAGCTGCAGGGATCAGCGTACAGAGGCGAAGTCTCATCCACTGGTAGCGGTCGCGGGCGAAAACGTTGTCCCGCGCGCAGCTTGTGTGTTCGGGCGGCACCATCGTAGTCGTGCCCCCAGTCGAAGCTGGATCCGTTCATGCAAGGGACGCACAATAGCTGGCGATAAACCGCTGGAACTATTGCTTCTATATTCAAGTGGCTGAGTCGAAGGAGAAGTATCTGCCAGCAGGAGTCATGAACACCAAATGCCCAGGCCTGCCCACGATAGTCGGATAGTTCCCAACTGCCCCACGACGGAAGCTCGGTCTCGGCATAAGATAGATTGCTATCAGCGGGGGCTTCAAGAACATCATAGTTGTAAATCAACCCGACCCCGGTGAGAGTAGCGCGATCAGGGATATCCGTAGTGGTCAATCCACGGACCTTGCGGTACCATGGGCGGGGGTTGCGCTCATGCCAAGTATCTGGATTGATGGGATCCCGTTCCAGGATGACTCCACAAAAGGCACAGTAGACGTTGTTGTGCATGGTGGGGAACTGGAGGTGTGGAAATTGGGGGATGGAGGGGAAACCAGTTCTTATACGAAAAGTGGCGAGGCTGTGCTTTAGGGCTACAGCCTGATATATTTATAGCAGACAATCAGATGTTATAAGACAAATTATTGAAGAAAGCATCAACTAACCAGCCTGAGACCTAACTACTGACTACTTAATACTTACTACTTACTACTAACTCTAACTACCCCCCGCAATCCCTGCCGCAACAGCATTGTCCACACTCGCTACCTCAATAACCGTCCGAATATCCCCGTCTGCAAAGTCAACCTGATCCCGGAAATACAGCTTATCCCTCCCATAAACCTCCACCGTGAACCCCCAGTCTTTACCCCTCAGAACAGCGAGCCGCCCGGTGCAATCAACCATCTCGCCACCGGCGATAACCATCTCAACGGCCTGCGCGAGACTCTCGACGGGCGAGAAGAACTCCGGCGGGAACGCGCTCCACTCGTCCGCGCGGAGCATATTCGTGTGCACGTTCCCGGGGCAGACGGTGCAGATGCGGATCCTGTCGTTGTGGTACAGCGGGGACGCGACGCCGCGGACGAAGTGGATTGTGCTGGCCTTTGCAGCGCCGTAGATTGGTTGGAAGCTTGCAGCGTACTATTCATGCCAATATAAGGTATATAAGAGAGATAGAAAGGGAAGAGGGTCTTACAAGCCCCCCGATACTCCCCGTCAGCACAATCACGCCCCCTTTGCCCCGATGCGGGCTCAGGCGCATATAATGCAGTGCCAGATAAGCTGTCAGAATCGGCGCAGCACCGTTAATCAGGTACGGAGTGAGATTCAGCGGCTTGAGCGGTGCTGACCCGTCGCTATCACTGTTGCCAGTAACAGTATTATTAGGGTCATGGCTTGGAAGGCTTGCGCCTGGGTGTCGTAAGATGTCAGGTCGACTTCGTGGAAGGTGGCGCCCGGAACGGCGTGGAGGGCTGCGTCTGCGGCTGCGCGGTTGCGGTCGAGGAGGTGGAGGGTCCAGGATCCGGTGGCATTCAGGCGTTTGGCTGTTTCGAGGCCGATGCCTGAGACGCCGCCTGTTATTATGCCAATTTCCTTGGCCATCTTTGATTGCGGGTGGAGATTAGTGTTTCCACGAATTCAGTCACAAGGCCTCGTGGCTGCGGAGCATGTGCGGGAATACGCGGGCGAATCTGAGCAGTGCTCTTGCGCAAGCAGTGAGCTCTGGCAGCAGAGTTGGATGGTTGGTTGGCGGGGGTGGTCTGCAAAGAAGGGATGGAGACTGTTGAGCTCGTGGGATGCGTCTTATATCAAGTGTACCAAGACACTTACCTTAGACTGTCAGAGTACCACTTAGGATGACCGTCTCCAACAGCTCGTCCAGGCCGGACATCTCCTTCCTCGCCAAAAACTACGAGGACGAAAAGAGAAAACGTCTCCGAGCTGAAGGCGACGCACAATACGAAGAACCCTAGTCGAGCACGTTCTCCCAACTCAAATCTCTCGAAGAGGACCCCTGGGTCGACCACGACCACCTCAATTCCCAGCCCCAGATCCTTGGTGACGGACAGCAAGTCAAGTTCCTGGCCCTCGGTGCTGGGTTTGGGGGTCTTGTATTTTCGTCGTACCTGGTCGACGCCGGGTTCAAGCTAAAGGGGCAGGGCGTCTTCCGTACACGTATCGAGTCGCTGACTTAGGACGAGGCCCAGTCGCGCTGGGTTGCTGCCATGGAGCAATATCGCGGACCCAAGGAGACGCCTCTTCGGCTCACGGTCACAGCCCAATATATTATCCTGGCCAATGGTGTCCTCAACCATCCCAAGATGCCCAGGGTCCAAGGCATCGAGGGCTTTCAGGGTGAAATCATCCATACCGGCCGCTGGAACTACGGGATCACAGGCGGCTCGCCTACTGATGCACGTCTCACCGGGTTGAAGGGCAAAAAGGTCGGCATTGTCGGCACCGGTGCAACCGGCGTGCAGTGTACCACGGAGCTCGCGAAGTGGGCAGACCAGCTGTATGTCTTCCAGCGGACGCCGTCGGGGGTTGATGCACGCTGTCAACGCGAGATCGACCCGGCGGAGTGGGCAAAGATGACCTCCAAGCCTGGATGGTGGGCTGAGCGGTGCGAGAACTTCGACACAATCGTCTCTGACGAACCGGTCGAGGAGGATTTAATCAAGGATGGCTGGAGCACGACAAAGACATTATCAGTGCTGGCTGGCGCGCAGCATGGTCTGCTCGCCCCGGGGGATATCCCAGCCCATACCCAGAACATGCTTCAGCTCGATGCTCCCCGTACAGACCGGATCCGGCGGCGCGTGGACGAGCTCGTCACAAAGGATAAGGAGGCCGCCGAGGGGCTGAAGGCCTGGTATCCAACATGGTGCAAGCGGTGCGCCTTCTTACCCCTTCCCCCGGGCCTTCAAACTCTTACTGACAGAACCATTCCAGACCTCCAGACCATGCTTCCACGATACATACCTCCAAACGTTCAACAACCCCAACGTCACCCTCGTTCCCACAGAACAAGAAGGCCTCAAAAGAGACAGCCACAAGGGCCTCGTCGTAAACGGGAAGGAGTACGAGCTCGACATCCTGATCCTGAGCACAGGCTACCGCAGCCCAGGCACGAACTTCGCCGAACCAAGCCGCCGCTCTAACATGACCATCCGAGGCCGCAACGGTCGCCTTATGTCGGAGAAATGGGCGACGGATGGACCTGGGTCATTGCACGGGCTGACGACGCATGGGTTTCCGAATTTGTTTCTCACGGGGCCCTCGCAGACGGGGTTATCGGGCAATGTGACGCACGTCTACGATGTAGTCGGAAGGCATGCGGCGTACATTGTTGCTGAGGCGTCGAAGCGGAGTAGTGATCCTGGGCGAACGGTCATTGAGCCGTCGAAGGAGCATGAGGAGGCGTGAGTCAATCGACTGCTTGAGCTGTCCACTTTCATGGCGCCGATGGCTATTTGCTTGCCGAATTACCGCAACGGCGAGGGTGCTGCGCTCTCTGCTGAGGATCAGATCAAGGCGGCCAAGGCAGTAAATTACCCTCTTGGGATGAATGCGTATAGGAAGCTGCTTGAAGGCTATAGGGAGAGTGGTCGGTTGGAGGGGCTGAATGTGTCCGGTTAAGTAACAAGTATCTACTAGATGTATATTCTAGCTATAGGTTGTTTAGTATTTTATACGTTCTTGTCTGCCAGGTATTTTATCCGACAGTAGGATCAGAACTGCCACTGGGCCAACCAATTGCGCATGAGGGAGGCCGAGATCGGAGCGAGTGACTTCATCGTCATGCTCGCTTCCTGCGCTCGGTCAGTGCCGAGAGGTATAGACATCGTGGTGGTCGAGTACTGTAGGCCTTCATAGAAGCTCAATAGCTTCAGTGCCGGCTTTTCGGCGACCTCAGCCGGCGAGGGATCCTGGATCCTTGATAGCTCACCCACCCACAAGCCGAAGCTGACCGTATCGACCGGGTATACCTCTTGGATGGCTGGTATAAGCGAGGACCAGGCCACTGGGTTGGGGTTGGCGAGGTGGTATACGGCTCTGGGCGTTGTTTCGGTATGCCTCTTGTTGACAATGTCGATCACGATGCTTGCAAGAGTATCCTGTTATCCATGCGCGTAGACGTTAGCCAGCTGATATGCTTATTCATAGTAATTCCTCCTGTACGTTCAGTATCAACTTACCACGGGCACCCAGTCAACCACCATAGCACCCAGCTGGTCGGGAACCTTCCCCAGTGCCTTCGACGTCGCTATGATACTCGGGAGCCACTCTTGCGGATTCCAAAGCCCAGACTTGGTTGTTGGGCCAGCAATTTGGCCGACGCGATAGACCGATGTACGAACAGAAGCTCGACGGGAAGCTTCGAGGCAGATTCGTTCAGCGACGTGTTTGGACTCGCCGTATCCCTGGGCCAGCACTGCCGAGCTGTCTTCCAGGGGAATTTCCGGTATCGGGGACCCCCTATCAGAAGTCCAGCCTCCCACTGTGCTGACGGAGGATATAAAATGAATTTGTGCATTTTGCCGACTTGCCAGACTGAAGTCCACAAAGCGGCGCATGCCTTGGATGTGGGTGGCTTCAAAAGACTCCACGGAGTGGTTGAAGTTTACCATCCAGGCATTGTGGATGATCGTATCAACTGACCGTAACATTTCCTGGTACTTGGCTTCCGACAGGCCAAACATGGGTTCTCCGAACGAGGCCTGGAGGAATTCGACTCTGGTTTCCCAGTCGTTGGTTTGCAGTGCCAGCCCCTTTTCTTCGAAGCCCTTCTTGTGGCGGGACTCCGCATTGGATCGGTTCAGGCAGTAGACCTTGGAAATGGATGGATTGCTCAGCAGTTTGTGTAATAAATATGTCCCCAAAGATCCTGTTGAGCCGGTGAGGATCGCTGATGAAGGGGATGTCGGTCTGGTTTGAGAATTGTCTGCCCTCACAGGAATGTCGGCTGTGTACTTTTCTACGAGTTTTCGGATCTTCTCGTCCCGTGGGATCTCAGTTTGTGCTCTTCCACTGAGGGAGTCTTGGATGAACCGGGAGAGCTGCTCCACGCTTGGGTTAGCATATATGACCTGGGGGTTGATGTATTCTGGTGCGATTTCAGGTCGACGCTGCTGGATACCCTTCTGCAAGATCTTGGAGAGCTGCATCGTTATCAACGAGTCTAGCCCGGCAGTGTAGAGATCTTGGTTATCCAAGAAGCTGGAGCCTCCCAAAACATGAGTGACTAGCTGGCGAGTGTACGTCATGATACTGGCCTGATCCAGGTTCTCTGGGAACGGTAAAGTCAGATCGTCTTCACCAATAGAATAGATCATATCGATCTCCTTCTCGTAGTCAACCAGTACCGCACGCCGCATCAACGTCCCCTTCGGTGTAGTCTTGAACGGCTTCACCTTGGACGCCAGTCCGATCTTGCTCTTCATCACCCGTCCATGAGCGGCGATGGTCCGGTTCGCCGCCTGCACAATGGGCCATATTTCTTCGATGAACAGTTCAGTGCTCATCTCAGCAGTATCTTTGGCTGGCTGCACAAGGAGGCCGGCCTGGAAGCGAGACTGGCCGAAAACCATTGCCTTGGCCACAAGAGGATGACCTTCGATTATAGCCTCCATTTCCACCGGTGTGAACTTCTCGCCGTTGCTGAGGACTATTACATCATCCCGGCGTCCATGGAACTTCCACAGGTTCGCATTCGTGGGGTGTCGCTGGTATAAATCATTGGTTCTGTAGACGTCGAGGTGCGGGTACGTATGGAAGATGCCATGGACGCTCTTTGAGTCTTGCTGCCGGGGAATAACCATTTCATACAAGTCATCTCCGATTCCCTGCATGTCAATCCCGTACGATGGGGTCCATTCAAAGTAACTCCAGTCCTCGGGGGATTCCGGCACAACTGATGGGATCCAACCTATCTCGCTGGCTCCTATGACGGAGATCACTTGTGTATACCTACGCAGACGCTCGCCAATCTCTGGAGCCAAGGGGCCACCACCAAAATAAACATGTCGAACACCCTTGAGACACTCCAATGCCTCATCAGAATGACTCAGGTCTTCCAAAACAGATGGAGGGTAGAAGGCGGCTGTTGGGCGGGTGGCCTTCATGACTTCGACTAACAGGTGGACGGAGAGTGGCTTGTCAGGGCCTAGCAGTGCTGGAGTACCGTGGAAGATGGAAAAGACAAGGGCGATAAGTCCCATCAGATGGAAAAGAGGCGTTGTAACCAAGACGAGTTCCTCAGAGTCCAGGTTGAAGAATGGGGTCGGCTGACGACCAGTTGGCCAAGGAATACACGAAATGTAGTCGACTATTGCGAAGAAGCCGTTGGTGAGAGCGACGGGCTTGGGCAATCCTGTCGAACATCAGGTCAGTCCGGGTTCTGCGATGTGTTCAGGGGGGCATAGAAGACCTACCCGTGGTCCCGGAGCTGTGGATTATACATAGTACATCGTCCTCGGCTTCGGCATAGGTTGCTGGGAGAGGACATTGATGCAGTCCGCTCTTCGCACTGAGAATGGTCTGCAGACTGGGCACTTGGAAAACCTGCATACCGGGACAGAGGGCCTGGAGTTCCAAAGGCCTGGCCTCTCTTCCGTGGCTGAAGAAGAGCTTGTTACACCCTGTTGCTTCTAGAAGATGGAGATGGGCCTCGTCTGAGTTTCTTGTAGAAGGAAAGAAGGCCTATCACCTATGGTTAGACTTGAGGTTTTACGGGGTTTCGCTCTCTCACCTGATATCCTGTCTTCTGGCATGCCATCATGAAGATGCAGTAGCGAATATCATTATGCGCCATATAGGCCAATGTCTCCCGGGACTGGGCAGGTCCAACGGTACTTTCAATCCACCAGGACATGCAGTTCACTGCCCGAGACAGGTCTTGCATGTTCACGGCCTGGAAGCCATCGGAGACTTCTGGGCCCTTTGCGATGACGGAAAAGCGTCTGTTAGCATCTCGCTCAGCCAGGTCATCGACCACGCTTGCGAGAAGTCTCTTTCCGCGTGGCTCCATGGTATATGCGGGGGAGTACGGTCGTTAAAAGTACGATCTCAAAATGTTGAGGGAGGGAGAACAGGGAACTTATGTACCATAATAACGAGATCAGCATCGGAAACCCAGATCGAAGAGGGATTGTCCCTCCGCGCGTGCCGAATTCCTGGGAAAGTTGGGCAAAGAGTGGGTAATGAAGCCCAAGTTGCGTCTTGATTTGCAGAGACGCCTGGCTCACCCCACTGAGTGTCTGTACAGCATACCAGAAGCCTTGTTATGCTGGATTCAACTGTCACAACGCTTGTGCCGGAGTATCCACATCGGTCGCATTGGCTCTGATAAGTCGCAGCACGGGAGTCAACGGCATGAAGCTGACGAGAATCTAGGATGACTCGGAAAGGCTTCGAGTTGTTGTCTAATGAGGATATCGAGCGTCTGATAGTCTGGACAGTTAGGCCCCTTGGCATGTCCGGTAGAGTGCCGAACGGTACAAGTCGGCTGGTTATCGATTCAATTCAATTCAATTCAAGTTCATTGGCCCATTATAGCTAGATAGGGGTTCTGGCTATGCGGGTGCGCTGTTGGTTAAAGTAAACTTAAAGATCTTTTTACTATAAAGCTTGATCTCTGAGAAAATAAAGACTATTAAGTATGTACCAGGGCTAGAAACAGTGTTCAACGTGGGAGTGGAATATCGCTACTCGGCATTCGGTAGTCGGCATTCCTGATTCACCACCCAGAAGGTCTTTCTTCGGCGCTGCGATGCGTCCCTCCTTTGATTGCTCTCCTCTCTCCTTCTCCTAATAAAATAAAACAAGAAGATAAACCACCTAATGAAAAAGAAGTTTCAACTCCCTCTCGAACCCCCAGAACTGCCCCAACAAACATCCAGGACAATGGCTTCCGGCAGCAATGCGGTGCAGCTCACTTTCCTGACGACTGGGACCGTGCGAATTCGCCCATCGATGCGCTCTCAGCCCCCTGCGGGATACGCTCTGCTGCGCCGTCTCCGGTCGGTGTGTGACCGCGGGTGGACAGAAGCCATCCCTGTCGGTGTGTTCCTTATTCATCACCCAGAAGGGGTCTTTCTCTTCGATACAGGACAGTCGCCCTGCTGCAATGACAGCGGCTACTTCCCTCGCACCGCGCTTTTTGGCAGTCTCTTGGCCCAATTCACCATCGAACGCGGCGACGGGATTTTAGATCAGCTGCATCGGAAGGGGATCAAGGCGACGGATCTGAAGGGGGTCATCCTAAGCCACCTCCACAATGACCATGCGGGCGGCCTGGAAGAGCTTGTGGCTGAAGCCCCGAACCTGCCGGTCTATATCAGTCGCGAGCACTGGGACGCGTTCGGGAAACACCCGCTATATGCAAGTTTCGAGGGCGCAACTCCGAACCACTGGCCAGACCCCTTTACGCCGAGGATAGTAGACTTCCAGGACCGACCACTGGGACCGTGGGAGCAATCCTACCCGTTGACAAGCGACGGCAGCCTTGCCATCGTGGACACTTCAGGCCACGTGCCGGGCCACGTCGGGTTGGTGGTACACAGCCAGAGCGAAAACGACGGAAAGCCGGTTACTTACCTTCTACCTGGAGATGCGACGTATGGTATCGATGTTCTTGACAGAGAGGAACCGGACGGGATCAACGACGACCCAATGCGTGCACTGCAGACCTTGCGGGCGATCAAAGAATTTGCGCGACAGACCGACGTCGTTGTCCTCCCCAGCCACGACAACGACACTCCAAGACTGCTTGCTGAGCGAGTCGTCTATCGGCCAGATTCTGCAAACTCTGGCCGTTGAGGAATGACACCACAGTAGCTCATAGTATTCCACTGATCTGACCTGGCAACCACCATGTTAATGAACTAATATACTAGTTATATACTTGTTAAAGGATGTATAAGAGTCTCCTAAATTATCTATATTTAAATTAATCAATTCTATATACATTGCTGAATGTGACTTTTTTACTTTTATAATTAATTATTAAGGCAATGATTGGTCATCAATGTATGTCCACCGCCTCGATCCAACTATTTATTGTTGCAGGTTTGTTCTAATAGTCTGCCGTTCCAACAGTCAGGATAAGAGTGTCGATTCAGCATTCCTTGCGTTACCTCCGCTCTCCCAGCTTCATTGATAATGGAGCGGTCTGAGACTCCTCGCATGCGGGCACGGGTTATCTGTGTCATTTGCCATGAGCGCAAGGTATGCTGTCCTTCCAACATGTACAAGTTGCTGCCCGAGCTTACCGGTAGGTGAACCGTGCCCAGGTTCGCTGCGATCTGCAGGTCTCACGCGACAAGATCTGTAGCAACTGTCGCCGACTGAATCAACCCTGCGTGTAAGCTTTTGGCCCAATCTGGAATTCTCCACCACGGGGATGCGTTAGTAACCGGCTGTACTTTGTTCAGCCAGCGCCAGGGTCGTCGCATCAGGAATCGAGCTGTAGGCACTGCGGGAGATAGCATCCGCAGAGGTGACTCCATGCGGGTAACCAGTGGGCAAGGGATGGCCTCGCCCGTAGATTCCTCACATGCGGGACAGCAAAATACATCGGAATCGAAAAGCTTTATTGCTTCGGACTCGGTGCTGTACGAAGAGACCCCTCCGAATAATCCGTGTCCTTTGTTGTGGCAGGATTGGAAAAGCACCGAGCAGCAACTGAGGAACAGGTATATTAATAGTCCAGTTGTCTCGCTCGACGAGCCCCTGCGGCTGGCGTTTCTTGATTCCTTTGCTGAACATCTGGAGCATGTGTACCCCTTCGTTAACATGACACAACTACGTGAGACACCGCCACTTCTTCAGAAAGCGCTTCTACTAGCTGGGAGCCTTGTTCGCCGTATTGACACAGTCGAGGATTTGCAAGTTCCATATGCTCTTTACCAACAGTCCAAGGACGCTATATATACGAGTAGTGGCAGGGACACTATACCACTACTAATGGCTATCACCATCACAACCTGTTGGAGTCTGCGCCCACCATCCGTCATCAGCCTGGACGGACCATGGCATTGGGCGGGACTTGCTATGCGGTTAGCCTTACAACTTGGTTTACATCACGAGAGAACCTATTCTGGCCTTCAAGATCCGAACCGCTGCCGGCTGATATGGTGGCATCTAGTGGTTGGTTCCTTCTACATATGTAGTGTCTCTGCATATCGCTAACTGGTTCCTTTCCTTTCTTCTCTTTTGTCTTTTGTATGTAGAATAGTGACGTACTCCAAGCTGCCTGCTGGGGGAGACCGTGCTTGATCCAAACCCGTCATCAGGATGTTCAGCTTCCAGTGCACTCGGATCTGGATAGCCTACCGCTGCAAACATTCAACCAAGTTACCAGGCTTCTACTAATATTAAGGCGAGTGGTTGAGCACGAGATGTCGCAGCTATCTGATATCATGACTGCTCTAGCCGACTGGCATCGGACTGTGCCATTGCCGTTGAAGCTACACAATGCGGAAGGTTGCCGCAATTCATACAACCGACCTGGAAATGAAATGTTCATCTTGTATTTTGGAACAATCATGCTTGTGCTCTTTCAGCATGATAGGACCGAGAACCGCCATACCTCTGTGTCCCCAGTCACCATCGCGGCATCCTCTTGTATGGTTCGACTTTATGAGGAGATCCACCTCCACGAAGACAGCCCTCGGCTCGGCTCCGTTCACGGCTTCTTCCTCATGCTCGCTGCAATTCCGCAGATCTTCCATCGTACTCAGGTTGCAGAACAGGAACGCCTGCGAGAACGGGAACTGTGGCTCATATGCGAAGTCCTGCGTGCCCTCCATGTTAAGTATGGTGGCTCCAATATGGTGCTGCAGAAAATCTCAAAGCTCAGAGCTGAGTCGAATGATTCACGAGAATCAGAGCTGCCACCTGCTGCTCCAGCCAACAATCTAGAGCCTATTACGGGAGCAATCGTTGACTACAGACTGCTGTTTCCTTTCCCTGCTAATTTTTCGCCGAATATTGATCTCCTAAACCATCATATAGAGGGGGACGATACCCGGAGAAATGGTGCGATGGACTTTCTGGCTTTTGAGAGCTCTTTAATTGACTGGTCGGCCGACGGCTCCTTTTACGGGTCAGACTTTCCTTAGTCGATGGTTATTTGAGTATTTCTATACGGCCCTCTCTCACAGCCTTGATAATTGTTTCGGTGGGTAACCTGAGCTATCAATTTGTTGCGGACTTGCAGTTGAATTACCCAGCTTGATACTATTATATAGAAGGGCAGGCAGAGCCCTCTATTCAACCGAACCTATAACCAACACATTTAGGTAGCCAGAAAAAAGTCAATAACTAAACATATAGTCCAACAGCAATCATTCTGTACTGTTCCAAAGTAACCTTATCCTCAGTTCTAAATATCATCTGGGTTTCCAAGCATCGTGCAGCTATCATCGTCATCACACACAACGTGTAAATCATAGTCCCCACAAAACACATCCTTTCCGCCAAATGCGGCATTGATAGCGCTGCTGATATCATCAGCACTACAAAAGAAATCAGTCTTGAACCCGGCGTTCATCGTCTTGCCATCATCGGCATAGTGGCAACCCCAGCCTGTAACCGAGCAACCCCGGCCGTTGATATTGTCGAGGAACCCAGAACCGCACGTGTCATCGGTGAAATCGCTGGCATCGTTGATTACGACATTCCAATAGCCGAATCCAGCAGCCCCCTTCCACGTACATTGCTCGTCAAGGCTCATTTTCGGGTGTTCGGGGTTGATATAGGGGCCTTTGTTGTTTTCTTCACGAGCATGCAGCACTTTCAGGTTCGGCTGGGCGGGGGACGCTGCGGCGAGTGCAATGGTAAGACCGATAAGACTGATTTGCTGGAAGTGCATGATGGAGGTGGGAATATTTCAAAACTTGGAGAAGTTGTATGAATGATTTTAATATGTGTAGATGTTTTCGTTAATTTGATACTGAATCATTGGGAATACATCCGCCTTTTATCTCTTGGAACTCCAGTCGAATTGTCCAACCCCCCCAAGTCTCGACCGTCCCCTTTCCATCCAGTTTTCGCCCCGGGGACATCTCTACCATGCCATCAGAGCGAGGCGATGAGCCGTCATGTTCACCAAGTATCCCAAACGTTAGTAGAAAATGGCCTCGGGTACTAAGCACTGCCCGCCCGGCAGTGCTCTGGGCAGCATGGATTCGGAGAGGATGTAATAATCCAAGTAGTACTTCTATTCTATAGTGCTAAAAGCTGTGGTATTCTGATTGGATCTATCGCCTTTATCCCGAACATCGCCCAGAAAACGGCCCCAGTAGTACTCTGGGTATTAAGAAATAGCCCCCGGCAGCGCCCTGGGGAGCATGGATCCGTCTGATAATCTATGTGACACTTGTACCGCCCATTTCTAAGAGCTATCGCATTTTGATTGACTATCCAACATTGGATTTGGCCCCGGCAGTGCTCTGGGCAATATGACTCCGGGGAATCTCCCCATACTGGCCCTGCTGAGACCCACTGTACAGCATCATGACAGGACTATATACTATGCATCCACAAAAAGGTGTTATAGTATACCACCCATACTGCAACTCTGGTCCATGGCATTCTGAACCCTGCACTCTTGCCAACGCCGTGCTCGGTAGCTATTTTTAAACGATCATCGCGCCCGAATGCTCAGGCATTTTGCTGGATAGAAAAATGATGACAGCTATTATTTGAAATCCAACTCTTGACCTATAATCATGATTGGCAAATCAATTCGCTCTTCCCTGATGTTCAACAAAGCTCTCCTGGCGCCCCCCTCATCGGGTCTACCTTTGCCAATCCTATCTCCTCAGATAGCGAGACCCCACTTGCCCGTCGCGCATCTGTCCCCGATGATGGTGCGTACATGGTGAAGCGTAACTTTCGTTTCGATAATGTGGAGGTCTATCACCAACTAGCAATGCATATTTGTGGACGAGAATATGCACAGAGTTGAGGAAGAGGAGAAGAATGGGGACCAAACCACAGGTGCCAAGATGACATTCAAAACAAGTGTGTTCTGCTTTTGGGACGACATCAAAGAAGCCAAACGCTTGTGCTGAGCCGGAGGAGTGGACATTGGGATCAGTCTTAAGGTTTGGGGTCCTTATTGTGCCGTGTGTTTTTTGGTTGGCTCTGCACGTTGCATTAGGAGCTGTGAATAGAAAGAAAGTGAATAACTAGCCAAATACTCCACCAAGCGAGGTTATATTATGTATCAAATTAAGCAGATGGAAAATGGGATACAGTCTATATCATTTCTCTATAAGAAATACAACGAAATATCTATTCTTAGCTGCACAGCCCACGCATAGAAGAACCACCGCTAGCCAATTTCCATACCGAAACTCTACCACTCGAAGAATAAACGTAACATGTCGACTGGCTGAACGCTATTGAACAGCGCGAAACAGCTGTTCAAACAGCTGGTCAGAATCAGCACCAACAGGGTCAGCGAGGCCGAGGGCGTCCTGAACATCCTCAGGAGGGTATATTAGCGTTTGGTTGATATAACATTTCACACGCTTTGCTGTATCTCCAGAGGCTATAATACTTCCCCTTTGCCAGCCACCAGCCACCAGTGCTCCCCAAGCACCAAGGTCAAGGCAGCAATTGTACGCAGCCTGATTATACTCCACGAGGGGTTCACCAAGAAGGTCGGCTGCCGCATTGTGGCCAGAGACGCGGCCGAGAGGAATGGCATGCTGGCAAGACATCAACGCATATTGACTGTTCCCATCAGCGAGCGCACAGGCAGTATCGCCGGTTGCAAAAACGCCGTGGACAGCGGGAACGCGGAGATATTGATCAACATGAAGGCGGGCCAAGGCATCCTTGGGTGCCAGGATCTGTTGTGTGAGCGTTGTAGCCCTGACTCCAGCAGTCCAGATCGCTGTGCGTGTCTCGATGCGCTCGCCAGATGTAAGAGTGACGCTGTCCGCATCAACGGCCTGGATGCCGGTCCCAATCTTGACTTCCACCCCGAGATCCTCCAAGGCTTCGGATATTGTCGCCCGGGTAGTGGAACCAAAATCTGGTGCAACTTGATCTTTGTCTCCCACCAAGACGACGCGAGGTCTCTCGATGTGGCCAAGTCGCTTGGGCAGTTCGGTTGCGAGTTCGATGCCCGTGAAGCCAGCACCGCAAACCACCACGGTGTCTCGACCCTTGGTTGGGGGGAGTGAAGCGAGGCTGTCAAGATGGGACTCTAGTTTGGAAGCCGCGTCCAGCGAATCGATATCAAAGGCATGTTGTCGGAGTCCGGGGATGCTCTGGGGTCTTGCGACAGAACTCCCAGCTGCAAGAACGAGGCGGCCGTACTCGATGGTTGACTCGACACCCACAGCATTTCGCACTTCAACGGTGCGCGTATCGGTGTGGATGGTGTTGACGGTCCCAGAAAGGGAGCTGATGCCGGCCTCTGCAAAAAGCGACGATAGAGGGAAAGTCAAACTAGATGTATTCGCTTCGTAGAGCCGTGGACGCATAACTAGGACTGGCTCGGGCGCAATGACCAGGATCTCGACAGCATCGCCCTTGTTGGCAAGGTTAAGGAGACGCCTGGCTGACAGTGCGCTCCAGACTCCAGCAAATCCAGCTCCGATGATGACTATCTTACCCGACATTGTGTGAGTTGTGTTTGAGTTGTGTTGTGTGAGGATACAAGGAATCAGTGGACAGCCCGATGCCATTTTATATATCATCAATTTGCCATTTCGGGTTTTAAGGTGAGTCCAAGGCTATGGGAATAACCATGGGTATCGGGAACAATATTCAAGGGTATCCTATGCCTCTCGCAGATACTTGGATACCCGAATACCCGGATTCCCGGCCATGGTACTGATCAGGCACGCATCCACACTGATTTTCCGTATCCGTGTACCAGCAGTGAGTGTGATCGAATTGGCGCTCTATTCCCGATGTTAATGGTAGTTGGTTCAAGTTGGGCACTCTATAGAGAAATACGCGCGTTAAACGGTGCGAATAGCCCGTGTGGGATACGGTGGCCGTACGCCCCTTGAGGGAACCAGGTTATTTGACACTACAAACTTTTATGCCTTAGAACTACCAGAAGGCGTACTGACACTGGTCAAGCGTCAAAATGCTGCCTTCCCACCTCCTCCGTCTCCATCGTCAACTCCTCCGTAAACAGCGAGCTCACAAACCCCACGACACCGAACGCAGCAAGTATATACCAGATCGTCTTCATCGCCTCCATATAAGCATCGCGGATGAGGTCACGGATTGCAGAGTCAACATCCACGGTCCGTAGCTGCGGAATGAAACCGACCACTTCCGCAGGGTTGTTCAACACCTCCAACGACGAGGGCAATTCGAAGCCGTGTATCTCGCGAGCAAAGACGCTGCTGAATGTGGTTGCACCCACAGCAAGACCAATCAGTGCGCCAAACAGCCGGAACGCGACCATGATCCCCATCGCGAGGCCCTGGTCGTCCGCGGCCGCACTGGCCTGCATGGGGATGGGAGGCACGCTGAAGATTGTACCGATGCCAATACCCGCAATAACCTGGAAGCTGGCGGTCGCTGCGCGTGAGGAGCCGCGGTCCCAGAGCGCAAAGATGCCGCTGCCCACCGCAAGAAAGACCCAGCCCGTCCAGATCTCCCACCGGTACTTGCGGAAGAAGTCAACAGCAAAGGCGGCGATGCCTGTAAAGACAAAGACGACACAGCAAAACGGGAGGATGGAGATGGAGGAGTCGAGCGGCGATTCAAGATAGACGGCCTGGAAAAACAGGGGGAGGTACTGCAGGAGAGTGTAGAGCACGAACCCGTGGATAAAGCTGCCGATTATGGTACTTTGGGCTGTTCGAGAGCGGAATATCCGGTATGGGAAAACGGCATCAGGGGGATAGCGCTCGTAAAAGCCAAATCCCACCAGCATCAGGGCACCAATGGCGAGGGGCACGATGGTTCGCCATGAGCCCCAGGGGTACATATTGCCTGCCCAGCTCAGCGGCAGGACAAACAGGATGCATCCAGCTGTGAAGACAGCCATCCCGGTCCAGTCGATGCGGCCCAGCTGGGTACGAAAGGCCTGGTCGATGGGCTTGAGGCGCATGAAGAAGACGGCGAGAAAGAGGGCAACGCCAGTCACAGGCAGGTTGATCCAACCGATCCAGCGCCAGGACACGTACTCGCTGAAGACAGCGCCGAGAATGGGGCCCGCAATACAGCCAAGGGCCATTGGCAGAGAGAGCCATCCGATATAGATGGCTCGCTCTTGCAGAGTCGTGATATCAGCGACAATGACCTCGCTCAAGACATCGAGGCCGCCGCCGCCCAGGCCCTGCAGCGTGCGTCCCACGATGAGGACTGCCATGCTGTGCGCCACAGCAAAGACGATTGATCCGACTGCGAAGAGCACAAACGCGGCATACAGCGGGATCTTTCGGCCGAAGATGTCGGAAAAGCTGGTGTAGATGGGCTGGATGACCACCACAGCGATTGTGAAGGAAATGTTGGCCCAGAATGCCGTCAATGTAGTGCCCGCGAGGTCGCGAGTGATGACCTGTTCTGTCAGCGCTACGGTGCTTGGGTTTCATTTGGGGGCCGCGTACAGGGATTGCAACAGCCAGGGTGGTGGCATCCAACGAGACCAAGAAGACCATCAGCAGAAGCGAGATGAAGGCCAGGAAGAACGACAGGGGCTTTCGCTTGCGGCGCGGTCGCCCTCCTTCGAGCTCGGTGGGTTCCGCTTCATGTTTAGTCTCGAGACAGTCACTTTCCGACTGGTACTGCGACTGCGGCTGGGCCTCCGACTCAGAGACAGCGATGGGGTCTGCTAAGGTGGTGGCCTCTGTTGGGGGCGACATGTCGATGGAATGCAGGACAGGAAGTGGGCAAAGGCAGAGCAGACCAAGTGGACGGCCCAAATAAGTCATTCCAAAGTCTCCGCCCATCCCTGCACGGGTGAATTGCAGGGCGAAACCGCAGGAATGAATTGGTCAGCACTGGATTGCACTTCATTGTCTGCACTCCCTTGTCGTGCATGCCCGGCATCGCTATTGGACAGCTCCGAATGGCCCAAGCCGGATCCCCCTTGGCAGCGACTTAGGGTTACACGGGGGTTTAACTCTGCTTCTGCCACTGCAAGGGTATTGCATGTTGTCCGTTCACAACAATCCATTGACTGCCTAATTGCCTAATATCGCACAATCGACGGCTCAGAATGAGCCATCGGCCAGCATTCCAACAAACAGCCTCATGCATGCCCATTCCCATTCGCTTCCACCATGGCCTGCTGCGCCTGTACGCGGCGTGCTGCACTGGGCACTTTCCCACCCCCGGCTTCCAGATCCAGCATCTCCTGCGCCCACTCGCAGATCGTGTTCACGAGCTTCTGCACCTCAGACTCCGTGTTGGTGGCGTGGATGACGACTCGCAGGCGGGCCTGGCCCTTGGGGACAACGGGGTAGTCGATGGGAAAAGCACAGATGCCAGCCAGCTGCAGGTGGTAACACAGCCAGAGCGTGTACCGCTGGCGAGTCATGACTGGGACAACCTGCGTGAGGAATGGCCGTGTCTCCCAGGCCTCGGCAAGAGGCACTGAGAGGATCCCTTCGTCCACTGCCTCGTCCCAGACGGGGTGCTCCGTGATTGTCTGGAAAAAGTGCCTCACCAAGCGTTGGATATTGTCCTGCAACTACGAGACAGCCAGTCAGACGGTCAGAGCCTGCCTTCATCCGCTACCAAGATAACATACCGGCTGCGTCTCCCCGCTGGTCATCAGCTTGTACCCTGCAGTAATGGCAGCAACCATGGGGAACGACGGTGCTGTCGAGTAGATGAAGCAGCGAGCATGGTTTATGAGAGCCTCACGGATGGTCCGATTCGACACCACCGCAGCTGCCAGGGACAAGCACAATCAGCCTCGTCGGAATTTCAATTGCTAGGGGAACCAACCTCCCGTTGTGGCCAACGCCTTTCCGTACGTATGCATACGAATAGCAACCTCGTGCTCAAGGCCCAGCTCGTTGACGAACCCGCGCCCCTGTCGTCCAAGGACCCCGGTGGTATGCGCCTCGTCCACCAGAAACTGGGCATTGCCCTCGGGGAACAGCTCCTTGGCTACCTGGATCAGCTCACCAAGAGGCGCTACGTCGCCATCCATGCTATACATCGACTCGAGGCAGATCAGCACGGACCGCTTTCCCTGCTTGATTAGCGGTTCTGAGTCGGATATCTGCATCAAGGCGTCCCGGAAGTCCTCCACATCATTGTGCTTGAAGGACTGCCTGCGGGCCGCCTTACTCGCTAGCATTCCTTCGTGCATGCTGGCGTGGCACAGGGCATCGTAGACAATAACATCCCCTGCCCGGGGAACTGCCGCCATGATGGCCGTGTTGGCCTCGAACCCAGAATGAAACAGCAGCGCGCTTTCGCCACCATGGAACTCCGCAATTGCACGCTCTGCATCCTCGGTATATGCGTTGTTCCCGTTAAGGAGTCGCGAACCACCGGCTCCGAGGTCGAAGTTAGGGTGCGCCGCCAGCTCGGCTAGGAACGCTTCACGGATGAGGCCACTCGCGGTGAGGTGCAGAAAGTCCAGAGTGCTGAAGTCGATGCTCCCTGGGGCCGGCTCATTGCTGCGAACAGTGAAGATACTAGATTCAACACGGCGGAGGTCGAGCGATTCCTCGAGGTTACGATAGAATGCAAGGCCATTGCGTACAGAAGGGGCCTTGGCTTTGTGGGTTGGGAACCAGCTCGCCAGAAGTGCAGGGGTCGCCATGCTGTTGGATGCAGTGATAGAGACGTCGGGGATATGAAGTGATGCTTTGTAGGCTGTGCGTGTATGTTGATATGCAAATACCGGCTGTCTATGGCGCCTCTTATACCTTTTTCGACGGGTTATCCAGTCCAGTACTACGGTCTATACCAGCGGTTGATCGTTGATGTATACCGTACTGTATACTGGACCTGGCTCGTAAGCACTAGCTGATGGAGAACTACACGAGCTATGACCAGGGCGTGCAGGATTCACCCAGGCCGCGCGTTGTACTCTGGTCCCATCACACCCTAGGGCTGTATGAATTTTTCTACTGGCTGGGGTTGTACAGGGATTAATGCGAGGCTCTAACTTGGTTACTCTGTACGGTATGCTCGTAATACAATGGCTTTATATTGGAGGTGAGATTAGTATACGACGGTGTTGTTCGTTGTAGGGGAATATCTATAATATCGCAACCGTCGTATTCAGGGTTGACCCTGTACCAATTTCTCGCAAAAGTATACAACGTCCAGTTTAAAGCTACCTTCTTTGAATTCTAGAATCAGCAACCATGAGAGCAGTCGATCTCGATGAGCCCATCCAACATGGTGGAGACATCAGTGTCAGGACGAACGGGTCCAGCCACCCAGCCAGCAATGGAGCCGCCCATCACCAGCAGGAACCCTATCCGTATCCTCCTCCGATGCCAATTGCAATCTGCGGCATGTCATGCCGACTCCCCGGGGGTATAGAGTCCCCCCAGCAGCTCTGGGACTTCCTGCTAAGCAAAGGCGATGCCCGCTCCCGAGTCCCCCCCTCGCGTTATAACATCGACGCCTTCTACTCCGCAGCAGACCGGCCAGGCACGATCAAGACCCAATACGGGTACTTCCTAGATCGCGATCTAGCCTCGTTTGACGGCTCGCTATTCAGCATATCTCCGATGGAGCTTGCACGGTGCGATCCCCAGCAGCGTCTGTTGCTCGAGGTCGCACGGGAATGCATCGAGGACGCGGGCGAGACGGACTGGAAGGGGCGGCGCATCGGCGTGTACGTGGGGAGCTTCGGTGAGGACTGGAACGAGATTCTCGATCATGATGAGCAGCAGTATGGGGTGTACCGGCTTGCGGGCTCCGGGGACTTTGCTCTCTCAAACCGCGTCTCGTACGAGATGGATCTGCGAGGGCCCAGGTACGTTCTAACCCAGAGTGACAACCAAAAGGGCAAAGGCTGACAAACTAACTCGACTGCAGTATGACTATCCGAACTGCATGCTCATCGTCCCTGGTCAGTCTCCACGAAGCGTGTCTCGCCCTCGCGCGCGGTGACTGCGAGTCAGCGATTGTTGCGGGTTCGAGCTTGATAATGACGCCAGCAATGACGATCAAGCTCTCTGAACAAGGTGTTTTGTCTCCGGACGGATCCTGCAAGACATTCTCATCGGATGCCAATGGGTATGGGCGCGGGGAAGCCGTCAATGGCCTTTTCATCAAGCCTCTGGCAGATGCCCTCAGAGACGGCAACCCCGTCCGAGCTGTGATCCGAGCAGCGGCCACAAACCACGACGGCAAGACGCCTGGAATGGCTTATCCGAGCTTGGAAGCACAGGAGGCACTCATTAGACATGCTTACAGGCTTGCCGGGATTTCAGACCCGTCGGACACGGCGTTTGTTGAATGCCATGGCACCGGGACACTGGTCGGTGACCCTGTCGAAACCAATGCCGTAGCCAGGGTGTTTGGCAATCCAAGAGGGACGTATATTGGCTCTGTGAAGCCTAATCTCGGCCATTCAGAGGGCGCATCCGGCCTCACCTCCGTCATCAAAGCCGTCCTGGCACTGGAGCATCGCACAATCCCCCCGAATATCAAATTGGGAGTGCCGAATCCGAAGATCCCATTCGAGTCCGCGAGGCTGGCGGTTCCTGTAGACCCAACACCGTGGCCGTCGGACGTATCGGTGGAACGAGTGTCTGTTAACTCGTTCGGAATCGGTGGGAATAACGCCCATGTTATATTGGACTCAGCAGCCAGCCACGGTGCAGCTCCCTCTCTGGAAGAATCCGGCGACACACCACAGTTACTTGTCTACTCAGCTGGTTCCTCTGATTCCCTTGGTCAGACTATAGATGAGCACGCTGCATATCTGAGCCAGTACCCCGAGCGTATTGAAGACCTAGCTTTCACTCTGGCTAATCGACGCCAACACCTCTCCCACCGGGGCTTCGTCGTCTCCAGCAGGGAGAAACCCGGCACGCCATCACGATCCACGCAGAGACAGGGTACCGTCCCCTCCAGCGTAGTCATGGTTTTCACCGGCCAAGGTGCCCAGTGGCCGCAAATGGGCCGGGCTCTCTTTAGGTCCAACAGGACTTTCAGAGCGTCTATCGAGAACCTGGACAAGCATCTGAAAAGCCTTGGAGAGAATGGCCCTGGCTGGACCATCGAGGCAGAGCTGCGCAAGCCTGCCAGACGTAGCAGACTCGACGCTGCAGAGCTGTCACAGCCGCTCTGTACGGCCCTCCAGATTGCCCTCGTCGACAGCCTAGCTTGCATCGGTGTTACTCCCGACGCAGTTGTCGGCCACTCTAGTGGCGAGATCGCCGCGGCGTACGCAGCCGGGGCTCTGACAGGCCCAGAGGCAATAACGGCTGCATACCATCGCGGAATTGTAGCCAATAAGCAATCAAGGGCTGGGGCCATGGCTGCTATTGGCTTGGGTGCGGCGGATGTGCAGGCATTCCTGCTCCCTGGCGCCGGTGTTGCCTGTGAGAATTCACCTCGAAGCGTCACTATATCTGGCGACAGAGATCAGGTCGAGGCTGTTGTTTCTGCCGTTCAAGCATCACGCCCGGGTGTTCTTGCTCGTCTCCTCAAGGTCGACAAGGCATACCACTCGTACCATATGGCCGAGGTGGGCACCGAATACTACCGCCTCGTCGGCCCAAACGTGCGTGGGCGCTCTCCAAGCAAGCCCTTCTTCTCCAGCGTTACAGGCGATCTTCTGGAAGCATCGGACGTGCTCGATGCGAGGTACTGGCAACGCAACCTCGAGTCTCCGGTTCTCTTTGCCAGAGCTGTCTCCCGCATCACGGATCATCCTGTGGGCAAGAGTCCAGTGTTTCTCGAGGTTGGCCCGCATTCTGCTCTGGCTGGCCCCGTTCGCCAGATCCTCGCAGACCGGTCAGTGTCGGCGCCATATGTCTCGACGTTGCTGCGCGGTGGTAACTGCACAGAATCCTTCCTCTCGGCCATTGGAACACTGTTTACCCTGCACATTCCCATCGACTTCGGGGCTATGCATCCGAGTGGAAGCTGCCTGTCTGGATTACCCCGGTACTCCTGGAATCGTCAGAACAGGTATTGGGCTGAGAACCGTGTCGCCCACGACTGGCGCCACCGGCAGTTCCCCAGCCATGACCTGTTGGGCCTGCGTGTCATCGAGAGCCCTGACTTCACACCCGTATGGCGTAATGTATTTCACCTTGACAATGCTCCTTGGGTGCGTGACCATAAGGTCGGCGATGATGTTGTCTTCCCTTTCGCTGCATATGTGGCCATGGCTGGCGAGGCAGTGCGGCAAATCAGCGGCGTCCCGGACGGCTTTACTGTACGCAGCGTGCAGGCCAGCATGGCACTCGTTGTTTCTGAGGGCACGCCCGTGGAGATCGTGACTGCAATGTGGCGTGGTGATTCTGATGGCTCCTGGTGGCGATTCACCATCGGCTCGCACAACGGGGATACGTGGATAGAGCACTGCACAGGCCAGGTGGCAGCTCTCCAATCGTCCCTGGGCCACAGCGCAGACTCTATGCAGACTCTTCCCCGTGGGGTGCCTACGCATAGTTGGTACAATGTTCTCCGACGCGGAGGCCTCGACTTTGGTCCGCGATTCCAGTGCCTCGACGACATCCGGGCATCAACCACTGGGTCTCCAGGTTGGTCTGCCGCAACAATCCACCAGACAGCGGACGACACAGCAGAGCCCTATCATCAGCATCCTGTCGCCATCGACGCTGCTTTACAACTGGCTGTCTGTGCTGCGGCGTACGGAATCGGCCTTAAGCACCGGAACAACGTGGCAACTCGCGTTGGCGAGCTGGCGATTCTTCGCGGTGCTCAGAGCTCCCTTGTTGGCGTTGTGTCCGGATCCTTCACCAAGGATGGCTCTGTTCGTGGCAGTGGTCACTGCATGGCAGGTAACCAGATCGTAATGCGTATGTCCGGCGTAGAGCACACGGTCTTGGAAGCCCCTCGGAGGGAGGACTCGCATGCTGCAGCTCAGGTAACATGGGGATTGCATATCGACCATGCGGATCCAAGGAGCCTGATCAGACCTGCGGGCGAGGCCCGATACCATCTAAACGCACTGAATGAGTTGGCCCAGCTTTGTATTCGGCACTCGTGGACTTCTATATCCAACGTCGAAACACCTGCACCGCTTCTCAAGTACAGATCCTGGATCGAGGGCCAGGCGAGCACCACAGCTTCAGCAGAACAGTTTCTCGCTGGCACTGAACAAAGTCTCTACCAAAGAATACAGCATTGTGTGCATTATCTCATGCAGACCCCAGCGGCCTCTGCGGCTCGTGCTCTCCTCGACGTCAAGGAAGTCCTGGGTGATATATTTGCAGGGCGTGTGGATGCCCTGGATGTAATGAGTGACCGTGATATCGACGGAAGACTGTATGAACTGCTCGACCATTCATTCGACACTGCTCCGTTTCTCGCTGCCCTCGCCCACACTCGACCCAATCTGCGAGTCCTCCAGCTCGGGGCCGGCAAAGGCAGAGCCACACCGAAGATCCTCAAGGCGATAGGGTCGTCGCTGTACAAATACACGTTCTCCGACCTGTCGTCCACCCACTTCAAGGAGGTTAAAGACCATCTCAAAGGCCTAGCCAACCTCGAGTTCTCTGTTCTGGATGTCGGGAAGCCTCTGGACGAGCAGGGGTTCGCGGACGTACAGTATGACCTCGTCATTGCCACGGACCTGGGCCATCTTACCAACGATCTGTCGCGCGGTCTGGAGAATATACATTCGCTGATTTCCCCGGGTGGAAGACTTATACTGCAGGAGCTATCTCCCTCAGCGCATTGGCTCACTTATGCTCTAGGCCTGCTGCCCCAATGGTGGTCGGCGACGCTCTTAGACGAGAGTGAATGGCAGAAGAATCTACAGCAGGTCGGCTTTACGAATGTACAAACGGTCTCCGACGTAGACGACACTGAATCCCAATTCGGTGTGGCTCTGATCGCTCAACCAGGGGAGCATGTTCCCTCGCGGGGAGCCAAGAAGGTGACTCTGCTTGTTCGCAATAAAGAGGCATCAGACAAGTTCAATATAATATCCAAGAAGCTTGAGGGGCAGCAGGTCGCATTCTGCACACTAGATGACAATCCACCAGCCGAGGGCGATATAATCTCCCTGCTAGACCACGATGGCAGTTGCTTCCTCGAGGGTCTCTCATCGGATATCTTTGCTCGCCTCCAGGAGTTCCTGGGGTCTCTAAGCAGCGACGTGGGCATCTTCTGGCTCATCCCTGATGTGTTCAAATATCCACAATACGCACAGACGCAGGGCCTTGCACGAGTAATGCGTTCCGAGCTCGGAATCGACTTTGCTGTCTGTGAAGCTGATGGCTTTGATAACACGGTACTGACTGTGTTTGAGCGGTTCCAAGCCCGCCGTAAAGCCCCTGAAGCAGGGATTTTGCAGCCAGATATGGAATACGCCATCCGTGAAGGTCAGGTCTACGTTCCTCGCATATATCCATTCTCCCTTGTAGAGCACCAAGGCAGATCACAGCTTGAGGAGAACACCATTGCCTTGACCACAGCAAGGCCGGGACTACTGTCAGCTCTGCAGTGGGAGCACCGTCCTCTGCCATCATTGGGGGCTGGAGATGTAGAAATTGAAGTATACTCAGTGGGACTTGATTACCGCGTAAGTCACTGCCTCCGGGCCTCGATGGCGCTATTGCTGATTATAACCGTCAACAGGATATATCCCTGGCCATCGGATCCATAGAGCTCTCCGCCAGCGACGACTTTGGGCTCGGACGCCAGGCAGCAGGTGTCGTTCGTCGGGTTGGCGATGGGGTGGAAAACCTCGAGGTCGGGGACCGCGTTATGGCCCTGGGACAAGGGACTCTCGCATCTTCTACTGTGCAGCCAGCGTCCCAGTGCATCAGAGTTCCGGAGCGACTTGGACTCAACGACGGGGCCCTTGTGCCCATGGCCTTTGTGACGGCAATGTATGCCTTGCGCCATGTCTCTCGTCTCGCGGAAGGCCAGGTATGTTCTCTATACATCCCGTTCCCCCGTCCCAAGTAGCAAGTGCCAGAAGCTGACAGACTCGCCAGTCCGTCCTAGTTCACAGTGCATGCAGCCGCCTTGGGCTTGCTGTAGTGAAGGTCGCACAATTCCTGGGCGCCACCGTCTTTGCAACGGTCGATGATGACGAGCAAGCAGAACGACTCGTGCGAGACTTCCATCTCCCCCCTGGATGTATATTCCAGACATCTATTCCCAACCTTCCAGGCGGGATGCAGGTGGACGTTGTGCTTAACCCACCCCTTGGGCAGCCAGTCTGCGTCGCCGAGTTTGGCATTGTGATTGAAACAGAACGATCAAAGGCCCAGAGAGTGCCTGACATAAACCAAGCATTGCCGGAAAACTGCAGCTATTATTCTGTGGATATCGACCGTATCCAAGCGTGTAAGCCGCAGCTGATCAAGGAGTAAGTCTTCTCTCCTAGTATAAGGTCAGGCAAGACTAACAGTGTAAAGGCTGCTCAGTGATGTTTCAGGCTTATTATCCCAAGACATTCGGCGCAGCGAGTCACCAACGGTTTTTGATGCATCTCATGTGCAGGATGCCTTTGCACACCTACAAAGCGCTCCCGCAAGCGATGTCGTCCTTGAGCTGCATGGGTCCAATGGCCCTGGACTTTCTGCTGAAAACGCCGTCAAACGGCCAGGTGCACCCAAATTTGATTCCCGCGCATCGTATCTTCTGGTCGGTGGGCTCGGTGGTCTCGGGCGCTCCATCTCGATATGGATGGTCGAGCACGGTGCGAGGCACTTGGTCTTCCTGTCGCGCAGTGCTGGTCAGAGATCAGAAGATCAGTCCTTTCTTAACGAGCTCGCCACAATGGGCTGCGACGTCCAGCTGGTCCAGGGCGATGTCTCGGAACCAGAAGTTGTATCCCGCGCTGTCCAGGCGGCTTCAGCCACTGCACCCCTGAAGGGCATCCTGCAGATGTCGATGGTGCTGCGAGACGAAGCATTCTCTAAAATCAGCTGGAATGACTGGCAGGAGTCGACGAAGCCCAAGACCCTCGGAACTTGGAATCTGCACAACGCCACGCTGGCGGCGGGCATCACGCTGGACTTCTTCACGCTGTTTAGTTCCATCTCTGGTGTGATCGGGCAGCCTGGCCAGGCCAGCTATGCGTCTGCAAATGCGTTTCTTGACGCATTCTGCGCTTACCGGCAGGAAGCTGGCCTAGCTGCATCTGTGATTGCCTTTGGCCCTATTGATGGCATCGGCGTTTTCTCCCAGAACGAGACATTGCTTCGCCAGTTGAAGGACAGTGGGTTCTACTGTATCGGGGGCCTGGAAGTCCTGGAGGGTTTGGCAGTTGCCACTGCATCTGCTTCCTCTCCCTCCCAATCTACAGCTCCGGCTGCCTTTCTCCTTGGCTTCGACTCTACGATTCCACTAGACAGCGAGAAGAACCGCCTCATCTGGCGTAGGGATCCACGTATGGCTATCTACCACAACCGCCGGGGTGCCGGGTCTGGAGGAGGATCATCAGGCGGAGTATCCGGTAGCGACCGTCTCAAGGCCTTTGTAGCCGATGCGCGCAGGGAGCCAGGTATGCTGGAAACTCCAGAGACGGTGGAGCTGCTTGCACACGAAATCGGACTCAAAGCGCTGAGTCTGCTGTCCAAGGCCGACGAGGAGCTGAACACATCGCTGAGCCTTGCGGACCTTGGGATGGACTCGCTGGTCGCCATCGAGATGCGGATGTGGTGGAAACAGACTTTCCAGCTGGATATCAGCGTGCTGGAGATGATGGGCAAGGGCTCGGTCGAGGCTCTTGCTAAGCATGCTGCTGCTTCGCTGAAGAAAAGCCTGGAGTAGGCGTATTACATCGGCGGAAATATATATATACTTGTTTATGCTATAAACACTACAATACTTAACAAGATTTATCTTGCTACCCAATAAACATCGCACTCATTAATAATATATATATATTAAAAGTATTCCACGTAGAAATATTCTTCGCCCACTCCGCATCAACCAGTGGTTTCACGGACGTGGACAGATACAGGTTCCAGCTTAATAACTAAGATACTTGAGGCACCCATGTTTAACTCTATACCATTGAGTGCACAGGTGAATGGTCTAGGGAATCTATCCGGATATGACAGCCAGAAATTGCAAGGTTGCTGGGACAATTCAGCCATGTTTGGCTTGCTCAGTGCTCGAAGAGCCGGCCTCGTCTGCGGTCGCCGAACCAGTTCTTTCAGACTGGACAAGATTCTGGTCGATTCGCGCTCTCTCTTCGTCTGTGGCCTCAGTCAGGTTGACCGCAACCTCTTCGCCAAAGTTCTTTGCAATCTCCTCCAGAGTAAGGCGAGCAGTCTCAGGGAAGAAGAAGTAGATGACTATGTCTGTCAGCAGTGGTGACAATAACCCTGGGAAACCAAACTTACTGGGAATAAAGAAGGCAGACCACAGGATAATGACCAGGTAGTACTTCCATCCAGAATTGGCAAACCCAATGGGAGCAGTCTGCAGGAGGATGAGAGTGGCTGGCACTATTAGCTTCGAGATACTTTCAAGATGGTTAGAGCAGGCTTACAGGCAAACTGGCCGAACAGGGAGAAACCCATTCCAATGGGACGGATCTCAGTTGGGAAGATCTCAGACACGTAGAGGTACATGGTGGTGTCGCAGCAGGTGCTGTATCAGGGTTAGCAAACATCGACTGGCTGGGACTGGACACGGCGGCTGCGACTCACCCCTGGAATGCAAGGTACAGGTACATCATGAGGATGCCAACGGCGTTTCCTCCTCTGTTAGAAGTACCGGCGTACTCGGCAGTCATCGCAGCCAGAATCGAGGTGGTGATGATGATACCAACAAAGCCGGTTATGTACATGCCGCGACGAGAGTTGACCTTGTCGTGCAGCCAGGCACCCAGGGGGTTATAAATAAGCCCTGAGAAGCATCAGCGCCCTGAACGTGTAAAGTATGAATTGTGCAGTCCTTACCAGCCGTGGTCAACCAAACGGCACTGAGAAGCAGGGGCATACTGCCCGTCTCGCCGAGTCCTTGATACAATATAACTGCGTAGTTGTTCTGCGCTGGTGTCAGCTCGTTCAAATAGAGTACCAGCACGAAGCACTTACAATAATCAGTGGACCGCCAAATTCGGCTCCCCACTGGGTGAGGAAACCAATGGCCATCCGTTTCCTGTATGATGGCTTCTTCACCACTGCCGTCCACACATTGCCGTATGTTGACAGCCTCTCCGCCTCCAAACGGATCTGTTCCTTCATCTGATAGTATTCCTCCTTGGCGACGAGGTTATCCGGGTCATCAGGAGACTGGCGAAGCTTCTCCAGAGTCACTCTGGCCTCGTCGTCTTTACCCTTGGATATCAGCCAACGGGGTGATCGAGGCAGGAATGGCGAGCCTGCAAGCAGAATGAGGGGAGGCAAGCACTGCAGGCAGAGGGGGAATCTCCATCCGAATGTGCCCAGCTTGCCCTCGGCGTAGTAGCATGCGAATCCAACCCACCCTGCCAGCATATATCCGAAAACGAGGAAGATGGCGTGGTGTCCGACAAGCCAGCCACGACGGAATGCGCTCGACATCTCAGAGAGGTACATGGGACACACGGTGACGAGGAGACCGATGCCTAGACCACAGATAAATCGACCTGCTTGGAACATCCTATACCACAAAAATGTTGTCAGCATCATTCAATGGCATTTCCGTCGCTTAGAACGTACTCGAGCGAGTTGGCGCCGCCCTGAAGCGCACCTCCGAACAAGGAGAAAAACGCGCCCAGCTGGATGTTGGCCCTGCGACCGAAATACTCGCATGCCCACATCAAAAAGAGCGTGCCAACAGCTCCTCCAGCGCTGAAAACGCCATTGGCAGTCGCAATGGTCGGGGTGGTGATAGAGTCATATCCGGCCTCGCCCTCTGCAGGAAGATCGAAGTACGTGTACCAGCCCGGCTGTCCGATGGTGCTGCTGATGATGGACGAGCAGTAGCCGTATGTCTGCATTGTCACATAGTCAGTGCTGCTCAATAAATGGGATCCAGCCAGGGAAGCTACTCACGAGCGATCCAACCGCGACGAAGATGGACACCAGCCTGTTGTAGGTACTGGTCTGCGAGCCAAATCGCCCCATTGTGAGCAGGCAGCTTTTGCTATAAGATATCCAGCTTGAGAAAAACGATATTAAATATTAATGAATACTGATGTGACAAGGTCGCGTCAGCCAAGACAACAACGCATGCAATGGAGCACAGTCTGCAGTTGCAATAAAGCAATTATTGCAGTGTCGACGTGAGAAAATTCCAAGCAGACAGAGACGAATTCGCCGACTGATGTAGGACAAAGTCGCGAACTAGTGGCATTCCACAGAGGCAACGCACACCGAGCCAAAATGCCGAACAGCACAGCCTTCGATTGGCCGTTTCAGCTTGCTTCTCGTTTCACTTTCGGGCCAGAGCATGGCATGGATTCAGGAGAGCTTCCAGACCCCCTTCTGCTCCCTAGTTCCAGTCTAGAGACAGGCCGTTGCATTGCGAGAGACGCATTACTGGCGAGAGTGGGCCAGCACCAGCAGCGAGGGAGAAGCACCAAGATCCACACTCGGAAACTGAACAAGACGCCAGATGTAATTTTAAACAAACAAGCAAAGTTGGCGGTTGGACTTATGGAAGTGGAGGGCTCGCAGGCCGCCATTACGAGCGATCGACGCCGCACAGGCGCAGAGACTGCCCGAGACGGACAGAGACGGACAGATTGGCGGCAATTAATCAGACTAGGACAGGCCCAGAAGAAACTACGGAACCTAAATTGCTGTCAAATTCTGCAGTCGTCAAGCTTTTACTTGTTCGGGGAGGGCTCGCGGGTCCGGGCGATATTCATCTCGGCCGCTGGAACTTCTCTTCCGCTGCCATCGATGATGAGTGAACAATTTGACGATGGACAGGATGTTCAGATCAGCACTCGGGGCAGGTTTCTTCTCCTCTGGCTCTCGTTGCTTGGCTGCATCGTGCCAACGTCTGCTCCACCTATCAGTCTGCCGACATCGATCGACCGTGCCGTGCCCACCCCGATTCCCTATCCAACTGGCCTTGCGCAAGCGAATACTCCGTCGAGACTGGATAGTTGAGTTTGGAAAGGCCGGGATGGCTGCCGGGCTGATTCGTCCACGTCAGAGGCCAACAGTCCCATTGACAGGTTCAACTCCCTTGCAGTGAAGATGGGGTCGACTGGCAGTGATTGGCAGAGATCGTCACGTCTCTGGGCCCTCTTGCAGGCGTCCGTGCTCACTGCTCACTGCTCACTGCTCGGAACTGCTCATGGAGGAGCTCAACTCTCCGTCCTCGGATGGAGTGCAGAGGGCAATTCATGCCCCTCCGCCCCTCTACGCCCGAGTGCAAGGGGCTCGCCTTGTCAGGAACCTCCAATCCGACCATCTGGCTCTTGGAATTCCACTTGCCCACTCCGTACTCTGAGTCCTCCGTAGGTGGTTGATTTAAAGACGAATAGGCCTGCGCCACCGGAGATCCCAACAAGGTATATCGAGCTGCGGCATCCCCTGCGTCATCTGCACCATTCCATCGACATAATTTATTTTCCGTCTATCGGCAGTACAGTTGAGGGAGCATGGCAGCCAAGTCCATTTTTGACACGCCGTACAAGAAGCTCCCCAACCCCAAGCAGGTGTGGATGGGACACCCCGGAAGCCGGGAAGAGGGACTGGGAAAGCTCGCCATCCTCACACCAGAGGTCGTCTCAAATGCGGCGGCATCTGAGATTCGCACTGGCCGTCGAGTCACGATGGGATGGGAGATGACCAAACTGGACTATCCCAATCTCAACCGCCAGCCGTGCCAGCACCAGATCGTCCCACTGTTGGGCGGCATAGCCTTTGACGACATCTACCACATGAATCCCCGTATGTGCTGTCTATAACTTGCCGCGGCTGTATCCCTTGCACTAATGGCTTTTAGAACAGAGCAGCCAATGGGATGGGCTTCGCCATTTCTCCCAGACCGTCCCTGGCCAGAGCGAGCGTGTCTTCTACGGGGGCACAACTAGTGAGGAAATCAACGATCGAAAGAATGACCGAATTGGTCTGCAGCACTGGGCCAAGGAGGGCATCGCAGGTATGCCATTCTCGCCCTGTACGAAATATATCAAGTCCAGTTAATGTGCCCTGTATAGGCCGTGGGGTGTTGATCGACTACGCTGGTTGGGCCGAGAAAAACGGTATTGAGTACAGTACCTTCTCGACTCATCAGGTCCGCCTGTCCGACATCCATGAGATTGCCAGAGAATGCGGCATCACATTCCAGAAGGGCGATATCCTGTTCGTGCGCGTTGGGGTTACCAAGGAATGGGACACCGTCATGACAGACGCTCAGAAGCAAGAATACTCCGACAACAGCAGCCCCTCTCACGCTGGCGTGGAGGCCACTCCTGACGTGCTGCGATGGCTGTGGGATACAGGATTCTGTGCGATCGCCAGTGACGCGATTAGCTGGGAGGTGAGACGACCGTTGATATTCAGTGGCAAAGTCAACCTAACAATCGGCAGGTTTACCCGCCTCAGTCGGAGGTCTTTCTGCACGAATATGTCCTGGCCGGATGGGGGATGCCGATTGGTGAGTGTGCCCTAAAGTGACCTGTCAAGCTGTTGCTCATCATCCTGGATACACCGTAGGCGAGCTTTTCGATCTGGAGGCACTCGCGCAGATGTGCAGCGAGCACCAGCGCTGGAGCTTCTTTGTAGCATCGATTCCACTAAATATGCCAGGGGGGGTCTCATCGCCGCCGAATATCATGGCCATCTTTTGAGGGTCTGCACTCTGCAACATCTCATGTCAGGGATGAGATCGCCACCTGGGAGTTTCTTCTGGCAGCTGCTCCGATTGGCAGTGAATGACGAGCCGCAGACATATCAAATGCATCTGCGACTGTCTTCGACATATAATAAACTCAGTCCCAATCATGACTCGTATGCCAAGTGCCTATTAAGCTTGTCTGCTGTGTATGAGAGTAGCCCTCACCATTAAGCTTTGTATGAGCATTGAGTTGTATCGATTGTGATATCCAGCTTCACCACGCGAGTTTTCTTTCTTCGAAGACTCTCAATAGTCTGCCCCACTGTATCCCTGTCAGTCGAGCCAGATCCCTGCAGCCACTGGGTCAACTTCCTCGTTGCCACCAGCAGCTTCGGCCACATTCCGCCATCGAATCTCCTTGTGAAATCCTCCGCCCATCGTCATCTTGCCACGAGCAGAAACAGGCCACGCCCCATGTTTAACTCCGAGCTATCGCAAGTCGGGCCTGGAGCTCCCGCAGCGTTTCGGATGCGTCGGGCGTTGGCCAATGGCTTTATATGGAGGGCGCCCAGTGGGGGTGGAACGAACCTTGAAGAGTGGAGGAAGAGTGGGCCTCTTTCTGACAGCAGAAGAAAAGAAAATATCGTGGAAGACACCTTGAGGAGTTAGATGCAACCTTGATGTGTTTCAACCTGCAATGCCGCCCTTGACTCACGGTTGCCATTGCAGATATCAACTGATGTGCAGCCGTACGCTGCGATCGTAGCACCCCTCGCAGAAGAGATAGAGATCTGTTCCACAGCTCAGCTCGAATCATTGATAGCTGTGATGGCACAGTATAATGATAGGTCGTCCTCCAGTTCGTCCAGTGGCTGCAAGATCCATGTCCACCACTAGTTGATCACTCGGGCCAATGTTTCCTTTTGTCCGTTGATCGTCGATGTCTGCAGATTCCCAACGGTCCTGTCTCATTCGGCTGATTAGCCCTTGCAGAAGTACTGCCCCATCCCGTCTTCAATGCTTCTTCGCAGTGTGGATGGCCTGTACCTGGCCCTGCATTTGCCGAGCCGTCAAGGTATCAACCCGGTGTCCTCAGGGGTTTTTGCCATTTCCTGTCGAAACCCTAAAGGCACTTGCACCTCCAGCCAGGCCGATGGGCAGGCCGATGGGAAAGTCAATTTCTCCGTTAATTCTGGCCTAAACTCAGGCCGATCCGATCCATCGGTAATGGCACTACCCCCCTTGCTCTGATCTTGCTTCCCTTCCACCTATTTGACCTTCCATGCCCTCACCCTGAATCTTGGTGCGACACCGAATCGTAGACGGTCTCTTCACTCTCCTTTCCAGGCCATGTCCAAGATGGCCGTCATCCACCCCCTGGTCGCGCGTGAGGCTTCTCCGGAACACCATGTGGATAGGTCGATGCAGACATGGAACAACGCCACACAATCGCTCTGCATCATCTTCATGTCTATCTTTTTTGGTCTCCGAGTTTATACCCGTACTTTATTACTGCGGAATTGGGGACAAGAGGACTGTGAGACTCGGTCCTGTCTTTTTCCTGGATCATGAATGCTAACATGGAAGTTTAGGGTGCTGCTTGGCCGCATGGGTAGGGTAGAGCCTGCTCAACGAGATGAACAGTCTAACATTTTTTCCAGTTTCTTGGTGTCTCATATTCTGCAATTGCCTTGGCCAGTGAGCTTTTCCGCTGTTCATTCTACTGACTCAACTAACACTCGTCCAGTGGGCCATTTCGGCGGTGGCGTGCACTGGGGTGATGTCCCTGAGGAACACCATATTCCGTTTCAAAAGGTAACAACTAGCATGCATGAAGACAGAAAAAGCAATCGTTCTTCTAACATCCACCAGCTCACATACGTAACGATGGTCATGTACGGGCCTACCGCGTTTCTCACCAAAATGACCCTGCTGTGGATCATGACCAGGGTGTTCAGTCCGTTCAAGAAATCGGTCATCTTCATATATGTCTTCCTCGTCCTGATGCTCCTCTACTACATCCCCGCCGTCATCGTCAAGATTCGCATCTGTATGCCAATCGCGAAGTTCTGGGAGCAAGACCTGCCCGGATCCTGCCTTGACCAAAATGCCATCATCATGGCCGACGCCGTCGTCAGCGTCGTCAGCGACCTGATCGTTCTAATCGTGCCTCTTCCCCTGACAATGCGACTGCAACTACCGCACAAGAAGAAGATGAGAGTGATGGGCATGCTAGGAGCGGGAGGTCTTGCTTGTGCCTCGAGTGTCATTCGTCTGATTCTTATCAAGGAGACGGGCAATTCAAAGGATGCCACCATTGCTTTCATGCGCGTCAACATGTTTGGGTATGTCCTAGCCAGGTGTACTGACGTCGGCCCCAAACTGACTGAATTTACAGAAACGCCGAGATTGCCATTGGGGTTATCTGTGCATGTCTGCCCGCACTGTCGGCGTTGATCACACAGAAATACAACGAATACAGCAGCGGGAGATACAACAGCCACAACTCAGAGTACCACCTCAGCAAAGTGCGGAACCCGACCAAGAGCAGTCGTGTCGAACGCAGCAACAACATGAGTGCTGTGGAACACGAGTCAGACAAGGACATCCTGATGACGAACGTGCAAGCCATGCCCCGGATCGAGACCACCATCCAGGGCGACTACAACCGACGCGGTCAACAGCAGCAGGGTATCATGAGGACGGTGGATGTGTCGACGTCGGTGGCCTCGCGCGACTCATAAAGACGAGCAGGATATTGGTAAGCTCAGCGGGTCTGGTTTGAAGTTTTACTGTACACGCAGGTTATGGTTATGTAAAATAGATACTCTTTCATCTCGGTGCTCAATGCAATCTCTGAACATTCTTTCTTGGCTCCCTGATTATCTGCACTGACTCGAAGATCAGCCTAGCAAGCGCAATCGGAGCCTTCCCAGGTCATCTTCCCACCGCAAACAATTTGGAGGAGGTCAGTGGAGGTCAGGCTTGTAGAACTTTCAGTGGCCAGGTCCGAATCCTACTGGTTTGGCCCCTTTGGCTTACTCCCAGTGGGCTCATCTTATATGGTCAACCACGTCGTTATTGGCCTGCCGCATCTTATCTGATTTACCTATGGCTCTCTAATTGGAGCAGCAGATGTAAGCCAATCGAGCCGTGATCTAATCTGATCTAGCTGAGATCCTCCAGTTCGTATCCACGATGGCGCTGGAGGACACCGCCACGAGAGATGGCTGTCCGAGACCGGAGTCAAGCGTTGGATTTAAGGCTATAAATAGAGGGTCCTCGATGCTTCAAAGTGTCTCAATTGCCCATCGAGTCTTTGATTTATCTCATCCTCGACATCCCTCCAGCTCTCGCTACCACAGCTACCATGAAGCTTCTCGGTCTTATCCTGATTGCTGCAGTTGCCTCAGTCCAGGCATGCAGTGAAATTGCGTTCTCCGTCCCAAACAGCCTGCCTGTTTCCCTTATTCCATGCTGACCAGAATAATTCAGAGGGGAGCGGCTGTGCCCTGGAGGCGTGTTGTAGCGGCTCCTCCTGTGCGGCTGCGCCTGGACACCCTGACCAGCTCATTTGCATGTAACGAGTAATATAACAGTTGCAATGGCCGATGCATGTTTGGCCAACCCGTCTACAATGATTATGTCTGTGTATAAACCTCGAGTCAACGCTCCTTTGCGGAATTCAAGTGCTCCAACCCGGATGGGTCCATAAACAAACGAGATATCATTTCAAAGCAGCCACTACCCACAGGCAAAACATACTGCGATACAAGAATGAAGAAGTTACTTATGCAGAAATTTGTAAGACTCTTCGGCCTGTTGATAATCCCAACTTTGCACAGTACTCAACCGTCCAAGCTGTATAAAACTCAGTGTCCCTGTCCATGAGGCTTTAGAGTGTTCCAAAATCTCCAGCGTGTCTTCTCTGCGTATTCTCTCTTCTGCCAGTCATTGATTGTTGCTGGATAGAACTCGATCTGATCGAGCAACGCCTGGTCATGCGCGACAATCACCCACACATTGTCAGCTGAATCAAGGACTTGCAGTTTCTCAATCGAATCATAAGCCTGAGATATGTCCACCGCATTCATCTCCGGCATTCCGAATAGCGGTTGCGATGGACATGCTAGTAGCCGCTCCATAATGGTTCCAGGGCAGAGGGGCTGTTGAAGACACTCTGGTATCTGTTCCGCTGATAGCGGTCGATATACGGTCGGTCGGAATTGTCCGATGAAATGGCATGTATCGCCGGCCATCAAAACGAAGCTGTTAGAAGACCACTGTCCATCAACAGTGACGTGAGCAAGGGCAGCAAGGTGGCCGACTGTGTGGCCCGGCGAATCCAATAAGTAGAAGCTGCCATCGCCAAAGTAATCGAGGGCTTTAAACGGACCTACGTCCAGAGACGAAGAATCAAAAGAGACCTCCTGCAGTTCCCGGTCATTCCATGCGGTCTCCCAAAGCGACGACTCCGGGTTGCTTGGAAAGGCGTGTGCGTAGTGCTTCTTGAACCCTGGTCCGACAACGAGCTTCGTACTCAGAGGAAAGGCAGTCATATCGCCGACATGGTCAAAGTGATGATGACTCCAAATGACGGCCTCGATATCGGACAAAGATGTACCTCCTTCTTGCAACACTTCGCTGACGTTTTTCGCGGCCTCCACTTGCCATCCTACTTGTTCAAGGAACCCAAGCGTGGCTGGGGGCAGGTTGCACCAGTCCTTGCGCAGACCAAGATCAAAGAGCATTTTACGGCCGGACGGATGCGCAATAACAAACGAGTATGAAGGCATGTCCAGAGTCAGAGAGTAGAGTCCATCAGGGGGCGCCAGGGGGTGGTGGGCAGGGATAGTCATGCGTGTGCTACATGATCAGTATATAACTGGCACAACTGCAGCTTGGATGGTACCTTACGTGTTAATAACACTGACATCGACCGCTGTCGAGCCACTGGGCAGTATAAGTGACTCCATGGCGTTCAGTATTCGTGTATAAGGACGGTGGCTGAAGTGGTTGAGAGCTGCACCCCGCATGGAGCCTGCTCGTATTCAGCTGTGTCTAGGTTGGATTTGTGGCCTCTAATGTCATATTCACTTTAACATAATGTACAGATAGAATAATATATACAAAACTACATTTTCATCGACATATAGTAGTGTTCAGTCTAAACACCTTTTTGACGGCGCAGAATGGCCTGCAACTCTGGCCGCTTCACTGGTTTGATCAGGAACGTGTCGATGCCTGAAGAGAAGGCCTCCTTCTGGGCACTGGTGCTGTCAAGCCCGGTCAAAGCAGCAATCACGGTGCGTGGTGATGCCTTCTGCTCGGACTTGCTCATCTTGGCCCGATGCTCTTTTTCAATGCGGCGGATCTGTCGAGACGCTTCAAACCCATCCATAACAGGCATTGATATGTCTAGAATGGTCAGTGAATAGGTCGTTCACATTCAGGAAGGAGGAAACAAAACATACCAATGATGACAAACTGATACTTTCCGGGATCGGCCTTGTACGCTTCAACCGCCTCTGCACCGTTGTGGGCTGCCATATAAGGATGATTGTCCTTCTCGGTGTACGCACACAGCAGCTGCAGGTTAAGGTCATTGTCATCCACAAGCAGGACGGATGGTTCAGGCGTCTCCTGCTGCCGTTTGGCATCCCTCGAGCCTCGGTGAGATTCATCGCCCATGGTGTCAGCCGTTGGGCGTTTGCTGATCTTCAGTCGATTACTGGGAGGCTCACTGGGCTCAGCATCCAGTGGCAGATGGGAAGAATCAGGCATTTCTACCCAGTGAGTTCGCTCGTCAGGGGTGATACCGCTGGACCGCTGCTCCGTCTGTCGTTTCATGCATATATCCAGAGCACCCGCCAGCTTCCGGGGCCCGCATGGTTGACTGATGAACTCAAAGTAGAACGTCTCGCTTCTGTTCTTCGCTGCAACGAACATGCTGTGCGCTTCCTCCGGCGACTGGCAGATCACTACAACAGGCGAGAAGCGTCCATTGCGGTCGACCAGACGCTGGCTTAGACCAAACAAGTCTCTTCCTTCGGTGTCTTCGCAGTTGAGCTCCGTCTGAACCGCCAGGTAGAAGTCGAACCTTTCATCCTCACCACGTTCAGATGTATTGGCAACCTCGAGGCCAAACCAGTCGCGGCACAGGCGTTCCAGGGAGGAGTAAAGAGACGTATCTCGACTCGATTGCAGGTTCGCGCCGAACCCAAGGAACCCAATGGTCTTGTCCTGGGTGTAGCTCTGCAGGGACTTGAAAACGGCACTGGATGAGGAGTCATCGGATTTATCCGATGAGAGAGGAAGCGGCGTGCGTACTGTGAGTGTCGTCCCGACATTCTGCGTGGATTCAATTTCGATCGAGCCACCAAGGAACCCAACGGCCTGTCGAACAATGCTCAAACCAAGCCCACTTCCAGAGGCAAGAGGGTCTTCCTGCGAGAACGCGGTGAAGAGGCCCTCCTGGAGATACTTCGGCCCAATGCCCTTTCCGCTGTCTTTCACAGTCAGGGTGACTTCAAATTCTGCGTCTTTGTCGTGCGAGTCCGAGGACGAAGGCTCCGGATGTATCTGCTTGGAGCTCAATCCGAGATAGATAAACCCGGATTTGGTGTACTTGAGCGCGTTGCCAAAGATGTTCATCAGTATCCGACGCCAGGCACCCGCATGCGTATAGAAGGTCCATTCGGTATCGGGCTGGATGTCGAATATGATGGTGACCTGGCTCGCACGAGCTCCAACTGGATCGAATTTGCTCGTTGGGCCTCCCCACCGCGACGACGACGTGATCATGGCTGGTGGCGGTGCCTGAGGGTGATTGTAGAAGCTGTAGCCAGCAAAGACACACTCGATGACCTCTTCCAGAACGGAGTCCAGCTTCACATCCCCAAATGAAAGGTGCTCTCCGCGGCCCTTACTTTGCAAGCCATCTGGACCTTTCGGAGTCCCAGGCGTGGGCCTTCGCTTTCTGCCCTGCTTCTTCCCTGAGCCCGCTGACCTCCGTTGATACTTGTCGATGAAAGTAAGATCGAGGAGGTTGTTGATGGTGTCAAGGAGAGTGCGGCCACAGGATTCAATGGTATGAACCATACCATGTTGCAGGGCATTCATGGCAGTATCACTCAGGATATCAGAAGTCCCAAGAATGCCATGCAGTGGATTACGCAGCTCATGAGTGATACTGCTGACCAGGTTGGTCTTTGCCTTCTCTGCTATCTCTACATCCAGCCGCCGGATCTCCGCCATGATGCTATTTGTAAAGGCAGAGATATAGGTGATCTCGTCCTCGAAGGTGAAGACGTGCCCTGGGTCGTTTGTCCAGATCAGAGTGCCAGCGAACCACCGGTTCTTGTCGGAGTCCCAAATCGGCAGCAGGAGAATATTCCTGGCACCGGCGAAGATACTGATCAGGCTATGGGCGTCTTGCTGGAACGTTGGCTTACGTCGCCGTCTGCTGGGCGCGCGCTTCTTGTGGCTATGATGGTCAGGCCTAACTCGGCTCGTCGGTGAACCCTCGCTGTCTTCTGAAACAGAGCCGCTGTTGTTGTAAGAGAAGATCTTGCCCCGGGGGTATCGACGTATAAGCGAACTGAACAGGGGCTCCGGCACGACAATTGCTTGACCAGCGTCTGCCTCGGGGTCAATACTCGACTCCCTCGAGCTCGAAAATCCCAGGCACTCGGACACGCGCGTACTGTCCGACTCTGCATCTGTATTACTATCCTGGGATGCCCCCGACGAATCAGTACTCTCGTCGTCATCACTGTGCTTGGGTTCCTTTAGGGCAGGGCCAGACACTCTACGAGCAGTCCGTCGGACGAGATTCCCGAATCGCTCACTATCGGCATTGAGGAATAGGACGCCCTCTGCCCCGATAGACTCTCTGATCAGATTAGCCGCGCGTGAGAAGGTTCGCTTAATGCCGTCCGAGAGGGTGTGGTCCTGCAGGCTTTCGCCGGCGGCCACGCTTCGCACCGTCTTGTTCTCTGTCTCGATCCGGGGCGTTGTGATATTCGTCTTCTTTGCAGGTCGTTCGCGTACGGGGAGACGTTTCTCGCCCTCTCCGCTACCAAAGTGCTGCAGGTCCTGCTGCTTAATGTTCAGTTGGCCCTCTCTTGGCGACCCAGACTCCTGTGAGGCAGCATACTGTGCATCTGCTTGTTGCCAGGAGTCCCGAAGCGTAGACCTCCCCTCGACAAAGCTCCCAAGTCCCACCATCTTCCGCTCGGCCTGGACGTTTCTCAACGCCGAGTACTCCATTTCCAGATGTTTCATCACTGCGGCTGCCATGTTCTTCATGAACTCCAGCTCGTTCTGATTCGGGGCAGTTGCTCTTGGTCTGCTGTCGAGTACACTGTATGCCCCAATTGTAAACCCCCGCGGGCTGACGATGGGCACTGCTGCGTAGAAGTGTATATCTGATATAGCCTCGATCAGGTTGCCAGCGCTGAATCTTTCGTGCTTGCTCGTATCCATAACCACAAAGGCGTCCACGCTACGAAGCTCGTCATGTTCGGCGGTTTCCCGAGATGGCAGCCCTTCAACATGGTGGCAGATTCCTTTTTCCTTGGGGAGGACGCAGCATCCAAGCCGTAAACTATCTTTCTCGTCTCGAAATCCGCCACCAACCAAGTCCAGCGTGGGGGTCGCCTCCGCCACTACGTGCTGGTGGGTGCGGTCGAAAAGGGAGATCAACGCTCGCTCGGTCCCGAGACGGATGGCGCCGAGCTGAGCGAAGGAGGTCAATGCAGCATCTTGCGATGCTTCAGGGACGAAGGTGCTCTGGCTGCCAGGATCTGAGGGGACGTAGTAAGACTGGGAGTGGTCGGGGGGGATGTACCTGGACACGCCACACAAATTAGCAGCAGTCGATCTTCAGACTGGGGGATGAACATGCTTGTGGAATTCCTTCTCCTGGGCCAGTCGGTAATTTGCGGCTGGATTCATCGTGACAAAGCTGACTGCGAGATGTGGCCGGAATCTCCTCGTGTTCTTTATAGATCAGGGCCCAGTCCGGGTATGACATCACCGGCCGCAGTGACGTAGGTCGCCCTCGCATCGTCATTGGAATGGCAAAGATAAAGTTGGAACTAGGCCAGCCTTATATTTATAGTTATTGTCTGCTTATATTACACAAATACCTGCTCTACGGACACCATTCCCCGTGCTGCGCTGTCATTGCTCCCCGCGCCACTCCCTGCCACATTCACGCTGGCCATCGAGCCATTGACACCATGTTTCTTGTTCAATGCCACAGTTCCGTCGTTGCGGTGCTCTGGGGGGTCAGGCAACTCCCTGTCGTGCGACTGCCGACTACAGTGGCAACTAGACCAAACCAGCCGCACGAGAGGCATCAGGTTTGGCAGGCAAGCGCAGATAATGGCCACTGCGCATTCGATAACAGACCAGATTGTCGATGGCGCGATTGTTCCTATATCCAACAAGTTAGTCGAGGCACCTTTGTTGAGTGGGTGGTTGGGCTCGCATACCGGGCACATTCTCGGGCGAGTACAGGAACAGGAGCGTAAATCGATAGATGCTCACGCCGATTACGCTGGATATCTCGGTTAGGGACGACATCAGCAGGACCAGGTATAACTCACAATGCACCCAGTAGGAAGATACCACAGATAGAAAGTCGGTACAGTACCCTCCCGGCAAGGTTCCAACAGACATGCACGGGCAACACGAGGATGGCGATATCTGTCAGGATATTTGGTATCGCTACACAAATAAATCCCACGCGCAGATCAATACAATGCCCTTCTTTGTCGGAATCCCAGGCCTTGGACACCGGCGTGCATTGAAAGGTTGCCGCCGGTACAAAGGCCAGCGCCCATGCCACCACGATACCGCCGCATATTCGTGCGCCCACCCGGAAGAAACGCGATACGTCTGTAAAGATGCGCCGGTACATGAACAGGATCGAGAGCTTGATGAGCAGCAGGTCGATCACATAAAATATTTCAAAGACGTAGAGTAGCTACATCTCATGATCAGCGTCCACTTCAAGTGCAACGACTGCGGATAACTCACTTGTTTCACCATCAGCTCATCATGCGCAGAGAGATCAGGACCGGTATCACGGCCCATCCCATGACGGATCACTGGTCGGGTGGGTGAGCAGCCAATCTCCGTAGTTTATACGTCCAAACTTACTGGCAAATACAATTCCTGATAGCGCACAAAGCACAGCCCGTATCGAACCCTCGTTAGAACATCCTGACTCGCTGTTTGCTGCTAACTTACCAGGCTGGCAATGAGAAGATAGTCATCTGTCCCGAGACCGACCCTGCGTAGGCGACGGGCAACGAACCGCAGGATAGTGAAGGTCCACGCGAGCACAAGGACCGTTATGGTACCGGCCTCCAGTTGGCCGGGCGTGACCTTGACTGCCATCGCTTGGGGATCACATCTGGCAGCAAATATGACTGCGCCGGGCGTTTGATATAAAAGCCAGACAGTAGAGTTTTCCATCTCCGGTCCCTCGATCAATGACGCAGAACCACTCGGCACAGGCTTCTAGAACTCTGGCCATCCTGTGGCAACCAGCTGGTCAACACGAACCGTGGTTCGCCAACTGCCATGCCAGTAAATTTACGGCTGAAAATGTTGGCATATAATGCAAATAGAAAGATGACTAAATAACCACTAGTGGGGTTTTGGTCGAATGGTATTTGGATAGAAAAGGAGATGAGGATGTCCCGGGGTTCCTGGTACAATTTCGGCGGTTGCATACATTATATATATGCCACTGCGACGGACTCCACGCAGCGTCATGAGATGATCAAGAGCCGCGGGTAGCTTAGATGGACAGAACTCGCCTATCAAACAATTGTCTGTCGTTCGCTCTACGAGTTTCTGCAGTATCTGCATAAATCTGGACAAAGTTGTAACCTCGAAGTGCGAAGTGCGAGGTGGCTGAGTGGCTGACCATAACCACATTGACCTTTTTTTCTAACCACGGAGAGCTGCATCCCCCGGCTGACCAATGACAACATCGCAAATTTCTGATTACCTAATAATGAGCACTCACGTGGAGTCACGTGGTCGTTTCCCCCGCGGAGTCCCCGATTTCATCCCCAGCTTCATCTTGAATTCATCACAGCTTCATCTTCGGCCCTGGCGAGATGCAATGACCCGAGACTGACCATGCAGGTGGACCAAGATTCCGACTCCGGTAGCCAGGTCGGCCCCCCTGCGCGACAATCGTCACGGTCGGCCCGCAGGCATCGCTCCAAGAGGAGCCGCATCACTAGGCGGCGCATCTGCCTCAGCTGCCAAACCTGTCGGCGGCGAAAGGTCAAATGCGACAAGGTGAGCCCGATCTCCATATAGCATCCCATCGCTATACTGACAACGTCTAGGTGCATCCGATATGCGGGAACTGTTCCAAAATTGCCGCCGCCTGCACCTACGACGACGAACCACGGCAGAATGACATCCGAGCCAGTCCTGCTAAACCGGGAACGCCGATACCAGACGCGCTGGAGGAAGATGAGAATCGGAACCAGAGAAACCTGTTCCCCTCTGGACAGACGCCAGATCTCTGCGCAATTGAAACCCAGCTAGCCAAACTTACGTCGCTTGTTGAGCAGTTGCAGGAGGATCGCCGTGCTCTGAGACGGGATGCGGTCAACCCCGAACCGGTGGCTGCGTCAACGGCGAATGGTGAACCTGGGCCAGAAGAGCCATGTGGCGCTGCTGTTAGTGGTAGCGGCGACGAATTTGCCATCCCGACCGGTCTCGCCACCGACCCCGTTGATCCACTGAGCGGTTCAAACGTAGGACACTTGAGCCACGCAGGTCGGGGAAGCTCAAGGTTTGTACTATCAAATGTGCATCAAGGTCATTGTGATATCCTGACTGTTGCTTAGATACGTCGGCACAACCTACTGGGCCTATATTTCCCACGAACTGGGAGAGCTTAATCAATTGCTTACCAGTCAGAACCAGACCAGTGATTCTGCTACAGCTGGTAATACTGTGGTGGACACTGACAGTAGTGCGCGAGGCCAGACTCTGCGCTCTGGAATCCCTTCGGAATTCCCTGGCGTTGCTCCACACGCTTTCTCTCTCCGAGCGGGGTCCTTGCCCTTGGTAGATGATGAGGTTCAGGCGGATATGCTTGACAATGTCCCAACAAAAATGCTAAGTGACATCCTCTACAAGGGGTTTGTGTCCGGCGTTCATCCCCTGAGCCCGATCATCCATCCTCCAATCGCCCTGAAACTTTATACTGATTTCTGGACCTGGTATGGCATTGCTCGATATACCAGAGAGCCATGGCCAGAACCATCATTCATCCCTCTTTTATACGCCATTTGGTTTGGAGGATCGGTCACGATTTCGTCAGGCACTGTCAAATCTGCGTTCTCATCTTCACGATCAGCGCTCTCGGCAAAATATGCTGACGAAGTCACTCGTTGGTTGGCCAGGATATCTTTCCCCCACAGCGCCTCACTTTATGACTTGGCTGCGTATATTATCACCCAGACAATTCTATCACGCGAGGAAGAGCCCTTGAGGAGTAGCTTGTTCATTAGTCTTGCAGTAAGAGTGGCTCAGACCTTGGGGCTGCATCGAGATCCCTCACAGTTCAACATTGAACCATGTGAACGGGAATTCCGACGGCGAGTGTGGTGGCATATCGTACATATGGACTCTGTGATTGCCATGTCTAGTGGACTCCCGCCGCTGCTTAGTGAGGACACGTACTGGGATGTCCGTGAGACCAGCGAGGTCAAGGACACTTTGTTAAGTACTATTCAAGCTGAACAGTATGAACACTTGGTCTCCACCGGCCAACGACCGCCCGATAATCCGGATGATCCGACTGTCTGCGGTGGGCCATCGATGGTGAATGTGTACTACTTGTCTGCAAGAGGCAAATGTATAATGGCGCGTGAGTGAGCCTCGGACATTTAAATTGAACTGTCTATCTGACCCTTGCAGAGTCCGTTCACCGGATACTGAAGATTCAGCTCGGAACGAAGCCCGTCACCAGGGGGGATATGGAGGAACTTCGCTCCGCGCTTCATGATCTCCAGGATAAACTCAATTCTATTGTCAGCAGGATTCCTACAAGCGACAATTCCACGAATTCATCAGCACTACCCGAGTCTGAATCGAGAGCGTCGGCTCATTCCTGCGCGGCAGCCCTTCCGGGTGATGACGGCTCATCAGGCTGCCACGAACAATATCATTCAGCGGTTCTCGTCGCCTTTCACAAATGGACTCGGATCCTTTTATCATTGTTCATTGATAAGGTCCGCCTTCCCTCGGCTACGGCCCAATTCTTCTGCTGACATGATTGTAGGCATTTTGCGTCGCGTACCAGCCGTTTCTCCGGAATCCGCAGAGTCGAATCTGGCCATATGCGCGACAGTCGTAAGTGCCATTGCTCAGGTAGTTGTCTGCAGATTCTAATCCCAAACAGTGCACTGCGACATTGTTATGCCTTCATGGAGAAGTTCATCCAATTAGCAGCAGACCCTGATTTTAAGCCGTTCCGTTGGGGCTGGCCTGGGTTAGTCCTATCCCCTGATTTGCAAGAGGAGCGGTCTGGCTAATGCACGACCAGAAATCATCAGCCTATGCATGCAACGATGTAGGTTGAGATGTGAAATTTCTAGTAGTGGTCATGCTGACTATTTCAGGATTCTTCTTATCGACCTTTACAAACGACCCTACAGCCCCGAAGCGCCAGTATCGCGATCGTTTATTGATCGAATTCTAGCACTCGCTGGACCGGGCGAAGGGATTGTCGGTGCCCGCGATGATCTCCCCACCCTTCGCCCATTAGGCGATGCAGGCCGCGAGGCCTGGAACATGATCCATCGCCTCCGCCAAAAGGCCTGGCAGAAGGCTGGTCTTAATCCCAATTTACCTCTGCCTGCCTTATCTGGCCAAAATCAAAGCCACAGTGACGTCCCCGAGACAGCTAGTAACCTCAAAGGACAGCCACGTTCCAGCTACTCTGCACGCGTCTCGCCAGCAATGCCTTCTACTTCGGCCAACATGTCTACCGCTCGTAGTCCTCGTGCATTGCACGCCCCGACCAGCGCAGCAGCCGACTTTGATTTTGTTTCATCGTACCCTGACATGAACACAACTAATCCAACAATACCAACGCCCATCCCCGAGTCTTGCCCCAGTTCCGCAAGTGACCCAGCCGTCTCCTTTGACTGGAGTGAATGGGACGCTATTTTCGGCCATTCCCTCCCGGTTACAGATGAACTGATGGGTCTTGATCCTGCTACGGGACTAGCATTCGCCAACCTGGAGAATGACGACACGTGAGAGGAGGACATCAATGGATACAGGTATTCATTTCATTTTCTCATCGTAGACTACACTTCCTGGCTGTATTGTAAATTAGTTTAACTGTGATAACGCGTAGGTGGTACAGCGTTCATGTCCTCTGGCGCAACCCAGATCACAATGGTCTGGGGACATTGACCTGGGCCTCAAGGTGAGGACCGAAACGTTCAAAAGATTGAAGCACATGGCAGTCTGAGCGTTCGCCGCCAATCGCCACTACATACAATAGATGTGCCATAAACGCCACCTTCCGCCGATCAGGGTTTACAGCTTTCGGAGTACATACAGAAACCCAGAACGGTTCCGTCGCTATCCTACCATGATCAGATACAATACTGCATACTAACAGTGTGTCCTTTCATGGCATTCAATGCGATTGCATCATCTTAGCATTGCGCAGATCCGATGGCCTTCCATCTGCCAGTTCAGCCTAATATAATGGCCCAATTCAATCAGAAGTAGCAGTGGTAATATTATCATTGTTCATATTATTTTTATTCTAACGGAACTTTCCCCGACAAACATGAATCTGGTATCCTATTTCAATCCCAATATTGTCGGCAGGGAGGACGATTTATACGCTCTCCGAGGCCAGTATAACATTAGCGAGCACCTCAGCTGCAAGCCATCTCCTTAGTCGTCAAAGTATCCTTTGTCATAGATTCCATTGACATGCAACCCGAAGCCTCTTATATGCTTACCCCAGATCCACCAGCGAGCCCCGGGCGCCCCCGCCTGGATCTGGAAGCAAAGCTCAATGCCCTGGATAGAAACCGATTGGGCCAGAAATATCTATTGTACGGTACTGCGAATTGTAGAATTGCCGATAGACCTAGTCAAAGTACATGCATTCTCAATTTCCCATGGCAGGATGTTCTTTAAAACCCTGCCCTCTGCCTGGTTCCTAACCAAAGAGTGCTCCAGAATTATTCCCGTTGACAGTCATCTGCTCCTCATATATTTACTGTGCCTCTACGGAGGCGGTTTTCCAACGGCGCGGTCCATTATGAGCACCAGGATCAGGGGTGCCAGTGAGAAACAATCTGTCGAAAGCAACGTCTAGCTGGAGGAATTGTAGCTTCGATTGAGTGATATTCTGGAGTCTTCGGTTCTTTGATATTGGGGTTATGCAGTGCATTAAATAATGCTGCTTGTGCGCTGCATAGTGCGTGATTAATGCCAGTGACGACGTCATAATAATGCAGCAATGATTAAAAATCAAAACTACGTCTTTTATAAGATCCCAAGCCAGCCTTGCAACAACCAAATACTTTCTAAATCACCACCATGGCTCCTCCGTCAACCTTCAAAGCTGCTCTCCTGCAGGAGGGAAGCAGCCAGCACACCATCACAGAGCGCTCACTGGGCGCCCTCGGCGACGACGAGGTGCAGATCAAGATCACCGCAACTGCCATCAACCCGGTCGACTGGAAGATCAGAGACACCGGCTTCTTCCTAAAGTCTTTCCCTGCGGTGCTGGGGAGCGACGCTGCTGGCGAAATCGCGGCCGTGGGTTCCAAGGTGTCCAACTTCGTGGTGGGCGAACGCGTCTTCTTCCAGGGCATCGTCGGCAACTACGATGCCAGCACTTTCCAGCAGTATTGCAAGGTGCCAGCAGTTCTTGTGGGTAAGACGCCCGATTCCATCAGTGATGACCAGGCAGCGGGAATCAGTCTTGCGACTATTGCTGCTGTGACAGGTCTCTACGACAAGACGGGCCACGGCCTTGCGCCGCCGCCGTGGAGCGATGGCGGTGACCGTGCTGGGAATGGAAAGGCCATTGTCGTCCTTGGTGGAAGCTCATCAGTTGGCCAGTATGTGATCCAGCTTGCCCGGCTGTCAAGCTACTCGCACATCGTGACCAACGCGAGCCTGACGCACGAGGAGCACTTGAAGAAACTGGGAGCACACGTTGTCTTGGATCGAAAGCAGGCGGCCCCGCAGGACTATATCACCGCGGCGAATGGGTTACCTATCGACTTTGTATTTGATAGTATCTCACTGTCTGAGACTCAGGCGCTGGGAGTCGACATTCTCCATGCCGCCAACACGAAGAGTAGCGTCGTGACCGTACTCGGGGCCGATGCAGATGCCCAATCTCGCGGTGCATCAAAGGAGCCCAAGGTTGAAGTGCGACAGATCATGGGCCTGGGTAGCAAGCCGGAGCTGCGGTACTTGAGCGAACCTCTCTTTGACCGTTTAGGTGGCCGCGATGGCTGGCTGGCGTCAGGGCAGTTCGTTCCCAACCGGCCAGTGGTGGTGGACGGTGGTTTAGATAGCATTGACAAGGCACTAGATAAGAACAAGGCTGGCGTTTCCGGTGAGAAGGTCGTGATTCACCCATGAATTATACAGCCATTCCGACTTCAGACTGCGTCTCGTGGACTACCTGATGTGAATCTCGATAGGAGCAATTAATGGTGATTGAAAGCAATCATTGAAAATAGCCTCTGAACTGGAAATTAACCTATCTACCCTTGAAGTAGCGTACTCCGTTACACTGATAAAATGCATTGATTGAATGATTATAGTGGCATGAGCATCCCCCTATACAGCCTTCGCCCGCTCCTTCAGACGAACCATCAACTTGCGCTTCTCCCATAGTAAGAAGACCTTCTGTTTATCCCAGCCTACGGACTCCGGAACAAGGCTAAGATCGAAGTTATACAGCACTTTCGCCAGTATAATGCGCAGTTCGCTGTACGCCAGGCTAGACAACGTTGGTTAGCCCTAATCCTGCACCAGATAGAAATGACGTACTTCTTCCCAAGGCAGTTTCTCGGCCCAAACGAGAATGGCTGAAGGGCGGCCTTGTTGTCAGTGGAAAATTCGTCACTGATCCATCGCTCGGGGATAAACTCATTTGCTCGCTTGAAGTTGGCAGGGTCTCGATATGTCGCCCACTGGTTGACTGATACTGCTGTCTGCGCGCCACCGTCAGCACAAGATATCAGGCATCACAGATTGAAGCCACAGGAACAGACATACCTTGCCAGGGATATGCTCCCCACAAACAGAAATCCCTCCCTTGGGAACAACTCGCGGCAGTCCCACCGGCACTGGAGGATACATGCGGAGCCCTTCCTCGATACACGCATTCAAGTATTGCATCCGCATAAGAGATCCAAGGTTGATGTCCGAGTCCTGCTTGAACGCGCCTCGGATTTCGCCAACTATCTTGTCCATTTTGTTCGGATTCATGAGAAGATGATATGTCAAGCCGCTGAGCGCAGTGGCCGTTGTTTCGGTGCCAGCAACCATAAACACCTGAGAATTTGCATACATCTCAGCGTGGCTCAGTCGAAGCTCCTCCTTCTGTCGCATCACAATGCCCCAAATATCGGGCTTTTGGAAGTTCCGCGCTGGGTCAATACGTCTATCTACGCGCTCCTGGCACGCCTTGTAATGCGAGATGGCCTTCTCGATCAGGCCCTTTGGGATGAGTCTCTTGACCAATAGTACAGTCCAGGGATAGTAACGGCCAAGTCGACGCAGGGAATTTGTCTTCATGCTCAGAAATATGGCAGATACCCATCCATCATCGCCGGTTCCGACCAGTAAGTCCAGAGGCTCGCCGAAGGTCAGGTCACCCATGATGTCAAAGGTTGTGAGGTTGTATAGGCGAACGAGCTCAACGGGGGCTTCCGGACTTTCACGCGCCAGATTGGAGAGTTTATCAGTTAGCATGTTGACGTAATGGCAAATCAATGGCTCTTGCTCACGGAGAGCCTTTTCAGAAAATGCATGAGAGAAGTTGCGGCGGAAACGCGCATGGTCAGGGCCAGAAGCACGGATGATATCTGTAGAGCCGTTGAATGAGGGCCCGTAGAACCGAGCATCCTTTTCTGTTGGCTTCGTACCGCCGATTGCATGGCCGTAAATTTCTTTCCATGCCTCGGGATTTGAATAGCTCAGCTCATTGGGAGCCACACGAACGGTGCTGCCGTAGATATCATGGAGCTCGCTGATCCAGTCATTGTGGTCCCCCTTGGAGTTGTGGTATAGGTTTGCGATTCGGCTCACGGCTGCATATTTAGGGCCGGGGAATCTGGCAAGAGGGTTTAGACACAGCTCATAGAGACACTTGGCTGCGATACCCAGTAGGATCTATCCATGGCACGAAGATTAGTACCTAGCGTGCAATGTTTCCATTCGATATGTCACATACTGAGGCAGCAATCACAACAACATGGTGCTGGGAAACAGCGTCTGCTGCAGACTGTAGCAGCATCTCTTCAAACTGGCAATATCTCTGCAAAGGCAAACTGTCAGGAGAATGTTCCGTGTTTCTGCTTTCGCTAAATGTTAGTGTTTAGTTATGCGAAAGCTGCCAGCTTTATGTCCCCCAACCACACAACATGCCATCGAGGATCTGCACTGTGATGTATCAGGTGTGCAGACTTGATGCTGTGTAACGTCTCCAACTCTGCACGATGAGAAGTAGTGCAGCAGTTATGAAACAGACCGGGGGTATAACGCGGTTAATGTGGGATATATGCCACCCCACCTGCCCTCGCACAGGCCACTATGCAGCCTTTTCATTGAATAACCGTTGCAATGACAGCGATTAGCCGGAGTTCAAACGCTATGCTGAGCTTAAGAGGGATAAGCTGCGTGCTTCCTTTCTCCGTCGCACTCTTAAGGATCTTTTACAGAGGGACAGGCAATATACACAAATGGTCTTTTCAAAATTAATACAATAAGCATTTGCTAGTAAGGAATGGAACCCTGGTTCACCGTAGAACCATCGCAGCCTAGACTCCTCCAGAAGTAAATCCTCGATGGTTAGACATCGGCAGAGCTGGTGATGGGCTTTGCCCAAGACTCAGCGTGGTCCGTCTATTTACCAGTATATGCCATCAGGGCTTTGGTAAAACATCAGGTGTTCGGTAACAAAATCCTCCCTGGGACTGGAAAAGGTCTTCCCAAGTACCGGGCTCCAGCCAGGTCCCTCGACAATCTCCCCGTCCTTATACACCGCGAGGCCATACACAGTAGTCCCGATCTATATTCCGGTAGTTAGTATCTATCAACAGTCTATATCCAAAGCCAACTCACCTGAGACGGAAGCTCAACACCCTCCCAGGTATACTCCGGCTGCCCGGATGCGATAGTGATGTTTTCGCCGTTGAAGGCCAGGAATCCCTTCGGCGACCAGAGGCCACCCTTTCCGACGGAGTGGAACACGCCACACTCCCCGGTCTTACTCTGTGCTCCATAGTTGTCGAGGCAGGTCTCGCCGTCGTTGGACTTGATGATTCCCTGGACGCCCTCCTCCACCGGTGTGACGTCGAACTTAGCGTTTGCAGCCAGAGCGGAGGAGGCCAAGGCGACGGCAAGAGTAGAGATGCTGACGAAATGCATGTTGATAGCGTTGTATATGTTTATGAGGATGGAGAACTTGTGAACGAATGAAAGATTGAAGAGTCAAGAGGCTTGATGGTTAGCAGAAAAGCAGGATCTTGGACTGGCTTTATACGCTTTCCCAGTCACTACCTCGCCATGGACAATGTTGATACCTAGAACTATCCCGATAGAGTATGCTGATGTGCCAAGGAAGTCTCTGAGACGAGTATCATTATGATTATGGTCTTAGCCTCGCCGGGTGCTGATCCCAGATCCTTTAGTTGGGCTGAGCGACCACAAGATTGCAGCCTGGTATAGCAAAACAGTCTTTTTTGGGGGGCATAAGTTATAACCCTCTACCAGGGAAAACCCTACCTCCAGCAATTGGGGCTGAGTCGACCCCACAGGACTGTCGAATGGCCCGGAGTCGTTCGTAAACTGGACCTCCTGAAACAGCCCTGAAGATCTGTAAGCCAGATCAACACGTCTAGAACTATGCGTGGCCAATCGACTTGCACGGCCGATGTTGGACACAGCTATTTCTGTCAAATGTGCAGATTAAGCAACGCTTGCAGAACCCGATGTCGAAGAACAACTATACGAGGGCCGTTCTGTGGATGGTTATTGATGCTGCTTCGCTTTGCTCGTCCAACCTTCCTGGTAAAGGCCAGGGCAGTGCATTCGTCGCCGGCGTACGAGGGTTTGACAGCTGCCCTTTAATTCCAACACCGCATCCATCCTGTTTCAGAGAGTGGTCGTCGTTCCCTAGTCACTCAAGTAACTCGCCCCTTCGTCAAGGAGAGTGTGTGGACTATGATTTGGAACCCAGGAAATACACCGAATGTACCGATATCTCGCTCGTCCAGTTCTTCCCTGACTTTAGAAGGCTTTTTCGCACCCCAATCCCTGTCTGATTGCTGGCTCGTGTTCATTATTTGTAGCGCTGATTTAAAGTGCTATTGTTGCCTCATGGCATGCCAATAACATGGCATCAAGACGGTCGCTTAATATCAGAATGTTACTATCAGGTATTCCATGAATCTCTAACCCAATGTTATTCAGTGCATTTGCTAATTCTCCGTCTCAATTCTATATAAGGAGTGGGATTCCACCATGGTATCATTCGACAAATTTCCAAATCATCTAACTGTCTTTCTTCACGTCCTCTTGCCCCGACTGACTCTTGCCCGTACGATGGAAAACGGCGCCAAAGAGAGAGAAGATGTTGTTCACCCGCAGCCACATGCAGTAGAACAGAGTCATTCCTGTGACAACAAGCTCGTCGCGCGCCGCATCGGTCAGTTCGCGATCGTCCATAAACTCGATGTAGCCGATCTTCTTGATGCCCCAGATCTTGGCCGAGTACTTGGCCACCGGTCGCTGTCGCTCGTCGACGCAGACAAAGTCCCAGGTCGTGAAGCCGCTGTCACTGGTCCAGGTCAGGGTGACTGGCTCGTCGGTGTCGGACAGGGCATATGACTGGTGTGTATACAGGGTCTTGAATCGCTTCTGCGCGGCCAAAGTACCTTTTCGGCCGGCGACCTCATAGTCTGCGTTGATCTTGACTGCGTGCAGGGTGCCCGTACCGATTGTGACGTCGTCTGCTGGGCGTTTGAAAATCAGATGCGGAGCCTTGACAGCTTGCCAGTCTACAATGTAGACAGGGTCCGCATCGGGATTGCTGGTGTCCGTGATGAGGCATTTGAACTTTTTCCAGGAGAAATCAACCTGCAGGCGGGGTGTCTGGTGGAGGGCTGCCATGGCGATGTGTGGAAGAAGTGGAAGAAGTGGAAGAAGTGGAAGAAGTGGAAGAAGTGGAAGAAGTGGAAGAAGTGGAAGAAGTGGAAGACGAAGGTGCACGCTTTATATTCGCGATTCCTGTCAGTTTGTCTGTCTGGTCTGTGCTTGCTGCTAATCCAAATCCAGTCGGATGCGCCGCCAGCTGAACGCCTGCTCAGCCGCACTGCTGTCAAGCACTACACTGCACCGATAGAGCCAAACTAGCTACATTAGTGTGGAAACATCAGTCTGATCTGGTCTACTGCAGTCTATGTCAAGGACAGTATTCGACATCCCCCTTCTCCCCCGACCAGCTGTAATGGACAACATCCACCATCTTGCGCAGGGTCCTCGGATCCAGCAGCGCACGCGTGCTGTCTGCTAGCCACGCAGTCTGTGTCTGGGATGATTTGCGATAGAAATAGTATGAGAAATCCATGTTTGCCCGCCGTTTATGCACAGATGGGCCTCTTTCGCCCAATGTCCCGAACCCGCTTAGGGCTTCCAGCAGCTCCGCATATGCACCATCGGAGGCCGACAGATATTCGCAAGCAGGAGCTTCCGATCGCTCCTGGATTCCTTCCAGCAGCTCATACACCTTATGCTGCGACGCCATGAGCATCCAGTTACTGAGCGCCATGACAACCAAGGCGAGGACGGGGCTGGACCGGATTGCCTCTACAGCCAGTCGCAAACACGACGAAATTTGCACGTCCAGATAGCGGCACAGATTCCCCCGGACACCGCATAGGACGACGTTCTCACGCACCTTGCGCATGCTGTCGCTTCGGAAATCCGCCAGGTCGTTGATGTAAACGCACGCCTCCGTCAGGACGCGATACTGCTGTCTGGTGACCGACTCGCCCAGCCTAATCGATGCATTGAATAATCCAGGGTAGATCGCTAGGTCAATATAGCGGTGCGCCAGTATACCCGTCATGCGGCTGCCATAGATCCCCCCAGGCCGGCGTGCGCGCGAATGATCCCGGTGGTAGCCAAGGACACTGAACTGCGTGATTTGCGCGACGCTGTTGTTAAATTGCCAGTCCGTCACGGTTCCTGCCAGGTTGCTCAGCTTCACAAATGCCGTGGCCGCTGCGCCAACTTCTTGCAGCGTTGCTAGAGATGGCTCGTCTGCGGCGTCGCAGTAGTCGGCGATCAGGATGTTGTTGGCCGCCTCAGCAACGGCTCTTGTCAGACTCTCGTCGCAATGCCCAGCCCCGGCTGCGATGGCGAAGAAGTACTTTGCGTCCGTCAGCAGCTTGATCTTTTCGTTGGTAGGGTACATCTGGTGGAAGACAGAGAGGTCGGTGTCGACCATGGGATTAGGCCGGCGATCCGGGGCCTGGATATCGGCGAGCGCAGGCATCTGTCCAATGCAGGTCTCTGGAGGGCCCTTTTCGTCTGTATTACAGAGGGCAAGCTCTGTCACGGCACCGCGCAGGTCGTCGGCCGTGAAGAGCTGGCCCGGATTCCACTCTGCCTCGTGTTGATTCAACAAGCAGGCCATGTCCTGCATCTTGCGGATGGCCGCACACTCAGTCTGCTGCTGCAGCGATTCCACAGTAGCTCCCTGCGGAACGGGGTAGGCTCCAGTGCATGAACACTTCGTGCGAGGGTCATACGGGTGCATCAGCACGTTGGTCGCGTCCCTGGATGGAGGCTGGCTTCCGCCAAAGAGGATTTCCCCATTTTCGACTCTATGCCGGAAGGACGAAACAATGGCTTTGAATCCATTGCGTTCATGAAGAATATCAGTCAGTCTGTCGCTCTGAAAGGAATTTGCCAGCTCCTCCACAGTCATGTAGTCCTCTCCGTCTGGCTTGTCCTTTGTCCACGGAGTCAACAGCCAGGCATCAAGCCAGGCCAGGTACAGCTCTTGCCCTATATTTTTGGGAGACATGGTTTATCCGTCAACGTGAGATTTCCAGGATAAAGGTTTCAGTAACAGAAAGGAAGGAGAAACACACCGCGGTGAAGATATTCGATAACTCGCCAGCCCGCCACTAAAGTCCCACTGGAAACCCACGGGCTGAGAGGGACACTTTAACGAGCGCGCTATTCCCACATAGTACCACGGTAATGAGTAGTTAGGGGAGTAACAGCCCGCTAGTAGGGCATAACACCTGGCCATCATCCTTGTGTTGTCGATTTCTTGTCATGGAGTGGATCTTTACACACAGTGGCGTCCCGAGACACCAGATATACGAGCTGCCAAGCAGTCGATAGAACGCCGACAAGAGGGAATATCCCCAGGCCCTGTTGCTCAGCCTTGCAAATACTAACCGACGTCTATCGGCTTCCAAGGAGGCTTGCCCAGGGTGTCACGAACGCAGACCTCCGTGTGAGCAATCCGTAAAAGGCAACAGCCACTAAGACGACGCTAGCGGGATATTGGTAATGCTCCGCCGGTACTTCGATGCAGCCATGTCCATTAAAGGAAGGCAAGTACCTTTTCTTTAGACGGTTACTACTTGGCATGCTCTAGAGCAAGTGGGCTGATGCGCACTATTAATATAGCCCGAGTAAATATTCACTACCACCCTTACACCTCGCTGGTGTAACACCAGAAACAAAATTTGCATGATCGCAGCTCAATATACTGCCCGTAGGACGAATTAGAAAAGAAAGTGATTAGACAAATAACATCATAGTTGTGGTTGTGCCACCTCAAACTCTCCGCCAGACGTACCAGATACCAACCCTACCTTCCACCGGGAATAACATTGCGGAGATTGCATCGCTGGTGCTCCTTTGCATTCAAAATAGCCCTGAACGATCCGTCGCCGGACTTGGAGCTCCGTGATAGAAACGCCATTGCGGTCGGTGGTTGTGCCGCAGAGACATATTCTGAAAGCGTACTCGTTAGCTGAAGGGGGTATATATGATATAGAAGCTCACTGGACTCCATGCATAGTATATCCGCCAACCGAAGCGCCATAGTCAACCCGGTGGTCGCAGTCGTTGTACTTGTGGCCTCCCTTGTTGTATGCACCAATATAGCCATAGGGCTGGTCAGGTGGCTTCAGATCAGAGCATTTGGGAATATCACATTGCTTGTCAAATTTCGCATTTGAAACTAGGGCCTAGACCCCAGTATCCGGAAAAGTCTCGTTGATCCGGGCATCGCCTTTTATATCATCCTTATACCAATCGTTATACCACTTGGTCATGTCCGGTCATCGGCATTCCGGATGTCGACTAAGAATCAAAATGTGTCAGTATATTGGCGCCAAGTCTACAGAAAATAAACGCCAAGTTTTCGTATAGAATGCCTTCAGCACGTGGGGTGCAGCACGTGGGGTGTACAGTAGTCGGTAGTCCTGTATGCACAGTAAGTACGGAGAACGCAGAGAATTCGAAGCAGGCACGAAAAAGAGTGCTTGAGATAAAATCTGTTAGATCTAGCTATTACTACGTACACCAATTGCTTCATCCCTCTACTGGATAGAGGTCGACGATCCTCCTGCGGATGGTGGCCCCCTAGGGACTCCACTGGCTGTACCAGAAAACTCTGATCCTCTCTTAGGGCCTACCACCCCTATCTCCCTCCCCCGCAACTCCCTAAAACAGCGAGCGCTTTTCTCCCTATATAAATTATTAACAGGGGCCCTTGCCCCAGCGCGGACTATCGTATCTAGCATGCCGCCTGCGCTATCTACCTGCTAGTAAGTCAGCGCGGTCGCTGACGACCAGCTCCTTATACTTAGTAACTGGAAGCTGGTCTTAACCTCTCTCGCGGAAGTACTAGACTTAACTGTCTCCTCTCTACAAGACCGCCCGAAGGAACTTGCCCGAGGGCTGGCAACTAGGTTTGTTATACTAGCCGGCCAGGACCTACCGTAACAAAGACATGCATGCCCCCCTACTGCCCCTCCTGGGTCATCTATTCAACCAACACTATCGAAACAAGCCCCTAGGCCTAAACAGGGCTAATAATCATCATCCTGGGCGTTAGTAGCTATCCTAGAAGCAGACCAAGGGAACTAGCAAATAGTTGCTCTAAAACAGCGTACACGGGCTCTATAGCAGGTAGCTTAGTAATCTGTAAAACAGCCGGCCTACCAGCGGCCCCAGCTAAAGAGGAAGGCTGAAAGCTGTATCTTCCTCCGGCTCTTAGGTACCTCTTCTTTAAGGGCTATTGGACCACACGGCATCCGTGTTATTCTAGAGAAGAAGGTTCCAGGTAGAATCATATAGATTTAGACTGTAGCTACAGGCTATGCTATCTTAGTTTTAAAGAAAGGCAAGCTCTTCCTACTCTCTCTACTAGCCAGTGAACTAGCTGGAGATAGGTGTTTTAAAGCAGTAACTGAGTATTATCAGGTTATTATCCCCCGGATTCCTTGGTAACTCTGGTCCCTGGACGGGTGGGTGAATACTATAGTTAATAATATTAGTATTAAAGTAGAGCGTGCTACTGGTATTAAGCTACTTATGGTTAAACTCTCGAAACATCCTGTGGAGAAAGGCTTAATTATAGTAGTAATAGCCTTTTTAAAGAAGCTATAACATACTCTATAACTATTCAGCTTCTCCGGGCTATTAAGGCCTACCCGTCTTAAGTAAAGGCTGCTATAGTGTACCCGATGCCACTACTTCTATGATATATACGCTTGCCGGTCTAGTAACTGCTGTATCTCTTACAGATTCTCTAAACAGGAATATACCTGCTGTGTATAATATACTAACTGCTGCGGGTTATATACAGCAGACTATCAGAAGTACCCTATAAGGCTGTATATATAAAGAGGTGTCATTACTCATCTCTTAAAGAATGTCTTAGCAGCTGTCCGCAAGGCAGGCTGACTTACTTTCTAGTAACAGTAGGACAGGCAGGCTGCTGATAAACAAGCTACCAGCTTATATACTCTAGGCTAATTATTAAGTTAGCTTACCTAAGAGCTTATAAGCTAGGCTACCTCCCAGCATAGACTATAAAGATAGTACAGGCTAATATTAGGAGAGGCGGCCCTGCCCACGACCTACTACTATCATTTAAAGCAGATATTATCCTAGTTTAAGAACCCTGGACAGATATAGCAAAGTAATACATAAAAACATATCTATAATACCAGCTCTTCAGCCCTACCACACACTGGGAGGCCAGGCCTAGGACCCTGACATATATATGTCGGGATCTCCCAGTCTATTCCCTTCTAGAGCCAGTGATACCTGATATTACTGTAGTCTATGTGGCTAACATAACTATTATAAATATATACCGCCTTCTAGGGGACCTGGTTATCCCAGCCCAGGCTGGTAATATACTATCTACCCTATATATACTACTCTAATACTCCCCTCCATAGAACTCTATCCTAGTAGGAGACTTTAATACCTATTATTCATTATAGTAACCTGGAACAGACTATACTACTCCCGGGGCGTTAGTACTAATAGACTGGCTGGAAATCCATAAACTAGTACTCTGTATTAAGCCAGGCACTCCTACCCACAGGCCTAATACTTTAGATCTAGTATTCTTAAACCTCCCAGTACAGGCGAGGATTAAAGAATATCTAGCTATCTCAAGCAACCACACGACTATCTTGGTAATAATAGATAGAAATAAACCCCTGCTCTGCTCGAAACTAGGCTCTACTAACTAGGAGAGAGTAAGGGCCCTACTCAGCCCCTCTAATCTATTACTCCCTGTTAATATCCTTGTAAATTAACTAATCGATACAGTCCAGGCTGTAATATAAGGGGTATCTATATATAATATATAGAACCTCCCACGAATATTATAGTAGATTCTAGAACTCTCAGATCTCTTATAGTAGACTTGAGTATAGCAGGACTGGGACTTCTTATTACTTTAGAAAGTAATATTAGACATGCACAACCCGCCCTGAAATCCTATACCCGATCCGCCCCGAACCTACCTGGGTCCGGGTCCGGGTTAGTTTTCTTATACCCGCTGTGGGTTGGGTTGAATATACCTAAACCCGCGGCGGGGTTAGGTTATTTAATGGGTTGGGGATCTAGGAATAACCCGAACCTATAACCCAACCCACCCTACTTATAACTAATATAATTACTTTTAATAATAGTTAGATTATAGATCTACCGACTACTCCTGCAGGAGAGAGATATATACTAAAATATATAAGAAGTTAATCTTAAAATATATATTATATAATATATATTATCTAGTATCTACCGACCATTATTTAGTCGATGATAATGGCCGGGGGACTGTCTCTGTTGACGTAAAGCCCGTGAAGTAGGTACTATAGAAGGTTGGGGAGTTACTGCTACTGGTAATTCAACTCTAACCTGTCCTTCTGGTACGTGTGATAGTACTTATTCCTCACCAGTACTATTAATACCTTCAATATCGTCAAAGAAACCTCTATCCTAAGAAAGTTCATTGTCTTCCAAGCCAGCTTCATCCTCTGAATCACTTATCCTATTATTATAATCGAATTCAAAAACCTCCTCACTTGTTGGATGTAATGGAATATTATGCCTCTCAGGATCCTTAATACTATCTTGTAGGAACATATACTCTTACTTAAGTTTAAACCAGTCACTGCACATCTGTATAATACTTGCCTCAATAGTCTCAGGTGCCAGCTGACTTCGACGATAGTGACAGATATCCCGAGCAGTATTAAAGAGATTCTCAACACCAACACCTGATACCGGAATTGCAAGGAAATCACGAGCAATACGAGTAAGGATCGGGAAGCGCGACTGGTGTATTAACCACTAAGTAAGAATATCAGAGCAGGCTGATGGATGTTTAAGATCTGTATAATTTAACTATAGTTAGAATTATTATATCAAGGATCCAGTATTAGAGAAGGTGCGAATACTTACTTTCAGCAAGATAAGTTCGTAACTCTAAATATCTCCCTGATGGAGCTGTCTCTTCTGGAGATAGACAGCGGCATTTTGAATCATATAAAGCTTTCTCAAGCAGACCTGTAGGCTCCTCTAATACTGATATCTAAACCAGTAACGGAAATTGTGTTATATAGTAGGTATAGACCTCAGTAAGTTTCTCTTTATATCATCAAGTATAGTTCCGCCCTCTATCATTACTCCAGGATGCACCTCTAAAGCCCTCGAGTTTGCTGCATGGATTTAGGATAGTTGCAATTACATACATATCCCTATAAAACTCATAGGTATCCTGATAGTATTTCCTCAGCTTATCTTATGCTGCTTCAAGGCCCTTGTAAAGAATCTTCTTCCAACAAAACTGCTTATTTAACAGTCTTGTAAGATAGTCTTCAATATAGTTGAAAAGTGAATCATATATATCATAGACACGATGAATTGTTGTCCCGGTATGTTCAGAGAGACTGACGGTATAGATAGCAAACTCACGGAGAAGCTCTCAAAGATATGCGACTTAACGCCATTCTACCGGTGTCATCACAAGACTCAAGAGATCGTACTTTGTATTTGCTGTAATATAGTGATCAATAGCAATCCGAAGCTGATAGGCGCGCTTGAGCATCTCATATATCGAGTTCCAACGGGTGCGGCAATCAAGAAATAGTACTAATAGGTGTCCGATATAATCAACCGATTTTTATTGTTCGATCTCAAAGGCTTGTCGGCGCTGCAGGCTTGCATTAATAAAGCGGCTAATCTTGCGGATCTAGGATAGATGTTATATATTAGTAGTATTCTAACTATGGTTAGAAATAATGGAAGTATCATACCTTCTCAAGTGTACCAATAATCCCTTTCTGTTTTACTCGGCTCTCACTTTTATCCCAGGAGAACTGAACATTATCATTCTTAGGTGTAATTCTTAGTTCATCTAAGAATGCTTTCACAGAGAGTTGAATGACATGTGTAAGACAAGGGATATAATGGGCAGATTGAAGAACAGCAGCAAAATTAGGGTCAACTGCAGTACTAAGAAGTGAAGAGTGCTCATTATTCAGCTCATCCTTTAGGATTTATGTTAGTTCAGCAAACATGGTAGTATTGTTAGATGCATTATCAGTCGTGATACCCAGTATGCAAGAGCCAAGCTGAAACTTACGGATTGTTGAAGCAACAACCCTAGCTAGTTCTTTACCTGAGTGATCTCCTTGTAAAGGAGGAAACCCAAGTAAGATCTCCTGATAGTTCCAGTCTGAATCAATAAAATAGCCTGTAATTGCCATAAAAGGCTTCTGGTGTGGGCTCGTCCAGCAGTCAAGTACAATTGACATTCGGGAGTCAGGAGGGAAATAGTCGAGAATATGTTCCGATGTTACAGAAGACAGTTCCAAAAGACGTGATCAAATCTGATTACAGCCAGGAATATACAGGTTAATCGAAGGGCTGCATATCATATAAAGGATCCGGCGGAAGAATACATTATCTGTAGTTGTAAACAGTAGTCGACAGGAGATAATAAATCAGGTAATCTCATCAATAAGATTCTGATGCGAATATTAGCCAAGTATCTCACTATTCTTCTTTATTATAAGTAGAACATCTAACCATGGTTAGAATTCTATGACTCATCTTTCCCCGTTCAAGAAGGCTAGCAATTGCACGATGTGTTGATTAAGAAGTATTATTAGGTTTTGGTTTATGTCTTCCGTAATTTAAACTGTCTGGATGGGCGTTCATAGACTTGGTTCCTGTGCGCCTGTAGGAGGGATGATTCATAACAGTCTTGCAGTGATGGCAGCAAACCTTAGGCTTCCCACTTAGAATCTCAGCAATTTCAATAAATAGATCCTATCCTCGTGATCTTCGACCCTCTGCTCCCCAGTGAATTTACTCCTTGATATGATGTATAATATATTCTCTAATAGAGGTTTTTCACCACCATAGAGTAAATTATTCTCTTGCCTGGGATAGTTCTCTCTAGTCTAGAAAAAGCTGTGGTGTAGAGTATTTATAATACCTCAGGCCTCGGATAGATTCTGTGTTTACAGTTAAAGGAAGATGGTTTGGTTCTTCATGAAAGGATATTGCCGTTGGATTAGAATTTGAAAGCGGTGTTGAACATGATGGTGTTAATTATGTTAGAGGTGAACTGCGGTCATAAGAGAAATCAGAAAATAAATCTGACCCTAAATGTTGTGATTGAGACATGATAAATGTATAGTACTGTAAAAGTAAGTATACTGCAAAGTATTAAGGATATAAAAGAGAGCTATAATATAGAAAGAAATAAAATCCTAACAATACTAAGATTATTATATTAATAAGAGAGTTCAGAAAGAGAAACTATATCAAGTTATCCTAGCTTATAGAGTCCTGTCTCTCTTTGCTTATTTTAAGATATGATTATCCTCCTTCTCTAACTGATCTTCATCCCTACTAATTTCCTTCCGCTTGGTTGATATTATACCTCTTGGGTTCTTAAATAATTTTGGATACGTTGTGGTAAGAAAACCAGGACATATATCTGCTCTTTTACTATATCTCTGTAATTGAGATATAGTAAAAGCCTCCAGATCTTCATTCCAATCATCTGGATATGCCTGCCATCCATATTTATTTAAAATTTCTGCCATTTCTTTTAGAAGGATAACCGCGGCCTTGTATTAATCCTGGAGGAGAAATAAGGATCAGCGGTATTAGAACTAAAAGTTAGAATAATATACGTACCAGGGATTGGATACCCGTTGTTGTAGAACTAGATAACCCAGGATTATAAGTTTCAAGTAATGCCTGTTTTAGTAGACGATAGTGTACTATTGCCCCAAATAGGTCTCCTTCTGAAATAATATATTGATGATTCGGAGGAGTATTCAGTCCTGGAAGCAGGCGTAACTGTTGGTTATGCTCAAAATTGGCGTGGCAAATGTTGAGCCCCCAACTTGAATAGCGGGATAAAGAGTCCCCCTAGGATCATCTAGATCAGCATATTTTCTAACCAAAGTTAGATTATATAGAAAATCCATATCACGAACTGCTTTAGCCAAATCATTTAGTAGCTCCATTAAGCCCCTTAATTGTGAAGGGAATGATACTACCACCAGAACTAAGACCTGATACCAATGTGATAGCTTGAACCGCTGACAGTATTCATTCATTTCAACACCTCCAGATATAAAGGTTTCTGATGGAAGAGATACCAGAAGCTTGAAACCAGATCAGCCTAATCTAACAATAAAAGATTTTGTGGATACTGAGTTACTCACCAGATTTTCATAATAAGGGTCACACCATTGTGGATCAGACTTTACTTGATCCCATAATTTAGTAATGAAAACCTCTGCCTGTTCATGGTAGGCTGACTGTGGTAAGGTAGAACATTTATTATGGGTCTTCTATAATAAGTATGTGAAGTAGTTTGCCCAGGAAAATTCCTTCAGCTCCTTACTTACATGTTCCGGATAAACCCAGTCTGGTTGCACCCAACGAGTAATATGGTTCAGGATACTTATAACCTTTGATGAAATATTCCTCTTACTTATATACCATGAATACCTAAACAAAATATTTAAGTACTAAATCAATAGTTAAGCCATAACAGTAACATACCATGTAGGAATAATAGACAGCTTTATATTATAAAGCCTTTACCATATATCTTGGTACTCAATATCTGAAAGACTTGAAAGAAAGCCTGGACATCGGGAGAGTATAATACTTTCTCCAGTAATAGGCATACCTAAAGAGCCTAGTACAGGATAATCCTTCAAGGAAGTTATAAAGGCCCCAGGAAAGTTGGAGTTACTTTCCCTACAGCTATTATCACAAAACGTCGGGAAAAACAGGACTTGTAATTAACTATTCCAGTCTTCTGGCTTGAGTTCTAGTATCTTAACCCAGTCATCAGATACAATATCATTAATATGATGTTGGAAAATAGTATGGCCGAAGTTGAGAAATTTCTTAATCTCGCGAACCCATATCTAACCATGGTTAGTTAACCAGTTAAATAAATGTTATAGCAAAGGGGAGGAACTTACATGGTCCAGTTTAGAATTTACAATCCGTTCAAGAAGAGACCAGGTAAAGAATTTCTTGCCATAGTCTGTTTCACATAAATCTAATATAATATATCGGAAGGTATCATGCCGGATTACCGCTAATACACGTGCCGTGCTTGCCTTCTGAATATCCAGAGAATTATAGAGCCACTTATTAAATGCCCTGGGTTTCAGCAATTCCTTCTGCTGATCAGGGGAGAGTCTGGTAAAATAATGCAGCAACTGACATGCTGTAGCACCCTCTATCTCAAGAGATAACTGGATTCCACCTTGTGCCATAGTTATACTGTAAAGCGAGTAATCTAACTATAGTTAGATTACTCTGTATATAGTACTGTTTAAGATATAGTTGATCAAGGAATGAGGTTGTGTATAGAGGAATAATAGGGAAAATAGAGAATCAGAATCAGAAATACCGATGAACAGTAATTATAGATTATTAATATCTAACCTAGTGTCATAGATTACATAAGTAGAACTAACCAATAAAGGCTGCGATTTGCAATAGTCTTAAGGTTACTAAACTGATAACAACTACAGTAAAAGGACTAAGGACATGTATGAAAATATATATCTGTATTCAAGCCAGCTTCACTTTGTATAGTATAAGAACCTACTACTTAATACTAGTCTGTGGTACCTCAACTACTGATCCTAAGTATATCTACTCTCTACTGTATGTATAGATAAACAATTTCAACTTGAATCTTGTGTTATTTCAACTATTTCCTATGTAGTATTGCATTCGCATCTTTTACTAAATCATAGAGTAGGCTGTTGGACAACGGAGCTGTAGAGTCAGTACCTGATACTGTTGCCTTACTCAAGATATTCTAACCATGGTTAGAATATTCAATTAATTAGGCATCTCCTGATCCGCTTGGTCTACATCCGCCGTTTCAGCACCCGCCGCGCCATCATCTCCAGGAGTCGGTTCTACTTCAAGATCTTCCATTTCATCCTCTGGCATCTGTAGCTTGTAATAGGCATATAAATCCTTTAATTCCAACCATTTCTGGGTACCTTGAGTTGCTCGAGTCTCGTCAGTCATGTTAACGTATTCCAGGCATTTTTGCTTGATTCAGTTAGTCGCTTGCAGATGCGTGTCGGCATCGATACAGTTTCCATCCAGTTGCCTAATGTCAACGGGTATCGGCATCTCGAGGATAGTGCGAACAGTCGTGAGTGTGGGGTCAGCTAACATCCTGTTAGTAACCCTGTAATTTCTAACCATGGTTAGAAACTTACGATCACCTCTCTTACGTTTTCTAGTGCCGGATCTTTCAACCATCATGTTCATCCGCTAACACCGGGCGCGTTTGAAGTCATCAAGGTATTCTTCCTCTAATGTCTTGTACTTCAGAGGGCGCGTATCTTGAAAACCTGGTTTTTCTGGTCGAGTATCGACTGGTCGGGCAATATCTCTCCTAAGAGTGAATGATCCTAGGTCCTTATTGAAGTTATCACAGTCAAGGTTATACCCCACTTTCTGCAATGCTATGTCGAGTTCTACAAGCACTTCAGCCGCAGCTATGTATTCCTCCTGCCAATGAAATTAATAACTCAATCTAACCATGGTTAGAAAGAGAGTATGTAGATACTAACCATAGAAGCAATCAAATTTTTCGGATGAAGGGAATTCTTTCTAAGCGGTATGATATAGCCCTACTCAAGGGTCAGGAGCATTTTCTGCTTTAATTCACGGTAGTGGATTAAAGTGCTAAAAACATCCCCCTCGTCAGCAAATGCAGCACGGGTCAACGGGTTGTCAAGAGCTGGAGTCTTGAGCAACATCATGTTATCACGAAAATTAGTGTCAACAATGATATTTCCCCATGTTGGGGTTGGCAGGAGTTGGTCTTGCTATAATCCCATTAGTATTATTCTAACTATGGTTAGAAGCTTCACTTACAAGGGTTGTTTTATTGTTGAATTGAGCCATATCACCCCTGAGGCAGTCCGCTTTCTGGTGGGTCACCAGGTTGACGATATTGGCCCAATAAGTCTTAGTAAATTGTTGTAGATAGTCTTTATTTTTTCCCTTATCCAGTAAGTTTATCGGTAATGTCTTGAGCTAGTATTTATTAGCTGAATATTTCTAACATTGGTTAGAAATATTTTACCTCTGTTTCGACCACGGTGTCTCTCCACATAGTCTCCTGTTTAACCTCCTTAAGAATTGTTAGGATGAACTGCCGGGTAATCTCTGTATCTGTATCCTTATTAAGCATGAGTCGCTTAACCTCTGTTGTAAAATGAAAGTATTGTAGTGCGTGATTCGCCCGCTCAGGAAACTTCCATATTAGTTCTACCCATGTTAGAATATGCTTTAGTAGCTGGCAAGTTGGCTTGACTGGATGCTTCTCAAGTTGGGTCTAGTCCGACCTTCTCATTATTAGTATTAAGTAATATTTAACTTTGGTTAGAAAATCACCTACCAACTAGGACACTCCAAGTCACGGTTATGACGAAGTGCATGGAAGATCCTAATGTATTGCTTCTTATCCAACATATCCATGAAGTTAGGCCGACGATGTTCGAAATTAGCTCCACCAATGTGGACTGGTTTAGACAGTTTCGGCAGGGCCTTATTCAATCAATATTTAACCGGGAGGGCAAATGGGCGTTTATGCGGGGTTTTCCCGTCCCAATAATCAGATGTGTTCGGAAAAAATAGAAGACGTAAGTGAAAGTCGGGTCTTCCAGCAGGAAGGGAGAAGATCTTCATAAAATCATTCTTGTGCAGCAGGTTTTCCGATCCCCCAAGGATCTTCGACATGAAATGAAAGTACTTCTTGAATTCGGCGATCCAAATCTAACAATGGTTAGAATAATAATAAGAGAGTGTGCATGAAAACTCACGAAATCAAGTCAAGTTCCCAACATTCTAGTGATCAAGGCCTAATTAAATGTCGCCTCGCCATAGCGAGTCGACACGTAACGAAAACAACTATTCTTCCACGCATCATTACGGAGAATTGGCTTGATTCGAGGGGTGGTATCCAGGGTGATCCTAAATGTTTGATATAGCCAGCTGTTAAATTCAGTCTTGCTTGAAGTTAGTTTCTGCTGATCCTCGGCAGACAGGACATTCTATTTCGATATGACATAATATGCAGTATAACCCTTGGAGTTTTGAAGGCTGACGGGTTTACTATTCGCGCAGAGCGCGGCCAGTAAATTCGAATCCAGATCATCAATAGCATATAAGTCGATTGCCCAGCAATAGTCCTACCGATTGTTAGATAAATTTTGATTTTAACCATGGTTAGAAAATAACTACCTTGACTTCAGGCGCTTGAATTACGTTACTATACTGATCATTTGCCCCTTACTGTGCAAGTTTCGCCTGTTCCTCTAATAACGTAAGAAGTGCCTCGACGCGATGTTGACCATTTCGGAGAACAGGTTGAACCAGCCCGGAATATCTAATAAACAATCCCTAGTTTTATTAGTCCAGTATCACCCAGAAAAAACTAACCATGGTTAGAATCATACCTCGCTGCCTCTACTGACTTTGACTCTATTTTCTACATCCTCCAAAGTCACGCCATCTGCTATATATGACTAAAGAATGCTTGCGAACTCCTCCTTCCGAACAGTCATAGTAAGTCGTGTGCGATTAGAATATTATTAGATTCCGTGTTGGAACGCGCTGACGAGTTAGCGAACTAGACAGTCAGAAATTGTTCGGTTCTATCCTTGCTCAACTAACCACACCTGGTCAAGGCGGCGTATATCAATTATCAAGGTTCCCAGGAAGTGGTCCCCAAGTTTTTCCTGTGTTGTATCTTCAGTTGCAATAAGACCGGTTTAGGGCGCTCGCGATCTAGCCTTGGGAGAGGCAGTCTGCCTCCCGGCACTTTTTAGTGGCATTAGAATCTAACAATGGTTAGATTTAACTGGAAACTACTGATAAGTTCGTGAAAAGATTGCTGGATTTCAGAAATAGGGTTCAGAAACGAAAAACCCAGACACCTAGAAAGAAGAAATCAAAATTACCCTTGACAGGTGAGAGATGGTATCTTAACCCTTCTACATATTCACTACTATATTCACTGATGATAATAATAGAAAATCTAACCATTGTTAGATTTTCCCCTGTTCACGAACCACCTAACCGCCTGATCCTAGTAACCACTCGATCCTAGACTTGATATCTCCTATTCACAGACTACTTCACGAACCGCTTCACGAACCACTTAACCACCTGATCCTAGCCTCCGCTTGATCCTAGCAACCGCCCGATCCTGGCAACCACTCGATCCTAGACTTGATATCTCCTATTCACAGACCACTTCACGAACCGCTTCACGAACCACTTAACCACCTGATCCTAGCCTCCGCTTGATCCTAGCAACCGCCCGATCCTGGCAACCGCTCGATCCTAGTCTTGATATCTCCTATTCACGAACCACTTCACGAACCGCTTCACGAACCACTTAACCACCTGATCCTAGCCTCCGCTTGATCCTAGCAACCGCCCGATCCTGGCAACCACTCGATCCTAGACTTGATATCTCCTATTCACAGACTACTTCACGAACCGCTTCACGAACCACTTAACCACCTGATCCTAGCCTCCACTTGATCCTAGTAACTACTTGAACCTAGCAATCATCTGATCCTAGCCTTAATATCTTCTATTTACAAACTATCTAACTGCCTGATCCTAGCCTCTGCCTAGTAACTATATAATTCTAGTAACTATCTAATCCTTAGAACTACTTAATTCTTAACCCTATTCTAGTACTAACTTAAAATAATATTATAGTATAAAAAATGGGTTGGGTCGGGTTTTCTAACCTATCCTAGTTAAATATTTAGTCTAGCTCTATTTAGTATAGTATCTTACTATAGTAGGTTAGTCCTGTTAATCTCCGGGTTTAATAGGTTAAACCCGCAGAACCCGCCCCAAACCTATTATGGGTTGGTTTAATATTATTAATACCCAAACCCGCTGCGGGTTGGGGTCCGCGAGGCCTTGACCCGCCCCAACCCAACCCGTATGCATGTCTAAGTAATATCACAGGCTAAGGCCAACTACTAGAGATAATAGATTGAATAAGTAGTAGTATCTACAGATATATTTAACTTAGCTAAATAGTATAAGAGCTCAGACCTGCTCTCAGCACCCTCCTTGCTTATATAGGGTGAATAAATCACTACCCCATAAGATAGAGCTGATACCTTTCTCTAATATCTACTAGAAAAGGGAGCCTTTCTTCCAGACTAACTAGAGGAGGGGCTATTATACTAGCTAATAGTTCCGCTAGTAAGACTGACTAAGGAGGACTATTAGATAGTACTCTGCAGCCCTATACTATCTGCTTCTAGAGAGGACGGGCTCACTACTATAGTATAGAGAGAACTCTGGCTAGTCCTTGGTGATTCTATTACTTTACTGTATAAATAATGCCTGGAGGAGGCCTGCTACCCCTAGAGCTTTAAATCTATAAAGATTGTGATGCTACTAAAGCTAGGAAAGAGGGATCTTATCTAGCTAAATTCCTGGAGGCCTATCAGCCTACTCTTAACTTTTAGTAAAGGTCTAGAACGCTTTATAGCACGGTAAATAGTAGTAAAAGTAATCTAGATAAAGCTTCTCTTATTCTATTACTTCAGTACCCTACCTGGCCGCTTGGCAGCAGACCTAGTTCAGGTCCTGGTGTATAAAATAGAGATAGTCTTCTAGTAGAAGAAGATTATCTTACTACTCCTACTTAATATTAAAGAGGTCTTTAATATAGTAGACTACTACCAGCTCCTATCTCACCTGCGTCTCTAGGGGTGGGACAGCGGCCTGATTAATTTAATCTAGCACTGGCTCTCTAACTACTTAGCCTTAGTATAGATTAGGGAATCTATAGCCTTATTACTAGTAAAGAGAGGTCTATTATAAGGCTCCCTGCTCTCTCCAATCCTCTTTCTCCTATATACAGCAAGGGTGGTTAGTACTTTTAAGATTTCCTTCTACTATATGGATGATCTCGGCCTGCTCTTTATCAGAGACACTCTTAAAGAGACTTCCCGGAAGCTATCTGAGGCATACTAAATAATTATTATAATAGGGATAGAATCAGGCCTTCTCTTCTCTATTAAGAAGATAGAGGTTCAGTACTTCTCCAGGTAAAAGAAGATATCTATCCTAATAGTTAAGTTACTAGGGGTAGGCCTAATCCCACCGCCCCCCTATACTTGATGGCTCGGGATCCTGCTAGATATAAAACTTATATTAAGACTATATATCCAGTCAGTATTCAGCCGTGGTAAGCAGCTAGTAATATATCTCCGAGATCTAAATAATACCCAGCGGGGGTGTCCAGTAGCCTCTATGTAAGTAGTAGTTATGTAATGCGTGCTCCTTATAATATTATATAGTGCTGAAGTCTTCTATACTAGTTAAAAATAGTAATAGATTATCTACTCCCTCCAGGCCTTCTTCTGTCTTATAGCCTTGACTATCTTGCCTGTATATAAAATAATACTAATAATAGCCCTGCTCTGAGAGGCAGATCTACCAGACCCTGAATCTCTACTTAACAGTAACTTGAGAAGGGCAGCTACTAGATATTCAGGTCTAGATACCGGCTATCTAATCACGCGGGTGGCAGCTCAGATGAGAACTGGATAAGATACTAGACTTTCTAGAATCCTCTGATTAATACTAATCCTAGTATTAGAATGAGCCTGTATAGAGGCCCTGCTTCTACTACTACACGTGCTCTCTACCCCCCGGGAAGAATATACTCCTGCCCTACTATAGATCTCTGTCTTCTCAGACGGCTTGCAGACTAGCAAGGGTGCTGGCTTTGGATATGCTATCTACTTTAGCCCTATCCTTACTATCCAGGGCCTCGGCCCCGCCGGCCCCCGCACAGAGGTCTATGACGCAGAGCTCATGGGCGTGGTAGAAGGTCTCTGTGAAGTACTGACCCTACTATATATAGTATATACTACTAAGATTGTGATCTTGCTGGATAATCTTACTGCGGCTAGTCTCCTGGCAGATAGCTGATCTACTAGGTATAGATAAGATCTTACAGACATCTTTTAGTAGCTTTATAGCTGGTAGAAGAAGACACCGTTACTCTTAGGCTCTGTAAACAGGCGGGTAGAGATATGCTGGATCCCAGGCCACTCTAGGATTACAGGAAATGAACTAGCAGATAAACTTATAAAGCAGGGTATAGAGCTTAATAGCTCTTATATCTCCTTCTCTCTCTCTTTTTTTATGCGAGAGATAAAATAGCAACTACGCGCAGATTTTTATACAGTATATATTAAGGAGGCACTATAGGGCTATTAGGAACTAGATATTAGATTATATATAAAAGACAGCCGCGCCCAGGAATACAAACTTCCTTGCTAGGTACTAGGCTGGTTGATAGCAGCCTGTACAGGCTATAGAGACTTTACTGCTTATTATAAAAGATTCTAGTACTTGGACTATCTTATAACCTGCTTCTATAGTAAGCTAAAGTTTGCAGCTTATTTCTTCTTCTGCCCGTACACCCGGAAATATTGGCAAAATTAATAGAAACACTTAAAGAATGGCCTGTTAAAGATAATTAACTAGTAGACATGCATATGGGTTGGGTTGGGCCGGGTTGAGGCCTCAGGCGCCCCAACCCGCAGCGGGTTCGGGGATCTGATTAGTCAGCCCAAACCCTCATAGGTTTGGGCCGGGTTAGGGCGGGTTCTACCCAAAATTTCTAAGCTAGACCTAATTCGGATATGATCATCAGTATACTATCTCTTTTAGGAAGGGATTAGTTATGGGTTCAGGACTGGGTTGTACACCCTATAAACCCAAACCCTTCCTAAAAATAGAATTTTTAGAAAATATTAAAATTTTTATATAAAAATCTATATAGAACTAAAAAAATAGATAATTTAAATATTAAAAAATAAGGTCTAGAAAGGTGGTTAGTGGTCACTAGGGGTTCTATGTCAAAATATATATTTTGAAATGGGTTGCCAAGATATTTTTAAAAACCTTAATAAGTCCACTATTATATAATATTTTAGGTTCTAATTAAAAGAAATAGAATATTTAAATATTAATTTAATACAATATATATTAAATTTCTAGAAAATATCTAATTCTAGCTAGATGACGTCATTCCGGAGTTAGTGGGTTAAACCCAAACCCACACGGGTTTTCCTAAATGGGTAAAAACCCGCTGCGGGTTCTAGCTTAGTCATCCCAACCCGGACCCACCTGGATTCGGGCCGGGTCGGGTATAGGATTTCAGGGCGGGTTGTGCATGTCTATTAACTAGTTTCTGGGAACAGCTGCCGGCAGTAAAGAATACAGCTGTATCATGTAAGACTTATCCTTCTTTAAGGATATATACCTAAACTAGGTCTACTAAGAAACTATATAGTATAATAGTCCACACCTCTACTTAAATAAGAGGAGAGGCACCTCCTCTTAGACATGCATATGGGTTGGGTTGGGCCGGGTTGAGGCCTCAGGCGCCCCAACCCGCAGCGGGTTCGGGGATCTGATTAGTCAGCCCAAACCCTCATAGGTTTGGGCCGGGTTAGGGCGGGTTCTACCCAAAATTTCTAAGCTAGACCTAATTCGGATATGATCATCAGTATACTATCTCTTTTAGGAAGGGATTAGTTATGGGTTCAGGACTGGGTTGTACACCCTATAAACCCAAACCCTTCCTAAAAATAGAATTTTTAGAAAATATTAAAATTTTTATATAAAAATCTATATAGAACTAAAAAAATAGATAATTTAAATATTAAAAAATAAGGTCTAGAAAGGTGGTTAGTGGTCACTAGGGGTTCTATGTCAAAATATATATTTTGAAATGGGTTGCCAAGATATTTTTAAAAACCTTAATAAGTCCACTATTATATAATATTTTAGGTTCTAATTAAAAGAAATAGAATATTTAAATATTAATTTAATACAATATATATTAAATTTCTAGAAAATATCTAATTCTAGCTAGATGACGTCATTCCGGAGTTAGTGGGTTAAACCCAAACCCACACGGGTTTTCCTAAATGGGTAAAAACCCGCTGCGGGTTCTAGCTTAGTCATCCCAACCCGGACCCACCTGGATTCGGGCCGGGTCGGGTATAGGATTTCAGGGCGGGTTGTGCATGTCTACCTCCTCTTATTTATAGATAGTCAAACCGGGCTGATGTCCCTAGAGGAGTAGGTTAGGGTAGTACCAGGCTCTTCTCCTATCTCTTCCCAATATATATTATCCAGAGTTGCTACTTCAAGCCTGTATTTAGTTTAGTATAGACCCAGTACACCTTAGATAGCACGTCTGGTTGCCCCTTGGGAGGCCGCAGTCACATGCCACGTGACCGCCGAGTGACGCTAAATAATGAATAATAATAATAATAATAAGTACGGAGAACGGAGAACGGAGTCCTCCGTCGCTTAGAATATTCCGAATATTCGCCCCCAATCTCGTCAATTTCTGGCTTCCGGGCATTGGGAGTGTTGGACTCTCATTGGAAAGACCTCGGAGACCGCCCCAATTAACACTGCCACAGATCGCCATTGGCTGGATTCTGTAATGTTATTCACAGTTGTGCGCTAAACCCTGCATAAAACAGCACAAGCACATGGAATCGTGCAATTCGGCAAAGACGCTCAGGTTCGCGATATAACAGCCTGAACCCCGAGTTTATTTCTCCGATTACCGTACCCCTGTTGGTTTCTCTGCATCATGAGGCTCCTCGATCTCACGGCTGTCGTCGGCATTGCTCTCACTGCTGTCCAGGCACGCAGTCCGCTCGCTACACCCGACCAGCGAGCTCTGGACGCCCTCGCAATCGAGATCTACCAAGACAACGCTTTCGCTGTCCTCAAGGCGGAGGCAAAGGGAGCTTACAAGGTCGCTCATGGATATCCGATCAGCGACGAAGCTTCCTCCAGTCTCGACGAGGCGATTGAGGAATTGACCTTCAGTGCAGTACAAAAGGCTGTGAATACCGACCCGTACTATCCCAAAGTTTACTGGTACGATTCCGGTCCGCGCAGCTGGTTCGACTTGGATGTTCCAGGTGGGCGATATTCCTACGACAACCCGGACTGTGTTTATCGCACCATTCCCATCAGCTCCCAGGCCAACTACGTTGTGACGGGCCACCGGCATACTCCGGGGCCATCGGATGTCAGTTTCTCTCTGATCAGCAATCCCAATTCCCAAAATACGGTGTCGCATCTGTCCGGTGGTGATCTGGTCGTCAACAGCGATGGCTCGTACACCATCACGATTAACAGCACTGCTGCTGATGGCCAGACGAACCATATCCATTCGACCCCTCTGGCGAAGCAGCTTCTAATCCGCAACAACCTTGGGGACTGGCAGACCGAGCAACCAGACAAGCTCACCGTCAAGGTAGTCAGCGATACCGAAGGTCACGATCCGATCAGCAGGAACCAGATCATCGCGGCTGCAAGATGGAACCTACAGGAATCGGTCGCCGACTACGGCGTCGGAGCGCTCGGACTGAAGACAATGCTCAACAAAGTCAATTCACTGGCGAGTCCCAGTCAATCCAGCACGCTGGGTACCCTGACCAGCCAGGCGAGTTCGTTCGGCCATTACAACCTCGCCGCGGATCAGGCCCTCGTCGCGACCGTCACAGCCGGAGACGCGGACTATTTCGTCTTCCCAGCGACAAACCCGTGGATGGTATCGGTCGACCCCGGGAACAGCCAGGTCAGTCTGAACAACGAACAGGCCGCCGCCAATGGCAACGGCACGTACACGTTCGTGGTGTCTCTCGCGGATCCGGGTGTTTACAACTGGATCAACACGACCGGGCTGCATGAAGGCACAATTATGGTCCGCTGGCAGGGGCTGGATGCCTCGGGTTCGTCTCCGGATTCGCTTTCAGTGGTGACACAATTGGTGCAGCTGGCGGACTTGCGGTCGGCGCTGCCCGAGGAGACTCGCTATGTCACGGCGGGGGAGCGGGAAGCGCAGATTGAGCAGCGGGCGAAGGCATACAGCAGTCGAACCATCACCATTTGATAAGAGATAGATAGACAATGGATGAGCAGTCATAGACAGTAAACAAAGAATAAAGAATACGAATGGAGAATGAAAACAAAGAATGAAAACAAAGAAGGGTGGTCATGTGACAATGCATTCGGCTGTCACCTGAGATCAGCCAATGACAGCCAGCAAGCGGAGCCGGTTCATCCCGGTAGTGATCCGATCGGGCCTAGTCACTAGGCTGATGCTTCCACCAGATCAAGCCTACTGAAGAATGAAGAATCTACCAAGGTTATGATTACCACGGGTCTGAGCTGATGCGTGGTTCTTCCATCGGCATGGCATCACTCACAACGTGGCTTTCCCCCCGCTGGCGATGGTGTCTGTGCATTGCCCCCGCCTGTCTGCTTCTGCTGTTTCTGTACCTCTCGTCCCAACCTTCCACGCCAGGCACCTTGGCCGTTCCAGTGTCAGACTCGCCAGATCCTCAACCAGCCGCAAACTCTTCACAATCCCTTCTGAGTCCCGTCGGTGCCGGAAACTCAACGTTAGGTGTAAGTTTCCTGCTATTCGCCGGCCACATACCACTAATTCCTGACTGCTCTGCGACAGTTCGAAGCCATCCTCGCTCTCTCCCCCTATTCCTCTTGGCGAACACGAGGACTCCAGGCAGCCGCCAACGCCACCGGACTTGATATCCAAATCCCTCCGCAGCCTCCCATCCATGCCGATATAGTCACTGCTTTCACCGGCCTGGGAAGCGAAGACAGAGCTCACCCCAATCCAGGTTCCGCCCAGGCCTGGATAGCACATCTCAATCTCATCGAACACATCATCCAGTCTGATCTGGAATCGGCTCTAGTTATTGAGGATGACGTCGACTGGGACGTCTCCATCCGCGAACAAATGGTTGGCGTTGCGCAGGCCGTCCGCCAACTGACCAAGGCCCCCGAGGCCGACGCCGAAATCGTGCCGTACGGCCGGTCTTGGGATGTCCTCTGGCTCGGCTCCTGCAATGAGGCCTGGAACCCAGACGTCGAGTCGGTCTATATCAACGATCCCACCGTGTGTCCTGCTGAGTCGTACGCTGGCAACGTCCAGGGCATCAGTTCCTTACCCAAGGGCCAGCGCGTTGCATTTCATTCCCGTATGCCCATCTGCTCCTTTGCCTATGCACTGAGCCGACAGGGGGCAAGAAATGTACTGCTGGATATTGGCGCGGGAAATGATGAAGCCTTTGATATCGCCTTGATGAACGGCTGCCGGGAGCGAGGCCTGAACTGCATCACGATCTTCCCGGAGTTATTCCACCACTATGTACCTTCGGAGAAGCTCGGCGGTACGAGCCTTGTCAATTCGCAGGACAAGGACGGTAACAAGGTAGAAATCGAGGTTGAAATGGGACAAACGGAGAATATAATGGAGAGCGCACGGTGTAAAGCCTTATGGGGGAAGCCGTGCCTCCCCCAAAAACCCACAGAAGATGTACAAAGTATATAATAGGCATAGCTTCTTAATAGTTGAATACCCCTTGCAGCGATCAAGAATCATCGATCGACCAGATGAACCAGAGCCCAGACTGCAGTTTTATACTATGGACCCACATTCTTTCATGAATTCCGGTTCAAGTTGGGGCCGGATATCAGGTCCACTGTGGCTCTGTGGGTGTTGACTCATGAGGCAGTGCAGGCGCCTATCCAACTGCTTAGTATAAGTAGCAACCTAACTATACTCATTTTCTGGTAGATTAATTAACATCTCAGCTCACTAGCCATGACAGACGCCTGCACCGCCTTTCTTCACGCCTGGTCCAGCGCAGACGACGTCCCAACCAGCTCTGGCGCCTCTCCAGCCCTGGTTTCGGCCTTCACGAAGCTGCTAACAGATCCCACAATCCCAGCAGCCGATGTAGTCAACGAAGCCCTCACTCCGCTGCCCCGAGAGAATGGGTTCGACCCTCAGCCGTCACCCCCCAACCCGGATATTGTCCTTAGCATGCTCATAGACGCCGCCGAGCATCTAACAGAGATGACCGACCGCCTGTGGAGGCGCATCCCAGCGGGGAATACAAAGAGCTCGTTGGGCTAGCAATGTTTATAGACGAGTTTTCATGGCACTGTACGTCTCTCCTCTGGTTTAGTAAATCGTACTTGTCTGCATATTAATGACAACAGCGTATTCCCGGCACCAAGACCGGCAGCTTTGGTTCAACCTAAACGCGTACTGCGCGAAGATGGCAGCAATCGGACTCCCCACTCCGTCACACATCCACCGCGGTGGTCGCGTGCTGCGGAAGGCCCTCGAGACGAACTGGGGACAGGGCGAACTCACAAATCTAGACGGATACGTGCCGGCTGCAACTATCTGGATCCGTGAATGCGGGTCGCGCATGTACCAGGAACGGGGGGAGCTGGAGAAGGTCCCGGGGTCGAAATGGAAGGGTCCAGGGATGTGGTCGAGGGAGCGATGGGGGTACTGGAAGACCAGGCTTGAATGGGTGACGAGTGTTAAGATTCTGAAGCAGAGTACGCGGGGGGGTGCGAGGGAGGCTGTCGAGCGGATGAGTGATATCGAAGAGCGATTTGCCTGATTATATATACTATTCTGATACGTCATTTGTTTTGGTAAAGCAGCAGTTCGACATTTATATATTTCTAACCGATTTACTTCTGCCGCGTAACACCCACCAATCTTCTAACAAACAAAACCATTTCGACCACAAATCAAGCAAAACACTAAGCAAGACGTTTTGTTTATTTAATATGCTGTTGAGCGAAAATTCAAAAAAATTCAAAAATAAAAAAGAAAGCCCAACGCGGGGCTCGAACCCGCAGCCTTGAGATTAAGAGTCTCACGCTCTACCGATTGAGCTAGCCAGGCTAGTTGGTATTTGCGAGGACAGATTCTGACATCATAGGCGGCCGTTAGCACAAGACGCGAGGAATTGATACCAATCCAGCCGAGTGAGTGTGAGGGTGGTCTGCTACCAGGAGCTCCTGTCCGGCTCCTATGGCTGCTCCTGGAAGATGCTGGTTTCTTGATCCAGAACCCACTTGCCCTTCGGGTCCTGGCAGACAAAGGCCGAAGTATGGTGGATGACTGCCTGCTCCAGGGGCGCAGTCTGAACAGAGGGCCAGCCCTAAAGTCATTCCATCCAGCAACTCTGGCAGGCTCGAAAGCCAGGGCGATCTGGTCCAGGGCATCTACAGATAGAGTTGGGGGGATGAGTCTGGGACAACGCACAGACAGCCAAGGAACTGATGGTGCGTCTTGGCTTTTTTTCTTTGTTCTTTCTTTGTTCTTTGTTTGTGCTTTTACAAAGAGCCTGTCAACCGCCGTGTCGAAGAAAGAACCAGACTGGCTCATGAATCCTCTAGTACAGCCACTGAGCTGCTACGACGGCATGCCTCATGCTCCTGGTGCCCGCAGATCGTCGACTTATTTAAGGGATGGCTGCCCGAGAGAAACACTTACTCGTAAATCATCATCATGGCGACTGACAAGCTCACTGTCCACCTTCCCGGCGGTGCGATCCTAGCTAGACACCAGGAAAACCTCGTTCATGCCAGGGGTATCAGATATGCACACGCCAAGCGGTTTCAGAGACCCCAGTCCGTGCCAGACTGGGACGAAATCCAGGATTGCACACAGCGTGCTTCAGTATGCCCCCAGAATACTTCCCACCCAGTACGGGGTACCGGGGTTCTGGATGGAAACAGGGAGCAGAGTGAAGACTGCCTGCACGTCAGTGTTGTGGCTCCGACGTCAGTGCAAGCAGCACCTGTCATGGCCTTTTTACCTGGCGGTGGCTATACTTTATGGGGTGGTGATATTGACGCTTTCATCCCCCACGGCCTGGCCAGGAAAGGCGTTGTTGTTGTTACCATCACATACAGACTTGGGATTTTTGGCTATCTCCCCATTCCAAATTTGGCCCCAGCAAACCTTGGGCTGCTCGATCAAATAGAAGCACTGCGCTGGATCCAGAAAAACATTGCAGCATTCGGTGGCGACCCAGAAAATGTCACCGTCTTCGGCCAGTCCGCTGGCGCCGACGCAATATACTGTCTTTTGGTGGCCGACAATACCGACGAGCTCTTCCATCGGGCAATACTACAGAGCCCGCCGCTTGGTCGCCTATATGACGAGAACCGTGACGAGGCAACTCGTGCCATGTCTCAACACGCGAGCAACGCGCTGTCTCATACGGACCTGGCAGTGGCCCCTGTATCCCACCTCCTCGACCTGCAAAAGCAGCTGCCACGCGTCTCCAGATCTGTCTCGCCAACCCTTCTCCCATTTCGTCCTCTATTTGGCGAGTACCCATTGCCGCCTGAAAGCCTCCACTCTGATCGCTTCATCTCTGCTGCCCGGGGCAAACTAGTATTCCTGGGATATACCGCAGACGAGATTACTTCCTTCACGCACATGGACCCGAGGAAGTCATACCTTTACAACCTCTTCCATGGGGAAACCGATCGCCTGCTTCAGCGTACCTCGACGGTACTTGGCAGGAGGCTGCCCAGTTCTGAGGTCCGGTGGTACCCTAAGGGAAATAACAAGCTTAAAGCAACACACTGCATAGATCTGCCGTTCCTCCTAGGTGACTGGTCTGCATGGGAACATGCGCCAATGCTTCAGGGAGCCGACGCCGAGAAGATCGTCGAGAAAGTAGGCATTGCCGTGAAAAATTTATGGGTTGCGTTTGCTCGCGGGGAGGATCTGGGTGGCAGGAAATACATTATTGATGGGAGCTTCCATTTCCCTTGATAAGTCATCTTAGCAAGATAAATATGTCTGGTTTGCATTAAGTAGTCTATACAGTGAACAACGTTTTCAAAGATATATTCAGTACAGCTCGTCATCCAACATATGCAACACACTTGATTTCCACCAGAATCTCCTCCCGCGGCAGCGCTCGCACTTCCACGGTTGTCCGGGCTGGCGCAGTCGCAGGATCAGACCAAACCCGATTCCACTCCTCGTTCATCCCAGTATAGTCGTCCTTGAGGTTGGTCAAAAACACCGTCGCATCGATGACGTCTCGAATCGTCGCCCGGTTGTCGGTGGCGCCTTGGATGATAGCGTCGATGTTCGAGAGAACGGCCGCAGTCTGCAGCCTGATGTCAAGATCAAGCGAGGTATTACCGGCAGCATTTTGTGTCTGAGTGGCGCCGACGAATGTCCCGTCGCCGCGCCGTGAGGAGGTGCCTGAGATGTAGATATATGAATCCTTTCCGTCGCGGGATCGGACTATGCGGGCGTGTGGATAGTTGGCCAGCCCTTGGGCATGAGCTGACGGGCGAAAATACGGTGTACTCTGGGACATGGTTTATCGAGGAGTAGCTGCTATTGATCGTGGTGAGGTGTTGAGTGGACGGCAGTTGATGTATAGAGTGAGTGATGTTGACTCTTAATAGCAGTCGGGCAGATCCGGGTTGCTCGCCCAATCACGGATGTTTCCGTGGTGAGTCAGCAGTTTATGCACAGGCAGAGTTATGCCGGGTGCTTCCGTCTTATACTTTATGAACACAGCTGGAATTGGATTATGATGGTATAGACATATTTTGTTTATATTGACTACATATGGAGAGTACGGACATTGGTAAAGACATCACGACTGTGGGCGCCTCCCTCTCGCCCCATGCCAGATGCCTTCATGCCTCCGAATGCTGTGCCCAGTTCACGCACCAGCCAGCAGTTCACCCAGACCAGGCCGGCATCAATCCGTTCTCCAACTCGGCGCATCCGCGAGAGATCGTTAGTCAAGAGGACGCTGGCCAGGCCGTTAGGGTTGTCATTTGCCAATGAAATCGCCTCTTGTTCGGTCCTGAAGGGAGCGACAGTGACAACGGGCCCAAATATCTCTTCTCGCATAATGCAACTATCAGCCCCAACACGACCGAGAATCGTCGGAGTGATCCAGAAGCCATGCTGTGGAACCATATCAGGCACTTCTCCAGTGTGGAAGGTTGCCATTTTCTCCTGTGCCTGCAACAAATAGGACCGAACCTTAGCATAATGCTGCAGCGAGACAACAGGCCCAACCGTTTCACCACACACGTAGTACGTTTGAACATGGTCCACAAGCGCAGCCAGGAAGTCTACATAAATAGCTTGGTGGACGTAGATACGCGAACCACATAAGCAGATCTGGCCGCTGTTCTCAAAAGCAGCACGGGCAGCCAGAGGCACCGCGTGAGCCAAGTCGACATCATCGAAGACCAGCGTTGGATTCTTCCCGCCGAGCTCAAGAGACAAATGCTTGCCTATATCACTCGCAGTGTCCTGTCGGATGCGGATTCCTGTGCTTGTGCTTCCTGTAAACGACACTCCGCGTACACGGGGCGACTTCACGAGCGCTGAACCTGCACCGGGACCATCACCAAAAACAATATTCATGACGCCAGACGGCAGTCCAGCACGCTTGAAAGCTTCACCCAGTACTGAAAAGATGAACAATCAGAGGGAGACAGTTACTGCTGCGGGGATCACACATACAAAAGGCAGTCACGCTGGTTACCTCGCTTGGTTTCGCTACGCCGGTACAGCCAAATGCGAGACAGGGTGCGATTTTCCATGTCAGGAGATAAAGGGGCATGTTCCATGGCGAGATAAGCGCAAACACACCGACAGCTGATCTGTGTTCGTATGTTAGGGTAGAGGACCCCTGGCCATCGGCAAAGCGCACCGCGCCCTCGTCATGAAGGATATATGTTGCAAAATATCTGAGATAGCATACTTAACATCTAATCTCGCCTGACAGGACCCAAAATTTGATTTAATGGGGAAAAAGAGAGAAAACCAACCGGAAATTCGAAATAGCACGGTCAACCTCAACTCGAGCCCGAGATAGTGTCTTTCCCTGATCGATGCTCTCCCAAACCGCAAAGAGCTCCTTGTTCTCGCTCAAGATGACAGCAACCTGCAGCAGGATATTTGACCTCTCCGTCCGCGAAGTTTGCGACCAAGATGGGAATGCTCTCGCTGCAGCATCCACCGCGCGCTCTACATCAGCTGGCGTACTGCGAGGGACATGCGCCAAAACGTCACCAGAGCAAGGATTGAAAGACTCAATCCATTGACCCTGTTCCAAATGTGTAAAGAACTGGTTGTCGATAAAGTTGTGTAGACGTAGAGGGGTGTCTGGATTGCTGCCCAAATAGTCATTGGCGCTTTCCACGGTATCCAGAGCCCAAACTGTAGAAATAGTATCCATGATGGAGATGGCTGAAAACACTTATCCTGGAGAAGACTACGTGGGAATGACAACAAAGTGCATATAATATTCGGTGTTTAATGTTTAGTCTACCTTACTATGCCACGGATAGAGATCCGATTCGCTTTTGACAAATCGCTGATCCACCGCTATTCCTATCCGTATTATGAAAGAAAAGACAGATACGCATTTGTATTGTATGCTTAGCACTAATTTGAAATGGGCATCCGTTGGGCCGATGGCAAAGACTTGGACTGCTCGACCGGAAACATATCGCCCAGCCCCAAGAACTCAATCGCATTGCCTGCCAGCATCTGCTCCCTGTCTCGCGGTGTCAGAAAGGCGCGAACCCGTTCGTCGCTTGCCAACATCTCGCCTGGGACCGGCATCTCGCCGAGTGGGAAGGGGTAGTCGCTGCCCATGATGATTCTCTCCGAGCCGATCTTCTTGCAGATATACTGCAACAGATCCGGGTCATGCACCAGACTGTCGATCCAGACATTGCACTGGGACGGCCGCAGGTAGTCCTGTGGAGCTATTCCCCGGGAGCTGTGAGCCACCAGGTCTGGACGACAGTCGTATCCATGTCGGATGCGTCCGAGCAGCGGCAGGTAAGCACCACCGGCGTGTGCAAAACAGAAACGCAGCTTTGGATGCCGTACCAGAACTCCGGAGGAAAATAGTGCGTGCATTGCTAGGGCAGTCTCGCTAGGCCTAGGATAACATATCAGCGTGGTCAACTTCGGACAAAGAAAGAGAGACATAACTTACATCCCAATCAACCACGCAGACCAGTAACTCCCCCATCTACTTTTGTTCTCTCGCTGGAACTCATATCCCAGAGGGTGGACAAAGACCGGGATATCCAAATCCTCGCAGGCTTTCCAAAAGGGTGCGAATTCCGGGCTGTCCAGAGGCCGCCCATTAATCTCAGTCCCGATCTCGACGCCCTTTAGCCCTAGGACAGTCTTTGCGCGGTGCAACTCAACAACGGCACTGTTCACGTCCTGCAATGGCACGGTAGCCAAGCCCACAAATCGACGGGGATGGTCATGGCAGACGGACGCGATATGGTCGTTCAAGTGCCGGGCCATCTCCGCAGCAGGCTTGACGGGCTTCTCGTATGCGAACAGAATGGGTACTGTACTGAGCACCTGGACATCCACTCCTGTGGCATCCATTTCGGCGATGCGCGCAGCCGGATCGAAGCAGTTGGGCTCTACTGTCCGAAAGAATTGATCGCCCACGAACATGTCCACTTTGCTGGATTTTGCGCCATTCTGCTCGCTCGTGTTTGGAGGATTATGTGGACGAAGGTTTATCCATTCTTGACCATCCTCCTTGGAGTCACTTTGGCATCTCGAGAAATCAGGTAATGATGGTGGCATGATATGTGTATGCATGTCGATTCGGAATGGGACATCAGGACTGTGGCCGTATTTGACACCTAATGAGCCCTGAGTGGCTGTACAAGAACAGCAATCAGGCATGGCAACCATTCTGGCGAGATCAAGACGTGAACTGGGGTGGGTGGTTAGCTGTGCTGTCAAGTAGCCGGGCAAGGTGTAGGCGAATGGCCACGATAGCTGCAGTAATAAGTCTGCCTTCATTCTGCTTCGCCAAATACATATCTGGATAGAGGCGTCCAATTGCACTGTCTAGTAACCGGATGCACCCGATGGCCAATCGGTATGCTATCCGACTCGCTCATGCTGGGAGGACAGGTCTTATCCTCCACCGAAGCCATTTAACTCTGCCTTGTCCTAGATCTCACCATCTGTACAGTTAGTCGCACAGATTCGTGCATATTTCATTCATAAATAACAGTTATTGTCGCCGCTGCTTCTGGAGGTGTTCAAACTTAAGCATGGGTTCTACATCAGAATCTCAGCCCTCTATCCCTGGACCTATTCTGTTGTCGTCGTGGATATCTGCAAACTCAGACAGCTTGCAACCTCCAGTGAACAATCGATGTCTGTATGCGGGAAAGGATTTCATATTGATGGCTGTTGGGGGACCGAATGCCAGAAATGACTATCATAGTAGGCCTGTCCACTGAGCTTGTGAAGGAACGCAGTGCTAACAGGGATTATAGTCAACGAAACAGAGGTAAATACATGAATTATCACACAAATACACCCTGATAAACAAGATTATAACTAACGATGACGTTATAGGAGTGGTTCTACCAGCTCAAAGGTGATATGTTGCTCAGAATCGTCGAGAATGGGAGTCACTTCCGCGACATTGTGATTCAGGAAGGCGAAACATTTCTTCTGCCTGGTGCGATCTATTCGCCATTAACTTCTAATCTCTGGCTTCATTGTAGTACTCACTGTTTAAAATCTGCAGGGGACACACCCCACTGTCCAGTCCGGTATAAAGACACGATAGGCCTGGTCATGGAACGGACTCGCCCATCTGGCAGCATAGACCACAACCGGTGGTATTTTCTTAACAAGGAGGCCCATCAGGATGCCCCTACCATTATCCGCGAAGAGGCATTCCACTGCGAAGACATCGAGTCACAGCTGAAGGAAGTTATTGAGGACTGGATGGGAAACGAGAGCAGCCGAAAGTGCGGCAGTTGCGGAGCCATTTCTCCTGCCCAGTAGATTCAAATAGCTCATATGTATATATTAATCAAGGGACGATATCAGGGCTGTATCTTCAAAGAAGGTCTCGGATAAGTCTCCTGATGATAGGGCTGGGAAGTCGGGGAGCAGAAAATGGTCAATATCCACTGGTGGACTTGCTGTAACATAATCGTCTGGCCCGTGAAGCACAGGCAGCTCAGTTGTCGAGCTTGTAGAGAGATTATATGGTTGAAAGTTCAGCTTTTGCTGTTTTGGTTCCCGGCCATCAGGCTGTCCTTCCTGGCCACGCTTAGATGATAGGACACCCTGTGCTATCTTTACTGAGTCCGTATCAGCTGCACAGTATATTCTGTCTGATTCGGATGAGTCTGCCTGGTATATTTCGGTAGTATTGGTAGATCGTGGTGACTCATGTTGCCGGTCCCTCTTATCACTCCGACAATATCGATCGAATATCCCGTGGAACAGCTCATGCCTGTTGAAGTCAATCTGCGTCTGGTGCATATCCTCCTTGGTGAGCTGCTGGTATTGTTTGATCTGGGGCCACTGGACGTTGACCGTCTGCAGCATATCAAAGCCCGCCTCGACATCGGACCAGGCCCTGCTATTGAAACTCGTATTCCGGACCAGTCGCATGCAATGCAAAAGGACCTTAGCACTAGCATAGACAGCGCGACTTTGCTGGATCACAAAATGACTAGGAGGCACGGTGGCCATCACTTGCGGCGTGGCTCTTATACAGTTAGATGCAGCTTCAGCGCAGCGTAGAAACGATTCGGGTCCCGCGACGTCAAACCGTTCAATGCAAGTGCGGTAGAGAAGGACGACGCCAATATAGTAAGAAGACACCGCAATAGACTGCAGCGCCAGCGGCCGTACTTGTCGACTGGGATCTTCCATCCTCGGCACGACCTGCTTGGTATAGTACTCTTCCAGTTCGGTGTCATAGCCCTCAACGCGTGTCCGCAGTGCATCCCACAGCTTCGGATCATGAGAAGAGCGAGACCTTCGGATCTTCCGCACTGACTTGTAGATGCGGCTGATGGTGATATGGAAGTCTGCAATGACCGAGAACCAGGGGTCTGTGCCGGCCTCGAGGGTCAGTGTCGACCGATCATCATCAGCAGCATCGATCGCTAATGGCTTGGAGAGCGCCGTTGATAGAGAGCAATCCAGAATATACAAACACCACCAGACATTATCGGGTGTCGAAACAGTGTCCATATCGGCCAGTGTATCCGCACATTCTTGAAGATCCAGGCTTTGATATAGACGAATTGCATTTCCCACGACGGTCCATGCTTCGCTTACCCTGCCATTCTCAATAAGATAAATGCTGAGAAGACCGAGTGCAACGACAAGGTTGATTGCATGCAGACCCGGTCGCGGGGATAGCAGCACAGCACATTTCGAAGCTGCATAAGCGTACAACAGACCACCCAGGTCCTCCTGCTTGTAGGTCTCCAGCCCTGGCTGGTTAAAGACCACATGGTCTGCCGGCATGGCCGACGCGGCCACTGCGAGCAGCGCGTACAAAAGAAACGAAAAGCCGTCGTGGTCAGTGTCATTGGGAGGAGCGGATAGCCAGCGGTCGTATTGCTGCTGAAACTCACCCCGATGGATGATAGGGAAGATCGGATAATACGAGGAATAGAATATGTCAATCAGAGCTTGCAGCAGAGGCTCTGGCAATTGCGCGACGTCTGCTTGAGCTGGCTGAGTGGCAGCCCTGCTATCTTCGGGCAAAACGCCAGGGTTGTCAAGAACTATTCCGTCTAGGAAACTACTGTCGTTCGCTTTGGGAGAGAACCGCGGTAGCACATCAGATGTATCTATAAGCTCTGTCGGAAGAGGATATGTGGTATCACGGGTAGACCCTGGTTGGTCTGTAGGAGCCTCCCTGTTATGCTGGCTGGCCGACTGCTGTCGCAGCGTCTGTTCCATTAATTGAATCCGGCTCTCAAGCTTCAGGACGTATCTATCGCGAGTCAGGCATGTGTTATAGAATTACACAGAGGAGACTCACTGGGGGTCTGCCAGCCTGGTATTGCTGCCGGGCTCAACATAGACACATTCTGCCTGGTTGCGACTGCAGCCCTGACAGGGGTGCTCTCCATCGCATTTGACCTTTTTGCGGCGGCATGCTTGACAAGCACGCCAAACTCTCTGGCGCTCAAGCATGGGTTGGATCTTTCTCGCAAGTGCTGGTTCTAGCAAGTACTGGCAGAGCGATACACAGACCCCCCGCACTGGAGAATGGAGAATGGAGAACTGAATGCCGGCAATTCGGCAATGAATATTAATAAAGACACTAAATACTTATTGGGTTAAACGCTAAATACGCATTGGGTTTAAACTCCGCCGAGTACTCCAACAATGCGTCACCAAACACCCCAGACTGACTCGCTGCTGTACTATTCTTATTCCTGGGGAAGCCTACAGCATCAATCTCAGGAGAAATCCTTATAAGCACTATATTTTAATTCTACTTCATCCCCACGATGTGGAGTGCACTGGCACCAGGACGGATATCGGTGGGACGGGAAATGGCCCCAGGTCGCCTTATAAGGAGCCAGCGGAGGAAGTCTGTCCAGTTTACATTTGAATATCTTTCGCCTCGCTTACTGTCGAGAAGGACTGTTGTTGACGATGCGCCTTCCACTTCTTTCCACGTTTGCCCTTGTTGGCTACCAGCAGGTCAGCGCCCTGTCTAGCCTAAGCGTCGACACAACCTCTGGCAGAGCATACGGGCTTGTCAACGGTTCAGCTCCAGATGTCGCTCAATTCCTTGGAATACCGTATGGCGAGGCGCCTGTAGGCGAGTTACGCTTTCGCCCTCCCCAGAGGAAGCGGCGTGTGAGAGCCATTGATGCTACCCAGCCGGCCGGGCTGTGCCCCCAATATCATGAGGACAAGGAGAACTATCCGTCTGTCTATACATACGATGCACCATGGTTGCAGCCGTGGGGCAACTGGACTGAAGATTGCCTCAATCTGAACATCTGGACCCCTTATGACCTGGACTCGACAACAGAGCCCTTGCCTGTCATCATTTGGATCTTCGGTGGCGGATTCTACGAAGGAGGCCTGGACACTCTAGCTATGGATCCATCGCAGTGGATACAACGATCTCAGTCGCATATAGTTGTCGCTATCAAGTAAGCTGCTCCTCCATGTCACCCAGCGCCATTTGCTGACTGGGAAGTGCACGCGTGAACATATTCGGGTTCCCCAACAGCAGAGGCCTGGACGAAGAAGGCTTGAACCTCAATGTAGGCCTGCTAGACCAGCGCTCTGCCGTTGAATGGGTTCGCGACAACATCGAGGCGTTCGGTGGTGACCTATCGAAAATGGTTCTCTGGGGCCAGAGCAGTGGTTCTGCCAGCACGGACTACTACAACTATGCGTATCCCGAGGACCCCATTGTCGGTGGCTATATCCAGCATTCTGGGAGTGTATTCGCAACGGGCCAGAGCAAGGATGCCCAGATGCTGAATTTCTCCACTGTTGCGCAGAACGTCGGGTGTTCGAATCTATCAGCCAAGGATGAGCTGCGCTGTATGCAGCTGAATGCCAGTGCAGTCGATATCATTGACTTCTGGCAGCAGTATAATCTTGAGCACTCGGATGGGCAGTTGTCATTCACGACGATAGTGGACGGTGTCACGAAATTCCCAGACTACACCGAGCGAGCCAACGCTGGCAACTACTCGAAGCTGGTAAGTCGTTTCCCACGGCTTTGCTGAACGAACTAATTGTATTCCAGCCGGCAATATCTGGCACGAACTATAACGAGATGGCATCGCTTATAGACTGGCCAGGCAACGCAGGGCCCAACTTGACTGAGCTCCGTATCGAGACACTCGGCCACCAGCAATGTCCAGCTAACTATAACTCGCGGTGCGTAGCTTGCCAGATGATAAGTACCCGTCTAACTGCTAAGCAGAATCCGGTTTGAAACGAACTCCACAACCTTCCGCTATCTCAACAACGCCTCTTTCCCGAATATCTCGCCCCGGCCATGGGAAGGCGCCTACCACACGTCAGAGCTGCCTCTGCTGTTCGGAACGTTTAAGCGATATGGAAACTTGCCTCCGTCGGTGCTGGAATACAATACTTCAGCAAATTGGCAGGATCTCTATGTGGCCTTCGCACGCGACCCTGTTGGTGCGTTGCCTGCAGCTGGTTGGCCTGCGTGGACACCGACAGGGAAGGTCTTGATGTGGAATCCCAAGACGAATGGGACGACAATTGCTGTTTCCCAGCTTATTGATGCGGAAGAGGTTGCTACACCTTGTAATGATATTACCTGGAGTATTCAGACGCCGTAAACTGGCAGCTGGCTCCTGATCATCAACATATACTCTTGAAGCATGTATCAGATATTGAACAGTCGTGCAGCGAGTAGTAAACAGTACAGGACTACTCCTACCATCCCATCCTGACCATTCATACCACCGTCCTTTAATCTAAATAGTTTGATTTCCCCATAGAAATGCGGGGGACCCTAAGTAGAGCGAAGGAACGTGGAGACCCCAGAGTCAGCTGTAGCGGCCCTGTGTTTAGCCATGAGAAATAAGTTACTGCTAAACGTTGACCCGGACGGAGTTCAAATAGTGGCCTGACTCCAGATTGACCGTCTATCTCAGCCTGTTTTCCATGCCCCAATTTCACGTATAATGGCCCAACTTCGTATACTCCAGATGCTGTGGCCAGTCCTCATCTGCATAACCCTGGTCGCAGTCCAAGCCAAACAACCGCCAGAAGCAACTATTGAGAATGGGACGTACGTTGGTATCCATAACAGCCATTATAACGTGGATTACTTCCTCGGAATCCCCTTCGCTCAGCCACCGGTTGGAGATCTGCGATTGGCACCACCAGCACCACTGAACTTATCATTTTCTGGTGTGCGTAATGCCACAAGGATGCAGCCAGCCTGTGTTCAGTTCTTGGTATGTGAATGGTACATCTTGACCATGGAATAAGCGCAAGACTGACCTGAACAGGCGGCAACCATCGACCGCCCGATATCTGAGGACTGTCTGACTCTGAATGTCTACAGACCATCTGGCTATGATAACCAGACTCTCCCGGTTCTTGTTTGGATCTACGGGTAATTAACCCTTACAACTGGGTAACAAGACGACTAACCGTCGCAGAGGGGGCTACGTGCAAGGGAGCAATAGCGACCCCCGGTACAATCTTACTTTCATCTTGAACAACTCAATCAAGATGAACAAGCCAATTATTGCCGTCGCCATTAACTACCGACTGAATGGATTTGGCTTCATGGGAGGCCCTGTCATCAGGGAGCATGGCCTTGCAAACCTGGGGCTGCGCGACCAACGCCTCGCTCTGCACTGGATTCAGGTACGTACGTTAAGAATATTATAAACAGCTTGCTCACTGTATCCAAGGAGAACATTCATTCCTTTGGCGGCGATCGTACAAAAGTCACCATCTGGGGCCAGTCTGCCGGAGCAGGGAGCGTGGGATCCCAGCTGCTGGCGTACGGAGGACGCGATGACTCGCTATTCCGGGCTGCAATTGCAGACAGTGGCGGTCCTTTGGGATTCCAAGGCCCATCCAAGGATGCACAACTGGACTCGTGGAACGCAGTCCTGAACCTCACTGGATGTTTTGGCTCCCAACCCTTGGCCTGTTTGCGGGGAGTCAGTTCGACCAACTTCACCTCTGCAATCAATGCATCTGGAGCCAGATTCGGGCCATTCTATGATGGTGACTTTCTTCAAGGATACAGCTCTGCGCAACTATCAAAAGGACAGTTCGTCAAAGTGCCGTTGCTGACCGGGAGTAACACGGACGAGGGCACCGGCTTTGCTGGGGATTCACCATATATAGGAGCCCTCCCAGAGACCTCTTATCCGAACGAAATGTCGTTCCTCGCCGTCGTCAATGCTTCGATCATAGATCCCTCAGCAGCAACAGCTCTGGCAGTCATCTCAGCCCTGTATCCTAACGTCCCAGCCATCAACGCCCCCCACACCCACCACGGCCCGTTGAACGCGACCTTTGGATCTCACTACGGCCGAGTTGCCACATTTGCAGGAGATAGCTCCATCCATCGGGGCCGTCGAATGGCCTCGCAAATGTGGTCAAAATACAATACACCGGTATACTCCTACCTCTTCGACCAGTGGCCGATTGGAGGGCTCCCTGATACAACAGGGACCACGCACTTTACCGAAGTCCCACTGATCCACGACAACGAGCTTGGGAATGGCTTTGAGGCACCATGGTATCCGGCCGGCAGCGAGTTTGCAGGCATGGACCAGGACTTTTACTCCCTTGCCCGACTTATGAGTACGTTGGTCTCGAGAAAGTCTGTTCGTATGAAGGGAATGCTAATTACTTCCAGGCCGCATGTGGATTGCCTTTGTGCATGATCTCGACCCGAACGAGCACGGCGTCAGTGAGTACAACGGCCATCCAATCCCTAAGTGGACTCCATACGCAGACAGTGCCAGGGATGCGTTGGATGGCTATGGTGTTAATCTGCGTTTCCTCTCGACTCTCGCAGGACTGGCAGAGCTTGAGCCAGACACCTGGCGTGCGGAGGCGATCCAGTATCTGAACGAGAATTCATACGCGCTGTTTGGTGTTTAGTACATGATCAAGGGAACATAACTAGGCAGGGATAAAGACAGGAATAATATGAAACTTGAATTGGGATCGTAGAGTGTTCATTACCGAGTGTTCCAGTGTCTCCACATTCCAACAAACATTAATCTGCAACTTCCATCCTTTCCCCGGATAATTGCTCTGCCTGGCCCGTGTCACGATGCGGATCGAACGGGGAAATGCTTTGCCAAATTGCAGTGGAGTAAGAAAAAACCCCAGGAATGAGGCTATCCCAATGGGGCAGTCCGGGGTAGGGCTACTCCAACTAAATTCGGCCGACTCGACTCGGCTTTCTGCTTGGGGAAATACTTCGTTCCCCGCTCTGTTTCGTCTTGCTCCGGGAATCCTGTCACTGCTTTCTCTGTTACTCGAAAATGGAAGCCGAGAACAGCTCGTTGAGAATCGTCCCCTACCACAGCCCCTCCCATGCAAACCCCCGGGGCCGGTCATCATGGAAGCGCCCTCGCCAGTCGAGAGGGAGTAGAGGATCGACAGGCGGTACGACAAAGATACGGACCGCCTGCACTGCTTGTCGCGAGTGTGTACCCTGCCTCCATACCCTGGGGTTAGTAGCTGATACCCGACAGGAAGAAGACGAGATGCTCTGGGCACAGGCCGTGCGTACGCTGCCAGCAGCAGGGCCAGGATTGCCAGTATATGCCGACTGCCTCTCACTCGGACGATGGGGATCTCCCCATGTCCGAGCCTGCCGTGGACCTGTCCACACCCTCTCATCACTCAGAGGCACCGAATCTGTCTATTCCAGAGCCGCGGACGGTTTCTCCGGCGCAGCATAACCCTACACTAGAAGAACCACCTCAAGAGGACCAATATGGCCATTACCATGGAAGTGCCTCGGGCTTCGCCTTTCTGCAGTCTGTCAAAGACCGTCTCGCCAGTCTACCATCAATGTCCCTCGATTTCTCCGATTATCCCTTGGCGGTTCCTGGTAAACGCCCTGGAATCCTTCCACCCAAGGCCATTACGGATACCCTGGTGCGAGACTACTTCGACTTTGGGCTTACCACTTCGCGCTTTGTCCACGAGCCAACGTTGCGCGTGGCATATGAGAAACTGTACAGCACGCAGGGCGACGACGGCCTAGGCCAGGACGACGTCGCACTGGTGTATATGGTTGTGGCCATGGGCTCGCATTACTCGCAGACCAACAACGTGTTCTGTGGGTTCTCTGCAAGGTACGTTCTCACAACCTTCTATGGACAGAGGCTAAGCTGCACAGCCTCCAATTCTTCGATATGGCCCGGCAGGAGATCGAGAGGGAGTCGACCAAGGTCACTCTCAGCTCTCTGCAAACCCGGCTCCTGATGATCCACTACCTGCTAAACCATTCAAGGATGCACGATGCCTGGTCCTCCTTTGGCATCATCGTTCGACAGGCCCAGGCATTGGGATTGCATCGTCTGTCGACAGGGCGACCGAGCAATTACGTCGACCACGAGTACCGCAAACGGGTTTTCTGGTCTATCTACACCTATGATCGCGTCCTCAGCAGTATATTCGGTCGCCCGTGCGCCCTTCATGACGACGACATTGACCAGGAAGAATGCGCGTTGGTGAATGATGACGACGTCTCCATCTCCGAATGTCGGGCTCGCGACTCGACTGAGGCCTCATTCTGCACAGCTGCAGCTCTGATTCACTACGCCAGACTAGCCCAGATCTTGGGGATGGTGCTGCGGGAGTTCTATAGCCCCCGAAGGAGGAACCACAGCCTCTACAGCCTCCAGGCCGCTGCGTTAAATCTCCAGGAGCGTCTACTCTCCTGGCAACAAAGTCTCCCAGCATACCTGAACTACCTCTCGCTCCCACCATCCGCCATGTCCACCATGATCCAGCGGCAGATGTGCACACTCAAGCTCACCTTCGCCCATACAAGCCTCCTCCTCTACCGCCCGTTTATGCTGTACTCAATCCGAGCTAATGCCCAGATCCCCCACGACCTCGAGGTCTGGCTCGGGAAATGCGGCGATCTATCTGTCGAGGCAGCGAACGTCGTAGTCGCCGAGTGCCAATACCTCTACGAACGCGGTCTCTTCTCTCGTGTATTCTGGTTCGTGAACTACGCACAGTTCGCTGCAATCGGCACTCTATACATGCACTCCTGTCTCTGGCCAGACCCGCGCAATGTCCGAGAAGTGGCCGACAACGCCCTCGCGCAGTTTCCAGTCGGCGTCGACGGAGACCTCATCGGGCAGCGGTATCTCGAGATACTCAAGGAGCTGCAGGAACTGACCCTCGGATTCAGTCTGCTAGATGTGGGTCCTAACTCCGCACTGTCGCTGGACTCGATGTCAGCCAAGGGAATATCCGTTTTTGACGACCTCTTAATGAACTACGGTGACCCATGGGGGACAGGCATTGGTGCTCTGTGGACGAATGCTGATAACGATGGACTGCCGCATATTGAGCCGTAGTTTCTGTCTATAGAATCTGTGAAACACAATCTATCTGTGTACAACTCCTGGTAGCAGCATGACATATCCCGTATTTATACCAAGTACCGATATCCACTCGCCAACTGTGCAGGCGTCGGGCCACTCTTGCCAGTTGATTCCCCCCGATCAAGCTTGCGGTTCTGTCGGGTCAGATAGATGCGATTCACAGTCGCCATAAGGATCGCAAGCACGGCAGCGGCAAGATTCACAGCAAACGCCGCAAGGTACCGTGGCGCCCCGTTGTATAGATACGGAGTCCAAACATTCGTAGTGTTGCAGATAGAAATAATAACCGCAATGGCCGACGCTCGCTTCGGGGCCGGCTGGCTGAGTGTCCCTGACATCCAGGAGTAAAGCACTGTCGTAGCTGCATAGAAGGAGGCAGGCATTAGCATCATGGCTGTGTACCGCGCACCTGTATTTAGTGTGGCCACTGCAATGACATTTGCGATGATGGTTACTCCGAGCGGTAGGACGATGTGGTAATACCGTTCCCCCGTTCTGTCTGAGTTATACCCAGTGGCCATCATGGCGATACAGCAGAGGATGAAGGGCGGCGCACTCAGGGCATAAGTGATAGTGCGCGAATAGCCCAGCGTCGCAATAACAGGCTGGAACAGATTCGTGACACCAGCTGATATGAAGACCGGGTACAGAGTGGCAAGTAGTAGCCATGTCTTGATGTCGCGGAGAGCAAGAACGAGGCCCTGCGTTGCGGTGATTTCATTGCGGTCGTCTTGCTGGCCTTGGTCTTTCTGGTAATTCCAGGTGATCCACTCTCGCTCCAGTTCTGTCATCCTAGGAACGCCTTCTAGTGAGTTTGGGAGGATGAGCGCAAAGACCACGGCAAGGCCGATAGTGAGCACCCCTTCAACAAGGAACAGCCATCTCCAGCCAGCCAACCCATGGTCCCCGTCCAGCTTCAAGATCCCGATAGCAAACAATCCCCCAATGGCGTTTCCGAGCTGCGAGCCAGAGTAAAAAAGGGCGGCGCGAAAAGCATACTGCTTGCGGTTGTAGAACATGGAGAGATAATACAGCGCCCCCGGGAAGAAGACTGCCTCGACGAATCCAACCATGAACCTCGCCACCATCAAGCCTGCGAAATTGGTCACAGCTGCTTGGGCAGCTGAAATCACACCCCAGACTCCCATCGCACCGCAGATGTACACAGCAGGCCATTTCAGCTTTCCTAGTATCATGTTGGACGGGACCTGCATTATAACTGCGGCTGTTAGTTTCTGACACTGATTACAGAAGCGATCACGTACTGTATCCCGCATATAGGATAGATATACAGCTCTGGAATTCCGTCTCCGAAAGACTCAAGTCCTCCTGGATATTGGCGAGCTTGGCAGCAGCAATGTTGTTCCTGTCCAGATAGTTCAGGATGTACATCAACATGAGAGGCGGAAACACCACAATGTCCATTTTAAGGGTTGCCTTGCGGCCGACTTTCTTGTACTCGTCCTCGGAGAGCCCTCGAAGACTGTCGGGCATGTGCATTTCAGCAAACACCCCTTTTCTGGAGGCATCCTCTGCGATGTCTTCGCGGTGCGAGAGAGTCTCGCGGTTGTCGTGCTTCTCGTCCATGCCGACAAAGGAGAAGTGCAATGAGAATCTAAAGACAAAGAAAGAATCCACCGTATGCTTGGGATATGGTGTAGATTATAGCTTAGTATAAATATGCTACGCAGCGACCCCGATCCCCAGACCCCGCCCCGCATTGTGCAGAGGTGTCTCCCCGGACTTCCTATTTGGGGTTATATATGGGGTAGCACACCATGCCGGAGTCGGTGTTAACACGCCCCCGAGCTGTCCAGTCTGGATCTACTACAAAGAGGTCCAGGCTTACTATCTAGGACCCGATTGGCAGAACACTGACCGAATTTAGAAATGGGGAGACTGTTAGGAGACTGTTATACTGACATAATGGTTAAACGGAAGATTGGATCGGAAATATTCACATAGGAGTAGTTACACCTATACATTTAAAACATCTGAATCCATACAACTTCATCTATCGACTACTATCAAGCTGCAGGCTTTCTGTTGAGCTTCCGCGCCAGGTTAGGGTCATTGTCACTGAAGGCCGCGATAGTCCATCTCTCGTCGTACGGCTTGGACTTATCCACAAACCGGAGGTCCGTCGATACCCTGATACGTCCTGTCTTGGATTCGTTCATGGCGCCTGCATGGACCATGAATGGGTTGTGAAGGACAACGTCTCCTGCTTCGTACGCACCCTGCATCATGTTAGCGACGCCCAGAATAACATCAGTAGAGCAACCAACCACTAGCCAGTCGCGTCCCCAGTATTTGCCAAACTTGGAGGAATTCCTATCCAACCAGCCTCCTGCATTCATATTCTGGTTGACAGCCGATATCTTCTCCGCGTCACTCAAAGTCTCGCTCAGTCGCGAGAAGTCCTCTTCATATTTACGGCCGATATCCTGCGAGCCGTCGAGATAGATCAAGCCCCCTCCCTCTATTTCAATGTCCCCGATGGGAACCCACGCAGTGATACTGGTGGGCGGCGCAGCTCTCAAAAATATCTGATCATAGTGAACGGGCGTGGACTCAGCGCCAGGGACTGCACACCGCAGCAGGGAGCGAGGCAAACACCACGAGTCTTGGAACCCGCACAGCTTAGCTGCGAATGCTTCAATGTCTTTTCCGATCTTATCCTTGAACTGCATGTAGAACGGCGCGACATGACTTGCGATTGCGTTGTCCACGAACGGGCCCTCATCCTTCAGTCCCATCGCCAGCCGAGTCCCTCCAGGTAGAATATAATCCCTCCAGTCGTTCCCTGAGAAGATACCCTTTTCCGGATCGGTATTTGGTTTCAGCATTTCGGATCCTCGATTCATGAATGTGAGATAGTCCTTTCGGAATCTGTTGACAACGTCGCGGCTAATAAGACCTTTGATCTAGATTCAATCAGCACCCGGTCAACGGTCCAGGGGGGATTTGATATCTTACCCATACTACACCATCCTCCTCATATCGCCTCCGTAACTCCTCGATCGGGGTATCTAGAGTAAACGCCGGGAGCGGCTTCACATTCTCCAGCTCCCCGCCGTATGCACGCAGGTTGACGCCTGTAGTGACGGATGGCGCCGTCTCAGTGGCTGTGGTAGACATTTTCAAGACTTGGTTGCACTAAGATCCCCACAATGAACTATGGCTAAGGATGACTCTATTTCTCTGGCTTGGACTGATCCATTCGTCTTATAATACCAGCAAACAATGAGGGGATGTCTTTAGCCGCGGGTGCACATATTTCCTTAACAGGAAATCCAGGGTTGTTCCCCGGGCCATGCCCTGTCAGGAGCCAACAACCCCCGAGTTCTATCGAGCATCTTCATTGTTCTGGATTACACAGAATTCTCTTCATTGGTGGAAAGAGGGGATTTCTGCTGTTTACATGAATTGGTCAAAGAGCTGGCTAGCGGCCAATACGGCCGAGCAACTCTAGGTGATATTCTTGTTGGACTCCTCGCGAGTATTCTCACCATTAGATAAAATATCATATCCGGTTGGCAGTGGCTGAATACGAGTATAATATCGATTGTGCCCTGAACAAGAACTAAAGCATTAGTTTCATTCTCTGATATGAATGGAACCAGCCTTAGGGAGACCGGTATGATACAATGACGGGACATTGCCTCTAACCTGGTGCAACAACGCCAGCCGGTCGCAGAGTCCCTAGTGGAAATTGAATGCTAGCTGGTTGGTCAAGTCCATCCTGGTTAATTGGCGATCAGGGAGGGGTTATCCTGTTGCATCTCGGAGTTACGGAGTCCCAATTAGGAAGGCCAACTGCGAGTCAAGTATACTTATATCTCGCAAGCAGCACCATTTTCTTTCCTCGAATTAGACTCATACTCTGTTCTACCTCATTCGCCATGTCTCAAACACTTCAAATCAACGGCCGCACCATTTCCCTCCCTACCGGGCTCTTCATCAATGGCCAATTCGTCGATAGCAAGCAAGGCGCCACATTCGACGTGGAAGACCCCGCCACAGGACAGACCCTGATCTCCATTGCTGAAGGCCGTGAGGATGATGTAGACGAAGCTGTGCGTGTTGCCCGTGAGGTCTTCGATAATGGAGCCTGGAGCAACTCTAACCCTGCGCACCGCGGCGCTCTACTGAGTAAACTAGCCGACCTCATAGAAGAACACAAGGATGACCTGATCGCACTTGAATGTGCCGATACTGGCAAAACTGTTCCTCTCTGCTCTAGCCTTGACCTCCCCGCATCTATTGGGACTTTGCGGTACTACGCTGGCTGGGCAGACAAGGTTAGGGGTGAAACCTCGTTCAATATCCCAGGAACATTTGCGTACACTCGCCGGGAGCCAATTGGTGTCTGTGGGCAAATCATCCCGTGGAAGTATGTTCTACGCTCCCTCTATAAGTCCTCAACTCACAACGTCTAGCTTTCCCATGATGATGTTTATCTGGAAGATCGCGCCCGCCCTGGTAACAGGAAACACCGTGGTGATCAAGTCCGCCGAAGCGACACCTTTATCGGCGCTGAAAATCTGCGAGTTGATCTCCCTGGCTGGCTTCCCTCCAGGAACGGTAAACCTAGTTTCGGGATACGGCAAGACAGTGGGAAGCGCTATTGCACACCACATGGACGTGGACAAGGTCGCCTTTACCGGGTCAACTGCCACTGGCCGGGCCATCATGCGCGCAGCAGCAAATTCAAACCTGAAGAAAGTGACCCTCGAACTGGGTGGCAAGTCTCCAGTAAGTGACCCCCACGGACCCATATACAATAACTGACAGTGTAGAACATTATCTTCCCCGATGCCGACCTCGACTCGGCCGTAGACTGGTCAGCATGGGGAATAAATATGAACTTTGGCCAAACCTGTCATGCCGGCACAAGGATCTATGTCCATGAGGATGTCTACGATGAGTTCTTGTCCAAGTTCACCAAAACCATGGCCAATATCACGGTAGGCCATCCATTTGAAAAGACCACGAACCAAGGACCCCAGAACAGCCAGATGCAGTATGACAAGATCCTGGGATACATCGATTCGGGAGTTCAGGAGGGCGCAACCGTCCACCTGGGTGGCAAAGCTATCGACAAGGGCAGCGGCTATTACATCCAGCCAACCATCTTCACAAACGTGCGCCCAGAGATGAAGGTACACGCTATGCACCCTTATTACAAAGACGACGCTAATAGTTCTAGATTATGCGCGAAGAAATCTTCGGCCCAGTCGTTGCAATTGCCAAATTCTCGTCAGAGGAAGAAGTCATCAAGCAGGCCAACAACACCACGTACGGGCTGGCAGCGGCCTGCCATACCAAGGACTACGAGCGCGCTATCCGCGTGACGAATGCACTGCGCGCCGGGACGACCTGGGTGAACATGTACAATTTCGTCCATTGGAGTATTCCATTTGGTGGATACAAGGAGAGTGGAATTGGGCGTGAATGCGGCGAGGCAGTGCTGGAGAACTACACGCAGACCAAGGCTGTGTTCTTTAACATGGGCGTGCCATGTCCGAAGGCGTAATCCATACTAGAGTATTATATAAATGGGTTATATCATGACTCATCCATATTTCCTAAATATTGAAGTGGTAAATCGACTGGTAATCTTTAATCATTTTTGTGCATTAACAATGTTGAGATATATATATAGTACAATACACGTGTAAGTCAGCCTAGTGCCACACCTCTCATTACGGAACCAGAGAATACTTCAGCATACTCGGAAGGTCTCGCCTTGCCAGCCGCACTCATAATGCTCCGCAGTATTGAAGCTGCCCTGGAGGGAGGATTGTTCGAGCCGATTGGGAAGGCACTCCGTAGCTCCGGGGCTAACCCAACTCGGCATTCCGGGCCCAAGCAGGATAAGCTGAAGATTACTAACCACGTATAATGCATTCATAAATGCGGATTTATGGATTTATGGATTTATGGATTCATAATTCGTATATTCATATATTATTAGCATTAATTCTCCTCGTACTGTTCGTCTCTGTAGCCCCCGACGGATCATATCCAGATCCCTCATTCCCAGTCCCCACCGACCCCAAATCATCCAGCCCAAACGCCGTGCCCATAAACTCAGCATTCCGCGCCCCGAGCTGGATCTTGGCCCTGCGCAGATTCGTAAACGCCACGAGCCGGCCCAGGATCGCCAACTCCAGCTTCAGCTTGATGCTGTACGCCAGCGGCTTGAGGCAGATCTGGAGGTAGTTTAGGTTGAGGTACTGCAGGATGATAAAGGTGATGTCCAGCCCTATCGTGATGAAGTTGATCGCCAGCAGCTCGTAGAGGATCTGCTTGATCCGGGGCTTCCCCTCGGGGCTGTGCCGCAGCAGCTTGGCCGTGGCGTAGACATAGAAGAGGGACAGTGAAATTTCGAGCAGAGAGAAGCCGGTGACTTGGTAGCGCTCGATGATGTTGTATGCGAGATTCGCGGGTGGCGTGCGGAGTGCTGCGGCAACATAGGTGATCACCGTATCAGGGACGAGGAGGAGAACCAAAGCGACGATGATAAAATAGAGAAGAAATCGGAGCACTTTGTCATTGTAAAAGACCAGGTACAGCCGGGAGTAGAGAACAAGTGACTGGGGAGGCACCATGATCATGAATCCCGTATACAAGAGCGGCAGACCGAGCCAGAGTGGGCCAAAATTAAAGTAGTGGAGGATGGAGCCGATCGAGTTCAGGATGACTCCCGAGACGGACACGAGCATAGAGCAGAAGTAGAGCCCTCGGTAGCGGTGGAAGGTCCAGAATATGAGGACAATCAACTCTATCGCGTTGGCCAGGGCGATTGTGAGGAAGACCGCCACGGCGGCCTTGGTGGCGGTGCCCTGGTTCTCCAGGCCATGGACCAGGCCTGGGGGGATGGCCTCAAGGTCTGCCATTGGGGAGATTCAACTATGCGACAGCCCACTGATATCGAGCCAGCTGACATTATTGCAGGGGCGCGCAGTAGTATCAGGTGTTGAGATGCATCCCTGTGGGCACGCGGAAGAGTCGAGAGAAATTCAGCCACGAGGGATTTCGGGCCTCAGGAGAACCTTATCATTACTCATAGCACAAGGACCAATCACTGCTTGCGTTTAAAAGGTGGGCCTACGTTTAACTTTGATCAAGCGTGGGTGGACCCAGAGTTCTTGGTTCTTCACAGAAGACTCGCGATATCGGAGGCATAACCGTCTAAAAGGCACAAAAGGAGCTGTATCCCCCTTCCTGACACTCCTTCACCTTCTGGAGATAAAGATTAACGCCCCCCAGAAACACATACGCAAAATCAGCCTTATCCTTGACATTCCTGCCATAAAAGTACGACTGCGCGGTCTTGAATAGCATCGCCTCGCTGATGGCCTTGGTCAACCCAGCGAATTCATCTTCGCCCTGCTGCGTCGATTCAATCGCAGTCTTGGAAGACCTGCACATGGTGCTCTGCTCCTTTTGATGTGCTTCGGCCAGCGATATAGCCCCGGAAATGAATTCAACCTGCGCCTCCATGACAGTCGGCACATTGGCTATAGGCGACTGAGGTCCGTAAATCAAAAACATATTAGGAAACCCTGCGACAGCGATGCCCATGTTGGTCGACGGGCCATTCCTCCAGTGCTCCTTCAAACTGAGCCCGTTGCGACCGGTGATATTGATTCTCTTGTAAGGCCCGTCGAAGGCATCGTAGCCCGTGGCGCAGATAATCACATCCAGCTCGTGCACCGTCCCATCGGCGAGCTTGATCCCATTAGCAGTGAATTCGACCATGGGATTATGGGCGATATCGACAATATCAACATTGTCGCGGTTGAACTGCTCGTAGTAACCCACATCGCAGACCGGCCGCCGGGCATACAGTTCGGTCGGGGTCAGCTTGCGTCGCTTTTCTGGATCCTGCACAATCTGGCCTATCTTCCTCTTGATAAAATCACACGCAGATCTGTTGGCAGCCTCGTCGACGACTATGTCCGCGAAGGTCCCCAGGAAAAAGCGAAAGGCATTTCCTTTGTCCCAGGCAGCTTGGAACGCGCGCTCTCGCTCTTCGGCGGAAACACTCATCGCCGGGGTCTTGCTCTCGTTGACGCCCATTCCGCTGATACTCTGTTTGACTTGGTCCCATATCTCATCGTAGCTCTGGTTTATCTCGTCGCGCTCGCTCTGGCTGACGCTGCGCCGGCCGGCAGGGATGGTATACTGGGGATGTCGCTGGAAGCAAAGCAACGACCCGACAAGCGGTGCAATCCTGGTAATCAGTTGAATGCCAGTAGATCCGTTTCCAATAACAGCGACCCTCTTGTTTTCCAAATGGCAGTGTTCAGGCCATCGGGCAGTGTGGTATAGCTCGCCTTCGAATCCATCACGTCCCGGGATATCAGGCCAGTTCGGGTCCGTCAGGATCCCAAGTGCCGAGATGAAATAGCAAGCCGTGAATAAACCATCGCTGGTCTTAATAGTCCATGTATGCTCGTCTTCGTTCCACTGTGCTGACAGCAGCTCCGTGTTGAATTGCATGTGCTGCCGCAGGTTGTGGCGGTCTACCACATGCTCCAGGTACGCGAGGATTTCTTTCGCCTCGAGATAGTTGGCCGACCAGGGATAGGATAGCAGGTCTTCTTTATCCCATGAATATCGATACAAATGCGATGAAGAGTCACTCATTGCTCCGGGGTAGCGGTTCCAGTACCAAGTCCCCCCAGGACCGCCAGCCTTGTCTATCAGCTTCACTCTGAGGCCCAACTGCAGGAGGGAATATAACTGATATATCCCACCAAACCCAGCCCCGACAACAATTGCATCGTATGATTCTGCCATGGTGAGGCAGTTAATTATATCAGTAGATGTAAAGGAGTTCAATGAACACGACCAAGGTGTAGCACATTGGGTACAACCTCAATCCCAGGGACAGCTCTTTAAAGAATAACCAATAGGGCCATATTTGCGGCTCTTATCGTTCCCAACAAGATTAATATTAGTAACAGAGTGGTTCGAATAAGCACTACAGCCGCACTGCCACCGCCAGAGTACGGTCATTGGGTATTCATTGACTCGGGCAACAGGACACACAGCCTCCATCGTACTCCTCCAATCAGAAAGAGAAGGATCGGGGGGTTATTTGTCACGATCTAATATCGTCAAGCCGAGCGGGAGTACGGTAAATAAGTATGTTCTCTCAATATACACTCAAAGGATCATAATTCATCAGTACAAAGAGGCCCATAGTCCTTGCCCGGCAGGGTTTGCTGAAACCAAGACGGACTCCCCACGCAGGTCGGACAGTAGAAGACGCCCTCTGGATCGTATTTACTCTTTATATCAAGCAGACGATCGTAGCTCTTACCATAAAAGTCCTCCTCCCACCACGGATTATTCCGGTCAGCCTAAGAAAGTCAGCGTACATCTTAGAAGCAGGACCAGAGAGAAAGTACCTCGTTAAGATAGCTACCCATTGACGGAGTGAACTCGCGCATGGCCTGGTACTTTTTATACGTAATGTCATCCTTGATAGCTTCGCCAACGAGCGGACCAGACTTCCCCAGCCATCCACGCGCGACAATGTGGACGAGATACGTCTTTCTCCATGCTGGGTTTGCGCCGCTGTATTCGGGCTGTTCAAGAACTTTTCCACCCCCCACCAAGAGGACCTGGTTGATGGTGCTTTCTTTGGGATGTCCTGCTAGTGTTCCGATAACCTGACGTAGGGCATCGCGGTTTGAGATGAGAGCGTTCTTATCAAACATGCGAGAGGCGAGCGCGGACTCAGGGACTCCAGTCGGTTGGCGCACGCCAGACAGGGCACGGTAGTATGCTGAATACGATGGAAACTCGAACCACTTAATAGAAACATTGATAGATCTATAGGAAGCAAGTTTCTCCAAAATCGGTTTGAAAGCTGCCTTTGCAGCTGGTAATGGTTTATCCAGGGCTGCAAGGGCGTGTTGATATCCCGCTGAAGAGTTCGCGTACGTGCCGGTTGGATCGTTCACCGACCAGGAGCCATACCCTGAAAAGCCCGAATCAGAAATAGCAGGAAAGCTTGAATAGAGATCCGTAAGTGCACTCAGAAACGAGGTCAAATTGTGCGGTGACTGAGGCGTTATGACGAGAGAGTGCGCGACGACCGGTTTGGACGGAAATGCCTTGATAGTGACGGAGACAACCACGCCATAGGTGCCTCCGCCGCCGCCACGGAGCGCTGTGAAGAGGTCTGAATGGGAGCATGGATTGGCGATGACGATAGTCCCGTCTGCTAGGATGACCTGCGCTTCCAGGATCTGGTCACTGGCCAGGCCAAAGTCGCGGGTGGCTGGTGAATGGCCGCCTCCTTGGATATAACCACCGATGACGCTGACTGTCTGTACAAAGTCAATAATTCAATTCTAGAGGAAGAAGAAGGGCGTCTCACCGGGTCACCTCCGCCAACGACAATCAGGCCGCGGGTAAATGCTTCCTCATAGACATCGTCCCAAACATAGCCCCCTGCAACCGTGACAGCAGCACCGTTCCAGTCGCATTGAGCACAGGGAATTGAGGGCTTGAACGCGTCCTGGTGCTTAATACCCTTTCGCAGATGCCTCATCCAGATCTGAAGCGAGCCATAGCCCGTGGACCTGACTCTGTTAATGTGGCTCAAAGATGCCCTGACTCGAATACGAACCTCCCCAGCAAATCGTGCCCAGTGTTTCGAACAACCAGACGCACATTATTCTCGCGCGCAAATGCAATTCCTGCAACTAATTCCTCCGGCTCAGTGGCATTGATGGTGTACACCGGCGATGGCCCGAGACCGCACTTGCGAAGCCCTGCTGTCTCATTCACGGCAGGACAGTTATTAACAAGCGGATAGCTGTACCCGATGGGCTCGTCTGCCTGAAAGGTCGTGTTGGACCATTGCGAGTCGACGTACTCACATTCCTCCACATTGGACTCCGGGCCAGGATAGCAAGGGAGGGCTGGCGGCGTGTTGCGAATGAGCTTACCAGACACGGTCGCATTTAGAGCATTCCAGTCGAGCCTTTTCCAGCAGCTGTCAATGGGTGTCTGTACTCGATTAGTATACGTAGAATTCCGACGTAAATGACGGACGTACACATCTACACTGTGCGGCCAAAGCGGGCACGATGCTGAACCCCAATACAGCCACGAGCGCCCACAGGAATTGCATAATTTCAGAAACTGGCCGTCGATCACGATCGAGGGAGGAAAGGGCTTTAATATTTTAATAGTTTTGGCAGCGAACCCGATAGCATGATTGCTGCATGGACCGTTCGCCCAGGCTGCACTAAGCGAAGTGGCGCACGATCTCATTTTCATGAACTGTTGTTGTCGCTAGCTCGAGATCGACGCTGAATCTGCGCCTAGAAAGAAAACCTTGATAAATGGTAACCACTACGACAGCCAGGCGTGTGGGAGCCTGATCGGCGTGCGTGGCTGGCGCTGTGGAATGCAGCCAACGAGTCGCGCGTTCGCGTTGGCTTCACCTGATTGATTCGAGAAACTCTGCGATGTCTGTCTGATTGGACAGGCCTTTTCTCGTGTTCCCCCTTGCTGTCAGAGTCACCAGCGTGTTTGATTCCCGACGGGACTGAATTCTGGGGTTATCCCTGGCTGATTGCGCTGAGCCTGGAGTCTGCTTTGTTGTCACCCAAGCGCGGTCGGGGGTGTTAAAATGGCACGCTGACCTTCAGAATGACTCCTTCTACTCCTTGAGATGCCCGGAACAATGGATTCCAGCCTGGCGGACCTGCTGAGCCCCCAGGGCGTTGCTACGCATCTATCGGAGCGAGGGCTCATCGCCGTCACCTGGACCGGCGCCGGTCTGGCAGCTGTCTTCACGGGGCTTCGTCTGGGGATTCGCCTGACGCGACTGAAGCACCTGTTAGCAGACGACTATTGCATTCTTCTGGCGCTGCTTTTCCTGGTAACCAACGCGGTGCTCCAGACCCTCCAGGCGCCGCATCTCTACTACATCGCCCTGACGCCGTTGACCGGCGACATCGTGCACCATGTGAATCTGTACACCCGCTACGAGTTTGTCGTCATCGGACTCTTCTGGTCGGTGCTCTGGAGCGTCAAGGCAGCATTCCTGGCGCTGTTCTGGACCATGACCGACAATCTGCCTCACTACCGCCGCTGGTGGTGGGCGATTGTGGCCTTTTCTTTTGGCTCTTATGCTGGCTGCTGGCTGAGCTCTGCCTTTACGTGCCATTCACCGTCTGATTACTTCAAGTTCGGTATGTTCTCGCACTCTGCAATGCCACTCTTCTGACGGCCTAGCCAAATGCACGAAACCGATTGACCAGCAGGGGTCTGTCATTGCCATCTCCTACAGCACCGCCGTGGACATCCTGACCGATCTTATGAGTATGTCTGTCCATGAATCTTTGATAAGTCTAACGATTACAGTCATGGCCTTTGCACTGCGAATAGTATGGTCGACAACGATCACCCCCAACCAGAAAGTCGGACTGGGGATCGTCTTTTCCCTCGGGGCGTTCATTATTGCCTTTGCAATCGTGCGCGCCATCAACATCACCGGCCGTGCCTACACTGACCAGGCTGGGCTTGCAGTCTGGAGCATCGCCGAATCCTCTATTTGTATGACACCGTTTCCTGAATCGAGTAGAGCTGATGATCGTAGCGGTCATAGTCGGCTGTTTGCCGCCGTTCAAGACGTTCCTCTCGCGCAGCAACTCGACGTACGAGTCCAGGTATCCTCCTGCGTACGGTGGAAGTGGCTTCTCTCGTCGGAAACGCTCAGTAACGCAAACGACGACCTGGAGCGAGACAGCGCTCGAGCGGGAGTACGAACTGTCTTCTCGCCAGGTTCTCTTTTCGGCTGGGAGGGAAGAGAGTCCGTCCAGACAGGGCGAGATACTGGTTACCCATGATTTTGTAAGTATCTCTGTCGAAAGAGACTTGGATCTAACGGAAGCAGACTATTTTACGAGAGCAGCGACCAGGCAGGGATTAATCAATATTGATGTAAGGATTCCAAGCTTAGACGCCTAGCGTACTGACCAGCTGCAGTTGTAAATACTATAGATAGATATTCTAATGTCAGCGACATAATTGACTTTAAGAACATGCAAGGGACTACTGAGCCCTGATTGCCTCGTCGTGTCGAACACTGCGAGTCCGGAGTTGGATGTCAGGTTTCGGAGCCCTAAAGAGCACGCCAGAAAGCGTAGAACCCTCAGTATCAATCGCCCGCCGATCAGCAGGAATTGAATCTTAAATTCCCCCAGCAGACCGCAATAGTAATGACCACAATATCACTGGGAATATGCTGATCGGACAGATCCTCCGCCCGAATCCAAACGACGCAAGGGACAGTCCAGGCCTCTCAATCTAGCGTTTAGGCCTGGATGTCTCTTCCCCAAACACTGCATGGTCCATATGAAGCGCCCACACATTCCCCAAACGGTCGTGTTTGCCAGTATGAAATAGCCATTATATTCGTCGTTAGTCACAACGTGCAGACCATCCAGCGGTGTAACGGCGCGCCAGCAAAAGACCCCCTTCGCATACGAACAAAGGTATGACAAGCCCGATAAATCCTCAAAACCGGACAGGCGATCAAAATCGACAACGTGCTGCAGCCCATCGGAGACTTTCCTCGTTGCGTCTCGCTGCGTCGCACAGATCATCAGAAAAAACGCCGAGGGAGGAGGACGTCGTGACGAAGGCCGCCTCGACGAGTTCCCCTGTTGTGTAACAGCATTACTCCCATGACAGATTATCGGCCTGCTTCCTTTCGCGGGCTGGGCTGCACGGGTCCGGTTCCACGTCCTACACCCCAGCGCTGCTCTTGCTTTCATATCAAGTCGGACAATGTGATCTGGAAGATGTTGCTGTTGACTTCCACGGCGAGAGAAGCTCAGACAGCCAGTCCCAGCCAGTGATATGCTTTCCATACGTCAAGCAGCGCACCGAGAAGGCGTATACCAATGAACCAGACTTGGTGGTTCCGATTATCAGTCGGATCGTCCTGACACACTCGGGCGTTTCGGCTTGAAACAAGCTTTCAGTAAGAAGTTTCCTCCCATTTAACTACATTTATCAAAGATCTTTACGGTCGGAATACGGACAATAGTGATAAAAGACTGCGGTTTCAATTGCCGGTTTAGTCTGGGAGCTTCATGATGCCACTCCATATAGGCAAAGACACATAAAGATTCAGCGACGGATCATTCTAGCTATCTGAATCCTTGACACCAGCCGCCTCCTTGAGTAGGTTACTGTACTTTCTGCGCTCACTCCCCTTCATCGTGGTATTGCGGCGTTGCCAGCCTATCTCAGTGGGCATGCGTTCGTTTCCTAAGACAACCGTTAGAACCGACAACCAATACCCAATATCTCCACTTACTGAACCAGTAGTCAATGTACTTCTTGTCCACCGTGCCGGAGGTCCCATCGGCCATAATCTCAAAGAAAGAAGCACATTCACCCCAGCTGAAGCCATCGGCCAGCCACGACAACTCGAACTTGGGGTTAGTCTTCTTGGATGTCTCGAGACGGCCCATCCTGGCCTTCGCAAGCTGCTCCACCGTGATCATCGGGGTAGTGAAGTACGACTCCGTCTCAGCCCAGACGGTTTCGTTGAAGGGGTTCGGGTCGGCAAAGTACGCATCAGAGCGACTGTCGCAGGTGGTAGTTGGCAGTTAGATGCGAATACAAAGTTCAGGTCCGAAAGACACACCTTAAGCTAATGTCATGCTCCAAGATACCGTGGCGACCAAGGTCTGCCAGGTCGAAACTGAGCGTCAGCGGCCAGTCGGGGCTGGTCCTGATCGCCTGGGTGAACAGAAGCTCTGCATCGCCGTGCTCGATGTTGAACCCCTCCAGCATGGCGTCTTTGAGGATGTCGAGAGTGATTCCTGTACCGTTCCGGGGGAGGTAGCCGTGGTTGGCGAGAGTGTTTAGACCTGGACAAGGCCCTCGGGCTGAATCGGATAAGTCTCATACTGGTAGATTCATGAGAATGGCAACTCACAGTCGTCAGGCCCTGGTTCTATCCATTCCTGGGCCTCCCACTCTGAGCGACCTTCAAGGTATCCTGGGTATGCAACTGCATAGCCAGCAAGAGCTACAGCAAGAGATAGGGTAGGCGTCTTCATGTCTGGCTATACTTCAGTGATGCAGCTGAATGATTGCTAATGCAAGTGCAGAGAAGCGCCAGAATTTATGCCCGTCGTTACTTCGGCATTCATACTGCTTTAGACATCGCAAGAAGCCCTGCTTAGAAATGAAGAATCTTTCATTCGCAGCAACAACCGCGGCTGCAATTCGGGTTTCAGATATTGAAGCCGCGACGTCGGGAGTTGGGACTGTATCAGACTGCCAGCCGAGGCCAGGGAACTGCCGGTGATCTATCCAAGTGATAAGTTCGTATAAGAGCAGTGATATACCGGAGAAGCAGCGCGGTTGCACCCTGAGGCAGACAACCTAGGCTAATTGTTTCAGGGCAGCAGTCCAAGACAGTGACGAATCTGTGTATCTGTATCAGACTGCCCCGATCTGCCGATCTCGGCAGTTGTCTGGATAAGGCTGACTCCGAGTCTCTCTACTCGCCATGATCCAAGTCACTAAGCTTACCTCGATAAGTCTATTGCCAAGAATAATGCAGTCTGTTATAGTCTTTGACAAAGTGGCTACGAGTCAGTCTGATACTACATGACTGCACAGCCACTTCCTGCAGTGTAAACCTGCATGGCCAGATCAACCCCGCAATAATTCATCTTAGACTTTTGTCAGGTTTCTCATCTCTTTATCACGTAAAATGAGGATATCAAATTCTCCTTGCAGGGCAATTTCCCTGGCGTTCCTGCTCTCCACCGTCCTCGCCCTAAACCCTGCAGACGGAGATAGAACACCCAAGATAGTAGACCTAGGATATGCGAGATACCAAGGAACTGCTCTGTCCGGAGTCCACCAGTTTCTGGGAATGCGATATGCCGAACCGCCCATAGGCGACCTGAGATGGCGGGCTCCACGAGATCCAAGTCCCATACCGGGCATCCAACGGGCAGACACCGTGAGCACTGAGCACTGAGCACTGATCGCTCGGGGCGAACTGCGAATGAACTGACTCTGATCAGCTCCCCCCTATCTGCATCGGCCTCGGCGAGACCACGACCGCGAACAAGACAGAAGACTGCCTGTTCGTCAACGTCTTCGCGCCGTCCAACGCGACGCCAACATCCAACCTCCCAGTCTGGGTGTACATCCAGGGCGGCGGATTCGTGACGAATGCCAACGCAAACTACAACGGATCAGACCTCGTGGTAAAGTCTGGGTCCGGCATCATCTTGGTTAATTTCAACTATCGCGTCGGGCCTCTGGGGTTTCTCGCCGGGGCGGAAGTTCGCCGAAACGGCGACGTGAATGTTGGCCTGCTGGATCAGCGCAAGCTGTTACACTGGGTCCAAAAGTATATTCACTCAGTAAAGTGCCCTGATTCGACACAGTCCGTGGAGACACTCACTAACGGCCGTTTAGTTTGGGGGCAATCCTGGACATGTGGTGATCCACGGCGCCTCTGCAGGGGGCACGTCAGTCACGCACCACCTGGCCGCCCACGACGGGCGCGACGACGGGCTATTCGTAGGCGCAATTGGGGAGTCGGTCGCTTGGACACGCTCCTTGACGATCCGCGAGTCGGATGCCAATTTCGCACGACTCGCGGCGCGCCTCAACTGTACCGGGGTGAGCCGGATGCGCTGCCTGCGAAGGCTTGACGCCAGCACCATCCAGACTCTCGGATACACACCGCACGAGGAGGCCATGGCTCTGGAGAGCCAGCTGCTGTTCCAGCCGGTCATTGACGATGATCTATTCACGGCCCCGCTGTACCGGCTCTTCGCGCAGGGCAAGTTCCTAGCCGTGCCTCTTATAGTAGGCTGCGACACCAACGAGGGCAGCCTGTTTGCGCCCAACGCCTCGCAGCGCAGCGAAGTGGTCAGTTTCGTGCAAGGCTGGTCCCCACAGCTGCATGGCCCCCAAATCCAGCAGCTGGTTGATCTTTATCCCCCGGCCGAGTTTGCGCCAGTGCCGGGGCGCGCGCGGTTCTTTCCGCCAGCATCGCAGATCTTTGCTGACGGGGTCTTTCTGTGTCCCACCGCGTGGATCGCTAGTCGTCGTCGTATCCAACGAGTGTGGAACTACCGTTACAACGTCCGCGATCACGTCGCTGTCGCTGCAGGGCTGGGCGTGCCGCATACCTTTGAGACGGAGGCGATATTTGGCCCCGGCCAGGCAGAGAGCATCAGGCCGGGTTTTCTGGGTGCCGGGGCCTCGTACAGCACGTACAACGCCGCGGTGGTGCCGCTGTTACAGAATTACCTAATTAGCTTTGTGAAGGACCTGGATCCCAATTCGTTGCGTTCGTCAGGATCTCCGTTTTGGGAGCCATTCACGCCAGACAGCGCTGTCCGCTTGAAGATCCAGACAAACCGCACCGCCATGGAAGCCCTGCCTCTCGATCTACAGGGGAGGTGCGATGTTTGGTATAGTTTTGAAGGCATCATGCAGGAGGAAAAGTAGCTCCGGAAGTTTAATGACCTTATGGTCTAAACAAGTAAATCTGCAGTTATACCAAGAGGCTAAGCCAAGCTATACACAAGAAGCAGATAATGAAGAAACGTCAGAAGTAGAAGTGAAGAGTCCAGCCACATTTATAACCATCCATAACAAGCTTAGTTACCCTTGGCCCAGTCGCGGACCTTGGAGTAAGGGCTGTCCCTCTTGGTGAGCACACCGCGCTTGGAGCCAGCGTGCAGCAGGTTGTGCGTGTCCACGTCGAAGCAGGAGTCGGTCACAGTAGCGCTTTCACTGCTCTCGCCGCACAGAGGGTACTTGGTCTTGGTGCCCATGTCGCAAAAGTAGTTCTCGGCCAGGTGCACAAAGTCAGGCCCCATGGAGGTGTCGGAGTCGCAGAGACGCTGGGCGGAGTGGTTGGTAGAGTTACTGACGACGAGCTGCTCAGCGGCCCAAGCAACACGGGGCACCTGTCTGGCACGCAGGCGACGCTTGCTGATGTTCAGATCACGGCGAGCCTTGCTTGCGGCAGTCCAGAAGTTGATATCGCCGGGGTCTTCCTCGGTGCGAAGGCCAAAGTCGATGTCGTTGCAGATGTTTGACGGGTCGGTGTTGCCCTCGTCGAACTCCTGCTTCGCGAACCGGGGCCAGCGCACCTGGAAGGCAGTGTTGGGCTGGTCACCGTCGCCGTCAATCCAGAAGCACTTGGGCTGGTAGGACTGGTCGGTGTCGGTCCACATGTTGGACTCGTACCAGGTGCCTCCGCAGGCCTCGCCGTAGTCACCGGAGACGGCGAACTTGTTGCCACCGGCCGCGTCGGCCCAGGTAGTGGTCACCCAGGCGATGCAGATGGCGTCGTTGTTGGCCGAGAACAGCGAGTAGACGCCCTGCTGCTCGTGGTCGATCTCGACTTGGCCGACTGTGCCGTCGCCGACACTGCCTGGGTCGGCAGTCATGCCCTTGAAGTCGCCAAAGTCGTTCCAGACACGGCTGGAAGAGTTAGAATGGGCTATTGTATACTGGATAGGGAGTTTATATTGGACAGGGAGGCATACACGTCTGGCAGGTCTCCGCCGGCATCTTCAGTCCCGCCATTCTCGCCGTCAAGGCCAACCGCGATCTTGATAGTAGAGCCAGGCTCAGTCTTGTCAGCGAAGTTGGTCAGGCCGAACTGGACAATACCCAGCACTCCGGCAACGACTCCAATGGCCTGGACAGCAGCGGCCATTTTGATGGGAAAAGGTACGAAGATGGAGGTGGACTGCGAAGGAGGTCGAGATGGAGGCTTGAGATACTCTGTTGAGATGGAGAGTGGCCAGAAACACCAGGTACCAGGGCGCCTTTATATACCCCGAATGCAGATCAGATACGCTGCAGACTCCAACGGTCGGACTGGATCGACTGCCATCACGCAAGCCAGCTTTGATCATCTCCCGGACAATCCTGCCTTGGCTAAGGACCCCGATGGCGCACCGAGTTACATCGTGCAGGGGCTAAATCAACCATCACAATCAGGGCGATGACCAGTTCATCACGATGAAGCAATCGCCGTGGGGGCCATCTCATCTGCACCCGGCCTGGATAGTGAGTAGATTGAAATTGGATACAGTGATCGACGGGGCATTCCTTAGCTCTCTGGGGGCCACGACCCCACGCGACCATGTGCAGCAGCCTGTGGACGGAGAGCCAGTGTGCAACAGATCGGCACAGTGGCAATGCACTGAGCACCTTCTTGGCTGCAGAGTCTGCGTGGGTCAGACGTCCAAGAGGGCTGGGATTGGGATAGATGATAGGGCATCCCCTGGCATGCCGGTGGCACAGCCCGATCTGCAGACAGACCATGGCCTGCTCATAAGCCCTAACCAGCAAGTCTTCATGCTGTGATATCATCGAGCCGTCGACCTGGCTTGTATTTCACATTGCAGCATAAAAGATGTCTCCTCGCCCTAAGTCATGACTCCTATCACCCCTGCTCAGCCCCAGATACACCCACAACTGTTCCCCTTTTGGCATCTTGCACGATTCCGACTTCCTACATCATGTGGGTCATCTCACTCTACTTCTTTCTGGCCCCCATCCCCTCTATCCTAGCGCAGGATCTCCCCGCCGGGCTGGCCGGATGCACTGAGGTCGACTGCCCCAACGACGGCTGGGACTCTTGCACGGTTGCAGACGAGACCTACGCTGGCATCGGGCTGTCAGGAATTACAGACGTCCCCGACTCCCTCGATGGCATTTCCCTGGTGAAGGGAGTGCACATCGAGGACAGCGAGGATAAAGGCGACACCCACAACGGCGCAGACAAGACCCGGCCATTCCGGTCAGTATACTATCTTGGGACACCTGCCAGTGTAGACGCGGACGACCTCTCTGGCTGCGCTGTGGTCTTCAACGATCCTCCCACCGGCCACTTCCATCAACCCCTTATCAACGACAGCGTCAATGTCGACACGCGCGCTGCCTACGGGACCTGTCCGGACGTGATCAAACAGGACTGCATCGACAAGCTCACCGAGCAGGCTCGCAACACCAAGTACAACGGAGCCAGTCCATGCTCTACACTCCAGTCGGCCCTGCACGACAACCCTCCGGACGAATGCAGCGACCTGACAGGCGGCGGCGACGGACTGGGCAAATTCGATGTTGTCTCGCTGGGCAACTTGTCGACCATCTCCAAGTCGGACAACGCCTCCTCCAACTGCTGGCCTGTCCTGCCCAAGTCAAACAACCTGGCCCAGCTTGCCGATAACACCGCAATGGTATGTCCTGTTTGCCACTAGTATAGGCGATGCTGATACCAGTCTGCCCCGTAGGGGAACTACACGAATAAAGGCCTCCTCGCCGAGATGTACAAGATTACACCCGTCCTCACGGTCTTCACGTCAGGCAACAACAGCAATAGTCTCGTAAACAAAACCTCGGCATCCCTCACCTGCCTTAAAGTTGTGACGACTGCGAACATCGACAACGGGTCTGATACTGACACTGATACTGATACTGGAGCCGCTGCGGTGTCGACAGCAAGTATAGTTGCGGTTACCCTCGGGGCGCTTGCTACTGCTGTGTTTGCATTGCTTTAGATGGTATCCATCATCGCTTGTTCATAGACTTAGTTCCTTTAGTGATATACGTACGCTTAGAATGATAGCATGATTTTGGTATGATGCGAAGAGTACTTGTACAAGACTGGGATCTCCTGCTAAAGGCTCTCTTTCTGATACGACATTGTATCCCAGCGTCTGTTGTCCTCGCACCCATTAGAGAAGAGGAAGTGGGAAATGAAACTCGCCGCTGCTGGCTGAGCATTTGGGTTACAATGTATCTGTACTGCGTGGCATTTATGCTCAGGCAATTAAAAGAAAGAAAGGAACCCAGTAAATATCAGTATACCATTGTAGTAGCCATAGGGTATTCTGGACCTGTCTTTAACTGACGGCCGTTAGTACTACGTGCTGGTATAGAGGCCAATCAATGTGAAAGAGAATATTCTACGAATGCCTCCTTGTGTCAAGTAAAAGCAGAAGAACAGAAAGGAAGAAAGAAAGAATAGACACAAATAATATCAAACAAAACACAAAAGAAATGCAAGCACAAAGCTATCGCCCACTCCTGGATTGTCGAATAGCCCAGATACCAACAGGCTCAAGGCCCAAGGAAGACCATCAGCACTGCAAAATATCTACAACACGTCAGCCATTTTGAACACTGTGTACGAGGATACCTGTGAGTACTTACGCGGCTGCAGCTGCCAGCACCTCCTGAGGCTTTGCATTTGACGCTATCCCCACAAGCCCGAAGAACAAAACAGCAAAGACCGTGCTCAGCCCCAACCTGGCGGGTTTCAAGGGAATGTAGGACAAGGCCCAGACTGGGCCAACCATCAGCAATAGCCCGGTGATGGAAAAAGCCCAGGCCACAGCCCGCTCCTTGCGCTTAGAAGAATAGAATCGAATATCCTGCGAGACGGGAAATGGAAGGCCGGTCTTGGGTGCCGGAACCTCCCACAATCCCATGCGGCGGAAACGCTTTGACTTGTTGAGAATTCGCAGCAGGGGGGCTTTCCGCTGTGCGCTGACGGGAAACAGGTCCTCATGATCAAGATATTCTTTTTCCTCGGGGGCTATGGCGTTCTCGTAGTTTTTATGCCAGGTGTGGAGGCTCGTGATATCCTTCTCTTCGACCGAGTCGCAAGCGCCAAGCTGCAGATAAGACGCCATGTACTGATCTATATGTAGGATATTGTCAGGATTCCAGACGAACCGAAGAAGAACAGGAGGAGGTGGTGATCGTACTATACTCCTTTAACTTGGTCTGAGCGCGTCTGGGAACTGGCACTCGTTATCCTGGTCGTTCAAACAAAACGTCCCATTGTCGACTACATCAGACCCGGGATGCATGCAGTGAGCGTCGAGCTGATCCAGCTCCTTCTCGGTACGCGACAGGCCGTTCTGCATGCTCAAGATAATACGCGTGTTCAAGCGATCGAACCGACGGAAGAAGCAAAATGCAGCATCGGATGCTATGTCGTTGGCAAAGTGCGGGTAGCCTATCGAGGACGTCGTCAAGGTCAGGGCATAGTATCAGACGGTGGCGAGATCCAGGGGACTTACCTATGTATTTCCGCGGGTCGCTCTCCATCTCCTGATCTGTTAGTTCGGTTTGGGGTGGAGGCACAGTTGACATGGAGGCCGTAGAAGGAGTATGGCGTTCTGGTAGGCCCTCGTCAGGGCTTGCGGAGCTGGTACTGGACACCATTTTGCACGGTCAGCAGTGTTGGGGAAATGAGAAAACAGAAGGGTAGTAGACAGAGTAAATACAGCTTCTGTGGGGGAAGAGGTCTGACCCTGACAGCGAGACAGGCAATTGAGATGCTGGTTACACAGACGGAAATGCTTCCAAATAGGTCTGAGACCTCAGGGCTGGAAGAGCATCAAACGCCATTACGAGCCTCCCCATTCGCGCAGTCCAATCCACTGTCTCGGATATTTCGTGTCCATGTTCTGGTCTGCCCCTGAGTTCGTCTTCTGCAATGATGGAAGCTGAACTTCTCTTCAATCCCTCCAGATGCTCAATCAACCACCTACGCAGCATCTACATTCCATCTCCGCACTACGCACGGCGATATCTCACATCTGCTGTACGAAAAGGCCATAGAAGTGGCCGATATCGGGCCCATGCCGCTATTGGGCCCAGCAAGTCTGCCTTCTGGCGAGCAGAGCGCACCAGCGGCCGGACAACCACCCGAGCACGAAGAACCGAATGACGAAGCCGAGGTGCACCCGCGAGAAGACAGAGAAGCGCCACAGCAACAACCATCAGATACACCAAACGAGAGCAAGGGGGGGTCCAAGGAAAAGCGTGGCAGGAAGGGTGGGAGGAAGCTGGGTACGGCAGCTGGAGACAGTGGCTCCGACTCCGACGAGCAATGGAATGAGGACTCCGACGAGGATGGCAACGAGCACAGGCGCTCCCGGGCAGATTCCTGGATTCCCAGAACGTGGAGGAAGGGAACGTCTACTCCTAATATGCAGGCGAACAGGGCAGCAGAACGCAGTGCGACATCTGAGACTCCGGCCGCGATACGGAGATGCCGTGTCTAGCAGTTTCATCGTATCTGGAGTTACCCTCGGAGAGTCTTTGCCGCCATATTTGGGAGCGAAGCTGAGGCACAGATATACGTAAGTGAAGGTTGTATTCGGTTGAGTGCGAGTGCTGATCAAGAACCTTCACAGTCCTCCGGATAAAGGCCCAAGTCCCTCTTGAAACTCATTCTGTGGCTGGCGTTTCATGTTTAGCTTTGTGTATTCTATGTTTAATTGATCCTACGTTTGGCAATGAAAGAAAGGCCCTTCAAGCAACAGACTGGCTCCCTTGATATTTCATTATGGATTTTATTTCTGCTACGGCCTCAACCAAACCTATGGCGACCTCCTACAAGGATGAAAGACCAAAGAGGCCCGAGGAGCACTATCGTAAAGGGTATAAGAATGCCACAGTTTCCTTCGATTAGGAACATTCCAGATTCCACCCCAAGGAATTTCCTGTTTACTTTTAGCTATCATGTCTAGTGAAGAACTCCCCCCCGTTGCCGCCACGGAGGTAGCAGATTTTGGAGACGAAGTCCAGGACGATGCGGGTTTGTGCGCAATCATGGCCTTTGCAGCCCAGAGTATGGACAATGCCGGTGCTTTCAACGTACTTTCAGGCTGGCCGGCTGTTTCCATCCTGTGCAACGAGCCTCTATTCCCAGTGTGTAACACCTCCCCAATGAAACCGTATTGTTGGAGCTAAATTATAATCTCTCTAGGATATGGGCTTTCTCGTGTCAGACGACCAGATCCAGCAAGCGATTGACGCACTTGATGCTAACCTGGGATACCCTCGCTGCGTCAACCCCAGGTGCCCGGCCTTCAGTGAGGATCGATATCCCGACGACCCGCTCTCTGATCCTGTGCGATTTCAGGCGGTTGGAGCTGCCCATTTCCACATCGGCCCATCACGGTTTCCGCTGGCTCTCTATCCAATGTCCCAGATGGTCTGGTGGCTCCACGACTTGAATGATGAAAGCTCTTGCTTGACCCTCGCATCTGCGTGCAAGCCCGCGTCGTGGGCTGGGCTGTATCCGGTCAGAGTCCTCACGCAGCGCACCTTTGTCGAGTCCCTGATTTTGTGCCGTTGTCGAGACTACGGCCGCAATCCCAGGCTCGATTCGTTATGGTTTGAACTGCTTGTCTTTCTCATTCAGCCCAGCGTGGATCTGGCTGATGAGTTCATGCCTCTCTGGCTCGCCTTTACCGACCCAGACAACGTCCATGATCTTGACGCTCTGTTATGTGAATTTCGTGATACACTGACTATCACGGACGACGGCCTCCCCGCTCATCCTGCGCATTGCCCCGGTAGTGAGTAGGTGCAATCCATAGACAGAGGCCCCGTATATTCATTTCGTTGCTTTAGTTATTAAGTACTCCCTGGCTCGTTGGCTCTGTTGTCTGGCTCTCCACTCGGCGGACAGTAATCTTCCATCAATCGGAATAACTTCATAGAACAATGCACCCCACTTTCTTTTATTCTCATCCCCGCATTATCACCATCCTTCCGTACTCTCCATGATACTTTCCAGTAAACCGTCCCCATGTTTCGCACTGTCGAGGACCGACCAACCCCAGAGGAGGTGTACAACTGGCGGCTGTACACCGAGGCGACGATAATCGCCACGGGCTCGCTGCTGTGCGTCGTCCTCTACAGATCCACAAGACATCACTAACGGGGACCAGGTTTGGCTATGATTCAGCCTTCATCGGAACGACCATTGCCCGGCAGAGCTTCGTGGATGCCTTCAACATCACTAAGTCCGAGGCTGCTGATATCTCGAGCAACATCACGTCCACTTTCCAGGCCGGCGCTTTTTTTGGCGCAATCTTCTGCTTTCTATGTGAGCTTGACATATGTTACCCTAGTCTAGCCTCGCTAATTACGTGCTAGTAACCGAGAAGATCGGACGGAAATGGGCTCTGCAGGCGAATACGCTTCTGTTCCTGGTCGGAGCGATTATCATGACGGCTGCCACCCATCAACTATCGTATATCTGTATGCTGTTAAAAGTTCGTACTCATACGTGCTCATACTAATACCTCAAAGACGCAGGACGCGCACTGACCGGCATCGCCTGCGGCGCAATCACAGCAACAGTCCCAAGCTACATCGCCGAGCTATCCATCGTATCAATCCGGGGCATCCTCACCGGCTTCTTCGAAGTTTCATACCAAATCGGCAGCCTGGTGGGCTTCTGGATTAATTACGGAATCAACCAGAACATGGACAACTCCTCGATGGCGAGTTGGAGAGCCCCGATGGCAGTCCAGATCATCCCAGCCGGCGTCCTCTTGCTCGGGGGACTCGTCCTCCACGAGAGCCCTCTATGGTTGATGCGTAAGAACCGAGAGGATGATGCAGCGACTGCGCTGGAGGTGCTGAGGAAGTTACCCCGGTCGCATCAGTGTGAGCACTCCAGTTGGTAGTGGTAACCCGACAAACTGACAAGCCCCGGCAGACGTACAGGAAGACATCGAGATGATCCGCTCCAGGCTCCAGGACGAGGCGCGCATTGCAGCCAAGTACGGCCATGGCTCGTGGGCGTACTTCCGGGGCGCTCTATACGAGCTCTCGCGGCATGGGATGTGGAATCGCGTGCTGCTGGTGTGGTGTGCCTTTGTGCTGCAGAATATGTCCGGCGCTGCAGCGATCAACTACTACTCTCCGACGCTATTTGCCTCGCTAGGCATCACTGATGTCGCGCTGTATACTGGAATCTACGGCCTGGTGAAAGGTGGGCGGCTCCATCTGCTCGTGTACAAGCATTAACCATCTGCTTCAGCGGTCGCGTCGATCATTTTCTACGGCGTGCTCATTGACATCTGGGGGCGTCGACGGCCGACTATCATCTCGTCCCTTGCCTGCTCGCTTTGTCTCTGGTTCGTGGGTGCGTATGTCAAGGTCGGTCATCCAGCCGATATCATCGACGCGGGGGCCGAGTTGTCGCCGTCCACAGAGGCAGGGGGTAAAGCAGCAACGGCGATGATCATGATCTACTCGGTTTTGTAAGCCACTTCTTCATTTCCAGGCCTGCTACTGACTCTCTTAGCTGGTCCTTTGGCCTCAATGGGATTCCGTGGATTGTATCGGCGGAGATCTTCCCAGGTGCACTGCGAAACCTGACAGGAACATGGGCTGCACTAGTGCAAAGGTACGTCTAAATCATTTTAACAGTATCATTCTAATTCAAACAGGTTAATCCAGTTCGTCATCACCAAGGCGCTGCCCTACATCTTCAACCGCTTCGGGTACGGCACCTGGTTCTTTTTCGCCTCGTGGATGATGCTGGCTACCTTGTGGTCATTCTTCTTCCTCCCAGAGACAAAGGGGCGAACTCTCGACGAGATGGATGCCATTTTGTAAGTTTCCTTGCCAGAAATACGGCCGTTGACTGACAACTGCAGTGGATACGAGGCCGGGCATTCGTCCAGCAGCCAACAGTCCAAGATCGTCCCACTCGGCACAGCAGGTCTCGATGGCCGCGAAGGGACAGTTTAGCTCAGCGGTTATCATACTTTTGGCTTGGGGTCTAATGGTCTAATTTGTCTGTTTAAAGTGTAGGTCTGCTGGTGGAGGGGCTGGGACGACATTGATATCTCAGTATCACAGCAGGAGGTGGATATATATCTCCAACCCGGAAGTGGGTGTGGTCAGACCGAAGGTTCTCAGCCCATTAAAGAGTCAAATGTTAAATTCAAATCGCCACTTTTAATACATATATTCATCTGAAGTAAACATTACACTGCTGAAGGACTGCTCTGAGATAAAACTAGTGGATGTTCGTTTAAATTACCGGATTAGGAAATCATAACCTCAACTGCACTACTTAATTTGGACATATTTACGAAGTGTATACTCAATCAATCAAGTCTCTTACTATTCTTACTGACTTCGCACAAAAGGATCCAGCGGAAAGACCGAATTCTCAGCAGACACCCCGTCATACACATATTCCCACCGCGACTTCAACCCATCGGGTGTCTTCCAAGCCAGCTCCGGATCTCGGAGCCACAGCCGAACCAGATGACGACGCTTCGCATCAGAGTCCGTAAACTCGGCGCGCGCATGGAAAATCGAAAGATTGTTGACGACCTGGATATCGCCCTTGTGAAAGTCAAGCGACACCGCCGATTTCTCCGCGAGGTAATGCAGCGCATCCAAGGCCTCTGCCTGGGCTTCGGTGATAGGCGGAAGGGTCGCGGCGCGAGGTTTCCCCCAGTATCCCGTGAAGTTACGGCGGGCGTACTGAATAATCAAGCGCTCTGGAGAATCACCATCTTCCGGCTGGTGATACAGCAGCGACCGACTGACGGCTTCCTTTCCCTGGTCGGTAACCCAAGGCTCGGCAAGGGTGTGGATGAGATCGGGTCTGGTGCGGGCCAACTCGTTGTATACATGCCAGCTGCTAGAGAGATAGCTCTGGCCGCCGCTCTCTGCCTCTTCGAGGGCGAATAGAGTGATAATGTCGCCTGCGTCAGTGTGGAAGACCTGCTTCTCGGTTGTATACGCCGGCGCTTTGATGGTGATGGTGTCGACCTTGCGACTGAGGTCGGTGATGTGCGCGAGGACTACATCGGCCGGCTGGCCTTGCCAGTTGGTGTCTTGACGCCCGCGGACTGGCCCGATGTGCGAGGTGATCCCTGCGTAGATGATGATGTTCTCTTCGCGGGTGTGCTGGTCGACAGGGACACCGCGGATTACCTTGAACCCGCGGCCTACATGGATTTCCTTTGAGATGGAGCGGAGAGTCTCGTGTAGCTTTGGCAGGGGAAACGTTTCCTGGTTGACAAGCCCCAGAGGCAAGTGCAGAGCTTCTTCGTTAGCCAAAGATCTTGTAATAGGTGATGTGGCGTACCCTTGAAGTGCTGGAGAGCTGCCTCCACTTCTTTCAGGTCATCTTCGGTAAGATGGTAGTTCCAGTCGTATACCTGGGCCAGATCCTTTCCATCCCAGGCGAGATCAGAGTCGAGCTTCTGCGGAAACCCCTCTGGCAGCGTCCGAGGGAGGTCTTGCTGCTGGCGTCGCTTTGTGCGGGCGGCGTACTTGATGGGATCCGGCAGGTACTGGATATCAGGCTGGCCAGGCGGGCCAACTGGCACGGGCGCGATAACTGCAACAGGGGCCATTTTAGCAAGTGCAATATGCGATAGTATCAGTAGATGGACAGCAGAGTTAGACGAAGAGCAGAGGGAATGCCCCTCTTTCACCCAGTCGCGATCGCCATCTACGACGCTGATGGCGTTAATGAGACCCCGCATGGGTTTGATCATCAGACGCTGTGATCACGACAAGCATTGCCAAGGGGGTTGATAGGGCATTGGATACTAATAAATAGAGATCTCACAGGGCACCGGCTTTTCCCGCGAGTTTATGGAGCCGGTCGCTCATTTAAGTGCAGATTGCGCCATCGCAATGTCACCCAGCAGTAGAGCAGCGGCAGGACGGATATAAACACGCTCCCCCTTTTAAATGACATTCAGGTACAGATCCATGGCTCCCCTTAACAAAGACAGCGCGGTGGTTGAAACCGCCGTGGACAGGGACAGCGACAATGCCGGGCAGGACGACGACGTTCAATATGTCAAGGGCCACCCTGTAATCCACACTGGTCAGTTATTCTCTCTCGACACGAGACAAGTCTGACTTTGTAGGCGCCGATGTCTCGAAATTCATCATCTCTGACCGCGATGACGGGGATCCTGCGCTGACCTTTCGCTCCATCGTGCTGGGCACCGTCTTCACTGCTCTGTCCAGTGTGATCACTATTCTCTACGTGTTCAAGCCGTACCAAGTGCAGGTGTCGGCGGTGTTTCTGCAGCGTATGTGGTCTTTGCCCTGCATTGACAGCCCTAACCGCTAACATGCCCAGTTCTCGTCTTCGTCTTTGGTAAAGCGTGGGCTATCTTTACCCCCCGACCGGAGCGATTCTCGCGTCCCTGGGTCCAAAAGACTCTCCGGTTCCTGAACTCTGGCCAGCACTTTGGAATCAAAGAGCACGTCGTCGCCGCGCTCATTGCATCCTCGGGGAACAATGGCCTTGCCGGTGTCGAGGTGCACGCCGTCGAGCGGCTGTTCTACAACGTGCACATCTCAGCATCGACTGCCGTCCTGAGTACTTTCTCCATTGCTCTCTGCGGATTCGTGCTTGCAGGTCTTCTGCGCCCGCTGATCGTCTATCCTGCTGAGATGGTCTACTGGTCGACCCTGCCGCAGGTGGTCCTGTATCAGAATCTGCACTTTGACCCGCGCGCCAACAAACGCCGACTGACAAAATTCGGCTGGACCCTGGGACTTGCGGCCGTTTGGGAGCTATTCCCTGCTTATATGGTAACTTGGCTTGGGGGTTTGTCGGTCTTTTGTCTTGCGTCGATGCGCGCGCCGGAGAATACTAGGAAGATCTTCACGACCATCTTTGGAGGCGCCTCTTCCAACGAGGGGCTGGGGCTGCTGAACTTTTCGCTGGACTGGCAGTATATCCAAAGCCTGTATATCTCACTGCCCCTGAAGCAGCAGATAAACTCCTGGATCGGGTATGCGATCTTCTACGTGGTGATGGCCGGGTTATACTACGGCAACGCGTGGGATGCAAAGTCGTTTCCCTTCATGTCGACCTCGCTGTTCAAGAGTGATGGAGACACCTTCTCGCCTGATTCGGTAATTAACGCAGAGGGGACGATCGACTACGACAAGCTCGACAACGTCGGTCTGCCGAATTTAACATCCAGCACCGTCTGGGGGTATCTCACGCAGAACCTCGCCATCGGCGCCCTGATCACACACGTCCTCATCTTCTACTGGAAAGACATGGCCCTGGCATGGAAGCAGGCACGAAGCAGAACCCAGCCTGATCCCCACTACCAGGGCATGCTCAAGTACAAAGAAGTCCCCATGTGGTGGTACATCGCCTCCTTCGTGCTGGCCTTCTTCGCGGGCCTCATCGTGACGATAAAAGGAGAAACCACCCTCCCAGCATGGGGATACCTCATCTCGCTGATCCTCGGCGCCTTCATTGCCCCATTCTCCTGCGTTCTCTACGGCCTCTACGGCACCGGCGTGTCCACCAACCAACTCTCCAAAATGGTCGCCGGCGCCCTCCACCCCGGCCGGCCCCTCGCAGGCCTCTACTTCGCCAGCTGGTCTCACCAGGTCATCCTCCTGTCCGTGAACCTCGCCAACTGGCTCAAAGTAGGGCAATACACCAAGGTCCCGCACAGAATCATGTTCGCCACGCAGGTCTACGGCACCCTGCTCGGCGCCGGGCTCAACTACGCCATCATGATCACAATCGTCACAAACCAGCGCGAGATCCTCCTCGACCCCATCGGGAACAACGTCTGGAGCGGCTCAACAGTGCAATCCCTCAACAGCCAAGCAATCACCTGGTCCCTCGCAAAGCAAGTCTACGGCACCGAGGGCCGATACCTCATCGTGCCCCTGGGTCTGCTAATCGGACTCGTCCTCCCATTCGCACACTGGACACTGATCAAGTTCTTCCCACGGACCAAGAACTGGCCCCTCAACACGGCAATCGTGGCCTCGTTCGCCGGGGACCGGTACTTTGGCAACACGGCGTGGGTATGGTCTGCTATTGCGGTGGGTGTGTTCTCGCAGTTCTGGCTGCGGCAGCGCATGCCCCGGATCTATAACGAGTATAACTATCTGATCGGGGCGGCGCTGGACGGGGGGTCACAGCTTATTATCTTTGTGCTGTCGTTTGCGGTGCTGGGGGCTAGTGGCACCGAAAGGCCGTTTCCGACTTGGTGGGGGAATCCAGAGGGGAATCCGGATCATTGTTTGTAATGAGTATTTATCTATGACCATTGTAAATACGAGTATTTATCTAGTGGTGGAATGAGACGAAGAATATAGACAGTGCGGCCGGAGATGGCATACGGCCCTAACGTGGATGATGTCAAGACTCCAGACTCAGAGTTTCTTTCTTTCACTAACGGTCGATCCGTTTGTTCCAAACCTGATTAGTCTCCGTAAGCTCAGCCTCAGATAGACAGTAAATGGAAAGTCATCGCCGCGTACTCCGGCCGGAGTCCGACTTAAGCCCGAGTCTCTATAAGAGCCCCCAACCACGCCCACTCTCACAAGCCAGTCCATCTTCGATCACAATGTCTCTCTCTGGAAAAGTCGTCCTCATCACCGGCGCCTCCAAAGGCATCGGCAAAGCCATCGCCCAGCGTCTCGCCAGCGAAGGCGCCAGCGTCGTGCTGAACTACAACACCGACGCCCCCTCCGCCAACGAACTCGTCCAGGAAATTGGCCAAGACCGAGCTCTCGCTGTCCAAGCCGACGCTTCCAAGCTTCCAGACCTCGACCGCCTCGTTGACGCCGCCGTCACCAAGTTCGGCAAGATCGATGTCCTCATCCCCAATGCCGGCATCATGCCCATGCGCGACCTGGAACATACCACCGAGGAGGACTTTGACCGCGTCTACAACATCACAGTCAAGGGACCATACTTCCTTGCACAGGTACTTACTTACTCTCTCCCAATTGAACTGTCGTCCGTAGTAACCGACCCTCGCAGAAAGCAGCAAAGCACATCCCGTCAGGCGGGCGCATCGTCTTCGTCTCAACAAGCGTCATCGGCCTGTCCAACATCGCCCCTCCTTATCTCCTCTACGGCTCAGCCAAAGGCGCCGTCGAGCAAATGTCGCGAATTATGGCCAAGGATCTGGCCCGGAATGGGATCCTAGTGAACTGCATCGCCCCCGGCCCAACCACCACCGGGCTCTTCCTCGAGGGCAAGTCGGATCAGGTGTTGAAGGCCGTTGCTGGGAATAGCCCGTTTGGTCGTATTGGAGAGCCAGATGAGATTGCGAATGCGGTTTACTTTCTTTGTGGGAAGGACAGTAACTGGGTGTCGGGGCAGGTTCTGAGGGTGAATGGCGCGATGGCATAACTCGCCGTGCATTGTTAAAGGGATGCCTATCGGACAATAAATTATAGATTTAAAAAAGTATCTTCAATATGCTTGAACATCATGACGTCTTCCTCTTCACCGAACGCCATTCAACCAAGAGACTGCCCACAATCGTCGTACACCCCAACGCAACAGAAAGATACCAAGTCCTGGTCAGGCTGCTATCCATAGCACCCAACGTTTCATCCAGCCTATGCGGTGGAGCCAAATCCTTAATATCCCCAAGGCCCAGCTCTTCAATCTGCTTCGGCGTCAATCCCGGCACAATACTCTTCAAACTCCCCGCCAGCAGGTTCGTAAATATCACCTGCGCAACGGCAAGAAAAACAGCCGGGCCCAAACTCTGCGAGAACAAAATCACCCCAATCGCAAGGTTCACATCTGCCGCATTCACTGTCGTCTGCACAGCGGCCTGCGGACCCTGAAGGCCAATGCCGCCGCTGAAGCCCGCGAACAAGGAGTAGAGGATAATCTGGGCTAGGGAGACGTGGAGGCTGTATGTGGTCATCAGACCCGCGGCGATGGGCATGCATATCGAGCCGAGGATCATAAAGGGGGAGTAATATCCCAGTGTGGTGGTGCCGATGCCTTGGAGCATGAGTCCTAGCATAACCCCAACGAGGAGGGGGATCATCAGGTAGCCGCTTTCTCCTGTAGTCTAGAGAAGTCTTAGTACGCTTGCAGTGATGAGTTAGGGACAGTTTGAATACCTTAGATAGAACGAGCTGGTAGTACGTTGGCAGATACCAGTCGAGGACCATGGTCATGGAATTTGTGCAGGCCGTGTAGATGAAGCCGGCGATGACATTGCGGTTTTTGACGATACGGAAAGGAAGCACTGCTGAGTCTCCGCGTCGATATTGATTGAAGACGAATGCGGCGAGTAGAATACCAAACACGACGAATAGTGCAATCACCTTCCCATCTGACCAGGGGTACTTTGTGCCCGCCCAGGACAGGGCGATGAAGAGCGCTGTTAGCGATGGTATGAACAGGCAGTTGCTGATCAGGTCCAGTTCTCTGATCTTCTGGCCCACCGTGAGGCCGTCGTCCCGGCGGGTTCTTGGGTCTGAGAAGAGGAAGAAGATGGCGGTTAGAGACAGAGCACCGATGGGGAGGTTGATCCTATAGAAGTCAATATCAACTCCAAACCGGGTTATTTGTATCTTGAAAGCGTACCAGAAACACCACCTCCACCCCAAAGACTGCGTCAAGGCACCACCCACGACCGGCGCTGCCATAGCTGCAACCAAGTCGACAGACGCCATCAAGCCAATAAACACCGGGCGCCTCTCAAGTGGCAGGATATGCAGCAGAACCGCAAAACAGCCAGCCAACTCCCCCGAGAAGCCGAGGCCGGTCACTGCCCTGCCTACAATGAGCATCAACGACGAGGCAGCGGTAGCACAGAGCAGCGACCCAACCAGAAAAATAACATTGCTCAGCAAGAATATAATCTTGATCGAGAAGAGCTTATACATCTTGGCGAACACGAACTGGAACGCACAAGAGCAGAGCCGAAATGCTGATGCGTACCAGCCCACATCGGCGACAGTGTGGAAGTCGTTCGTGATACTGGGCACCGCCGTAGCGACAATGTTGGTGTCTAGACCCCCGAGCGTGATCACCACCGCTAATGCAATGATCGTGAACCAGAATTTAGTGCCCGTTGGGTAGTTTGGCTCTGCTAGAGAGTTCGTGTCGAGAGCCTCAACCGGCTGGGTTTGTATTGTTGTAGGCGGGGGTTCATTCTGCGGGCCCTGGGGCTCGTTCTTGAGGGAATGGACCTCTGTTGTGGTAGTCGCCATTCTAACATTTAACAGAGTATACTCGAGAAAAAAAGAAGAAAAAAAAAGGAATGGGATTATACAAGGGCGGCTGAGAGTCTGGTTACATTCCTCGCACGCCTCACGCGTCAGCGTTCTCCACCAGCTTCACGGCCAAACAGGCCGAGACGCAAGATAAACATGAGAGATGTAAGGGTCCTATTCATGCACTGATGTGGATATCGACGAGAGTCGGAGGCCTTGTGAATGTACTGCACTGACCAACATTGACCATTGAGTAATCTAGTATCTACGGACATTAAACATCTGCATCACGCAAGGCATTCCATGCAGCCACACCTTCAAAAACCGCCTCGATGGTCCCAAATACCCAGGTAGACATTTATTGAACGTTGCTATTCGCGAATTGGCTGAGAACACGTCTAAAAAGGTCCAAATCTCACTGGGAATTGGCCAATTTCACCTGTGCTGTTCAACGGAGACAAGACATTCCCATATCTTGAAGTGGGCACCGAAGGAGAGCCGATTACCTACGACAATCGATGGGATTACACTGGCAATCTTACCCAAATCAGACTCTCTGCCTGTGGGTCGAGAGGCCCTGCGTAGCGGCTACGAGCCCTTCCATGCAAGGACGCCAGCGCCAGATCCGCAGACGTTCGATCTTTTTATGAAATCAGCAGCCCCTGCGGCTTTCGGGATGTCCTCATTCCAGTCTGTTCTTATCGATAGGGATGGCTTCTTTCCATTGAGAGTTTGTAATTCATTGACTGCATCGGATACTGCCCTAATGTGAAGTTTCTTGCTCTGGATGTGTAATGAGTTATACCTACTAATCAACATCGCGGGTCAATTATTGACCCCACCAATTATTGCTTCAATTATTCTTTCAATTCTATCGCCAAGGATTGAAGAATCACTGCCGCTTTAGGACTTTATGAAGCTATCCGGAAGCTATACAAAGCCCTAGATATTCGTTCATTAGGATAGCGAGCCTCAATTCATCTAGATTTGGAGTTACGGAAAACAGCATCTCCACATTTTGTTTTCATTCCAGTAGTCAAATATTTGGCGAAAGCTGTTTGCTGGGATATGTACTATCGCTATTTTGCATTGATCGTTGCGCTCGACGTGGCGACATACGGTCTCGACATAGTATGGCTCTGGGCAACAATCAAAGGATGGGGGAAGATGGAAGGTTCTACTGTTTAATATCGTTTATATTGGATCTGGCAAACCCTCTCACTCCTTCTCAGTTCACACTACTCCTGGCGTTAGAATTCATGTCTTCCTGCTGTAATACAACTGTTTACCATGTAAATATATATATAAATATATATGTAAGAAGAGGCCCGACCAGACGGAGTTGAATTACCCACGACTGAGCGAAGCATGTTCCTCATCAGTGAAGCACAGAACAGCATATAATATGTAGTGATGGCAACTACGTAAATCCAACAAAATAATAAGAGAAGCATAATAAAAAAAAAACGAAGAAAAATAAAAGCAAAAAAGAGCATGACAAGGACGAGATTCGAACTCGCGCGGTTTCCCACTGGTGGAATAATCCTAAAACCAGCGCCTTAACCACTCGGCCACCTTGCCGCAATATGAAAAACTGCTTAATTCTTGTGCTGTTGCGTCTGTGTGTTATGGATGTCCGAAACTTTTCGGGATTCTCTGACGGAGTTAAGGGTCATCACAAAGGAATGACGTCCACAAGCTGCCCACGTTGGTCCTTAAAAGCTGGCCTTTCTGCTCGGTTGAATACATATTGCACATCCTTAATTGAATAAACCAACCCACAATGTCCGTGACCGTCAAGACCGTTTCCATCCCTGGCGTGGCCTGGGCAATCGCCGCCAACATCCACCTTCCACCGAACTTCAATGACAACAAGAAATACCCTGCTGTCGTATCCGCCCATCCAATTGGCTCCTGCAAGGAACAGACATCAGGTAATGTATACGGCAAGGCCATGGCCGAAGCCGGCTTCGTTGTCGTAGCGTTTGATGCCTCCTTCCAAGGCGCCTCTGGCGGTTTGCCTCGCTTCGTCGAGAACCCCGAGTTCCGCGTATCTGATTTCCGATACGTGGTCGACTACATCCAGACCCTGCCCTACGTGGACTCGGAGCGCATCGGCGTGCTGGGCATCTGCGGTGGTGGCGCCTACGCCCTCAATGCAACCATGACCGATTACCGCTTCAAGTGCTGCGTGGGAGTCACACCCGCCAACTTTGGCCGTCTTGCCCGCGAGGCCTTTGGCGGGTTCGACCCAGCCGGCGCCCTGGAGAAGATGGCCAAGCAGCGCACAGCTGAGGCACAAGGCGGCGAGCGCTTCGTGATGAACTACCTTCCTCCAACCGTCGAGGACGCCAAAAAGGCCACTTCAGACATCGATATCATCGAAGCAGCTGAATACTACAAGACCGACCGCGGCAAGACGGAGTTCGGCTGCACCAGTGCTTTATTTTCATTCAACAGTGCTGCCGCTGCATGGGATGCCTTTGCCTTTGCGGAGAAAATCATGACACGCCCTTTCCTTGTGGTTGTCGGCGATAAGGTTGGGGGCTTCGGCGCGTACCGCGATGCCAGCGAGATCCATGCCCGTGCTGCGTCGAAGGAGAAGAAACTGCTTGTTCTTCCCGGTGTTTCCCACTACGAATTGTATGATAAGCCCGAGGCTGTCAAGCCTGCGCTTGATGAGATCCTGCCGTTCCTGAAGACGCACCTAGGCGAGGCAGCATGAATAGGAATCCGCACCCGGCATTACAGGCACTTTCCATCGGACATAATAATGACTATCTGCCTGGGGAACTGGCCGGAGGTAAGGGCGATTACTGCCAGAGGTGTCATCATGAATGTACACAGTATGGGTCCAGGTTGTTGATCGGGGTGCCACTCCGAAAGATTTCGGAGACCCACAGCCTCCATACCTGAACCTAGAACTCTTTTAATTGAACACAATTCACTAAAGAATATTCATTATTTGATCAAGGCTATATAGCGTGTGATCTAGGATGGCCATTGTCTCGGGCGAGTGTTGTGGTATAATGATTTGGACAATGCTCGAGCGTGACAGATGTGTATCGATACAAATATCTAAATCTTAGGCATGAATGTCTATTTTTCTTCAGTCAGTTTCCAATATAATGGCCCGAGTAATTCGGGCTGAATCTATCTTCTGTAAAATCCCAGGCTTAGTTCGAGACTTTGGACGGTGGCACTGACTCCGCCATTTCTAGTCGTGGATGGCATTTCTGTTGTATCAGTTAAATCGGATAGATGAAGAATCGATTCTCCAAGTCAGTCAAATCCAACATGGTAATATCGACCTTCCTGCGTACCACCGTGCCATCTGTATCATACTGTTCGACCTCGCCAAACTCATGAGCGAGTCTCTCCTCCTCCGTCAAACTTTCAGCCCACGCTTTACGCTCCGCATTCCGACGCTTCAAGATATACCGAATAACGAACAGTATAACCGGTGTACCCGTCCAGCTGACCACAATCTGCGCAATCCATGCCCCATAATAGCGCGGCGCATCCTTGGGAACCCATATCTGTGGGGAGCACAGATTAGCAATGGAATATCCAACCATGAACATGACATTGCGGGTGAGTTTCTTGGTATAGCCGGAGGCCGACGAGGTCGTCCAGCCAAGCGCGATAATATACGTGTTTCCATATGTATGTCCCGCTAGTAGCAGACATGCCAGCATTGCTAGCTTTGCGTCCCAATTGACTGCCACCATGCCAATACCGCCTGCAATGGCGGGGATACACCAGGCCAACCCATGCAGGGCGAGATTCGAGGGCCACCACCGCAGGGCAAAGACTCCTGCGATGCAAACCGCGACACCAAAGCCACCCCCTGCTGCCGCTACCAGGGTTGAGCCGAGATCGTCCACGCCCAGAGCCTGGGTGATGAGATTCTGCTGGCCGTAGGTGAGGTTGTTAGACATCATCAGCGTGAAGGACTGCAGGGCGAACAGCCACGAAACGGGATCGCGAAGGGTTTCGATAAAGTGCGGGCGTTTGAACTGCTTCTGCTCAATCGAGCTTTGGCTTGATTCGTGCACCCGTCTGATTGCGTGCACCTTCTCCTCCAGTGTCAGGAACTTGGCCTCGCCGGGGTTACTTGGGTATCGGAACCAAACAAGGATAGAGAGAAGAGTCGAGACACCGCCTGTGATGATCATGAAGAGCTTCCAGGGTAAGATATTGCTGTGGCTCCAGAGTAGACCGTACGAGATAAAGGCGGCACAGACAGGGGCCAGCGCCGAGGTGATCCAAAGAACTGGTTGCAGAAAGGACTGTTCGTGGCGGTTGAAGAACATGCCAATTGTCATCTCCATCGCGGGCACAACGACCGATTCAGCTGCCCCGAGGGCCAGTCGCAGGACTACCAGACCGGCGTATCTTGTGGCGACGCAGTGAAGGAGGAGGGTGACACCCCACATGAAGACGAGCCCAGCGACGAATTTGCCGAATGGAAGCCTTTGCATGGCATAGTGTCCGGGCCACTGCGCGACGATATATCCTAGAGGGTGTTAGAAGAGACTTATGAAGGAAAGGCTCCAGCTTCTGCGTACCGACATAGAAGAAAGTCCCGAGGTTGTTGTACTGGGCCTTGTCAATGCCAGTCTCTTCGAACAAGCCCAGCAGGGCAGAGTAACCCAGGGTTGACTTGTCAATCTGGAACAAGTCAGCGAAGATCATCGACACCACGTCTTGGACCCAACATACAAAGAGTAGCAGGTTGATAGCGGACAGTAAGCCCATCACATGCCAGTATAGCTTTCGCCTCAGCTTCTTCTCCTTTTCAGGCGTCAACGGACCAAACTCGTCGCCGTGGTCCTCCAAGATGCGCAGCGTAACGTCGGCATATTTTTCATTAACAATAGTCTCGGCCTCCTGTGGTATCGAAGAGGCCGCTGAGTCGGAGACCTTGGGCTCTTCTGGAGCGCCCATTGCTTGTGACTTTATGAAAAAACAGGCAACGACCTGCGAGGGGAAGAGTTGGAGCAAAATAAAAGGCTTGTTGGAGATATTTATCGTTATCAAATGGCGGGATTATGAGGTGCTCTTGCATCATCCTCGACTGTCTGACAGTCCGATAAAGTTTGGCCAATGCCCTAATGCTTATGGCTACACGAAGAATGCATAGTCCTCACCAATTGCGTATCCGAGATCCGATATAAATTATGGGCTAACTGTGATTGGTAAATACAACGACAGGGGGTGGAAAACAGGGCTTCCCATTTGCTCAGCCGTACATAAGCCACCATTATGAAGAGAGTTAGAAATAAAACAAGCTCTTAGTCGATTACTGCTCTTATGGGTAATAGATACGAGATCTTAGGTAGCTTAGGCTACGACTATAATCGCTTGAGGTTTACATGAGTAGCAAGGGCTTTCTTACTTTTATGTAATATTTTTTAGCCACTTTACTTTATTTATACTTTCCTAATTCCTAACATTCATGTTACCCATAGGTTCCTCGAAGCACGAATTAAGACTTAAAAAGCTTAAACTACTTTGAAAGTCTGTCGGAAGCAGGCAGCCAGCGACAGCTAATGGATATACTGCACCACTGCCGCCATGTACCAGGAAGAATAGGCGGACCAGAACGAAGGACTAAGTTAGAGCGGGACTGCATACAAGTATAGGAATACTGATATAGTGTATAATGGTTAGGGTAGTTATACTAGCGTAGTTTAGTAGTAGGTATAATAAGGATCCCACTAGTTATGTTAGAGTGTTTTGGTAAGTATGATAACCAGAGCTATATAAGAGTACTTATTATTACTATACCTAGAACAATCAACATCGTAGCTAACGACAGTAGTGATTAAAGACTTAGCAGGCTAAAGCCTAGGACAGATACTGGTCTATATTATACTCAAAATCGGACATGGTAGTGGTATTAAAATTATGTGTATATTTAATAACTAGGTAGTTTAGTTTCGGATAACGAATAGTTAAAAGGCAGGCCATGGCTGCGGTATGTATTAGCTACCTTTTATTAAGCAATTCGCATGCCAATATCAGCATCAGCCTTCTCTATATCGACTAAGGCTATGGATGAGCTTGGATCATAAACGATCGATCTACTGTGGCTGCTCCGGGAAATCCACCAACAACCTGAGACACACTGGAACCTCCTCTAACACCTACCCTGCTTTGGCAATTCGACCACGAACATTGTCTAATGCCATGTAAGGGTGACAATGTCTGCAGCGACTGTGGTATCATCCCTGTCAAACAAGCCGACCTACAAAGCTTGCTGGAGGGCACCGTCTATGTAGGAGAGCAACGAGAAAGTTCAAAGTCAAACGAGTGTCAATTTATTTCTAAGGCAGTACAAGAAGAATATAAAAGAATCACTTCCGAAACCCTCCACAACATATCTAACACTCGACCTAAAATCTCTCAGACCCGTGTATGGATCAATAAATCAACCTCCAACACAAAGCCTCTATCCCAGTCAATCTAGACCCCCATTCAGGGATTCCGCACTGAGCGCATCAATTTAGTAGGTGCAAACGCAGACGCTAAAAAGCCCAGTCAGTATATTTAATAAAGAGATGTCAGAAGGAATCCTACCTCTCGTCGTTGCAGTAGCCGCCGTGGTAGGTTCCGTCCTTAAGGCACTGTATCTCTATTAGCAGGTTGATCGGGATTCTTGTTCTGGAAAACACATACAGATGCGCTGCAAGCGGCATCACCAGCGCCCCAGATGTCACCGACCTGGCAAGAGGCGCGGGCCACGAGGTTCTCGGTGGGAGCGGCAAGGGTCATGGAGCCGAAGAGAGCAACGGCGCTGAAGACGATGGTGGAGAACTGCATTTTGATGGTTTGTGGTTGAAGAAAAGTACTTCTTAAATATTTGAATAGATGGATTGTTTGATTGTTGTTGTCTTGGTCGATTGGATTGGAGTGTTGATGAGGGTCAGAAGGACGGGCATCGAGGGGGTATTTATATGCTTTCTGAAGCCACTGAATTCCAGTATGAAGATAAAGATAGAACAAAAGCTCTCATGTTTTGAAGTCCTCTCGTATTCCCAGCTTTGTATGGGGCTCGATCATCGGCGTTAAGGAGAATACGATGTTGATCGAGATGATCTTCGCACCCAGGTAGACCAAACGGAGGCGAGCTGGATGCATCGTGGAAAGAAGCATCTCCACATTCTAGCTCTCAATCATGAAGAAATCGACAGCCTCATTAGTTAAGATTGGCAAAGTGGTCGTATGCAGCCGAAAATAGCGAAGCGAGATCTTGGGGCCAAGTTTAGTCGCTCGTATAGCCCCATCATACAACGTATGCTCGAGCCTCCCCAATGTTTATCGCTTCTACACATGGTAATCATCTGTCTTCACGTACCCGCACTTCGTGTTGCTGCCAACAGTCTTGCCTTCACCCTCGCAGGAGTGGGTTTTCTGAATCGCCAGGACTCGTCCTTGGGCGTCGTGTATGCGAGGTGCCTTGGCCAGCGTTTTCAATTGGACGGGTTACAGGCTTGTGCAAAGTGAGGACCTCGTGGAAGGTCCTCTAACTGATATTCCTCTTCGCTTGCAGTAAACAGCAGAGATCTTCACCCTTGAAGCCGGCTCTTTCGGATCGTGTGTCAACTTTCCCAAGTCCTATCTGCCTTTTATTGAAGCCAGCAGGTTGTGGTATCCTGGGGGCCTAAGCTTGTAAGTACCGAGGATGGTAAAAGTTAGGAAGGTTAACCGCAAGTCTCTCTAACCTCGGTCCTTAGGTGAGTCTCAAAAACATTGCGAGATTCCTTTGGTTCTCAAGTGCCCTGCATTTTGAGATAGCTGCCGGGCATGTTGTGAGCCCGCAATACTAATATAGCGCCTCTAAAGGGGTTATAGAGATATGATACATGGTTAGTGGAATATAGGTCTGTTTAAATAGAATTAATCACTGGTTCTCCTGGCTGAGAAACAGCGGCGTATAACATAATGTCAACACCTTTACCAGGATCGTCAATGTCGCCAATTAGCACAGAGGTGCCCTCCGTGTATGACCTCCTTTGTTGCTGATCTCTCGTGGACAATCGTGTGTTGTGTAGTCATTGTATTGTTATAACATACGGTATGGGTACTTTAAATGAGCCTCTTCCCACTGAATGCAATGACTGGTTGTTTCGCCAGTGTTGATGGGATAATGCAGATTTTGCCACTGCACCAAAAGGGTCAACCCTCCTGCGAGAGGGCTAGTTTTGACTAATGAGTCCGGTTGATAGATTCACGCAGCTGATCCATCCTAGTTCACTCGCTTTAAAAAACTTGCCGCTCCAACACAAGTAGAATCAATCCATCTGGCGTCGGGCTTTCGCATGGCTAGGGCATTCGACCCCATCTAGATACGCTCCCTACCCAGCTAAAAGAGAGCATGGCATTCAATTTAACTATCTACTTCTTGAATATACCAAATTATAGACTCTTCTTGACTGAGTAGGCTAATAATCTATTGGTTATACCAGAATTATTTTAGAGCCCTGTTTACCGAGACTAGATAGATTTCTATGGAAATGAACTGTACGGTGGTAGTCCTAGGTATATAGGTGATTGGTGTTCTGGCTTATTGGTTCGTGTACAGTCATTTATTTATTACCCACAAGGAGTGAATCATCAAGAGCATGATCGACCAGAGAGCCACCCAGACACCAAGACTCAGGGACCAGGCGAAGATATTTGTTCTACTTCAGCATTAATCTACTTATTGAGCTAAACCCTACCTCACATACACCTTGCTAGATATATTCTATCTCCTCGCAGTAACTGTACACCCGCGAGGCACCCCTAGTCACAACTAGTCTTCGTATACATATTATATAATATATTTACTTTAGTAACATATTTCACTGGTAATCCGCCCACCCTGTATGGTAGATAGAATAGCATATTTTAATAATGAATATATCAACAATAACATATCTGTGCTTTATAAGTCTTAGTATAGAGCATATTCATGTATTATAGGCTAAGGTTGCCTTGTACTAGGGTTGCCCTGCGCTCTCTTAAGACTTAGAGGTTAGGCCTAGAATATGGAAAAGAAGCAAGCAAATATTTATCGGCTGGTGAGGGTTATTAGCTTTTATAAACGGGCACAAAACCTTCAGATCATTCACTGTCATATTTTTTCCTAAGCTCTAAACAACTATAGCAACAAAAACTATAAACTCGGCACCGCTGATGACTTGCTATCATGGCCGGCGGGCGGCAAGAGAATAAAGTACGAAAACATTTCCACGATCCTCAAAGGACCAGTTATTTCAATCAACCTACACTTAAAGACCATACTCGCACATAGGCGACAGACCCGAGTGCTGAGCATGCGACCAGAACCGGCGACCAGAGCCTTATATCCCCTGCGGCTTGATTTTCTCCGTACGTAGAATGGGAATAATACCAGGTAGAATAAGTCCAACATACCTGGTCGGGTCCGTGAAGAATTGAAGTGTACTCTATATATTATACTTACGAGCTGTTAAACCCGACCTGCCAACCCGCTCCAAACCCGCGCCAACGGGTTGGATAACAAATCTACCTTATAATAACCTCCTCATGCTGATACTACCGTGCAGCCGGATATAAAGCCTTTTCAGGGGCAGTCGTCGATTAACGTTCGATTTTCTGCCTTTGGATTTTTGGTAGAGAAATGTAAACTCAGAGCAGGAGATGGTCTTATTGACGCTTTGCAGCACATTGGGTATTTCGGTCATTGAACATCGCCAGTTCGGAGTTAGATATGCCGGGCACATATTACTAGTAGATAGTTCATTAATTGATCAAATGACCCAATACGGTAGCCGATAAGAAAAACAGAGAGCAAGAGGTGAAATATCTTAATGCGATTCTAGAACATGCAGTGTCTTGGCCCCGCAAAGAGACAACCCCCCGGCACCCGAATTGATCGAAGATTACATACTACTCGCATCATCTATACCAACTATCCGATCCCTTGTTTAAATACTATGGCTACAGAGTCTACCAATGACTGGGAGGATCCCAAGATCTGCCAGCGCAACTACTTAAGGCCCCGCGCGAACTGGATTCCCGATACGTCGTTATTGCTGAATGGCAAGTGTCACTGGACGGAGTACTCCGTACTACGTAAGCCTAAGAGATGAGGGTGACAGCCGACAACAGCCGACGGCAGCTGAACCAGCCAGCCGGAACAAGAGTGAAGAGGACGGAAATTAATCGGAACGCACTGCACCCACTTGATGTGAGAGTTGGGGTAGGTGACATTGACTTTAAAAGCGGGCCCCCCGCCCCCGAGTAAAGCTGACTGCATGGAATTTGAATTTACCCCTAGTGCGTATAATAACCGCAGATTCCCTGAATTTCAGTTTCTCAGCACTTGGGAAGCAGTTGTTGGGTACAGACTTTAGTGGTTAGGATACATATAGTCTACCGTGTATCCTTAATACATATCTATGAACTTGTTAAACGGGCCATAGGCCTATTAGAATTGTCTATTTAAATACTCGATAAGTGCTTTTCAAGGACTTCGTCAGTACCTTATATTAATTAAAGTGTGTTTCACTACTTTATGTGCACGCTTTTATCCTTCAGAACGTAGTGCGTATATTCAATGATAAAGATATCTAAAGTAGAAAAGCGGGAAGATAAATACAGACATAAATTTCACGTGGAATTTAGGGCACGGGCCAAATTCTAGGTGTCTTTCTGCCTGGACAGATCTTGGCTTCCCCTGGCAGAAGGACGCGAGAACAACTGCCAGAGTGCTGGTCCCCAGCACCACGTAGAGGTATCTGCCCGCCGCTGGGGGGTTAGAAGGATAGATACTCTCTGATCCTCCATACTCCGCAGGATACAGCTGAGCCGACCCCGAAATCATGACCTGTATCCACCATACTCCGTACAACGCGCAAACAACATGCGATTATTCAGCTACTACTGGTGCGCTTCGAGGCAGATAGTGAGGGCAGTGTGCTTTCGAGTAAAGGTGGAGTGTGAGGGGTACAGAAACTTTTGCTTGTATCACAGCAGCTGCGGGCTGTGCACACTGTTCACTGAACAGGGATTGGCTGGATGCTAAGCCTCGGTAATGACCCCGCATTTTAAGACTAAATATTAGTATTAATACACTTTGGTTAAAGGCAGTATTGCATCATTCCTAGCATTTCCGTTCATATTTAGCCATGAATGATTCCAACTGCCCTTTCCATTTGCATAAACTCATAACTCTGATCATAATGGCAACCTCCGGTCAATCCCTTCAAGGTGTTCGTGATCGGGCAAGGATTGTATGCTGCCAGTGCCACGCGCGCAAGGTCAAGTGTGACCTGCAGACTCAATTAGAGGGCAATTGTTCGAACTGCTATAAACATGGATTGGCCTGCCAGTAAGGATCATGAGATGGTAAGATAGCTACAGGATTGCTGACCATTTCCAAGACCTCGTCCTAACCGAAGAACAACTGTTAAAGAGAGATATGCAAGGCGAGCGGCGAGGTCTCCAAGGCCTAACAGAGCAGCATGTCAAGAGTCCGATAAGCCAGCGACTCCAAAAGTGTCCACCATTCGCGAGCAACAAGACCACGAGCCTGGTGTTCCAGTACCTGAAGCGTTATATAGACAGTACCTTGGCGGAATGACCTACATGCTGCATGATGCTCCTAGTATTCCCCCAAACTATCTCCGGATAATAGCCACCTCAAAGAGCAGGAACCAGGAGATCTTGACAATAATAGACCCTAAATCACCACCACCGGCAATTTTATTAAATGCCTACGTCGACGCCTACTTCCAACATGTTTTCCATCGATTGCCTGTTGTTGATCGTGCCGATTTATCTTCTAGCAGGCCCTCGGTCGCTCTTCAACAAGCGATTTGCATGGTAGGAACCATCCTACGGCATCCCAAGGGACCGGATCTGCTGGCTGAGAATGAGAAATATTATTTCAATGCCAAGACCCTTATTCACACCAGCCACGAGCAGGACCCTATTACAGTTCTCAAGGTTATGTGTCTTTTCTCAACCCGCAACATCGCTGGCCCTGTGTTGCTGAACATTGATTCCCCGTGGCAGTGGTTAGGCATAGCAATAAGACTGCTACAGCAAATGGGTCTGCACCGCGAGGAGATATGTGTGGCCTTTATCAACCCAGGAATCGCACGCAGGATTGCATGGTCCCTTTTCGTGTGTATCCCTCAAATCCAACTTTACTCGTACTAATGACATCAAGATTCAAGATACACTTGTGTCAGCTGCATTTGGATGGCCTACATGCATCAAACAAAATGAGTTTGACGTTCGACCCCTCACAGAAGAAGATTTCGAGGCTTCTGATATTCAATCCTTGCTTTTCATCGAGCTAGCCAAGATAGTTAATATTCTGGCTCGTATATTAGACTTCCAATCGCGGTCCCCCAAAGATGTGCAAACACAGGTATGTGGGCCTTGAGTCATTCAGTGTGTTTATTACTTTAAACAGACTTTCATGCTTACCTGTGCTGCTATAACAGTATATGGATATCCTCTGTTCCTTGAAAGATTGGATCCGCAATCTTCCAACTACTATTCGCATTTTTGACGCCAATGGCCATCGAACGTACCGACGAGATGCTTTTGAACTACACCTTGTGTACTTTGCAACCATTATATCATACTTTCACCTGTTCAACGACCACGACATAACATCTGCCCCGAACATTGTATCGCTGGTCGCCTCTTCATGCATGGCCTGCCTATACAGTGAGATTGATTGCAGGGACGACCTTAGTTATCTTCTTGGTACACACAATTGGCTTTTAATGGTGGCGGCAATACCGCAGCTTCTGTACAACGCCGCCGAGTGCTCACTAGAATCGGATAGCCACTGCTCAGAAGAGCTTGACATTCTTGTCTCATGCTTGGACCAGCTTCAAGCAAGAATTCCGGGGGCAACAGTGGTCCTAAACGCAATCAACAGACTCCGAACCTCACGCAACAGCGGCCAAGTCCAAAATACAGCAACAACCTTGGAATCGCGCGAAACGGTCTTTTTTGGCGAAGGGTACGATATTCTAAGCTTCCGCGACTTGTTCCCATTTCCAAATTCGCTGTCACCAAGGCTTTCGCTGTGGGAACTTCATGCTGGGCATATATTCCAAGGGGTGGAAACTCCCATGGCCGCGCACGATGACCTGAGCCGGATCTTTGAAGAGTTCTCGGACCTTTCTCGATTTACGTTTCCCGGTGTAGCATAGTTTTTTTATTCTGCTACTACCGCTGTCAATGTGACAAGAATTAATGAGGAGTCGCCCAAAATTGGAGTATAATTATGATCAGTTGAGTCTTTGAGAAGAGTATTTTTCATTTTATATGCTAAGCTTGCAGGAGTGAAGAGGAGAGGTCGGGGGAAGCCAAGATAAGTCTAATACACGCCACAACCGCCCAACAGTATCATCTATCAGATCTCGTGAACGCAGTTATCAGGTCACGATGCTTTGAACGGATGATACACTCCCAGCCATGCATCGCTTTTGGTGTAGCGGCCTAGCGTGTTGAGAACATATCGTCGGGGACGTAGTATTGAAGGCTATCTGAAGGGCCACCACCGGGGGAGGAGGACAGGGCATCAGAGAACCGAGACATAATAAAGATAACAAGAACTTGGGGAGAAGAGAACTTACAGAAACTCTTGGCTGAAGCTGATGGGAAACCGCGGTCAACAAGGGTATTTTAATCCATCCTAACTATATGCTATAGACCTAGGTACTGGGACTGAATCCTTTGACCATCGTTGGTTAGAATCTTGGTGATCTTGAGTGCGTTGAGGACAACTCTCAAATGGACCGGACCCTCGGATACAGTGCTGATGTTCTCGCATATGAAAGCGCCAAGTCGATAGTCAGAAGTAAAGTGTCATCACATCAAACCAAATGCACAAGCTCAAGCCACGTTCTTTCGCAAATGCAGACTGGGGCCCTGCACAAACTCCAGCCCATCGTCAATGTTCCCCTTCTTCGCGAAGCGAATATCCTTGCCATAGTGATCCCGCGGCTGCCAAGGACCCCGATCCGCCGCGCGAGGCAGAACACGGGGACCGGCGTTGAGGTATGTCGAGGTGAGCTTCAGCAGCGGAAGCTCCTGGAGGTTCAGCTGGGGGTCCACGCGCGGGATGGCAGCGACGAGCTTGCGCGACTCGAGTGTCTTGAGAATGCGGGTGATGCATTGTGCGGTGGCGTCGGCACCCAGTGTCCACGAAGCGTTGGTGTATCCGATCACGAAGGCGGCGTTGGGAAGATCCTGCAGCATGACTCCGTTCCACAGGTACTTCGAGCTGATGTCGATCTTCTGCCCATCCACGCTTAACGCGGCGCCACCGGCGATCTGCAGCTTGAGTCCTGTCGCGGTGACGATGATGTCCGCGTCGAGCGTCTCACCCGCGTTGAGGGTGATGCCCTTCGCGGTCACGGTTTTAATGGTGTCGGTGCGGACGTCAGCCTTGCCAAGGCGCAGGCTGGTAAAGAAGTCGCCATCTGGGCAGACGCACATTCGCTGGTCCCAGGGGTTGTAATAGGGCTTGAAATGTGGGTCGTAGGCGATGTGGCCGGGGAGTTCCTGTTTCACGGCTCGCTTCAGCATCCATGTCGCCAAAGAGGGGAAGTGTTGGCAGAAGAGGAAGAAGAGTCGCGTTCTTAGGATCCAGATCTCGCGTTGTAGTCTGTGGTAGATGCCCGATGGCAGCAGGTAGGATAGCCTGCCGTTGCTGCTTCGGTTGGGAATCGACCTTATATACGTCGGACTACGCTGCAGCATTGTCACACGCGCCGCCTCGTCGGCCAGATTGGGCAGGAGAGTGATCGCGGTGGCGCCACTGCCGATGATTACGACCTTCTTGTTCTTATAGTCGAGGTCCTCGGGCCAGAATTGCGGGTGGATCACTTGCCCCTGGAAGTTGTCCAGATCGGGGATCTTAGCCTGCAGGGGCTGCTTGTAGTCGTAGTAGCCGGTGCCGAAGATCACGAAGCGCGCGGTCATGGTCTTGGGTAAACCGTCCGCATCGACGGACAGTGACCAGGTATTATCGGTTGTAGACCAGCCGGCAGACGACAGACGGTGACGGAATAGGATGTGCTCCTCAATACCATACTTCCGGGCGGTGTCGTGCATGTATTGCTTGATCGCGGAGCCCTCTGCGATGGGGTTGGAGTGGTTCCAAGGATTGAAGGCGAAGCCGAAGGTAAACAGATCCGAGTCTGAGCGGATGCCAGGGTAGCGGAACAAGTCCCAAGTACCACCCAGGTCCTCGCGAGCTTCGAGGATCGCATAGCTGAAGTTAGGCAGCTGCTCTTGGATGCGATAGGCGGCGTTGATGCCCGAAATACCTGCACCAACGATAATCACGTCGAAGCACGACTCTGACAGTGCAGTTGCGTGGCCGTTCATGTTGAAATGGGATGGAGAGAAGCAGTGGGGATGAACATCAGAAACGGGGCGCAACGTTTCTTAAAAAAAAGAACTGACATGCCTCGGTTTTGACGCGACAATGGGTGCAGTGGAGATCGATTCGCAATGCATCCTGTATAGTACCATATCCGTGTGTCCTTCCTCACGCGGGGAGATCGGGGAGAGGGATTCGTCCTAGTCTCCGATGCCGAAAATATGCTATACCTTGACTCTCCAGATGCAGCCGAGAGAGTCTCCACATCCCAATCCAGGAAGGGTCAACGGTTTCCCCTCTGGTCTTTCATAGGATAGGAGTGTGAAACCAATATCTTAGGGCCGGCCGGGCTCGGTGCTGTTCGGCTGTCGTCGGCTGCCCTGACAGATTATCTGTCAGGCCGCATGGGCCACTCTCTAGGGCAAACATATCTTCTCTCGGCATTAAGGAGCTACCTAGTGTTTAATGCCTCCCGCGTCATATTATGATTCCATGGTATCCATTCCCCCAAGTGTCAACGCGCTCTGGTCAGTGGCCAGGGTCCATTGGTCAATGGGAAAAGTCAGATGAGGAAACTGCAGAGGGTTTGGAACAAATCTCCCAATTCGAGTGCTGCCTGTGAGACGAAATGACTATGTCCCTGGATAGACAGTACTTGTTGCTTCTTCTGACTTTGTTAGTAATAATAGCCTATAGTTTTCTTTGGGACTCTATTAAATTTGTACCTTACTCTATTGATCGTTTTTTATTTATCTTATTAAGCAGGGTGCCACCTGGTTAAAAACTATATTTCATGACAGGCTAATATAAAAAATATATCCTAATTACTTAATTCTTATCCGAGTTGGTCATTCCATCAATCCTAGCGCGAGCGTTTCGGATGAACTCCTTCCTTTGCTCGTCTGTACGGTCAAGGCGAGGCACGTCCGCGCCCTTCTGCACCGCAGCCCGCCTGCCGATCTCATCAACCCACTTCTTGAGAGCTGGGAACTCAGATAGATCGATCTCCAGTAATTCAGGACTGCGGATGACCCACGTGTAGCTGGCGATGTCGGCGATTGTGTACTTGGAGCCTGCAAGGTAAGGGCTTTCCTTCAGACGGTATTCTAGGACCGAGTAAAGGCGCTTGGTCTCGTCAATGTACCGCTTGATGCCGTAGTCAGATCGGACACTAGCGGCAAGTCGGAAGTGGTTTGCTTGGCCTATAATAATAGTTAGATAAGCTCGAGATCTCCATTATCTCTTGCTAACATACCCTGCATGGGACCAATGCCGCCCACCTGGAACATCAGCCAGGATACCTGCTCCGTGTACTCCGGAGTGCCGGGCGCATAGCTGATCTTGCGGTCGGTGTCGTATTTATCGGCGAGGTAAAGCATAATGGAGCAGCTCTCGAAAACGCGCTGTGAACCGTCGACAAGGGCAGGGATGCGGCCATTAGGGTTAATTTTCAAGAACCACCTATTTTTTGATCGTCGTTAGCAGGACGGCTTCTGATGCGGATTCCGAGGATATCTTACTCCTCCTTCTGAATGTTGGTTCCAATATCGATCGGCTCAGTCTTGTAGGGCAGGCAGAGCTCCTCCAGGGTGATGGAGGCCTTCACGCCGTTTGCAGTGGCCCAGGTATAGAGGGTTATGTCAGGCGAGATGGTGGAGGAGGTGCACATGGTGGATGGGAGAGTAGAGGGTTGCGAGGTAGGTTTGAATAAGCTGGCGCTGAGGGTACCAGCGAGCATTACTAGAGAGCGCAGGGGGAATCATATAGCCCGCGACTTCGTAGTATTGAGCTTTCTATCCCCGCGGTTTCCGGAGATTAATCTATCAGCTACATTACTCCAATCATCAGTGATCTGATTTTACCTTAACTATTTTCTGGACAGTGATTACTCGTCCCCATTTTAGCACCCCAGGTGTCCTGGAACCACGCTGCTGCCGACTGCCGAGACAAGGCTTGGTCGCTTGGTCGGGAGTATCCGTATACACTGCCTCACAAGCGGCCCGGCGCCCAAGCCCTCTCACTGCCGGCTGATAGCTCCCGCATGGACGAGTTGGACCGTCTAGCTGCTGAAATTTGTAAAACCACAGACCATGTCGACATCCTGTTTGCCAATGCCGGCGCAGACTGGGGCAAAAAGTTCGATACCCACCCCGAGAAGATGTTCTCGAAGGTTATGGATCTGAATGTGAAGAGTGTATTCTACATCATCCCGAGGTAAGTTTCTAGCTTGGACTGAGCATGTATCTATGAGGAACCCTATGTAAGCTGGCCTAGACTCACTCCTCTCCTGGCCACACCCAACGATCCATCGCGTGTCATCAGGATGAGGTACGAAACCAGACGCCTTTTGGCCTATTTCGGGGGGTGCCCACCTTCCACACTGGATATACAACTATACAAGTCAATATGTTGGTGGCAAACTCCGACACGAACCTGTGGAGCACCGCGTTTCAATTACACCTAGTTCGGTTTGTCAGCTAATGACGAGCATGTCTTCCCATGCCGACTCCAACAGAGCCGAGCACAGCCGACCAGAAGGTTTGATGGCTGTAAATACGGGACTTCACAGTAGCTAGATCCGATGTCATGGCTGCCGCATCTTTCTATGATCCTACGGAATCCACTTCCACGAACACGGTGACGCCTAAATACCATCTACTCCAATAAGATACACCGCAGTTGCCTCACCCGCTTGGCCTGTATCTATTAAAAGCCTTGGCCCCCGAGGTTTTCTGCCATAGCTGGCTCGAAGTACACCATGTCTATTATTGTTTAACTCTGAAATAATTTTTATTCGGTGTTCACTCGACAGAACTATACCTATATCAACGTTTATAATCTACTATATACCCTGTCTCTGTTCAATACTATACTCTATACTCTATACCCCTTAAGTTACTATTACCAGTGTCCTAGTCTACTCTTCAAGGTTACCTTACTCTACAACGAACCACCATCTACCATGGCTGTAAGTATAGCTGCTCAGCTCGCTCACCCTTCTGTCCGGCACTTCTCCGGCTATCGGCCGCGCCCCCGTAGCCGCACGGCTCGCGCGGTTGCCATGAGCTACCTCATATCCGGTGTGGTAATCCCTTTCATCCCGCCTGCGCTTGAAACCCTGCGGCAGAAGAACTCGGAATTCCCAGACAGCAAAAAGTGGGTACCCCGGTGGCATTCCGCATGCATGCCATTCGACCTGCAGCATGCCATGCGGGATCCATGACACTAACACGATATAGGCCTCACCCCCCTCTCTGCTTTCACGCACGCTAGGACAGAACTCATTATATCGGCGGCATCTCTTTAATATTAAACCTGTCAATGGTAGTTTGACTTTTCTTTTGTTATTTTATAAATAGGCTCTGATCCGATATCATGCATTCGATCGAGCGGTTTTGGGATTTTGCCACTGCACCAATCAACCCTCCTTGGAGTGATAAATCCTCCGGTTGTCAACTTAGTTACTATGATTATTGATCCCTATTCTTTGCGGTGTTCAGCTCCCGAGCCCGGTTGTTTGGTCAGGAGTATCTGTGGCTGGCTGTGGCCCACTTAACCTTTCGGCCAAGGTGGGCCAAAAGGACGGGCCGAACGGCTAAGGCCGACCACACTATCAGAGTAAGCTATCACTATAAGCTGCAAGTTCAAGCAAGGCCAGTATAATGCTTGGCGCTGTAAGCCGTAATGGAAGCCAAGGGAAACAAGCAAAACTACTTTTTGGTGAATGTGACTGCCAACATATAAGAACCTCGGTGTCACAGACATACACATTCTGTCTATTTTACATGAAAGCTTCTCGGGAACTTCTCCCCTTCCCCGGCCACATTCGCCAGATTAGACGTTAGCTCTTCCCAGATCCTTAAGACAAGGAGCAACGAAAATATCACCCCGGATGATGCCGCGAGAAGTGTGGTAACTAACCACCAGCCAAAGAATCACAACCATGACAGAGAGTATCTAGCCTTCGTTAGTATTCATCATTGCTATCATTAAAAAAAAAAAAATCTTACTGTCCCAAGCACTGAAAAAAAGCGCGAAGGCAACTCCTGGCCTATGGTGCAGGTGGAAGTGGTAAACACTCCCAATGGGAAGGTCAAAGCCCACCATCCCATGTTGAAAGGGAATTTCCTCGACTTGATCAACGTCGCAACTGCAAAGGAGAGCCAAACCAGGCCAAAGGCCCATAGTAAGATTCCGATCAAAACTCCGACGCTATAGAATATTGCACCGGTTGAAGCACTCAGGGTACTCGTCTTTGGAAAAATTGTCAGGGCACTTTTTCCAAGTTGTTGGATACTATAAAATTCCGTCAGAAGATAAGATGGATAACCCTTATTTTCAGGCCGAATTACCCGAAACTACCCTGTCCAAGTGGACCCAGGGGGAGAAACACGCTTACAAGCATTCCTTTCGGTGGAAGCTTGTGAAACGTCAGGCGTTGCAAATATATACCCATGATCATCATCGCGAGAGGTACACCGATTCCCCAGAGAATATAGCTTGCCAGGATAGTAGCAAGGGCAAGTTGTGCGTCCGGCAAAACGTCTGCAACAATGGAACCCGACGCCGCCGCCACAACACACGAGACGACTGGCAGAAGCCAAGCAGCAGTCATAGAGGAAAGGTCGAGTCCATTCTTCCTCGTTGTTCTGTGAATTTGGCGTTAACAGAGAAGCAAACCCAAATAGGGAGAGACCAATACAGTAGAAACGGTATTCCTATAGCAACCAGGACCGATACCACTGCATCGAAAACCCACACTGCCCAAATGAAATAGGCTGCACCATCACCCCAGCGCGATACACAAACAAAGCAGAACATATTGATTATTGTGGCAAGCCCCATTGGGAACGTACCCAGAAAGAGTGATTGAACTGGATGAGTGACCATAACCCTGAAGATTTCCGGATACAAGATGTAGCGCAGGAGAGTAACAGCCAGAAAGACTGTGAAATACGCCACGTTCAAGACGAAAATGATGATGGAGAGGTAGTAAAGCCACTGTCCGTTGTATGGGAGAGTGTTGAGGAGGATTGACACGATTCCTGTTCCCATATTCACGGAGAACCAGCTTGCGTTGCAGTTAGTATCTGATTCTAAAGCATCGTCTCTTGTGACTCACGCTGGCGTAAAATTCCGGACAACCTTGCGCCAACCGACATCGTGTTTCGATCTCTCGAAAGTCTCTGGGATTTCTGCTGTTGGCATCTCTTTCTGATCGGCAACCTGTTGAGTTTCTGGGACTATCGAGGCGACCTGGTGGAGCATGGAAGCATGGGCCATATTGAGTTTTCAACATCAATCAATGGTAGGCAGTGATAGAGGTGAGAGGAAGTGGGAGGTAAGGGTTAAAAAGCCTGAGCAGAACCGAATCCAAAGCCGGCTATCCTACAATGTCGGCCGAAAGATAATCTACGAGAAAGAGATGTGAAGGCAGAGTATGGTACCAGTGGAACGCCGGTACCTACGGCACACCCGGCCGCCGACAGCCCGCTCTTTGAGGATATGTGCCGGCTCATCCCACCGAACCAATGGGGATGCTCAATGGTACGAATCTTCCAATACACAATTGGTTCAGCTGAGCTGGGTGCTTACCGAATATCCACGACCTGTCTGGATTCTAGACCTGCCAGGAAGGATTTCACATTTTAATCAGACACTGAAGACCAGGGGCATCAAGTGGCCTTGAGCGGAGAACCTTAGGAAAGCTGTCGACCGATCTGGCCGATTTCAGGGAAATGATTACCCAGAGTAACCTTACAGAGACAGTGCTTTTTTGAATGTACGTGAGTTATTTCTTGTCTTTCTGAATTCAGGTGTCTAGGATAGGCATGCTTTAGCCAACCCTATACCGAACCCCAAAACTTACTTTCATAAGCATAACCCCGTCAACTTCGGGCGAAAGGGGAGATTTCAAACAAGGAAGATATTTTTTAAAATGCAGTAATATTCACCAAGATAGTTGAATTTCTCATCAAATTCTGAGACTCTGGCTTGATACATACATGACTCGGCAGCTGCCAATGGCTTTCTCAGAATTTAGCGAAGCTTTGAGTAGATGACTTCACGGCCGTCGGTCCCAGACACCATTTGGCAAAGACGCTACCATCCTCAATAATAAGTCTGATGAAAATAGCCCTTTCTGCTTTCCTTTCACTTCACAGCGTGTATTTAAATCCGGGTAGCTCTTCCAGAACGATAGCTCCAGCGGCGGCCATATTGTTGAGGGCATGCATTCGTAGCATTAGAGCTATTGCAATGGCCATGGTGATAAAGCTTGCCCTAAATGACGAAAGTAACAGTCAATACTCAAATGAAAGCATTGAAGTGGGGATGGGAGCATTTACACAATAGAGGCTTGAATTCCAGGGCGATAGGTAGGCGCGTCCTGAGAACGAAATACCAAAGAACCGACGACACCACCAATTCCACCACCCATGAGGAGCAAAGCGTTGCAGAAGGAGCGTTTCCATTTACCGCGGATATTATTGGCCTGCCAGGCCAAGTCCGTTGGAATAGTTGCGTTGCAACCTGCAGTGACAAGAACCACCCCAAAGTATTGCACCCCTGGAGATGCAACCCAGCCAAGAAGGCACAGACCAATAATAGACAGAACTGAATTACATATAATGATGGGTCCACGGATGCGGTATTTGTCGCCGAGCCAGGCGGTAAAATACATCCAGATACCCGCCGCGACATATGGGGGAGTCGACAATCCTTGTGCCGCGGTCACTCCATACTTGAGTTTAGATTCAAGAATAATAGGCAGGAAAAATGCAATGGAGTAAGAAACGCAAGTCGATAGTCTGTTGATTTCACAGTCAGCAGGGAACAGGCCAGTCATAGTACAGAAAAGAAAACAACAACTCACAAAAACATCATAGGGTAAGTAAAGGCTTTCCAATATTTGGCGGGACGTAGGAAATCACGAAGGTTGAACTCGATTTGTTCAGCGGCATCCGCACGGTCAGCATCTATATGGCGGATTATGAATGCCTCCTCCTCCTGTGTCAAGAACATCCAGCATTTGTGAGAGCCTAGGGGGTACTCAACAAGCAATAGCCAACCGATGATAGCGGCAGCAAAATTGAGGACCCCTTCCATTAAAAAGATGTATCTCCAGCCAGCAAGGCCACTCAATCCATCCATCTGCATGAACCCGCAGGCCAGAACTGGTCCGAGGGCGGATATAAAAATGCTTATGAAGTAGCTGATCGAGAACCGCTTATGCACATCGTATCGGGTATACCAAGAAGATAACAAAGGAAGGAGTGCTGCAAACAAGCCGGATTCAAATGCCCCGAGTAAGGCCCGAATAATCATGAGGTGCCACCATTTTTCGACGAATGCCGCGCCCTTTTCCAGTTAGCGACGGAGGAGAGGCGTGTGTGACATCTTACCACCAGAAGTACACCCCAGCACAGTGCGGCGCCACTGGAGAAATATCTAGGGCTGACATGTTGCGCAATAGCATTAACCGGCAATTGTACCAGCACATAAGGTATGAAAAATATCAAGAGCACAAGTGACTGCAATCTGATCAGTATCTGGCCCCAGAACACAGAAGACTAACCGTACATATCTTGAGCCGCTCTGTAGACCTAGATCCTCCGTCATTCTGTGGATTTATCATTAGTCGGCCAATTGTATGGTCCAAGTAATAGTATACAAATAAAGGGTGCATACCCAGCAATGGAAGTTGAGCCAAGATTGGTCCTGTCCATAAGACACATGCCCATGAGAAGCCCCAACCCAGTCACAAGTCGACGGTCGACCTTGTGAATGATCCTTTTCTGTTCGTCCTCGGTAAACTCTTCCACACATTTGGAATCGGTTGGGATCGCAACTCCCTGCTCAACAGCGGCATCGTCAACATTCTCGATAAATTCTTCAACGTTCTCCAGTTCTGTGCCTTTGATAGCCATGTTTCTCGCGTAAAGGTACCAGCACTGTTATCCGTATCTGTTAGCACGGACACCTGGTCGGTTTTGGCTCGGCAGGTTTAGAGGTTTCTTTTGCAGTGAGGAGGCGATGGCAAGGAGCTGAGGGTTGGGACTCAATGTTGTTTATGAAATGCCGCCAATCCAGGGAACGGAAGCCGGGGTGATTGCCCAGAAAATCCGGGGAAGCCGCCTGAAAGGAGTGGGCCCGTTGGAGTAGTCCAAGACTGTGTGCTAAGAGCGTAGTCGAGAATGCTCTAGCGCGTCATACCGTAGGTATTCGTAAACTTGCCGACTACCGAGAACGGGTTTGTCCTTGATCAATTGTCGCCTAATTCTTCGCGGAGGAGCCTGTCCGACTGTTTCTCATCTCGCTGTTCCCCGCTTGAGCGCATCTTAGCCACGGCCCAGTCTCGGTCTACCACTGTCCGGTGCGTAGCCACGGTTTGAACACTGGCAGTCATGGCCTGATAAATTCAGGGGAAAATTGAATGTTGGTTGTCATTATCTGACAGAAACATGAGGCTATATACATACATGAGTCCAAGTTGATTGTAAATAAACTTGATTCTTGTGTAGACACCGTGGAATTAATTCAGATGCTGCAACTTTGCTTCCAGTGGAACAAGCCTCATATAAGGACACTTACACATACACACCCTGCCATACTTGACATAAAACTAAATTCAATTTGATCCTTGAGTTACCCTTAATTTGTTGGCTGTCATAAACATCTATTCCGATGCATTCCTGCGAAAGCCAAGCTGCTGAGCCATCATATCCTGCACCATGGCCTCGAACGAGCGCCATTGAATCCCAAGCTCCGTCTCCGCTTTAGCCGTATTGACTGGGCTCGTAATGCCTTGGGCATCCTCGGTGATGACCGCTCCAGCATCTGGGTAGAGCTTTTGCACAAACCGCGCAACCTCTGGCACGGTACCATTCTTCCCAGCAAGCAGGTATTTCGAGCCGTCCACTATCTTCGGATCCAACGCTCTGATATGCGCTTCAGCCACATCTTGAACATGTACTGCCGTCATATATCCCGTCGGGGTACCTTCCATGATGAATCCCCATAGAGCCTCGTTGGAGCCTCCCCTGATTCCCTCGGCGGATGTTTGCATAAGATTCTCGCCATACACAAATGCTGGGTGCAGCGTGACCAAGGCGTACTGCGGCTTGGCTGTTCGCCAGAAGTCCCAGGTTGCAGCGTTTGCGAGCAGCTTAGAAGCCCTATACAGTTGGAAGGCTGTTGCAGCCGGGTTCTCAGGGACCTCGAAGCTTCCATTTTCATCCACTGAGAAGTCCCAGTCATTGTCCTCTGAAAAGGTGTCAATACCATGCCGATGTGGAATCAAGGAAAGAATACGGCTTACCTTGGATAACTCCACCATTTGGAACACCAGCCAATGGAACAAAAGCAGCCAGGGATGAGGTAATAACAACCTTCTTGATGCTCGGTACCTGGGCCGCCGCTTTCAGCAAGGCAGTCGTCCCTTTCACCGCTGGAGTGAAGTACGCCTCCTTGTCGGTGCCACGAGGAAGAGGGGATGCAAGGTGGAGCACAAACTCCACACCGTCCAGCTTGTCACTGAATGCCAGCTCATCGGTGAGATCTGGAATGGTAATAAATTCGACTTGCTTGCTATACTTTGACAACACTGTCTGCAGTCGGTCCGATGGCCTGCGAAGACAAACTCGAAGTTGATATCCGGCCTTTAGAGCTTCCAAGGCAGCGGCGCTGCCAATAAGGCCAGACGCCCCAGTCATGAAGATTAATCCCTTAGACATATTGTTCTTTTGGCTTCCTTGGTTCTTGATCACGGAAAAGAGGGGCTGGTGTGCTCTCTTTTATAGTCCATTTTTGAATTTGTCATCTACAGTTCAGCTTTAGAATAAACTCCGACGTCGGGTAAAACAGTGCCTCCCAGTATGTAACATTAAAGAGAGCTTGGATGATATCTACGTATATCCGACGGTGATAAAATAACCAAGGCGACAAATAACTAAACAGCCTCGTTCTCTATACCGTGCCGTTCTGCTTGTCTTTCGTACATATTGTTTACAGTGCCTTTAGGTATCTTTATGCACCACAAATAGGAACCCCAATTTCCCTTGATGGATTCGTTCATAATTTTGCAGAGCTTTTCGATCTACAGAGAGACTGGTAGCCGTGTAACTGTCCGATCGTGTTTCATTTGGCCCTGGAAAATCCGGTACTGCTGTCTCGGTGGCCTTCGGCTTTCGGTATGGCGGCGGTAGTACTGACATAACGGCCAATCACTCTCGATCTTTCACTATATACCCGCCCCCAACATTTCTCTCGGTAGGTGTCGGCGTTCGGGACATGGACAGGCTTATGTTCGGGTGTCATTTTCTCGGCCCCTATACCGAAGCCCGTTAGCGTCTGATCGTATGGCGCATCCTCTAGTGTTCCAGTCTCCAGCAACACTCAAAGGACTAAACTTTCTAATGGTGGGGATGTCTACTTTCGCAATGTGGGACAACAGGAGGAGGAAATGTACGTGTGCGTATTCATCCAAACGTGGTTGAGATCAAACATGGCCAGTAACCGAGACGACATATATCGGGATAGAAATGCCGGTAGATTCGATGACATAGGGTATAAAACGAACATCTTTCCTCCGTTTCGATTACTACGGTTTCAAGATTCTAAATCTTCTGAATAACGAGTACATTCCTCTCTACCGCTATGACTCTTTCTGTTACCACCGAGACCGCAGTCCCTGCTGCAGAAGGCCGTGGACGAGTGCCTTTGAAGCTAAGTGGTGCTCTGGATGCTTATGAGTCTTTTGATGTCACACCAGTCATTGGACGCGAGTTTCCCAACGCAAGCGTAAAGGACTTCCTGTGTGCTCCGAACTCTGATGAACTGCTTCGAGATCTTGCCATTACTAGTCAGTCCTCGCCTCTCATAATAATTCCAGGCCAATAACTAATAACCCTATTCCAGTTTCCCAGCGCGGAGTAGTCTTCTTCCGGAAGCAGGATGATCTGACTGACAGCTTGCAAAAAGAACTCGCGCAGCGACTTGGACAGCTGTCGGGAAAGCCAAAGACATCTGGATTACATATTCACCCAGTTGCCAACTCACGCCGAAAGGTAAGCGTCAAGGATGACGAGATCAGCGTGATCAACTCGCAGGAGGGGAAAAAGCTGTACAAATCGCGTGTTACCCGGCACCAGACCGCCAGAAAGGAGTGGCATAGCGACATTACTTTTGAACCCATTCCGAGCGACTTTACAATGTTGCGTTTGACCGTTCTCCCAAGGACTGGCGGTGGTAAGCATTAATCCTCTTTCTCTTATGATCTTGTAGAGCTCATGCATTAGTCCAGATACTCTGTGGGCTTCGGGATACGAGGTATATGACCGGCTCTCACCACCTTACCAGAAATTCCTGGAAGGGTTGACTGCAACGTTTTCGCAGCCCCAATTCAACCAATTTGCGAAGGATAGCGGCTTCGAGGTTTTCAAGGGCCCTCGCGGTGCCCCTGAGAATTTCGGGGAAGAGCTGCGTGCTGAGCACCCAGTGATCCGCACCAACCCTGTTACAGGATGGAAGAGTGTCTTTGCCGTCGGCACTCATGTCGAGAAAATCAACGGGCTGACCGATGAAGAGAGTAAACATCTCTCCGACTGGTTCGTAAACTTGATCATGGAGAATCATGATCTGCAAGTGCGCTTCCGTTGGCAAAACCCGAATGATCTCGGTATGTTGTCTAGTGTTCATGTTTGCAATCCGCTTATAGCTGACATCTGTGATAGCGATCTGGGATAACCGGTCCACATATCACGCAGCGACCTGGGACTACGAAGATGTTGGTCCACGGGCTGGTCACCGCGCTGTCAGTCTAGGAGAAGTGCCGTTTTATGACCCAAATAGCACTGGAAGACGCGAAGCACTGGAGAAAGGCGAATAAACAATCATCACCGTTCATCCTCTATTGACGCCATCACCAAGATTGTCTATGCCTGGTTCTTTCGTTTCATGTCTTAGCATTCCATCACGGTTTTCTCTCGTTAAATTCAAATACAATCGTGCTTCACTTTCATAATTCAAAGTAGTGTACATGGACTCAGAGCCCCTCGTAAGTTACGATTTCAATGAGCGTTTCGTCATATTATTCATCCAGCAAATTCAGGGTAATCGCCTTGGGTCGAATGCACTGCATAGTAACTGGGTGCGCGCATAGTCAAATAAATATTCGAGCGCAGACTGCGCACCTCAAGGGCAAATATCCAATTGGCAGAGCTAAACACCGAGGTTGTCAGAACGAAGATGTAGCTACTCTTCCTCAGGGATAGTAATAGGGAAGATACCCCGTCCTTTTTCACGGACTGAGCAGCAGCTCGTCTGGATACGGGAACAGTCAAAGGTCTGTGGCCAGAGCATTAATACTATTCTAAAATCCGCTGTGATGCCACAAACAAGCATGATGGTCACGGCAACTTCATCTCCATCATGGAAGGAACAGTACGCGTACAAACCCCAGCACGACTACACTCCACCAGGAGATTAGATCGTCTTCCACGATTGATGCGAGTTGTACTGTATACCCAGTGGGTCAGTCTTGGCGACATAGGCACCGAGAGGGCAGTAATCGGTTGGATCTGCTGGTTATCGTCGGTTGTTCCACGGTGGGCCTCGACTGCCGGACACAGCATGCGATCTGCAAGCCGGAATGATAGTCGTAGCCGAGACAGTAACGCCGAGTGTGGAAATTCTGGCGTCGGCTCGTTCGGTGGACTCGGTTGACTCGGCGTTAAGCAATGCGGCGTGAGATGGCGGCGGGGTTGGCTGCCCATCTTTGCCAGTGAGTCTTGCAAGGTCTGTTCCTAAGTTTGATGATGATTAAAAATCGACATACCATCATCCGCTTTCACCCCTGCAGCGCTACTATACTTGCACAAAGAGAAGACAGATATATAAACGGTTATCGCATTACTGCTTCCCTACGAACCACACTGCTCGCCATATCCAAGACACAATGGCACCATTCGGCAAAATCTGGTCTTACATTCCTAGCCCCCGGGTCATGAGGGTGCGTCCCGCATGCTTGCTTCCCCCCAATGCCTGCTAATCTACGCCCCCAACAGATCCAGGCGGCAGCCAACCTCAACGGCCTGGAGCTGGCCTTCCCGGACTTCGTCATGCGCGAGACTAACCGCACCCCTGAATTCCTGTCCAAGTTCCCATTCGGCAAGGTGCCCACGTTCGAGGGCGCCGACGGCCTCAACCTGTTCGAGACGGATGCCATTGCCGAGTATGTGGCGCTGAGTGGCCCGGCCGCCGAGCAGCTGATGGGCAGCACGCTTGTCGAGCGGGTTACGATCCGGCAGTGGATCTGCTTTGCACATGGTGAAGTTATGGAGAACGTGGTGCAGCTGGCCTTGTGGCGTCGGGGGGCGAAACCCTACAACGAGGCCACGGAGAACGACGCCCTGGAGCGCCTGGCCCGCTCGCTCGCCTTTCTCGACTCCCACCTGAAGGATCGCACGTGGTTGTGCAGCGAGGACAAGATCAGCATGGCCGATATCACACTCGCCTCTGCGCTGGCCTGGGGCTTCTCCATGGGCATCGACGCCGAGATGCGCGCTAAGTGCCCGGTCACCGTCGCCTGGTATGAACGCGTGATTGCTGTTGATGGAGTCAAGCAGGCTTTTGGCGAGACCAAGTTCATCGAGAAGCGTCAGGTCCCTCAGAACTAGATTATTCGATAGAGTACAGATTCTGCACATGAATAACACAAGAAATTCAGCCTGCATCATAAAGATGCTTTGTATTACCAAACTAAGGAAATCATAAACAAACGGCATGATTTGGAAGTTTAATTATATTATGAAGGTTATTATAGTATTAGTATATTTCGTTTAATATTAGTCGGCGGTATCCGTAACTTATACTTATAGCCTAGTTTTACCAACTATAGCTTTGGATCTTAATAGCCAGGATATCAACCAGGCTGCTATATTTAGTTTTAAAGCTGATCTTAATTTAGTAGGTAAAGAGGTCTCTTGGCCTGTATCATTCTATCTTGGACAGCTCTGCTCTGAATATCCGGCCCAGCTGAGGTTTTTGTAAATTCGGATTCTACTAATGTTCAGGGCAAGACCTTCCGGTGTACCGTTGAATCTTATATTAATTACTAAGATAATAGACGGCTTCCGGATTCACCTCTGTGAATCAACCTCCAAGACTACCTTCCATAATGCTTCCAACCTTGAAAGTAGTCATTCGCTTCTTTCAACTCATCGAAAGAAACGGCTTCTTCCTATCTCTAACTTCCACTCTCATAAGCGATGCATATTTGTCGGTACCCGTGCCCTCGGCATAGGGGAGCAGATAGCTGGGTTACCTACTTGCTCCTCCACCTATCCAGGAAGCATCCTTCTACTACAGTCCCCGTGAAATTAAGCCCACGCCCCGACAATAGACATGCAAAAGGCCCCAAAGAACACGAGAAGGCAGGCACACACTCTCCGTCTTCCACGAAGGATGCGCCAGCTCTCGTCGCTGAGGAAGTCCTCGGACATCAGCTCTACGAGGGACGCGAATACCAAAAGCCCCGCGGAAATAGCATTCATGATGCCAACCACTAGCAGGCCTATTTCTGAATCAGGGCTGTAGAGCGTATGGGTTGCGAGCCCAATAGCTTGGCCGATCGGAGTACTGTATATGTCAGTATATCAACGCCGGGAGAAGAGATATCATGCACGTACGTGCAGCCATATGCCAATGACATGAGCCAGGGCTGAAGTTGCTTTTCCGACCAGGGTAGTGAGGCAATCCGGGAACCCAGTGCAAGTCCTTCGAATGTTTCTGGACGATTCGGTCAAAGGTCAATAGCAGGTAACAGGAGAGAAACAGAAGAAACTTACGGTGGAAAACAATAGCAATCAACAGGACCACAAACTCCTTTCCAATGGATACACTGAGTGACATGCCGATAAACACACTGTGAAACAGAATACCCATTTCAAGCAGATAAACCTGCATCGTTTCTTTCTTTTGCTTTTGCTCTGGGGATAACTCGAAATGAGAGCCATGGTGCTCCAGGTCTGGTTGGTTTGTCCCGTTTCCCTTCTCCTGGTGGGTTTGCATCTCAGGCGCAGATGCGACTCGAACCATGTCTTCATTGCCTTCACTCATATTGTTAATGGTCCTGCTAATACTAGAAGACCTTCCAACCAGGGGGCCCATATCCCGAACATGAGGCCGGAAGTCTGATCCTGGCAATTGCGAGCTTTGTGCTCCACCGGGCCGATCAATCTGCGTCCCCGTGGCTCCTTCATCAATACGCGGCGAGTGTCGCTGGATGGACAACTGGTTCCCACCATGACAGATACTTTGAGCTGGACTGAATACCATTTCAATCACGGTGATGAAGAAAACGCCAGCCAATGCGATGGCGCCCGGCATAGCTGGGTAGTCACTTGTCCAGAAGTTGGACAGACACGGATTGTTCAGCGACTCAAAAGCGGTCGGAAGAAGATGAACAAATGCGGTGGCAATCAGCACACCAGTTCCAAAGTGGCGGACAAAGAAGAGAAATGCCCCGGGGATACGCAGTCGTGTGAACCTAGTTGCAAGCAAAGGGAATGCACATGCAATTGTTGATGTTCCCAGGATAATGAACAAGGCAGCGATATGCAGGCCTAGGTCATAGGAGTCACTGCGGACACCACCAGAAACACAGCTTGATCGTTTAACTGGCTCGGGATAGTCCTGATCAAGGAGGGTGACTGGTGGCAGGCTCTGAGACAGATGTTTGCTCAGACTGTCGCGGGAGATCAGTGCTGAAACGCAGAGCACCGAGAGCAGCCATAGACCCAAGTCCTTGATTCTTTGCCAGGATGAAATATCGGTTTTGATGTTTTGGGGAGCGAGGCGTCCTGTTAATTGCCTAAGTATTGGTCGACAGATAGCTAGTTGAGTTGTTCATACCTAAGGACGCCTCGCACCCCCTTTTGGGCCCCTTGCTAGGAATCGGTTCCTCCCGCGGATGATGCATCCAATGATCCCCTTGCCATGATGCTTTTTCCCCCTCTTCGTCCTTTTTCTCGCGTGCATTCGAGATACCATTGAGGTCTTGGCGGGTCGTCAAGTCAGGGGCAAGAGTGGGCGGGTTCTGATTCCACTCATCGTGCAGCAGGGTGTCGTCGGTTCGCGATGGGCAGTTCATGTTGTCGACGCGGTGTGAGATGTTGGCCTGAAGAAACACCGGATGATGGCCTTATATTTATATTCCACAAGGCAGCGACAATCTAAGGACTTGGCATTACGTGGGACCTGATCCAGCTTGCTGAAAGTGGACCCTAAGTTGCTGTCATAATTCGCTCTGCACGTTCCGAGGCCGATCACCGCGGATTCTCTTATTGGCTTTCGGATTCTCTGGAATCGGCAAGAGTGTGTGTTCTATTTTAATTTTAAGGGGTTGCTTGGTCGCGTGCTTTCGGGCATTTCGAAGCACATTCTCAACGCCAAAACTTGAGCGATGGTGATAAGGCCTTTCTAGCTGAGAGTATTTTATATAATAGACATGCTTGATGCTGTAGTAGATAATGTACTTTTAGGCGGAGTTCACTAGCGTTTTAAGTATTCTTTTCCCTGGTGGCTTTATTGGTCGAATACTGGATAAGGGAATAGCGCTTGTGTTTCGTTGTAATTATATACAATTGCCTTCAGCTCACAGGGCTTGGCCTGGATATCCGACATCAACTTCAACTTCGGTAATGAGCAGCCTCGACACCAGAGGCAGAAGCTTGAGTGAAGGCAGGAATATATATCTTCCTCACAGTGTTCTTTGTCGTATGATATGCTATCCTAATGTAAGGGGTTCTGGATTTCCTCTGTTGCTTGCATTATGTTGTATATGAGAGTAGCGGTGAGGTTTGCAGAATATCTCGTAGCTTGTCTCCGTCCTCCAAAATGACCTCCAAATCAATTTGGGACCTTTAGTCCCGTGTGCTAGTTTACTATATCTTACTAAGTAAAGCTTACCTCCATTTCCCGTGTATTAGTGTAGGATCGCTAGATTTCATCAATCAGACTTTTAAAAATATCCGTGTTGTTTATGCATAGAATAGAATTGTAACGCACGACCAAGGATCTAACAACTCCTCAACAATAAATTTAATCAGGAGGAATGTAGGGTTATTGTGAATGATAAAAGGCCTTTTTTATAGTAGTTAGGACAATACTAATAACCAACAGGCGCCGTCTTACGTGATCAGGCATCCTCGCCTTTCTGCTGACTGCTTCGTGTTTTCTGTGTACGGACAAGTTCTGTGTCAGGTTCTGGTCCAGGTTCTGTTCCCTTTGAAACCCCAAGGCTAGAGCCATCGAAATGGCCAAATGCCCTATTTTCAGCCTTCCACGAGAAATCCACGACGTCATTATCGACTACCTCGGCCCCCCAGAGCATCTCCATCTGCGAGCAGTATGCCAATCCTTCCGCGAACTCATCCCCCCACTTTGCATCCAGCAGCTCCTGCAAGTCGAAGTCTCGGATTTCGGGCTCGCAAAAGACCTATACACATGCCGAGACTGCATGCGGCTACGCCCAAGGGCAAAGTTCGCAGACAACATGGTCAAGAAGAAGAAAGCGAAAGGGTGTGCGGAAGCAGGGAAACGATTCTGCGTGGAATGCGGCACAAGCCCAAATGCAAACTCTCCTCTTCCTGCAACGGCGCGCTATACCAGAGGCTGTCACGTCGTCATCTTAGGAGAGCACCATGTCGTCTGCTATCCTTGCGGGAGATTCGGTCTTGGCTGGGGGGAGAGGGGCGTTTACATGGATGAATGCCGTGATTGTCAGCTCCAGGAGAGGTTTTTGGAACGGTGGACTGAGGCTGAAGCGCACAAGGCACGACAGAAGAGGCTTGCGTAAAGAAGAACAAAAGACCGTGAGACTCCATACGTACTTGATTCTCTCAATAGTTAGGCATGTTGTTAAGCTAATCATTATCGCATAATAACTTCTACCAAGCATCCTGTCTAGATAGTTTTGTCGATTTCCTGACTATTTATCGGATCTATAATATATATCAGGAGTATGAAGGCTATATAACAGAGGAATATCAGTACACCTTCAACGGTGATCAACAACCGGCCTCGCCAAGCTTGCAGGATATATTCACTTGAGTGGCTATAAGTTATATATCTAGGACAAGATCCTAAATATGGGATACTCATCTCCCTCCTCCACAGGCACAATATTGAATGAAACATACGAGTCAATATTCTCCGGCTCCAGCGCCACCATCGCCAGCGCAGCATTCTTCTGTCTCGTGCTTACGCGGAAGCTCCCCTTTGGCAGGTGAAGCTCGCGCTCACTGCTCTCCGTCGTCGCCGTCACGCGAATCACGCCTTCGTAGTAGGAGGCATCGATCTCGGCGGAAGTGATAGTCAGCGCCTCGACGGCCCCGACGAACGGCTTATCCAGCGTTTCGACTTCACAGCCCGCGACTCGAAGGCGCTCGGCGAGGTCGGCCCAGGCCACGGGGATCAGATAGGCCTCCGGACGGGAGCGAGTGAGATTAGCGAAGGAAGGGGTCGTGGATGCGAAGCGGACGGACGGGTGGACGACACTACCATTCTTCCTGTCGACCATCGTGAAGGGGCGAATCTCCGTCTTACTGTAGTCCGTGACGACGATATCGTCGCCGGATCCGATGAACCCCTCAATGCCGTCCTCGACGGTCGTGAAGACCTTCTCGGCATTATCGGCAGCAGTCTGGACAATACTACCCAGCATGGTGAGACCGGCAGCAGTGCGACGCTGGAACTCTTGATCGGCAATCCCAATGCCGCGCATCTCTAGAAGGAAGACGACGGCTTGGGTCAAGCCCATTGCGTTGCGACCAATCTTGCCGTCCGTGCCAGCCTCGGCGAAGTCGGCGACGATTGAAGAATTCGATACAGAAGAGCCGGTCACGTATGGCTCGGCGCGGAGGCCAGCGGCTTTCATATCGTCGGCAATGTTGTTGGCGAAGAGCTCCTCGGAGAGCCTGCGGATCCCCTCGTTGATATTGAGGTTTTTCGCCGCGGAGAACAGACCGTCTGAACCGGGGACGTACTCCCCCCCGCCATAAGACGTACTCGCAGTGTACTCGTGCATGTCGACGATAACATGCGGGTTGAAACTGTTCATGAGCTGTTTGATATCACGCGTCTGCTGGCTAGCAAGCTTGATATGGTCACGGTTCGGGTCGAGGTTGGTGGCGAGAGTACGCTGGAAGTAGAACACGCCGTCGGGGTTATACCGCGGGAGAATGACGAGCTCGAGCTTGTCGAGAATTGAGGCAGCCCACTCGGCGTCGTCGTCGAATTTGCCTAGCAGGGCTTGTGTGGTCTCGTCGCCGGCGGGCTCATTGCCATGCACAGCGCCCTGGATCCACACGCGCACCTTGCCTGACGAGTCGCCGCGGCGGATGGAGCTGCTGCGCCTGGAGGAGAGGTGGATGTAGGGAAACGAGCGGTGCTCTTGCGAGGTGAAGTTGGCGGTGCCATAGGTCATGTAGTCGTTGCGTCCGGCTAGTTGCTCGAGGAATTCCTCTATCATGTCTCAGTCAGGTTCAATGACCCAGAGGACATCCTCAATGGTAGACCTACCAATATCGCCTTGCGAAGACGGTCCCTGAGTGCCATTGGTGAATCCAGGAAGTCGGATATCCGGTGTCAGGAAGGCCGGAGACAAGAGCTGAATATCGTCGATGTTCTCGAAAGCACCAGCAACTGTTTCAGAGTCCTTTGTGACCGGAACATGGTTGTATCCGTACGTAACAGCGCTTGCGACAGAGGCAAGGCCGAGAAAGAGACCCGTGGAGGCAATTGCTCCCAGCTTGACGTGAATTGGAACCATTTCTGCGGACCTCTTCATGCAAGACAGGCAGGGATGGGGCAGAAGAGAGACAGAATAACAGCAGATCTTCCTCCATTTTGTACTCCTACCGTTGCATTGGAACAGCACTCCAAATTGCCTTGACTTCTTCCCCCTCATCTTATTTCTTGGCCTCCCCGCTGCGTGTCTACTTGGCGTAGATAGCTGAGCCACTTATATCCAGACAACCGGCGTATCTCCTCCAAGCCAAGCTCCAGTCTCCCCACTTACTATCGCACAAAGTAACTTGGAGTAGGACGATCGCCTGCGTGCCTTTGATAGTAATCTCGCTACCATAAACTAAACCGTCATGCGGCAATAAGCCATGTCGTCTATTCTTGACTCTGGCACAGAACCATTCTGGACGGTCGCTGTAGGATTTGAGCCCCGCAAGCCAGCTGAATTCGGCATTGCCATGTCCAGACAGCTTATAGAGGCATGGGAATGAGACTCAAATAAGTAGGGTCAGTAGTTAGGCAATCGTTATTCATTATCTTTTGTTGGATCATTGTAACTATTTCGGGTTTATCTAGAGTTATAACGCAGGTAATAAAATCAGATATAAATGTCAGGCATGCCTGCCAAGCGCCTGTACATAGCGGCGCATAACACTATTATAGCATATATACCACGCGGCTAATAGACTATCTAATATATATCCCAGGTTCCCGGGCCTTGTCGCTACTGGGTAATATCAACTCTGTCACGCCGGCCCGCCGCGGACTCGCACTCCGCTACCAAGAATCGGCCCCCTAGCGGCGAACGGTGATTAAGTTTCAGCTTCCTGTTTGTTGCAAACTCGATGTTGAAAATAGAGACGTTATACCCCAGAAAGGCCGGGAGGGGTATTCGCCGGTACAATAATAGCAATTGATGGGTCCAGGACTGGAGACGATAGGGTGAGATCACGCCGCAAGCATCGGCCGAAATATTTAAACCGAGTGTCGATAGAGAGACACATCCACCTCGGCCGGGCTTCTCGGTGATGTTCAAGGCGAGGTAGAAATCCTGACGGCTCCGGCTTCTATGCTACTGTCTAAGCAATGTAGCAACTCGCCTACCTACCGCACTACTTTAAGAACGTCAAAATGCCCACTCCGGGGCTTTGATGCGCAGATTCCAACACCTCGAAACGGACGTACTTCCAAAGCTATCAACTACAAAGACTTGGTCATGTCTGTACAAAGTATTTGCAATATGACTGTAACAACGACCGCAAGCAGTGACAATAAGCTCGACTTTTCAACCTTCTCCAACATAATTGATGGACAACGCAGCTACACTGAGTCCACCCGATGCGGCACTAATCCCGCCACCAATGAAAAGCTTTTCCCCTGTCCTGTATCTACCCACGAGGACGTCGAAAATGCAATAGAAATAGCCAAATCGGCCTTCAAGACATGGAGAAAGACCTCTATTAAGCACCGAAAGGAGCAACTGGGGGCCTGCGCTGCTGCTCTAATTGAGCACAAGGCGGAATTTGCCAGGCTACTCACAATCGAGCAGGGAAAGCCGGTATGCTATACTTACACCCTTCTTAACCTGCTATATGCTAATGATAATGCAGACCATGTTCGCGGAACAGGAAGTCGACTTTGGTGCCCATTGGCTGGCCGGGACCTGTGAGCTTGACCTTCCCGAGGAAGTAGTGGAAGACAGTTCCGAGAAATATATACAAACAAGATATGTGCCACTTGGAGTAGTGGTTGGCATTGTTCCATGGAACTGTATGTGGAATTCGCGATCTTGTAACGTTGGATAGCACAGCTTGTCTAACCTACTTCTAGTTCCCATCATGCTGCTATGCGGTAAATTGGCGCCGGCGGTGATGACCGGCAACACCATCATTATCAAACCCTCGCCATTCACTCCGTATTGCGGTATCAAGATTGTGGAACTGGCACAACGGTTCTTCCCCCCGGGTGTCATTCAGGTGCTGAGCGGCGATGATAGCCTTGGCCCTTGGTTAACGGCACATCCCGGGGTTGACAAGATCAGCTTTACTGGGTCAACAGCTACTGGAAAGAAAGTCATGGAGAGCGCAAGCAAAAATCTAACGCGAATTACACTCGAGCTGTATGTTTCGATTAATGTTCTCTTTCCCAGGAGATTTGTTTCTAACGTATCATACAGTGGTGGGAACGATGCCGCGATTGTCTGCTCTGATGTCAACGTGGAGGAAACGGTCATCCAGGTGGCGAATGCAGCCTTTTTGAATTCTGGGCAAATATGCATTGCGATTAAACGAATTTACGTCCACAAAGATATATATGCGCATTTCCGGGACGCCTTTGTCAAATACGTGTCGGCGTTGAAGATTGGCAATGGCTTGGAGGCAGGGACGTTCCTGGGGCCAGTACAGAACAAATTACAGTATGACCGTGTTGGATTATTCCTGGATGATATTCAGAGGCGGAAGCAGGCCATTGCCACCGGTGGAAGCGTTGTTGGAACAGCAACGGACGGCTTGTTCGTTCATCCCACAGTTATTGATAATCCTCCGGATGACAGTAAAATTGTCGTGGAGGAGCCCTTTGGACCTATTGTTCCATTGTTGGAATGGTCAGATGTTGACGAGGTTATCGACCGAGCGAACACCAGCAATATGGGCCTAGGATCCTCCGTTTGGACAAATGATCAAACCCTGGCCCAGAGAATCGCGGAAGATGTGGAGGTAGGCAGTGTGTGGACCAACGAGCATCTGGCTATTCGACCCACGGCTGCCTTTGGGGGCCACAAGAAGAGTGGAATTGGAGCTGCGTGGGGGTTGGATGGCCTGAGGGCGTACTGCAACACACAGACCCTTTACTTTCGCAGGGCCAGTGCTTAGTGATTTAAACGTGGTTTTATGCTTCCTACTCAGGGCAGTGCATGGTTCTCTTGTGCAATGAAACGCCGATTATAACCGCGGTCCTTCCGAAACAGCCCAGCCACTCATAGGATCATGTCAGATGTTAGCATACCCGTAAAATTCATTCCATTGTAACTGAAGAAACCCTGCAATTCACAAAGGGGGTCCCCCTGTTGGGCGCTGGGCCGGGACATTGTCCCAATCGATCCAGTAAACACGCAAAACTATATGCTGCTGGTGCGGTTGAATATGCCGGGAGTTGCCGTGATGACATCGGCCGGACTCGCTCGGCCAATTGCTCATGCTCAGAGAGTTAAAAACAAATAGCTCCTGGGGAACTAGTGCTAATTTACATTAATATAAACCACCCAAGAAAGACTTTGAAGTTATGGATTTGCTGGCTGACTCCCTTTGGGTGACTGACCCTGAATCTGGAAGTTGGGGTGCAGTGAGAACACTGGGAAAAGAATACTAAATAATCTACCCCGGATGGCATGCGGCAAAAGAATGAGGTCCAGGTATGTATTTAGAATTTTATTTTATAGTCGATTTACAAGAGCGCTTACACCACTTATTGATAACGGCAACTCCTATACACTGTTGAAAGCAACCTTCCAGGACGATTCAAACAAACTCCCGATATCTAAATCCTCATTTGCAGAAGTCCGGAGTTGTGAGCGGGTGAATCCAGCCTCTGATATGCACTCATTTTCTTGAAGTTCAGCTGACATTTCATTTGTGTCAGGGCTTCTAAAATCAACACTAGGGCCGAACAATTGAGATGTTGTGCGTATGTTCATGTTCTGCAGTATTGTATGGACCTTTCTGCTAATATGGCTTACAGGATGGTTGAACGTTCCATCGCGGAATGGTCGAAATAATGGTCGGAGAGTGGTTAGGCTTGCAGCTGTTATGACAATGCCAGTTTCGATGACAGATAATAGCAATATCTGAGTAGCACCATCTAAACCACTTCGTTTAGCATAAGCTACCAAGGTGTGACGAGGTGTACTATCAGATACTTACACAATAAGTCCGCGCTTTTGAATTCAGGGACGAATTGAATGCGAATCAGGACAGCGGTGCTCGCCCTGGCGGTTGTTCCGATCAGTAAAGTATCAGCACCTTTATAAAGTAATATTCGAAAACTTACAAGCAGCCTAGGCCCAAGAGAGCTGCTACGCCAATCTTGGTCAGAAGACTCTTTCGTAGGTTCCAAACAATTGCAATAGGTAGAATTCCAAAGGTAAAATCGCACGCAGCAGTAAAGGCACTATATATATATGAAATATATATAATGACTGTAGTATTTAAACAGCCCCCATCTTGCTTAGGATTCCAAAAGTAGGAGACAGGATAGCATTGTAGGAGTAAGATAAACCATGTCATAAACCCAACAACAAGTGTGAATATAATAACTAGGAATAAGATAATCCTGTGTGATCTTTCAACTGTTACCCGAAGTATTGTGATAGCAATTGATATCTTCCCGGTTATACAAGTCAATATATAAATCACCTCGCAAAGCCAGAAGTACTGTATTATAGTTAGTGGCTGTATTCCATGGTTTGACACGGTGGCTGATACCAATAGTGCTTTGGGGATGTCGGGAACATATATATCTTTATTCTTCTTTCCAATACCATATGTCGCTCCGATAATAGCACATGTTGAAAGGGAAATATTTAATCCCTAAAAACAAGTTAGATTTCCAGTCACACTGTTGCGGGAAATCTCATACCATTGCGAACACTATCAAGCCATCATCCCATGCAAAAGCCTTTATTAGTCTTAAACGGACGAAGCATCGCAGGCCGACTGACACAAGCGAAAGGAACAACATCACGATTGTCACGATGAATAAATTTTTGCTTCTATCCGTCAGGTCCATCATCGTGCTATCGAAGGAAGGAACTTTTCGACAGGGTTCAATTGGAAATGTCTGTCTGCGCCTGCGTTTTTGAGCTCCTGCCATGACAACACACGAGGAGAGAAAACAAATTTAAAGCGTTGAAAGGGGTGCGTGAATGAGGGGAAGGAAACATTCCCATGGTAGAACCATGGGTGTTGCCAATGGTTGTAAGAAACGAGAAAGTATATTTATGCCGCCTGCTGCCATTTTGGTAGCCTCCACTGAGCATCTCCGTGGAGTTCCGTTGGGTTCTGCATCAATTGATTTTCTTTATTTTTTTTTTCTCTGGAAATACAACCTCTACCCCCGTGATTGCTCCTAGAAAACCGATTTCTTCCTCGGCATCATGTTGTGGTCAACAATAGCGGGCTATAGCAGCCTCGTTCAGGCGGGGTTCGGTATAAACAGACAATGAGATACTGGGTGAATTTTGGCCGCGGATCTTGGGTTCAGACACGGGCTTCCGTGCTTAAACTCCGATAAAACTGAAAAACGAAAAGGCGTGATGAAGTATTTCAACTACACTGTCCCCTCGTCGCAGTGAGAGAGTCATTCACCAACCCACTGCAGGGAATTATCGATTTCCACCACAACAGCAACAAAATGGTCTTTGGATTTGGGGGCTCGCAGACCCCCTGGGAAAGGGTGGATGATGCGATAGAAGGTCTTATTCAAGCAGCTCGTGAGTTATATACATCTATCTGCCTCTTATCTCGAATGGCCTTGTTCATTCCCTCTCTGTCCAGGGTCCCTCCATAAGGCGGTCGAACCGGATCCCGCCAATATGGGCCTCATTGGAGCTGGATCTATCGGTGGCAAAGCAGAGTCAGCTCGACAGGCTATTAACAAATCCGAAAAGACTCTAGCTGCCTGTGCAGCAGCTGAACCTGATGGCAAACTACAGAAGGCACAGGTTGAGCGCGTCTTACAACAGGTAGAGGAAAATATTTCCCTTCTGTTGGATGTCCTCCAACGAATGAGTGCGGTCCATTATGCTCGCTTTTGCGAGCTTGGGATGGGTCTTCCCACCATCGTAAAGGTCGCACTGGGGTGGATTGAATCCTCGACCAAACTCTGGATAGGGACTCTTGAGCGGGTTAACAAGACTTCTGAACTTGTCCCGCGGATCCAATCCATTCGAGATCAGCTTTTGACGGCTGAGGCCGCGGCGTTGGATGTTTACAAGGGGATCGAGGTGTGAAGAATAGGCTGTATCTTAGTACTCTTGCTCTAGCAAGATAACACACGTCGCCTATTTTAATATATTCCGCTGTGGATTCTATGATATTTCTTAACACTCTTCTTGTCTCATAACTTGCCTTGGAAGGCAATCATCACAATGCATGCACTTAGTGTATCGTCCGCTTACGGCACACTATCGACCGTGGACAACCCGAAGAATTCTCGGAGTATGCACAATTACAAGCATCCCATGTGGTAATAGAACTCCCCGGTCTCCAACTGAAGGGGCAATGGCAAGATACTCGTCACACAAACGAACCCCTCTTGGTGCTCCGGCCGAGGTGGAAATTCGGGCGGAATCCATTCGGGCCAACCCACAATGGCAGGGAAGACAAGGACTTTGGCCTTCTTAGTACAGTGTTGGGAATCGCTACGTCCGTATGAACTAGCACTTAACCACACGAATAGGAAGATCTGATTCGTTGGATCTAGCAGCGATCCTTCAATAAAGACACCCGAAGTAGGGGTCAGCCCACTAACTAAAATAGCAAACACAAAACATACGAAATATCTAACTCTGACCGAGCGGACGTTGACCAATAGTGAGCTCAGTTCGAAGGGAATCCTAGCGGTATCCAAAGGTCGACAGATAGCTATCGAGAACAGACGTTGAAGAAAGCAGATTATGAATCAATCCAAAAAGGTGAGGCACTGAAGCCACGGGACTATATACAAGAAACTTACAAAGTTCTTACCCAGCCTTGTAGTATTACTCCCACAGCTGCGTGGGCGAGGGTTGCGGAAATATACTGGCACTCCCCGATCCAAAATCAAATTCAAAGGCATCGAGCGACACCTGCAGACCTAGATCTGCATGATCATATCTCATAGGACCCTCGGGGTTCCCCAAAGGATCGACCATATTGGATTCCGCTACGGATGACCCGTTGGAGTCTTGGTCATTCAAGTCGTCGGGCGGGTCCCACTGGTAAAGTGCATCGCTGTCTCTATTAGAGCCGCACCTGTCACGCATATCGCCGATGCTAATTTGGTAAAGTGGAAGACGTGTAGCCCTCAGTACGACAGGGAGCTCCGAATCTTCGGGGTAGCGTCCCATAGACAGTGAAAGGTCAATAGTGTGGGTCAGTCGGAAGTAAAGGGCAGGTTGCTGGAGAAGCATATTTCCCCAATTGCTGGTGGCCGGGACAAAATCGGGAATATTCGAGGGGAGCTGGAGGGCTTCGCACGAAGAAGCATATTTCGGAGTCAAGCCATCATCACCGTGGGTCAGATAGGATTGCTCTTTCGGGCTCGAGCCGCCGCCTGTAACGGAATCGACAACCGCTCGTATGAAGAGCCAAACCTCATCTGTACCATCATATTGTGCTTGCAGCCCTTCCATCGCCTGCATGTAGATGTTGAGTTGGCCTTGCCGCTGCGCTATTTGGGATGGTGTGGTAGAAAGCTTCACGTCGACGATGTGCAGCACCAATGGCACCGCTGCAAAAGCCACACTGGAAATATGTCTTAGTGGTGAATATATCGTTGCACATATCTGTCACACTTACACGCTTATTGGAAGATACCTTGCAAGCTTCAGCTGGATAAGCTCCTTAAGGCCTTCGGTGATCTTTGCTGCAGCGTCTTCCAGCTGTACTATGCTCTGAGGTAACTGGTTATCCTTGAACCCAAGCCCAGGCAGTCCCGCGGTATAGATCAGTGCTTCGTGCTGGTACAAGGCCAGTCGGGCGGAGCTAGACATGATAGATTAGTATCGTTATAACACAATATTGTCTGCCAGGGAAAAGGACGTACTGATAATATATATACATCAGGTTAGTGTATAGAATAAGGGATTCACTGGTACCCATAATACTAGCTGGTGTTGGGAACATCACGACTGCCCTCTCGAACCAAGCCTGCAGGGCATGCTTGCACGACTGGATGCGGTCGAGTCTCTGCTGAAGCTTCGATGGACTCAGGGATGAAATATCCATTGGTTTGTTTGATGGGTAAATAGTCAGAATCACGTCTCCAAGGGGTCCTGCGAGGTCACAGAGCATGATAAACAGTCGGACCAATAGTCTCTTGGTCTCATTATCATAGACTCGGGAGTCATTTATCTCATCGCGAAAGTCATCATCTGTCAATGCCATACCCTTCAGGTCACCGTCATCAAAGGATATGTGCAATTTCCGCCGCACGCCAAGAGGGAGAATGCGGTCCCGGATAATACAGCACCACCACAGCCGTTTTAACGCATTGTTCTCTAATGAATTAGCCGGAGTGAGGTGAGCCAGATGCGCCCCTTTGTCTTCCGCCAGCTGGATGGCTGTTGCTAGCCAGAGAGAATTAACTCTTTTACGGTCGCGCATTGAGGCATTATATGAGAGCAGCAGTGCCCCCTGAGCATTTGCAATGGAGTCTGATTCCCCGCCAAAGTCAAATAACAGCTAAATATGAGTCAGTTCCAGGTCTTTGATGGTATCAGTATGGGATACACGTACCTTGGCACGCCGGTAGTATGTTGCCCTTGCACTCCGTGTGGATTCAAAGCCCAGAGATCGGATGGTTGCAGGAAGCAGAAACTAGAGCGAGTCAGCCAGCCCAGCCAGTGGAGAAACAGGGCTATCCGTACACTGCATGACACGAAGAGAATTGCTTGAAACACAAACAGGGATAAACATGGAGTGCTTCGTGGCAAGTTGCCGCTTGTAGAATACATTTTCCAGAAGGCGGACTCGTCAAGGAGTGGTAGGCCGGAATGGACATGGAGGAAATATTCGCGGATGAATTGGTCCACTGCCTGTCGACCGGGGATCTTGAAACATCCTTGCGAGTCTAGGAAGCGGACGTCTTGTTCGGACATGAGAGAAAGATCGGCTTTGAGGAAAGGATAATACGAATAAATCACATGGGTATCTGCAGTGGACTTCGGTCCAACATCTGGTAATGTAGAGCTCTGTGCTGGAACTGCTGACATTTCGGGCGCTGTTAGGGTTGGGCCTGAGCCAGCTCGACTTGTATGGATAGGATGACATACCTAAAGAGAAAATAGAAGGACTGGCATATTTTGTTTGACTAGGACGACTCCGATTAGCTCTATCACTGTCATTATGCGCCAGGTCTTTGCCGTTGGCGGATGTACTGGACGGGCCCTGGATTGACGGCCTTGGCTGCGATCCATCGTCGATTGACTTGTGCGGAATGTCCCCTGGGGCGGCGTTGTCGTCATTCGAAATACATCGTTTCTTGGAAGAATGACTAGCGACGACATTCAGCTGAGGGCCATTGGAGATCCAGGACTGTCGTTTGCTCACTATTTGGTCGGTCTCGCTTTCACCTCACACGGGCGTCCATCGAGAGCGCAGTTTGTGCATTGCCCCTGGCGATGTACGGCATCACAGCGCACCTTTCGAGCCCGGCAGGCTAAACAGGCCTTTGTCGCTCGCGGGCGCGCAGCGCCATAAACGGTGCCGTCCAAGGTGCTGTCTTTCATGATGCCGAATGGAACCAGGCCACAGTGCTAAGGTTGGGAAGCTGTAAAGTGCAGGGCTGGTCGGTAATAACTAATAAATCTACAATTTTGGCACCCTAGGACTCCCCCGCGGGGCAGCTTGCGCACGGGGAATCGCGGGGGTGCGGGGTGAGCCAAAGGACTAATGTTAATTTGATGGATTGACACTGGATAGCTCAAGTCCCCACCTCTTTGATCTGGTCAATTCGGGCCTTGGTCCACACGAGAAGTACTCGGAGGGGGCTACCAGATTAATGGTGCCGGACATTCAACTGTTACTGTCAAAAGCATCGTCGGGTGACATCGGAAGGACATACAACTCTACTGTCGCCATGAGGGGTACTCTACAAGAAACTGCAGACCATTTTCTCGGTGAATTGGTGTCATGGTACCATGCTCTTCAGAAACTAGGGGGAAAGATATTGATCAACTATGTATAAAAAAGGGAAATGCCCGCGATCCCTCGGCGCACTCGGCCCAAATCCTAATTTCTGCCGCGGCCGAAATCCAACCCCCCACAAGATTGCTTCAAACGGTGCTGGATGGGCTGGTCATCGCCACTCCGCCTTGTTCCGCCACTAAAGATGCGCTGCTCGCTGCTTGTCGTGCTGATCCTTGAGCATGCGGCGGATGATCTTCCCTGACGGCGACTTGGGGATGGTGTCTGTGAACACAACTCCCCCGCTGAGCCTTTTGTGACTAGAGAGTCTCTTTTCCATGAACGCCAGGATTGACTCCGCTGTAACATCATCTCCGCTTCGAACGATATGGGCTTGTGGGTGCTCCCCACCATTGCTGTTCCCTGTTAGCATGACCCCAGAAGGAGCGCCAGAACGAGGGAGATATTATATACCGTTCTACGCGAATTACCGCGCAGTCCTGGACGCCTGGGCACTCTAGTAGACATCCTTCAATTTCTGACGGGGCCACTTGGAATCCGTTGACCTTGATCAATTCCTATATCCACGCTGTCAGCACAGTACTATTCCCATGATATCGAGGCGGACCCGACCTTCTTGCGGTCGACAATGCTTACCAGCCCATCTGGCTGGATAGTAACAATATCACCGGTTTTGAGCCACCCGTCGTCTGTCCACGCGTCATGGGTCGCCACTTCATTTCTATAGTATCCTTTGAAGATGTTTGGGCCGCGAATCAGCGCCTCGCCTTCCTCATCATAGCCTGCCTCCTCGCCGTTGTCCTTAACAACCTTGATCTGCATGTTCGGGGTTATGTAGCCAACACCTCTGTGCGATGGGTCGAACTCATCAGGTGCGAAAAGGGTGACTGCCATAGTAGCCTCAGTCATGCCCCATCCCTGCCTGCAACGCGCCTTATTTATGCTGAAGATCTCCTCTATCTTTGCAGAGGTCTCAGGGCTTAGAGGTGCCGCGCCACAGAGTAGGTACTTCACACTCGAAATATCATGTTCAGATAGATTCGGCGTCTTGGTGAGCATTACAGCAACGGGGGGGACAAGGAATAAAAATGTAATACCGAAGCGTTGAATACTGTCGAGCAGCAACCGCAGGTCAAATTTCTCCATGATGACTGTGCTGCATCCTCGCCGCACATTGATGACGCTAAACGTTAAAAGGCCAACTGCATATATGGTGAGAACCCTGATGCTCTGATATCGGGCCACAGGAATGGAACACGTACTAGCATGGTATAACGGGACGTAGGCGCAATGGATATCCCCGGTAGCAAATGTTGGGTCGGACTGTCTTGTTCTGGACACTCGATCCAGATGCAGTGTTTGCTCCGAGTTGGCTACCAGGTTACGATGTGTGATAACACATGCTTTTGGCCGGCCTGTTGTTCCGCTGCTGAAATTAAGCACTGCAGGCCTGTGAAGGGTTCAGCTTTGCTTCAATACTTTCTAACCAGGAAGTGGCTACCTCTGCGAAAGTACCTCGAAATCACTCAGACGTTCCCACTGAAGTCTCCCGTGGTTGAGTAAAGACCTAATGGATTGGGGGTCTTTCTCATCATCGATAAGAAAAACAGATGTTCTTGGGATTCCAACTGACTTTGCAGCTCGCACCGCCAGCCGCAGCCGTTCACTGTCCGTAAATACACATTTGGCGCCGGAAACATTAAGCTGATGGATGAGCTCTGGAAGCTATTTTTTAGCCAAGCCTGGAGAATAACAAGCTGGTCGGACCATGTACCTGTCTCAGTATATCTTGGATTGGCGCCAGTGAAGATACCGCCAGCGCAAATTGCACCCAGGGTGATGACAGGATACCAGACCTAAATGCAGGCCGTGAGCATCCGCTAGGGAGCCTTCACTCCTTTGAGTACCCACAGAGTTATTTGAAATCGCTAAAACAACATCATTGTTTTTCACTCCGGCCACTTTCCATAAACCGCCTGCGAGTCTGCACACAAGGTCCTGCAGCTGGAGCTTGCTGATTGTCCATTCCGGGTTCTCTGCGCTAATGTACAGGGCCTTATCTTCAGTCGGCTCAGGTGTATCTAAAACAATAGGTTCTGTTTAGCATTATCACATAAGGGTCGAATGGTGGCGGCTCATACCAAACAAGTAGGTCAAAACATCAACTAAAGGAATGTCTATTTGGTACCGAGAAGAAAACACCATTGTGAATGAGGCTAGTCAGATGTTACAAACTTTTGGCCTCAACGGTTAGCCATCCGTGAAGTAGAAAGGTCTTAAAAACAAAGCACACTGCCACCTTTACAATATTAGTATGTGGTCGGTGGTGGCCCTCGGGCCAAATCTGCGGGACCGAGCCAACATCCCGAGGCCTAATGCTAGGAATCCCGTATCATTACCAAACTAGTTACCTTCTGTTCATTTAGGAACCTTACGGTATAGGACAAAGCCGTCTGTTAACCTTGTTCCGTTCCCGGATCTCTAGCAACGTGGCGGCACACCCTCCCTTTGATGTCCATCGACAGAGCATCGGCCATAATATAGGTGTGCCAGGCGGAAGGATTACGCGAATGGTCAGTCACTGTGTGTTCCAACTGCCGCAGGCAACGAGCAACGATTGATATAGGCTGATTCTGGTTTCGACTGCCGAAGGTCAAATTGGTTCAGTAGTGTCCATGATTATCGGCCTAACGGATTTAACGCGGACATCTTAGGTCTGATTTCACACATATTCCCTTCCCGTTAGCGCTCAAATATACTATCGTACAATGCGATATTAAGAATGTTACATTCAGGAGTAGCAAGTATCTCGGCGCCTTTCTTCATCAAGGTCCCCTTGAGCTCGAATTATCAACCCATAAATTATCATTAATGTATTATTGATTATAATACCACCGAGCGATCATGCCCGCCGGTAGGCAGTAACACACCTAAGAACCAGGTTTTCCTGGGTACAGAGTATCGGCGAGTGCTACCAGTGATTCCATTATTTCATCCTGCCTATTCTGGGCTTCGTCCCCTAAAATGTCTCGAACATGTTTATTCCTTTTCAGGCCTGCAGCCAGACCTTCCCGGGTGCCCCTATTGGAGTCACCCGGGCGAACAGTGACATCGTCATCCTTGGTGCTACTTGGGCGAACCGAGCGTCTGTCATCGGTGCTGTTCCTACCAGAAGCATTTGCCAGAGTAGCCATGAGGCTTTTATTCAGTTCCAGGTGATGAATCGTGTTCTTCACCAGATCAACTACGCCAATATTCGCAGTGAGGGTGAGATCGCGTAACACATCCGTGTAATACGGCACATATTTCCCGTTGCAGTGGATCGAACTAGTCGCAGCGTCGAGGCTCAAGTTTCCAGCTTTCAGGGCCGGGCCCTGTGTTTTGAGAACCTCGGGTAAGTTCTTCAGCAGGCTGGATATAGACAGCACGCCCCTGAGCGGGAACGTGTTGGTGCCAGGCCGAAGAGTCACATCTGTAAGTGTGGCATTGCCGATGAGAAGATCTCCGCTCCTAATATCCAGGACGAGAGTACCCACTTCGAGGGTGAGGACGGTCGGGTTTGGAAGCGTCGCATTGCCAATGAGGTTTGTACCGTCCGATTCCGCGGGGAAAAGCAGGGTGCTATCGGAGATGAAGAAGCCGTCGAATCTATTCAAAACTACCATTTGTCAACAGGGATGCAGATGAATATAGGCTGTCCAGAAAACCTACCTGGGGCAGTGATGTCCTTGTCTATAGTGACATGGCACTTCAAAACCCCGAGATACCCATTAGTCACTCCCTTTAGCGATAACGTCATTTTCTCCTGGAAGACAACATGTCTGACAAAGGTCTCCCAGGCGGTCATGTTGAGGATTGGCGCGAGTTGGTCATAGGCGCCCAGAGTGTAGTTGCTTTTGACCGTTTGCCCTGCAATGGCAACTGTTGCATACGCATCATCTGACCCATACTCGCGGTCGAACAGGCTCAGGGTGACGGGTTCAATTAGGACAGGTAAGATGATCTTCAAGTCTATCTTAGCCTCGAGGGTTAAGGCCACCGATGATGGGTTTGGCTGAGCCACTACCGCGTTTATCAAGACGAGGTCTGACTTGTTGATGACTAGCTGCGCGACAGCAGGAATGACGACTAGGAAGCTGTGGCTGAATTAGAGCTGCTTCGATATCTCAGCAGATGTAATATAATACATACAACACAGGCAGAAAGATGACCAAGAAGATAACCCCAGCCAAATACCATATCCAGCGACGCTTGAAATGGCTGCGGGCTTTCTCTGCGCTTGTTGACGGCGGCAGTATGCCACCCTCCGCATAGACAGATCCCTCTTCGGCGTTCTCGTCGGCCTCCTTGCCGGGTGAAGACTCCTGATGAGCGTCTGAAACATTTTTCTTCTGATTTCCGGACATAGTGACGTGTTGGCCTGGTCCTAATTTCTTAAGAACAACACCGGACGGAAATTCCCATGTAGATAAGCTATCCGTAACGCCCTGCGATCTAGCTGCTTGCCCTGATGGAAGACAGCCCCGAGGATGCTTTCCCCGAGATCGCAGATCCCATCGACCGAGAAAACGCGGGGAGGCACAATGTGGAGATAGCGCACGTATACATCAGCCAGCCAGCTAAATCTTAATTTCGGCAAGAGAAAGGGGTCCCTAATAGGAAGGGAAAGCTGGCAGTTCCTACTCAAGTTACACCTGACCATCACTTGCCTCATACTAGCGCCGCCGGTATTTGATGTATGCCAGTGATATCCGCGGGCCTCGGAATCTTAGTATGGCCACGCCGTGGTAAGCTAGAAAGTATCTCCGAGCTGGGGAGCTTGTTGTTGTCGGGGTATCTGGGATCAGGGTCTAACAGCGCATTGTGCGGGTTGAACCGCATAAGTCTGGAAGTTTATGGAGTATTTGTCTACGGTTCTACTTCAAGATGTACTAAGAGGGGCCAAAGTAGGGTATTAGATCGAATAAACAAGACGAAACCCAATATAAACATCATAAAGTAATACAAGGAAATGGAAACCGCGGTTTGCTTCTTAGCGGCAGAGTAGGTGATAGGGGTCCAACATCAAAATGCCGCGCAAATCAAGAATACAGGGACACTTGGCCTTCCATCCGATGGATTTGCTGAGCACCGACACATTACAGGCAGGCAGATACATGGTCATCTGCTGTTGGAAGGTTTGTTAGTATAAAAGCCTCTCGGGGCGTGCTCGTCATGCTAGAGGCGCAAGGTTAGATGCGGCGGAGTAGCACAGGGTCAACCCTGTACCATATATTGGCAGGACGGCCATAAATGCGTGGCGCTACCGTTGCTTATCAACCGACGCCCGATCGTTACTCCCACCACTGTGAAATAAGGTCTTTGAATCGAGAAACTACTAAAACTACTTTGGACCCTTTTAGCCTACCTCTCGGTAGATCACGGGATCAGTGAACTTTTATACATTTGTTATAGGAGAGGAGCGGCGCCAAGGAATTCATGGGCAAAACCGCTAATGTAGGAACCATAAGACGTAGAGAGTTCAGCCAGCGTCCACATTTCGGCGTGATCCAGTCCCTCCACCTCGAGGGCAGAGTCAAAATCGTTCCAATTAGTCGACGTGGTAGCATCCAACACCTCAGACACTGGGGGATCATGATCGCTACATTCCACCGTTTGGGCCAACACCTTGGGATCCATTTGATATTTGGCGTAGTGCTGCTCTGATGACCAAGGGAGTCGGACCCTACCAAGCGGCGGCATGGAACAAACCAGGTCAGGCAGAGAATTATACCCCGGCAAATTCCCAACAGACATGAAATGGTCGACTGTTATAGATAGTAATAGGTATCCTCTGGTATGTTGCAGAAAGGCGTCGTGCCAGTTATCAACAGTGCGTGGCTTTAATTGTAGTTCAGCCCTGGTACACTGTAGGTCTTTATTCTGCTCCCATGTCTCGATAGATCGCTGACTGGATGCTGGTAGAGCAGGAATAGAAGATTCACAGAGAAATACTTCTTCAGTTACTAGATATGCCAACTGGAGAATATCATCTGCCCGGGTACTAATAAGGTTGGCCACTTCGTACACCTGCCTTGAATATGAAAAGAGCTCCCAGATGTGATCTAGAACACGACGCCGGGTACCCATTATCTCTTCTGTTGGTGATAACTTGTAGTTGACCGCGCTTAAAACTAGAGGCATTGTAACATACCCAACCCTGGGAAATGAGCACTAGTTTAGGGCTTTTAAACAGGCATAAGACAAGATTAGAGAACATACACTGCAAGGGGAAGGCCCTGGGTCTTGTCCTTTCTGCTGAAGTACTGAAGGATAGTTATTAATTTCGTAGAGGCGTCGTATAACATGTGCCCTGTGTGTGAGAGCTGCTTCGTATAAACAGGCTCTATAAAGTCGCGATGGCTTACGATCAGAAGTGCCTCATAGTGAGCAAGGTCCATCCGGGCAGTTCTCCAAGCCATATTAGTACGGTAAGCAGCGAAGCAAAATGGAGGACAATCTGACTCACTCGTAATAAATCATCGTCAGATATACGAAATCGACTACTGCGTTCGGAGGATCCAGATTTTCGAAGAAAGAGAGTGGCAGGTTGTCTCTCCAGAGGCGCATCGATGTCCTGGTTTTCTGCAAGATAGCGAGCCTAGACTGAAAGCAATCGCGAGAAATGAATGAAGGCCATGAGAGACCGTGCGTTCCGAAAACAATTGAGACCATCTCTGTCAACAGTAAAGCAATCTGGCATTGTTCCCGAAAAATTGCAAAGAGCCTGCGCTTAGTATCAGGGCTATAGACTTGAGACCCATGGATCTCAGCCTTGAAACTCTCTTCGTCTGGTAGATCTGTGATCATTCTCAACTCGAATGATAGGACCTGAGCCTGCCGGCGGAGGGCCAGGCAAAGGCTTCTATCCCGAATAAGAATTGACCACCACAACCGGTTATGTAGCGACTGCTCTTTGCCCCTTTGTTTCTTGACGTGTCTCGCTTGCCTTTCCGAAGTCGCTGCTGTTGCTGCTTGAATAGCATGAGATAGCCAAAAGCTAGCAGATTGGAAGTCGTTCGCAGATGCGTGGAACGTTAATAATGTGGCAGTCTGGGCTCGCACTAGTGGCTCCCCGTCAGGTTGAAATTGAAAGAGAGTCTGTCTCCATTAATGTTTAGTCTTGGGGGAGTCAAGCCAGCATACCTTTGCGCGTTCATAGAAGGTATTCCAGGCAGTTCGTTTATTTTCAAAGCCACAGGCGTGAGCTGTTTCAAAGGAGATATATGGAGAACTTGCAAAAAGCATAGCTTGAAATAAAAGGAGAGACAGCTTGGACGCTGATCCATCTTGAGGGCCCTGGCGATAAAGGCCCCAGAATTCTGATTCATCAATCACGGGCGTGCAGGGCTGGATATGTAGAAAATACTGTCTCATGAACTCTTCTATTAAAAACTGTGCTGGGATTTGTAGACAGCCTCTCGCGCCCAGAAATACTCTGGCTTCCGGAGATAATATTGAGAGGCTCTTTATCTCGAGGAATGGAAACAATTCGACTGATATGTGGTTCTTCAATGTAGGTTCCGGCGAAACCCCAGCTTTATCTTGGCCATAATTCTGAGTGAGGGAAGGCGAGATGCGGCCAAGTAGGGAGGACTGCTGCCTCCCTGTGATCGTACTAGCTGCAATGTCAGGAGATACCTTTACTGGCATAAAAATTGCTCACCCTTTAGGCAGCCTCTTTTGAACCACGCATTTCTGGCCTTCCTGCCTACACCGTGTACAGGGCTGACCCAGCCTCAACGCATCACACCTAACCTTGCGCTTCTGGCATGATGAGCATGCCTTCGCAGCCCTTTGTCTGAAAAAATTCATTGGGAGTTATTAACCTTCTTTATTTTGGGATTTTTGGCGATGTTAATTGAGTGACTGGGCTGAGGGTAAACCAGCGGGTCATATAACCTAGCCGTAGGTCTTGCAAGTCGCTATTGAACGCACTTAGGCACTGTGTTCCATATAGCCCTGTTTCTAGGAGAGTACCGCGGCACCTCGGCCGGCAACTTGAGGCCTGGCGGCGCTGTTCCGAGTCCTATTCAATTTACACCGAGAACACGGGTTCGATACACTGTCGAGCATTTACGCAGCGAATATGATTGGAGTGCAAACAGATAAAATAATACTATTGTGAATGATGAGGGTAGAATTTGTGATTTGGAGACCTTATATCTTCAAGGGATACTGCAAAAAGCGTGGGTGAAGAATGACTTCGTCAAAATAGGGGACATTGTTACCATCGGGTTGGTTAGCTTGGCAACATTATCGATTGCCAGAAGATTGGCTCAATCAACCCTACAGAGGCAGTACCTGGCTGACGACTTGGTCACAGGAACTTACGGATTAAAGTTAATAGGTTCCAAATGGCCGTGTCTGGGCTGAAGGGCTGCCTTCGCAAGCATAAATTCATCCAAGACTATACAGTTATTCTTACCAAATTGTATAATATTTCTCTCCCTGTTTATTCTTCATGCTAAGGCAGGTAGCACGTACCCAGGTATAGGGGAGAACATCGACAAGCATATATCATTTACAGTAGGGATGATGCTACTCTCGAGTTAATTCTCGCCTTCATGGCAGAGAGACTCCACTCACAAGAGACTTAGAGGGGGAATTGTGTTCATCGATACCATCCCAACCAGGAGGGGCGTCTGTCTGTAGTAGGGTCGTCGCTAATTTCACCCGCGGTGGAAATATTCAAACTGCAAGCCTGTTACAGCTCAGCGTTAGTTAAACTAACTTATCTTAAGTGTTTTTAGGTAAGCAGGTGTCTACCTCTGCGAAAGTACCTCAATTTCACTTCCACTGATGCACCTCGTGATTAAGCAAAAATGCCATGGATTAGTCGTCGGAAACATTGAGTTGATGGATGAGCTCTGGCGATGATCCCTTATTGGCATCAGCAACATCCACTCAAGGAACAACAACGACTGCAGATCAGCAATAGCCATATCCAATGGCTCAACATTGATCTATTAGCTTCAATGATGCCAGTATTCTACAACGCAACCTATAATGCAGCATTGGGGCCCACAGTCAGTATACATTCATCATGTGAAGTGTCCTCCGGTTTTCGTTTGCCGTTGCTCTTGCACATGATTTTCTATTTTTCCCTCCCAGTCTCTCCAGCATTTCGGGTCTGTCTGTAGGTGAAATATTATTGTCACTGCACACTTTATCAAAGGCAGGCGTTAAATGGTTTCCATGGCCATCCACAACAAGCAATCGATATCTTACACGCCTACGGTGAGCAGTTGCAGAAGTAAAAGTTTTTTTTGAAGCCACCGGATGCCCATCTTGTTGGTGGACCAGCTGTTAGGGCTCTACTCAAGTCTCCGATCTGTTAGAAAGCTCAATCCGTCGACCTATCACTCTATATAGACTCTTCCTTTATAGATAATGATGGTTGGTATGCTGAATTGATGCATTAAATTGTTATCACCCATACTCGCGGCCCTGGCTGAAAAGCATAAGGCTTTCCAGGTACACCAGCCCTAGGGAATACTTTAGTACTTGCAATTAATCCCATTGTAAAGCTGGTTTCGTCAAAGCTAAAGATAGCTTCATCTAGTATCCCATACTCCATTCGTAGCTGGTATAGCGATATAAGCCACTCTTTAACAGCCCTAGGACCCTCGCATTTTGGCATTTTGTGGTTGTATCTTCATGAGGCTCGGCTTTTCAACTCCGGGAGTCGCCCTATCAGATTGGTGCACCAGTTCTTGCCTATAGAGGTAGAGGTAGAGTTCTCAACTGTCCAGAGGATTATCTCTGCCATTCGCCCCAAGTGTAGTTCGGGGGACATTAAGAACCTTCACTGCTTCACGTTCAGTGTGAAGTTCGCCATTTCTTAAAGCGTCTATGGCAAGTTGAAGTCTACCCCCCTGTTCAATTACATGTTGAGTCGCTGGACGTCGGTGTGGTGGCATAGTTGCTGCTCGAGTAATTACGGTTTCTCCGCATTTGCGGTGGAGAGCCACTCAATGGGGCCACTTTGATGTCATCGTCCCATCTCGGACGTATCCCGCGGTCCAAGGATCAGCCTGTTGATTATTTTTCGCCGAGGTGGAAATCCGGGCGAAAATCTGGGGAGACAAAAAAACGCGGGGACTGAACTCTATGGCAGAACGTGAATACTTAAGAAGTTCAGTTGATAAAATGTATGTCTATCAATTGTATGTCTTTTCCGTTCTTCGTCTCAAAGTTCAATTCCCATTCTGCCAAAGAACATGGCTGATACGCCGCACAAGCTCCTTCTCGCGGAAATCTGCAGGCCTTTCAACTTCAGCGTGACGGTTGCACTTCCAATACTGACTGGCCTCGTTGTGCATGGCCTGTCTCAATACCGCGAACCCCCGGCACATCTTGCCCTTGGCTTTACCATAGTCCTTGCGCCTACTGCGGCTCTTGCACTAAAGGATGCCTGGAATGTGACCATACAAGAAGCTAGCTGGGCGGTGGCCTTTATCTACACTCTATTCGCTACTAGTCTCTCATTCTCGATGGCTATATACCGTGTCTTCTTCCATCGTCTCCGTCATTTCCCAGGCCCTGTGTCATGCACACTGAGCATGTGGTCATGGGTCATCAATGATTGGAAAGGGGACCGCTTTTACCAGATTCAGAAGATGCACCAACAATCGGGAGACTACGTACGAATTGGCCCTCGCCAGATCTCCATTGCTGATCCGGACGCGCTTAAAGTGATTTACGGACCCACTGGGCCAAGTACCAAGGCAACTCGCGGCCCATGGTACGAGGCTCAGTCAATGACCCCTAATGTCTACAGTCTGCAAACACAGCCGAAGATCTCTGACCATAATGTTCGTCGTCGTGACTGGGATCCTGCCTTTAGCATCAAAGCACTCGAATCCTACCAGCCTAATATCCTTCGAAATTCAGAGCTGCTCATGCAGCAAGTCGAGCGACTATCATCCAAGGGTCTCGTGGATGTCAAGGAGGGTATGCTCTGGTTCGGCTTTGATGTTATGGGGGAACTCGGCTTTGGTCGCTCGTTTGGCACCCTGAAAGACGGAAAGACATCAGACATTGTCCACCTAGTCGAATTTGGTGTACGTGCTATTAAGACTATGGGCAATGTACCTTATCTTGCGTCTATCCTCCGCCTGCTGCCAAGCCCGCTAATCGCTTTCGAAACCTGGCTTAAAGAAGCCCTCGACTGGAGGCTGGCAAAGGCTGACATGCACGAGTCTCTTGACGCTGATGTGTTTGCGTACCTTCTTGGTGAACGAGGCAAGCATCATCGTAACCTTAATAAGGAGGAGCTCTATCAGGATTGCATGCTTATTGTGGTGGCTGGAAGCGACACAACTTCAAACGCCTTGTCGATCGTTCTGTTCGAGCTTGCTAAGAAACTCGACTTGGTCCAGCGCCTCCGCGAGGAGATCGATTGTCTGTTCCCCGACGGCGCACCCATTGATGACTTTAAAAAGCTTCGAGATGATGCGCCATTAATAAATGCATGCCTAAACGAGGCGCTCCGCCTGTGGCCTCCAGTCCCCTCCGGTTTGGACAGACACACTCCGGTCCCCTTGGCTATGCCAAAAGGTGTCGTGATTCCAGCCAACACTGTTGTTTCAACCCACTGTTTCTCCATGCACCGAGATCCGCGGAATTTCTACGAGCCCAACGAATTTATTCCGGACCGATGGATTAATGGTCCAGTGGAGTCCAAGCCTCATAATATTAAGGCCTTCTCTCCGTTTGGCTATGGGGTAACCTCTTGTGTCGGCAAGAACCTTGCCTTCATGGAAATGAGGGTGGTTCTTGCCATGTTCATACGCAGGTTTGACTTCACGATGAAGCCGGAAGACGCGGTAAGATTCAGCGGCTCCATCCGGGACCAATTTGTTTCTTGTTCTGGTGAAATGTTAATGAAAGTTTCCCCGCGGAAGCGAGTATCTGCTTGCTAAGGCCAGGCGGAAATTCCAATCCACGCCTGTACCTTGTTTACCTTGTGTCGCATGCATTGGATTTGTGACTCGGAAAGCTTTTGTGCTGTACCTGTTATGTTCGAATTCAGCTTTGCTTACAATGGCTACGTACGATTTCATACTGTCGGGATGATCAATGACACACCCTAGACTAGATGGCTTATCACGCATTAAATATCAATAACCTCACCTGCATGGACTGCATAATTCCACCCTAGCTAGTTTGTTCTATCGGCAACCACCGGACTGTTGCACACGGCAAATCAGAGGGTGAAGAAATAGATCAAGGGTGCGACCCGCAAAGGACTAAGGAGTAGGATAGGATGCAAGGACGAAGTGCCGCAGACCTGCTCAATCCCCGATTTAGCGACGCCGTCAATTCCCCCCCCGTAAAAATCCGCAGTCTCATGGCATTCTGATTGGAAGATGACCGATGTATGGGGATTCCAACTTTGCTATGTCGGCCTGGATGGCGGAATGTGACACCAAGCGGTAGAACCACAGGAAAAGCTGTACAAGACACAGAAAGATCTCGTTGAGTGTGCTATGCCCGCATATGTCGGCAGCAGCGATGGCATTGTTTGTTGGAACAGTCCCCTCGTTGACCAAAGACCTTGACAAAATTGGTACTCGGATCGGAATGGCGCTTACCATGATCAGCTTTGGCCCATTGACGGGTCCATGTGTGGCGGGAACACTGATAGCACCCACCGGAGGGGAGTATCTGGCTGCGCAGATGTGGGCAGGAGCGGCGTTGCTCGTCTCGGTCTTCGCTCTCGTTGGAGCACGACTCATCATTTTGGGACCACGGGCTCAGGCAAAGCTTTGAGACCGTAAATAATAGTACTAGATCACTTACGCAATCGATCGCTGTCCTACATGCAATACCCTCTGATCCTTAACAAGAAGGCTGTCTCCTACGCGGAAGACCTTCAGTGAAACTAGAAGAAGACGGCTATGATAATTGATGGTTTCTACTTAGGACAATGGCGCTGAGATAACCAGTACCCAACGCGTGCATACTGGGTCAAGACATGAAGCAGGCAGAGAGTATCAAACCTATGCATTCGTGTCTATCCCAAAATATCGGGCAACGTCGATCAGGCCCGAGCCGTCAACATCAATCCAATAATCGACAAATCCCTCTTCTTTAGCTTGGGCAACGCGTTCCGCATCCCAAGCCTCTTCCAAGGGGCGCGCGATGTAGATTGTCTGGAAGCCACACTTTTTGGCGGCTTGCAGGTCGTGAAGATGGGCAGCGACCAGGCAACATTGCGAAGTCTCTAATCCGAATCTGCGAGCCGCCGCATGATAGACTTCCGGTGCCGGCTTGTAAGCATTGAAATGCTCTGCACTGCTGAGGTGCTTGAATGGCAAAGAACCATGTTCCTGTGGATCTTCGAGGAGTTTGACATTGCCGTTGGATAATGTGGAGGTCGGAAACTTGGTGTTGAGCAACGCAAGGCCTTGCACACTGTCAGGGTACGGATCAAGGCGATGCCAACCAAGCGCCAAGTTTTGGAGATCGTTGTCCTTGAATAGATCCCGCAGATGCCAGTCGGAGAAGATATTGCCCAGGGAGATGCGATTGTGCTCGTCTACAGGGACAAAGGGCTTCGAAGGGTCATAAGTGCGGCCGAAGTCCATATAAGAGCGGTGCCACTCGTCAGTGATCTCGTCCCAGGTCGAAGTCGCTAAGCCGGAGACACGTCCTCGCACATCCACACCTATTTCCCGAGTTTCATCTTGCAGGGCCCTTTCTGCTGCAACCTTCAGTTGGTTCGCGATGCAAAATCTCCATTCAACGACTGTCCCCAAGACATCGAAAAATAGCATTGAAGGGGTGCCAGGTCGTGACATGTTGCAAAACCCTTAGAGCGATGGTTCGCATAAAATATACCTGGAATCTCGGAAATACTCTCGGGGGAGACAGTGGAAGAAAAGACAGACTATCCTCCCAGGCGCGGGGACCTAACGCTAAGAGATACCGTCTCGCATTGACCTCGGGACTTATTGCGCTTACATGTGGCTAGCAGGGGTCCCAATGGCCCACCAATTCACTGTCTGACAACTCTAGCTCCTCTCCGTAAGTTGACAGAAGGAGCAATTGATGTCTCCCGAGTAGGACAGACAAGCTCCGCTCGCCCGGCCACACGAGAGGAAACACTGCGGAATACAGTCGCTAGAGGGGTACATATGTCGTGGCAGGCCCGAAAGCTGCGTAAGGATAACGCATTTCTATTAGGAATCTTTACCTATCATTGCTACCTAACCGTGTCATGAGTTACTGCTGAGAGAAACCGGCGTGACCCAAAGTTGGGAGATCCATGCGACGCTTACGCTGATCTTGGCGATTGGCGATGGCGCTGGTGGGCGAAGCTGGGAGGCTGAAAGGAGCAACCGAGGCTTCCCGCAGTTCCAAAGGATTCGGGAGCCCTCGGGGCCGCATCGTCGCAGTGTCGCAGTCTCAGTCCAATCTTGCACGTTTGGCATGCAACTCGCATCGCCGCCAAGCCCTGTATCCTGGTAGCCGGGTCTCCCACGATTCAGATTGAGACGACTTCGAGTGAAATAGTCCTTGGGCGTCTTGGGGCTGCAGCCTGAAACCCCCACATGACTCCGACAGCAATGCTGCGGATATCCCACAGTGGCCTATAGTTCACGTCATGTGCCCCTCTGATGATGCTGGGGGCGTATACTCGAGTAGTACCTCGAGACAAAGCACGGCTTTATGTTCAACGGAATATCAGAAGAGAGGGCAATTTCTGTCCAGGCTGCCTCGGCAGACTTGCCCATTTCCAAGGTTCATTAAAAGTGTATCGTTCATTAATCACAATTATGACATATTGCCCAAGGCACTTGCAGCCGGATAGGTCTTTCCACATGAGTTGTTAAGCATTGACCAACAGTGGGACCGACTGTTCATTACTGTCCAATGCCCCCAAGGACGCTGCTGAGGATATCTTTGATAGCTCCATTGTCTTCCTCGAACGCGTTAATCTGCACTTGCAGCTCAAGCCGCCTCCTTTTTTTCAAAGTCCACGTATAGCGCATCCAGACCTGCCTTGACTCGCTTCCCATATGATTCACTCAGCCCCAGCGCCTGCACGACACCCCACGAACACTCATTCCCCTCAATACTGGTACCCAACTTACCGGTGACACCCGGGCCCCAAAGGAATGAAGAAAGTCATCCCGTATGTGAGAGTAAACCCCAATATCCAACAACACGGTCTGCACCTGTTCCATGCCCTCCTCACTCGCCAGCCCACAATAGCGAATCGCTAGAGCAATAGGCAAATAGAAACTGCCAAAGGCAGTTCTATGTCGCGCAATATAATCATACCGTTCCGTCGTCATATCCTCAATACCCCCAGTAGCCGCAGTCACCTTCTCACACAGCCGTCCCAGCTCCATCCGAAACGCTGCCTCATGGACGAGTTCCACGAACGCTACGTACTCAGGATAATTGCGGAATTGTCGCTGCAATGATAAAAAGATGCATGTTTTCAGCATGCATGTGTTGTTGACCGCGGTAGCCCGACACCCTCGTATTTGGACCAGCATGGCCGGCCGTTGCGGAACGCGGAGTGGGCCATGACTTCGTCCGAGACGACATAGGAGGCCTGGAAGACCTCGACCAGTCAGCCGAGGATGCTGAGGTGTGCGTGCTCTTGGGGCGTTGGAGGTCGCTGGAGAAGCTTATAGCCGGCTTTGATAAGGGTGAGGCCATGGTTGGCCTTGCTGCCTTCAGTGGATACCGTGAGACACTATGCTTGATTATCAGCGTGGTGTGCACCAGTGGCCTGAAGAGAGGGACCTACATTGAGAATGCGAGATATGTTTGCTGAGGAGTTGCCCCTCTGCTCGAGGTCTTCTCGCAGTTCGGTGAAGACTTGGGTTCGAGCTGTGGCGAGAGTCTCAAGGGCTGCCATGATGGGAGACAGGACATATAATTCAAGAAGAGTGTATGGAGAGGCAAGCTAGTGTGTGCTAATTCTATTCCGTGGGGATATATGGACGAGTCTGACAAAGAAATGTGATCCCTTCATGACGTGGCGTTGTAGGTAATGCCGCCAACTGCGTAGAAGTAATCCCAAGGGGATCACGCATTATCAGTCCACCTTGCGGAAGGGAAGCCAATATATGCAGTGAAAACGGGGAAAGATATTCCCCACTGCCAGTATGGGATGCAGCTCCACTTGGACTGAGCGAGCCAGTGCGGGAGCGACAATTGAAGGTTCCTGCCGGGTGGAATGCTTGGGTCGCTCTATCATTCCATCCCTTGTTCTTTGTAATTTTCCTGTCATCTGTACACAATCAATGCCGGCATTTCTGCGCACGTGTACCAAAATCGAATCACAACTGTCGGACGTGATCAGAGCAACGGCCCCTCTAGAGAGGTCTGTGCTGCTATCAACGCATCAGTCTGCATTGAGAAGCACGAGCCATAGGCATTGAGGAAGGTGGAGCGTAGTAGCAAGCTAAAAACCATCTGCATTATCTGCATTCTGCAGTGATTCCTGCCTGTGCTGATCATTCGTCACTGTGATTATCCATGAGTGACAGCCACTTATCTCTCATGTTTACCTCATACCGATGGCCTTCCCTGGGCATCAAAAACGAGTGCAGTTGATTGTGGGATTCGACCACACCAAACTTGCGTGAATATGCAAGCCCGATGCATATCTGTCGCAACACCTCACACCAGGGTCTCGAAGTGACTCCAATAACCAGGTCCACAGAACCCAAAGGAATACTTCGGGCTGCCCCGGAGCAAGGGTCACAGAAGCGGGGTGGTACCGGGATGTACTGCTCTCGAGCATGCCGAGGCGTGTAGCCCCATGGTGTTTAACATTGATCGCCTCGGTTTATATAATCCACCATTTTCAGCACACCATTCAACTCCGGCACTTGTACAGATCACCCATAGTCCGTATAGGGAGTTCTGCAGCTTATAGTCTTGATAAGCAACTTCTTTGTGGATATATGCTTTATCCGCTTTGGTCATATATAGCGCAAGCAAACCCCTCGGAGTGCGGTCAACATATAAAAACAGTCGGTGGTTGGATCCTCACCACTATCAGTCCACGTACAGAAGCCACCCACCCGCCGATAAGATGCAGTTACCACACCTATAAGCCTATCTATTATTTGGTGCATTTACTCCTGCTTACCCACTATGATCCGCCCAATCTTCAGGGCCTGGCACTCTACACTCTGACGGGACGGATTGGAAAATATAGAACCCAGAGTATAATATATGGACGAACCGAGCGGTACCATATACTAGTTAGCCTTACTACTGAACCATTGACTGCCTGTATAATAAGCTCCCGTCGTCTGAGTTTGATTAAATGAAGTGCTGGACAGCAAGGAAGCAGACTCTGTCAATGGCTACGTCGTTGGTCTGATTTAAGAGAGCAATAATGACGGGGTCAACTTGACTTTTGACTCATAGGTCGCTGTGATGTGCTCAGCTTCATCTAATAAAAACAATAACGCCAGTCTGATCACCCTCTTCAAGCGTGGTTTCCGTCCGCGTCATACTTGACTTCCTTTCCTGGGTTGGGAGGAGCAATCAATCCCAACTGCTGCAGAGCAGTCAAGGCTTGCTCCTCACCAATCTCGTCAACAATTTTGCCGTTTTTCAGAGTGAAGATGGTAGTTCCCGAGAAGTAAACCTCCTTGCCGGTATTGGCCCTGTCGAGTTTGCCCACCGCAAGGTCATCAAAGGCAACACCGGTGTGGTTGCCTCCACCAATCCAGCGTCCAACCACGTAGTCCCCTTCGGCGATGAGGGGGAACTTGTATGCGTGAAAGGAGATATTTGGGAACGCCTGTAGATATATAATAAGTATGTTAGACTGAGTTGACAAAATTCTCCTTGTACTTCATACCTCTCGAAACTCGAGGAGCATTTTCTTGGCTGCTTCTTTGCCCCGACGGGGACCATGCATGGGATAGTCAATGACAAATTCGTCTGCACAAACTTCGTCTACGACATTGACATTGCCCTTGCCCCAGTATTCCTCGAAGTACTTCTGGACAACTGCTTTGTTTTTGTCCTGCAAAGTGGCCATGGTGTTGGTTTTGAGGGGTAGTTGTTGTTGTGAATTCAAGAGTAAGGATTAGAGAATAGATGTTGGATATCAAACATCCAGGACGAGGTCGCAGCTGGTCGATCTTCTTATACATAAGACCCGGCGAGAGCCCTCGAGAGCTTTGCGACGAAACTGGCCAACCATATTCCGTTGCTAGCAAGCCATGACATTCACGTGGCGCCGATCTTGCTTCCCGGGGATTCGGATTGGCCAATTCCATCATAGTCTCGGGTGGCGCCCAGGCGGGAGCTTGTTGTTGTGCCTTCTCCTATTGGCCAGTTCTGCGCGCAAACTGAATAGCTGCATATGATTGGCCATAACAACAGCAACACCTCCAAGGCATAAGTTTGACGTCCTTGGGGCCATTTCCAAAACATTCTTTGTACATTACTTCTCCGTCTTACCGTGTTCCCTTATCCACTTTTCACCGCGATTTCTATCTGCAATGATTGAGTTTACTGTTTTCCAAGGCTCGGAGAGCGGGAAGATTGTTGAAGGCCGCACCCGGCGCCCTGGGGCTACAGAGAATGAAGTGCTCGTACGCATCACTCATTCTGGCCTCTGTGGCACCGACGAGCACTATAAAAATGCAAATATTGTCCTCGGGCACGAGGGTGCCGGAACAGTGGATGCCATCGGCCCAAAAGTCACCTCACTCAAGATGTAGGTCGTGCTACCTAATCAACTTTGCCGTGAATGAACTCCCCTAACGTTCTCTGACTCTCAATCTTATATCTTATATACTTGGGCTCTAGCGCTAACGCACACTCCGTTGAAATACAGTGGCGACCGCGTCGGCTGGGGCTATGGGCATGGCAGCTGCCGCAAATGCAAGTACTGCCTGCGCGGGGAAGAGCTATATTGCAACCAGCGCGAGATCTACGGTGAAACTCACCTGGATGAAGGCTCCTTTGCTCATGCGGCGATATGGCGCGAGGACTTCCTTTACAAGATTCCTGATGAACTGTCGAATGCCGAAGCGGCTCCATTGATGTGTGCTGGGAGTGCAGTATTCTCGCCGCTACATAAATTCAACGTCCGGCCAACTGAGCGTGTTGGGGTTATCGGTATTGGCGGACTCGGCCATCTGGCCATCCAGTTCGCATCAAAGATGGGCTGTGAGGCTGTAGTGCTTTCGAGCACGGAGTCTAAGCGCGCAGAGGCAATGAGTCTTGGAGCCAGTGAATTCCATGTTTCCTTGACAGACCCTCCTGAGATGGCACCCTTGGATCATCTGCTTGTTACCTCCGGGCAGCAACCCAACTGGGAAGCAATCTTCCAGATTATGGCTCCGGGGGGTACAATCTATGCTCTTACAGTTGACATGGGCGAGATGAAGTTTCCGTATCTACCACTAGTCATGAAAGCTCTGCGGATCCAAGGTAGCCTGCCTGCAGCCCGGGGAAGCCAACAGGAAATGCTGCACTTTGCTGCCCGCCAACTTGTCAAACCTATTGTGATGACCTTTCCTTTGACTAGAAGCGGAATAGAGGAGGCGATGGAGGCACTGCGACAGGGAAAAATGAGGTATAGGGGCGTTTTGGTTCACGAGGGTTGAATTATGATGGTAGCAGTAGCATTGGGGCTGGTTGATTAGGGAGCTGGCGTTGTATTTCCCGGTGGGGGTCGAAACTGATTTGATGTCAGCTGTAGCTTACAGGCACTGGCCAGGTGTTTTGTTACGCACTGGTGTCCATAATCATCATTTATTGTGATCGATATGCTCTTGTTTAAAAGCTGCTGTCCTAAAGTAAGCCCTGTAATGCCACCAAGAGATTATCATCTGCCATCACACTGTCACCTGGCCTCGGCGCTGTGAAGAAGAATAATTGACAACCTTGAAAATAGAAGGGGACAAGAGATTAAGGGATTAGGGGATTGTGGGCACATTGCAGACAGGGCTTGCAAGGTCCGAGCTACAGGATAGTATTTCCAGCAGTATCGCCATCTCATGATAGTAAGCGAGAAGCAACAGGCTCGCAGACATTGATTGCCCCCCATCAGCTCCAACTCCCCAAGACCGGCGGAAAAGAGTGTTGGCGATAGAGTGGAATGTTTTGGCGTTTTGCTACTCAAACACCTTCAAAAGATGGTGTTTTGGTAGGCAAGCTCGTGACGTTCGCACCAATATACTTACCACCCAGGTTAGCCACCATTTAACCAAATGGTTCAAAGCCATTGACACTAATTACAACGAAGGCCGCGAGACCCGTCCGGTCCTTGCAATCTCCAGAGCGGGAAGCCAATGGAATGCCCTACCACTGGCCAGTTATTGGAGTCTAGCTGTCCTCAGCCTGCCTTTCCCCATCCGGCTATGTACCCTGCGGAATCTGTATCCACCAAGACGAGGTACCAGAGGCCAGCAAGTGCTGGCTGGATAGTAAGCACCGCCACCTCCCGATGACAAGGGATCAACTGGTACGTAGTGATGTAGGACTAAGGACATGGTTCCTCTGAGATGCTACTGATCGCGGTTCTACCTAGCCAATAATTGTGGCTCTTTGCCATACCGTTTCTTTGGATTTCCTACAGAGTATTTCACCTTGTTAGAGCAACATATCCAGTCCTGTGCCAGGGAAGGCTAGTTAACTAACCTGTGAGGGTGGGCTTTTTGCCTCAGGTATCCTATTTTACCGGGTTCTGGCGTTGGTTGCCTGAGGCCTGCACCACCCATGGGTTAGGATTACCTAACCCTAAAAAGCCAAAAAACCTGGAAAACGCTAAAAATGTCAATCCCTTTCTAATATAGTAATAATCTACATGGCGTAATAAAAAAAAAATATTTACAGTATTTTATCTCTAAACCTGCAGAGGCTGAGTGCGGGAATTATTCAGGAACATGTGCCAGAAGACGAACAATCGAGAGAACTACTTGGGCTACGATCCAAACATCTATGCATGGAAAGGTCCACGGAAGGAGACCCACCTGGTCCTGAACTCCGTTACATAAATACGCCCCATCCCTAGTCCTCCGTTGTCCTCCGTACTTCCTTCCAAGTACTATCTAAAGATCCAGCATGCCACTATTAAAGTGGTACAACCAATGGCCTGGAGGTATCCCCTCCTACATTCGCCGCCACGAACAACCTGTGGACGATGTTGAAGCCGCCACTCGCGCTTGGAGGCATTTTGTCCGTGAGCAGTGGACTGAGACTCAGGGCGTCGCTGCGGATCAACAGAGACGAGCTCTGGTCGAACGATGGGCAACCGCTGACCAGCAATTGCGTGATGTACGTAAGCGTTACACTCACTACATTGACGTTTTGAGTTTATGAACAAGGGCGAAAACAAGTCTTGACCTCAAGCTTACACTCAGATAGCGCTATGGATGTCAAGCGCCAGAGGATGAGCCTGGCTTTGAGGACACAGAAAATGTATGAAAAAAAAAAAAAAAAAAAAAAAAGCATCATCCCTCAGAACCGGGGATACTTGCTGACGCTAAAATCAGGACGCCTGTCTTGTCGGACATCTGGATTATAAACTCAACGATGTCTACATCTGTATCACCGCCTGGACCCCCGAGAAACAAGCTCTACTCGCAAAGTGCATCGTTGCATTATTCAGCTGGGACGGAAGCCAGTCGCATCTAACACAAGATATGTCGATGTTATTACCCTTCGAAGCAAACGGTAACACCAACCAAGGAGATCAGGATATTGTCAGCAGGTTCAAGTTCCGCCAAAGCGTTGCGAGACCCAACTTCCTGGATATGCACATGGCGCAGGACGGGATAGCGCTATTCACCGATGACGCTCCAAAGCTGATAATCGACGACCGCACTCTTGATACCGGACTGGCGCTTTGGGTAGAGTTCGCCACAAATGGCCCCCCGGAGCGAGCTTACCGGAGTCAAATGCTTATTGAGGACTTGGCTTACTTGTTTCTCGAGGTGTATTCAAATATGGACCCGCTGAGGAACGTACTGGATCAGATGGGCGACGACGAGGAGCATGAGGATCCGGATGTGGTTCTGGAGGATCAGCCGTGAGTACTTCATCTAATTTGAGTTTTTGTTCATCGCACGGTACAGTGCTCGGCTAAAGAACCGACAGGGTAGATATGCGACGTCCGTTCACGGAGGTGTATATTGTGGGGACGTATGACGGGGAGAACGGGCATGAACAGAAGAAAGAGGAGCTATATCGCCAACTTGATCGATATGTGCCAGGGTTTCGAGAAGCTGAGGATCAAGGTAACGGTCTGGCGATTGGGTATGCTTTGGAGCGAATTCTTGCGGATGAGGGAGGTCCGCTGAGGATTATGGACGCTGCGGAAGACTACGAGAGGAATCTAGAGGTATCATAGTTCCTGCTATAGAGCTAGGCTTGGTGATTGATTGCAATTCAACATACACTCTGCTTGAACGAGTCAGTACATCGCCAGGAACAGGGAAAAATGCACATCGACACAACGCTATCTAATTCCAGAGGCAGCCCCTGAAATCAAGAACATGAGCCGTAAGTAGCATCGCAGTTCGCGCTTGAACAGTAGTCCGATGAACTACCACAGTAACCGTATTTGCTACAACAATCCCCAAACTGAGAGCCCAAACAAGTCCATCCCGAATTACTCGCCCCACAAAGCCCGTTTCCCGAGACGGTGCTTGTCGGGGTCTCTGCTGAGGTCGTACTCGTTGCAGTGGTCGCCGTAGACGATTCTTGGGGGCTAGCCGGTTGGCTAGAGGTGTCGACCGTGGAACTCCCCGCGCTCGAGTCCGCATCTGTTAGGGTAATGCTGAAGTCGAACCCGGATGACACCACCGGAATCAACGTTGTCCGGAGAGCTACTCAGGGAATCGATAACCGGGAGCATTTTCTGCGCAAAGACTCCCATTTCCCATAGGACTGATACATCATCGTCTCTGACCACCTCGCTGATTGCATCCAGGATACTGATGCCGTAGTAGGGGTCAAGCGAGGCACCCCCCCCGCCATTGATCGGGGTATACTTTGCAGGATAGCTAACAACGGCAATTCTAGCGCCACGCTTCAGCTCTAAGGGCAGAATGCTGCTGTCATTTTTCAAAAGAACAACTCCATTGGCGGCAAGCTGGCGAATGAGCCTGCGGTCCTCCGGACAGTCCCGCGAGCCCTCCTCACTGGCAACATCGACAGAACTTGCATCTTGAATAAACTTGAGGACGCGACGGACACGTTGGTCGATCGTGGACTCGCTGATGAGACGTGAACCAACAGCGAACTCTACAAGCTTTCCCCTGTACCGAGTAGCGCGTGGCATTTCCAAGTCCAGGCCGGCAGCGATAGCCTTTCCGGAGGAATAAGTGCCGAACCTGGTATGTATAGACGTGTAAGTTTCTCGGGGGGAAAAAAAAAACTCTGAGCGCAAAACAGAGACAAGCTCGTACCAGTCGCTAATAATCAAGGGATCCCATCCCCATTCATTTCGAACCAACTTTTGAAGAAGTTCGCGACTTTCCGAGACATGACATCCATTGACCTTATTGTAAGCCGTCATCAGACCCGCCGGCCGGTTTCGCGTCACGGGCAGCAATCTGGAAGGGCCTTGCATATATCTCACGCAGAGCTCGAGGCGTGACCAGCGTGTCTACCGCTCTCCTTTCGTGTTCTTGATCATTGCGCACGAAATGCTTTACGACGGCCTGGATACCCGTTGATTAATAGCTCTGGATCGCATGTGAAGCAAGAATACCTGATAGATATGGGTCTTCCGAGTACGATTCAAGCCTCTGCCGCCCAGGGGAGACCTTTGGATATTGATTGTCGGACCGAGCCACGCATGCGCCCCTTTGGCAATGCACTCCTTTCCCAAGAGCTCGCCCGCTTGATATAGCAGGTTCTTGTCCCAGGTGGCTCCTAATGCCGTGCCACAGGGGATACAGGCTGTGGAACGCCGGCGAAGAACCTCGTCCCCTGAATGCCATTTCGGCCGTCTGAGAAGCGGATTTTTGGGATTTGATGGTGAGGGAGAGCAGCCGTATGCCAGAAGTCGAAGCCTATTGGTGCGTAGAGATCAGCCAACCAACTTCGATTCAAGTTTCCATAGGCCCAGGTGTAATATATTGCGCTTTCCTAGTATACGGGGATGACATACCTGACAAAAGACGAATCTTTTCTTGTAGAGACAGGTTAGAGAGCGTCTTCTCGATATCCGACATGGTCAATTATGTCCGACAACAGGGACCTGTTGTAGTCGCCGATGTAGCCCGTCGGCATCTTATAAAACATAATAAACGTCAATTTCGCTTGTACGAAATATCCATTGGTCTTTTTTCGCTCTCTTGTGGTCAGCCAGGTCATTTCGGAGACGCACTATCGGCGCATCCACCGGAGGCCACCAACCTCCAAACCCCAGCCTTCCTCTATTTACTAAACCCCCCGATGGTTTGTCTCCGGTGGGAACATGGATATTTTCTTGCCATTATTCCACCGGAAAAATAAAGACGCCCAGCCTTTCAATGACAGGCTGGTATCAGCCCAATCGGTAAAAGTTCGGAAACGCCTAGAGAAACGGCGTCTAGTCAATTGATAGATAAGTGGCGTATTCGCGGCCCGATTGTTGCAGTGAATGCGGCCATGGGCTTGCTTGGGTTGGGGCTTTTGGGGTATCTGGAAAACCCGGCACCGAGGTATTTTGGGGTTTTTCTGGCGACGATTGCAGGTGAGTTTGAACTTTCCTTCCTCTATTTTCCCCCCTAAATCTTAGCTTGATTATCTAAATAATCGCGCCGTACTGTACGGTAGGCAACTCTAACTGCCCGGCTCTAATCTCCTGGCAAAGGTACTTACATATCAACGAGCCTGTCCCCTCCGCATTTCATAATAGAACATCCCGCTAAAATCCACACAGCAACAATATCCGCGGCCAGTGGAAACGCGCCCTAACCTCCGCGACCCTCATTGGCGGAGGCAGCATCGGCGGCCTAATAGGAACAACGGTCTTCCGCGCACAGGATGCACCAAACTACAGACCAGGCCTGCTCACAACCATGGCTACAAACGCAGGCATTATTGGTCTTGTGGGAGTCCTGCTTTGGAAGTTTCATCGGGCGAATGAACGAGCTGACGTTGGTGGAAGGCCGATTGAGGACTTAGTTGGGTTTAGGTATACTTTTTAGGATGGGAGGGGTGCTTACGTGGGTGTGGGAGGGAGGGCTGAGGTTTCGAGGGTTTGAAATGTATGCCAGGACTGGAAATCGGTATGGATATGGTTGTTTTGAACTAAGCACTCGATCTCATGCCTGCGCGGTTGCAAGGGCTATTCTCTCTACCTTACTATCCGAAGATAACCAACAAAGTATTGAGAATTGCGATTTTACATACGAGTTAGTAGGTCAGCATTTGGCATGCACTATTAGTCCCAGTTGAACACTTTCAATGATAATCGTCGTTCTGAATTTAGGAACGACAATCTAGCTGTAGCGCACGCGTCTCTGCTCGAATGCATATAGCGATAGCTGATTCAACCAAGCCACCTGCCCAACTTCACCTTAAACAGCTTCCCGTCGAAACGGAGGAATCATCTGCAAGGCCACGAATTCCTCAAACACATTGAGGATGGACTCGTTACTGTCAAATCTCCTCCAAGAAAAGCTGCGATCTCCCCACTTACTATCGCACAAAGTAACTTGGAGTAGGACGATCAGCTGCCTGCCATTGATAGTAATCTTACTTCCATAAACCAAACCCTCATGCGGCAATAAGCCATGTCGTCTATCCTTGAAGCATGATCGAGCCTGTCTCTGAGTTTGTTGCATCCACTATCTCAGGTGCGAGTGTGAGCTTGAGGGGCATTCGACCAACATTTCCAGCTTATTTGGAGATGCGTCAACTTCGGGATCGAAAAGTATATAAAAGGCACCGCGATCCCAGGGAGTCATAGACCGCCCCGTGTGTTTAGAGACGCGCATGCAGTATCTTTGATGTTCTGCGCCATGAGTAGAGAATTACTCGGATCGCCTTCAGATTTATAGTATAATATAATTAATTAATATATACTAATTAACTTCTTCTGTATAGTTAACTACACTTTATATTAATACTATTCGGAACCCTTATTCCTCTTAGACCGCCAGACTTCTTTAATATTACTATTATTAAAGAGCGCTCCTCGCCTAAGGTATCTATAGAATAGCTCTGCTATAAGGCTCTAGTCAGAGAGATTCTTAAATAGCTTCGGAAACGCCTCCGAGTTCTCTTTCATAAGCGTGAGTGTATTAACGTACCGGAACTAAACTAAGTTAAGTATTTATTAATCTCAGCCTCCTTGCACGTTCAGCATACAACCCAGATCGCCGCCAAACCCTATATCTATCCTAGTATCCCACGATTAAGATGACATCGCAATGGAGATACTGGGTAAAATAGTCCTTGGGCGTCTTGGAGCTACCGCTCCGGCCGGGGAAGTCGTCGAAGCCGTATCGCCAGGTGTTGCAGTGAAGGCCGGAATATATCGAATGTTTATTGTCCGGGAAGGTAGGGCGGTCTTCGGTGAAGTACGTACATGCACGACGATGGGTCACCGTGGATCTATCAGGCCAGGGCCCGGAATGTGAGGCCGGCCATGGATCTAGGGATGGAACGGTCGGTCACTTTGCTAGAGAGCACGACCTCGGCGGCCCGTACAATCTGCACCGCCCCTCTTCACCGAAAGAATCTTCAGTGACAGTGTGCCAACTGCTGCGCCAACTGCTGCGCGACAGTGGGCCCAGTGTGCCCTTGGTAGGTGTCGTGGGCTCGTGAGCGGCTGGGAACGAGAGCCAGGACAGGTGCATGGGCGGCTTTAGAAAACTGGTATATAAATCTTTAAAAATAGTTTATAAATCTAATAAATATTTGGATATTATAAAATTATTTTAGTTCTAGTTAACTAGAGATAGTCGAGCTATAATATAGATTAATTTTTAAACTTTTTTAATTTATAATAAAATTAAGAAATTTAACTTTACACTAGTGAAATTTATATTTCAATAATTTTATATATAAGAAGTAGTATTAAAGATATTTAAGAATTTTCTTAATATATTGTTCATACTTTTCTTTTATTTCTACGTAGATAAAGAGATTATTAGACATGCACATTAAGAAAATATACTATAGAGTCTGCCTAGCCTGGGCCCTGGGGTGACCTTCTCATGGTACCCCACATCCCGCTGAAGCGGCCCGCTTACGCGGGCAGCGATGCCTAAGTTAACTGAGCGCTGCAACTCGATTAGTAAAGCCCACCAAAGCCGTCATAGTCTTACTGCGCGTCAATCAAGCCACTTGCTTCCCTTTCTTGACATCACACGCCAAGATTGAAACGTAAAATGGCTCGCAGCCTCGCAGCCCTCCCAACGGAGATAATTGCAATTATCGCCGGCTACCTACCAAACAGCGGCATCAAGACCCTGCGTCTTACATGCAGAACCCTCTGCAACACCGTCCGCCTCCGACTAGACCGCGCCTTCCTCTCCGCAAACCCGCTCAACATCGCCGTCTTTCGCGCCATCGCCGATAGCGAAACATTCCGCCACGGAATTAAGGAGATAATCTGGGACGATGCCCGGTTTCTCAAAGTCCCATACGGAGAGTTCCACATTGCCGATTCCCGCGAGGATCTCCGGATAGATAAGGAGAGCGGATGTCTTCAATGGTTCGTCGACGCATGTAAAGAGAATAGGGAGGATCTACAGATGCGCAAGTTCGCACATCTAGACAGGGGCAAAATGCCCAAACAGATCGTCGTTGCAGAGGAGCAAGCAGCCACTGAGCTGCCTCTGTGGATTTGCTGGCAGTATTACCAGAATCTACTGCAACAGCAGGAGGAGGTTATCATCTTTAACAAGGACGCTCAGGCGCTGGAATATGGACTTCGCCGGTTTCCGGCGCTTAAGAGGGTTACTGTTACGCCTGCGGCGCATGGATGGATTTTCACTCCGTTGTACGAGACGCCTATGATTCGCGCGTTCCCCAGGGGGTTTAATTACCCCATCCCACGCGGTTGGCCCAGCGTCTCCAGTAGCGGGACGTACAGGCCCAGAGCGCAGCCGTGGGAGGACGAAGCTACCAAAAAGGACTATCGCGGGTTTGGCATCATAACGCGGGCCCTGGCTTCGTACACAGAGCATCGAGTCTCAGAACTGATAATAGACGCCCACGCCCTTGACACAGGCCTAAACTGCCGTGTTTTCGAAGAGCCAAATCCCGAATACGACGATTTAGTGACGATCCTCCGCCGACCTGGCTTCACCCGCCTTGACCTATCCCTTTCAGTCCGTGGCCAGGAGTGGACAGGTTGGCCCTGTTTCCGCAACAGCTACCTCCGCCGCGCCCTTGCCGAAGCCCACGACCTCAAACACATCGCCCTATCCACAGACGTCGAGGAGGACCCAGCATCCGACACCACTGTCCCAGAAGCCGGCGGCGGTCGCGCACAACTCGTGTCCCTACGCACAATCCTCCCCACGGAAAAATGGCACTCGCTCCGCCACTTCAGCCTTTCAAACTTCGTCGTCGACAAAAACGACATTATCGCCATCCTTTCCTCCCTCCCGCCCACCCTCCGCTTCGTCCACATCGGCTTCCTCTACTTCGTCGACCATGGTGGCTCATACCGCGAACTCCTCGAGGATATGCGCGATCAACTCGACTGGCGCAGCCGCGACCCTACCATCCGTCCAGTCGTTTCTGTGGCGAAGCCTACCATGTATATCCAGATCGGGCATGCGATCTGGCTTGATGGCGAGGTTAGTCAGTTTCTTTACGGGGATGGGCCGAATCCGTTTTATAATGGGGGTGATGCGGTGGGTGAGGTTGGGGTTGTGAGGGATGCGTTTATGGATGGGATCGAGTGGAGGAATCGGGGATATTAATCCCTCTGGTAGGCTCAAAGCCTGTAAGAACACTGGGACATTGAAAGAACTACCATTCCCGCAACACCACGTCTAACAATGAACATGGCGAGATTAACAGCCCCAGCACACAGGGCCCCGCCGATAATGAGGATAACACGGCTAATAACCATAGTCCACTTCCGACCATACTTCTCGGAGCTCCAGACGTGGTAGGCACAGCCGACTATGGCACCAGCAGACTTGACCCCGTTCAGCGCGGCGATAATATTTGTTGTGTGTCCATACCCCGGTGCGCCTTGCGGTGCGAGATCGAAGTATATGTAGAAGTTTGGCTGGCCCACGGTTGAACCGATGATTGAAAGGCCATATGCTGTTGCAATTGTGCCGATGGCGGAAAAGACCACCACCCAGAGGTTATAAGCATTAACGATTATGCGGTCAAGCATTTTAGAGGTTGAAACTGCAGTCTGACTTGAAATTGGTACGAACCTCCGGGGTATTTCTAGGCTGGCCAACGGTGCTGCTGGGTCACAACTCAGTACATTCGGTGGAAGTAGACTGGCAACCCCGTTGAGACGATCCATCCCCATACGGGGTTACGCGGGGGTAAAAAACATCGCACCACATTCCCGCAAGCTTACCAATATGCAGCAAGGCCCCATAAGTGAAGTAATAAAGTTAGTTTAGGATAGTTTGGGAAAAGAGATTGAGAGAGTACTCCCCTCGCACTGGCGCGTTTAGGTGGGCTGGGGGGATGCCCGTCTCATGGTGCTCTGCCTGGCACCATATATTCTTGAGAATAGGCGTATGTTTTGGTAGTAATGTTAGATGTAAGTGTTGGGTAAGTAGCAACCCGAGTATAATTAAGAATACAAGAATAGTTCCCACAGTCTGAGTGGAATTGGCCAAACCCCAATATGTACCGCGAGTAAGTCGGGCTAACCCCTGCGCCATACGTCTCAGACGGGAACGTCTCAATACTAATTGGACTGAGCAAGAACATATATCAATTACAGTCAGCGCCTCGTCAAATCAACCAAATCAACTAGAATCCCGGCCTGAGTACTTGGATCCCGAAGCCCGTCCCTCTCCGCAGGCGACCAGGTTTGTATTAGTATCTATCACCTGAGCAGCGGAGTAACATGGCGTACATGTTGTTGGAGATGGCTGGCTCACCACCAGCCTTGCAAGGTGTTTTGGTGTAGTGGTCTAGCGTCTCATCAGGTTAATGAATTCTTGCCTAGTGGCGCGGTAATTCTTTAAGGGACCCAACCACGTTAATAGAGGTTGAGATATTTTAGAAGACATAGTCAGAAATATCTCCTTTCGCCTCGCAGTCTGTTAATATGGCCATCCTTGCTACAAAACCTTCCTTACGGCCCCTTCTCCCAGCCACTAAATCTTGCTACACTAACGTCCAAGAACGGAGCCTGCGAAAGCGTATCAGAGTACTAAAGCGGATGGATCTTGCCTAAATCAGGCTAACCTGTAACCTAGTGCTCTGGATCATCTCCATGCGATAGGTGTGCAGAAAGAGACAATATGATCCGAGGAAAGACAAATGCCGAGAGGAAGCTCTGAAACAGGCCCAGCAAACCAACAAAGTCCTAAAGCAATAAGCGCTATTCTTTATCAAGGGGCTTACGTTGATCATAATAAATTTAAAGCCATGGTCAATTCATTTTCTTCTCCCGATGCAGCCATGGAGGAGTATTTCAAAGATGTTTTGATTTGAATGGAGTCTCTGGTCAACCTTCGCGGGATGAATGTGTCTGACTAGAGCCGCCACGAGTAAAGGGGAATCCTTGTCTTTGTCCTTGTTTGGTCGTCTATACTAGCAATCTGATTTCTTCTTCGCGGTCAGCTTTTGCAAGAGACAAGACAGCATTAAGGAACTATTTAATACAGTCCAAAATCTTCCTCTCATAAGCATGCGAATAACCAGTCGAAATAGTTATTAGACTCTTTTTATAATTGAGGTCCCAATTCCGCGCTCCAACCTGATGTCGGGTTTAGTTGGCGAGTGGTAGCTTTCAGCATGAACCACGGATCGATGAGTTCGGTCCCCATTAAAGAAGAGGTCGCGAGATATCTAATGAAGGAAGAAGTCTCCATCGCATCGCCTATGGGAGTCAAGAGCTAGAGAGTAAAGAGCTGGAGTCAAAGAGTTGGAGAGTCAAAGAACTCGGTGCTTTCCGCGCCCAAGCCCAACCAAGCCCTAATCTGACTGGTCGTCGGCACCGACACAGCGGAACGATGACGGCGCGATGCGTCCATTCCGCGATGTATTCAATCAAAGATCTAAAGTAGAATGTAACTGTTGCGCATGCCCCGCGTCTTCGGACATGTCGGCCATATTCGGCGGTTTGGTTGGCGGTCTTTGGCATCTGCAGTTGAAATATGAGTGCGCCCACTGCCCACTATCGCCTGACCAACATCTCATTCAAGAATGGCAGAGGCAGTTACTATCACAGGCCGGAGGGCGTATGCTAGCAGAGACCCAGCAGGGGCCGGACGTCCCAAAAGCCCTAGGGGCGTGGGACCGTCGCAGTCTGGAGAGGAGCTCGAACTCGCGACACCACATTCGCAGCCATACGCGACCGCGATATCGTTCCCGGAGGGCGGGCGGCGGGCCTGGCTGGTCGTTCTCTCGTCGTTCTGTCTGATCGCAGCGACGTTCGGGATGACGGGGTCGATCGGACTGTTCCAGGCGTACTGGCAGTCGCACCAGCTGTCGACGTACAGCTCGCGGGACATTGCGTGGATCTCGTCGACGCAGATCTTCCTGACCCTGTTTCTCGGCGTGCAAGTTGGCCCGCTGTTCGACCGGTACGGCCCGCGGTGGTTGACGTTTATCGGCTCTGTTGGCGTCGTGGCTTACCTGCTGCTCCTGGGCGAGTGCACGCAGTACTGGCACTTCCTGCTGTGCTTCGGTATCCTCGGCGGCATCAGCGGCGCTATCCTGACCACCGTCGCGCTGTCGGTCATCTCCCACTGGTTCCAGGCCCGCAGAGGCCTGGCCACGGGCATTACCTTCACCGGTACCAGCCTGGGCGGGATCGTGTTTCCGATCATCCTCTCGTCTGTCCTGGAAGACATGTCCTGGGCGTGGTCGATGAGACTACTGGCGCTACTCGAGTTCGTGTTAGTCCTGGTGGGAAACCTCTTCGTGCGAGGCCGTTTGCCTATCCAGAGTTCAGGGGGTGTTGTCAACCTGTTATGCTTTAAGGATTCACGATTCGCGTGGACAACTGTCGGGATCTCTTGTATTCACACACACTGGCCCTGTCTGCCGTTACCTCCCAGCTGACACGTACAATCAGGCTTTGAATTCGTGCTCTTTACGGCTATTGGGCTTCTTCCAACATATGCCCTGGAGCAGGGCTTTGGCCAGCAGACCAGCTACAATGTGATTGCAGTGATGAACGCGTTGAGTCTCACCCGCTGCCTTACAGAGTTACTAATGCTGATCGAATACTAGCGGCTCCGGCCTTGGTCGTTATGTCGCTGGCCTGGTGGCAGACCATTACGGACGATTTAACAGCATGGCCATATCCATCCTGATCTCGCTCTTTGCCACTCTCGCGCTTTGGCTACCCATCCACCACAACATAGGCCTATTCTACACCATGGTCCCCATCTTTGGCTTTGGCTCTGGCAGCGTGATGAGCCTGGCTCCGGTGTGCCTCGGGGAGCTGGGCGAGGTGAGCGAGTATGGGCAACGGTATGGGACCAGCTATAGTGTTGTGGGACTTGCGTAAGTGTATCTGATGATCGACGTTTGAGGATGCGATGCTGATGAATTGGATCCTCCAGGACTCTTATTTCGATCCCCATCGCAGCCGAATTGCAGGCGGCCGCAGGGACAACGGCGTTTGTGGCCTTTTGCGGAGGGATGCTCGTGCTCGCGCTTTTGTCGTTTATTGTAGCGCGATGGGCGTGTCTGGACTATAAGTGGCGAGGAAAGGTCAAAATCTGATTTCCCAGGTATCAGGGTTTAAAGTAGCCATTATGGTTTTAACAAGTCGTTTAGTCAATTTGTGGCATTCGTTTCTACCAAAGCCAAATACTAAGTATACTTTGTTAACCGCCTCAAACTACGCACTAGAGTCTGCTATGGACACTACCAATACCAGGACGTCGTAGGGCTTGCACCACAACACCTGTCATCATCAAGACCTTCTCTTCTTCCAGGCGCCGGGCGACAAGCTGCAGGCTCACGGGCATTCCATCCACCATATTGGCATCGTCTATTTGGATCAGCAATGGTTAGTATTTACGCGGGAAATAACGATCGAGGTCTCACAGGTGTCTTGCACTTGGGTGTCCATCTCACTCAGTGGGCGATGGTCACGGTATGCTGTATCAATGTGTGCATTGGCATTGACGCCGCATGGGAAAGAGGTAGCCGAGTAATCAAGGAGGTTATAAACGCCAGTGTATCCGCCATAGATAAACTTGCCATGCTCGGGAGCGCACCACGGAGAGGTCGGGCCTGTAGAATAAGGTCCTCAGCACGCAGCACTACTAATAGTGACGGTAATAACAAAAGCAAAGGAAGGGACATACATATAAGCCCGTCAAGTCCGTCGATCGCATGCCACTGGTCGAGGTAGTGTTTCTGCAGGTCGCTCCTTGTGGCCTGGATCTTCCACATCTCGTAGACCCCGCGTTCAACAGACTCCTCGTATGATTGCATCTCCGGCCGGAATGGCTCGTTAGTTGGCTCGAGCAGCCCGCGAATCGACTTGGCTCCGTCAGCAACGAATAGTTGGCGTAAAAGGTTATTAGCCTTCTTGTGCTCTGCCGGGTCCCACTCCACGATCTCATGTCCAGCGGCTTGGAGCTTGCTAACAGTCTCCCTCAAAGCACGCGCGACGGGCGGCGTCGGGGTGACTATACCGTCGTTCCAGAACACGGCGAGCTTTAGATATTTCTTCGACTCAACCGGCCTCCACGGGATCGGAAGGCACTTCGGGTCTTTCAGCCACGGCTGCTGGTTTACAATCGTTTTGGAGTAGAGTATAACTTCGTCCAGGGTTCTGGCTAGGGGACCGTTTACGCTCATCACAGCTTCCTGCCCGGTCAGCCCAGAGCGGGCTCCATAGTGTGGGAATCTCCCGGCTGAAGGGCGGATAGTGAAGATTCCAGTACACGCGGCCGGGATACGAAGGGATCCTCCTACAAAAGAGAAATCAGGCTACCATGTAGACTTGGGGGTATCGAGAGATAGTTAGATAATTACCTATGTCAGAACCCAGCCCAATTCGACTGGCACCAAACGCAATCAACGCTGCCTCGCCTCCTGACGACCCTCCGGGCGTGAGACTACGGTTGAGGGGGTTCAGGGTTCGCCCAAACACGTTGTTGACAGTCTCGGGCAGCATTACAGCTGTAGGGACATTGGTCTTGACATATAGCACGGCGCCCGAGTCCAGGATTATATCAATAATCGTGCTGTTGTAAGTGGCAGGCTTGTTGGCCAACGAGGCTATACCGATAGTTGAGTCTTTGCCGGCGATATTGAAGTTGTCTTTAATGGAAATAGGTAGTCCGTGGAACGGACCCCTGGGCTTTCCATGCGTCCGAAGATACGCATCGCATTCTTTGGCACGGGCAATTGCCTCGTCGAAGAACATCTCCGACAGGCAATTTGTCTGTTGTCCTCTGATTAGCCCTAGCCCGACCGACATAGTGGTGTGGGTGCAGACTTGCCAACTGATGAGCTGCTGCGGCGGCCTTGCAGAATACCAGCGTCACTTCCTCCGACGTCCACGCACCGCTCGAAAGCTGTCCCAGAATTTTGACCGCGTCGGCGGATAGAACAGTGAGCTCTCGCTTTGTGAACCATCCGGATCTGGATGGGAAAGTCGTCACATCGGCCTGGGTTTGAGGAGGCATGATCTCCTGAGGGATGATCCATTGCGGAGGGATTGAAGCCCTAAGGCCCTCGCGTTTGGCCTTTGAAATGGCCTCCCAGCTCCCATTCGTCGATCCCATCGCTACGGGTGCTCACTTGTATGTTGCTTGCCAGTGGATCAATAGATCAGCAATAAAGCGCCAACTAACGACACTTTTATGGGTTCCCGTACCCATCTTGGGACACTCCGCACTATATATGGGCGCTACCATTGTCAAGGCAAGAGCTCAAGTGCGCAAATTCCGCTCCAAAACACCGAGAACCACCGAGCTGCGGGGGATAAGCTTTCGGCAAGTTCTGCTACTGTGCGCTCAGACATCACAATGCGGAATTCGCCACGAAACCCCTACCACAGGTTTGCGGGGTATCAGCTTTGGAGAAACTGTCTTGCCGAAGGACCCAGACGTCACAGTGTCCAGGTCGCCGTAAATCACCGAAAACCACCGCTGTGCGGAACTTGACTTTGACATGATCTGTCGGGGTCCCCGAAATGTAACCTATATCTCTCAAGATTGACGTACCCTTCTCCAGCTTTTAGGGGTGGGTCTGGGGTGATGCTATATATACAACCGTCCTTCCCCGCTGCGGACCAGTGGGTCTTGGAGGTCCTGATATCCTTTTATCGTCTATCTCTGCAAGCATGAAGAAGCCAGCCCAAGAAGTGCTCAATGGCACGCCGCACACTGCGCCTAGCTCGGACGCTGATGCCGGCGGCGTCAAGCTAGAGGGCCCAATCGAATCGATTGACACGGCGCTTGGTCAAATACTCGAGGTGGAGTCGTCGCCGGAACTGGAGAAGAAGGTGCTGTTGAAGATCGACTTAGTGTAAGGAATATCGAGCTTTTTGCATCCTGGTAGTGGCATGGCTAATATAGTACAATTAGTTTGATGCCCATGATGTGTTTCGCATACTTCCTCCAGTTTCTGGACAAGATGGTCCTTAGCCAGACGACGTTATTCGGCCTCAGGGAAGACCTGGTTAGCATGCTGAGGCACATTTAGCATTTATGTCACTGACCACTGAGATATAGCATCTGGTCGGCGATGAGTACGCGTGGTCATCAGCCATATTCTATTTCGGTTATCTCGCCTGGAGCTGGCCCAATTCGTACCTTCTCGCCCGGCTCCCAATTGGCAAGTATCTGGGAACCACAGTGTACGTACTCTTGCCAGCAGCCAGCATACACCCACTAACAAACGGTGGCCAGTTTCCTCTGGGGAGGCATTCTCATGTGTCATGCAGCCAGCAAGGACTTTGCTACGCTCGCGACGGCCCGCTTCTTCCTGGGGGTGGCAGAAGCTGCAGTCGTGCCAGGATTCTCGCTTATTACGGGCTTATTCTACAAGAAAGAAGAACAACCGATACGGTAGATGCACTTTGACCATATTCGCTCTGAACATGTCTAATTACGAAATCAGCCAGGCCGGGTGGTACTTCGGGAATACAATAGCTGCTCTTGTCGGGTCCTTAATCACTTACGGCATCGGCCACATTACCAGCACAGGCCTTCCCGAGTGGCAGCTGATGTTTCTTATTCTTGGGGCTGTTACTGCGGGATTTGGCCTGGTCCTGATCCCAGTCCTGCCCGACTCGCCAGCCACGGCGGTTTTCCTGACGAAAACGGAACGGGCCATCGCCATCCAGCGTACGCTGGAGAACAAGACCGGTGTCTTGGACACAGGCACCTTTAACGTGAAGCATGCCATCGAGGCACTCAAGGATCCCCAGGCCTGGTTGCTCGTTCTATACACTTTCTGCGTGAATCTTTGGAATGGTGGTCTTACAACAGTCAGTCTTCGTGCCTGGTCCACAAAACACTGTCACTTGCTAAACCTTTCGGACCAGTTCCTCGCACTTCTCCTCAAGGGATTTGGCTTCAGCACCTTCCAGAGCCTTCTCTGGCAAGCTCCACTCGGCGCCGCGGAGATCCTCTACCTTGTGTTCACGGCGGTATTCGCCACCCACGTCCGCTCGAAGCGCATCTTCGCGGGCTCGTCACGTATCTTCATGATGGTCTTCAGCACCGCGGCCTCGCTACTCGGTGTTCTCCTTGTCTGGAAGCTCGACGATTCCAACAAAGCGGGGAGACTGCTGGGTATCTACATTAGTGTTGGCTATGCGATCAACATCCCCCTCTGTATGAGCCTCGTTACATCGAACGTGGCCGGCTTCTCGAAGCGCAGTGTCGTTTCCGCTATGGTGTTCATAGCTTACTGCCTTGGGAATATTGTCGGGCCTCAGTTCTATAACGCCTCAGAGGCCCCATCCTATCCAGTAAGTGCCATGTATCAACCGACTTTTCTGACTACTACGATTAGTGAATTGGATTCCTTGACTGACACATTCTAGAATGGTATCAAATCTGCTGTTTCTGGTTTGTGCTTTGCGACCTTCTTCCTCCTCTGCCTGTGGGCATATTACATCTATGAGAACGCTCGCAGGGATAGAGTGTATGGTCGAGTAACAGAGATAACGGAGTCAGAGGAGATGCGAGATGAACTATCCAATCGGACTGACCGTGAGATTCCCAGTTTCCGATATGTGTGTTAATACGTCAGATATAGTAGTATAATATGAAATGTAACTGGCGCAGAGAATATCATACGTTTAATTAACAACAACGTCCATCCCTGATGTACAAGTACTTCAATTATAAACAGATCTGTCCTTTCTCGATTTCCCGAGGTATATATTATCTTACTATAGTCATATAAAAAAAATATTATTCGATGTAGTATATTTTTTAATTTAGACACTATTTTCAAGAGCATATATAAGATCCACGTAAATCTGTACAGCCTGCGCAGATATGCATAGCTAGCCTCAGAAACTAAATTCTGGAGAACATCTCCGGCTATTAAGCCTCAATAGCGACATACTCAAAAGAAAACATCACGACCCCTCTGTATTCCAAGTCTTCGCCACTTTCACCGGAACTGATGGTTTGATAGCGACAAAGGCATCTTCAACGTCAAATCCATATTTTTTCTCCTTTTCAGGATCACTGAATGATAGCTTCAGTCGGTACACAAGGAGAGCTAGGGTGAGGCTCATCTCCATATATGCCATGCTAGATTTGGAGTTCGTCATTAGAAGGAACGGAAAAAAAAAAAAAAAAAAAAGCTGAGAATGATTGGAAATCTTACTTTCGACCCAGACACGATCTCGGACCGTATGAGAATGGAGCAAATGCATTCTTGTCACACTTCAGCAAAGAGCTCTCCAGCCAGCGCTCCGGAAGGAAGGATTCCGGGTCATCAAAATACGCAGGATTGCGTTGAAGTGCGAGGTTGCAAACACCGATTTCAGTCTAAGGGTACGAATCCATTGTCAGCATTTCTCAGTGTTTTCCACCTAGTTAACGGCTGGTGGGGGTTGAATTTAGGGTTTCCTTACACCAGGAGGGAAGATTTGGTCACCAATTGCTAAACAGCCTGGATTTCGATCAACGACCACCCGTGGAAGCACGCCCGGGTTTGGTGGACAGATTCTTAGGCCTTCCTCAATAACCGCGTGTAAGTATGGGAGTTGCTGGAGATCCTTATAATTTATTGCCGCGGCCGAGTCGAACCGATCGCATACTTCCTGTGTCAGCTTCTGCATTGTCTCTGGGTTTGCTAATAGATGCCAGACTATGACGGTCAACGCTGTAGAGGTAGTGTCGGATCCTGCGACGCTGTGGACGGAATATATGGTTAGCCTTTTGAGCATGTAAATGGTCTGGGCAGTAGACAAACAGAAGGAGAATGGCCTCGCCCATAAGTTCGCGTTGGTCGTACGGCTCTCCATTGTCTGGTCGTCGAGCCTGGAGTATATTGGTGAAGAAGTCTTCACGGTCACTTTGGGTATTTATTTGACGCATCATGGCTCCTATCGCTTTCTGCTTTTATTTTAGTTTCAATCGGACTCACCAAACAGTATGATGGAAAGTATACAATAAACATACCTGATACACATATCCCCGTGTTATCACGTCTTTCTTTGAGTGAAGGACCTTCCAAATAGCACGCGGCCACCTATGCATAGACCCTTCCTTCCGGAATTCTCAGGTTTGTGTGCTTGTGGCCAAACTCCCGGACTGACTCACTCTGATAACCATTTGAACGGATTTCTCCATAGCCTCCAAAATACGATCTCTTTCCGGCTCATCCTTTAGTGTACAGAAGCTTTGGCCGAAGCATAGATCAGACAGGACGTCGATAGACAGAGCCCCAAGCACAACGGCTATATCAACCTCTCCGGCTGTTCCAACTATGTCGCAGAACTCATCAATGTGAAGGCGAATCAGCGGTTCCATGGCTTCCAGCTTCCGGAGTGAAAATGCCGACGATAAGATTTGCTTCTTTCGCTTGTACTCTTTATCATTTGTCGTAAAGCTGCTAGGGAACCCGGGCGCAAACGAGTTATAAAATCCAGACTTTAGGGTGGGTGCTTGAGCAGAATAGATAGAGCTAACAGCCTGCACCGAATTTGTCGATATATTGTTAGGTCCTATTCTAACAAACGGCCCTTTATTCTCGTCAGCTGCCGAACAGTGGTTTCAGGCCAGTCTCCCACGGTACCATATTGTTTGTGGAGCGTCGCTAGCTTTCGGTGTCGTTTCCCACCCCAGCAATAGTATAAGTGCCAGAGATCGGTCACTTTCGCGAGCACTGGGCCTGGGACATGGCGTAAAGGGTGAAATAGTATTGACCAAATGATTTTGCTGATCAGCAACCCCAATACAGCGCAAGATAGCACCGGAACGGTAAGGAAGCTCTGCGCCTCTTCTTTCGTAACAAAGCCCATAGCCGACGGATGGAAATACTATAGGGTAACAGTGCGGTCGTGCTCAACAGAGTAAAGAGGGGTTGGTCATAGGGGATGTTAAAACCTTCTAGGACAAAAGATGAATACCGCCAGTAAGAGTTCAGTAAATGGAGGTGTTAGGTCGCTTATATTATACACTCGATATGGTCGGCCATGGAGGTGAGCACGCAGGGGGTCCGCACTCGAGCTGTTCGGTGACCGCGAGCGCCGCCTTCACACGCTCCGCCGGGGCCCCAGCAGAGGGCGGGTTCCGTGTCTGACAGTGTTGAGTAAATGGCTCCCTCAGTCATTCATTGCCTCGGCCAGTCTAGACCAAAATCTCTTCCGACTGTGAAGGACTCGCGGGGAATGTTGTCTGTATATGTCTGGTCGGTCGAAGTAATATCGCGAGAAGATCTGCCGGAGATACTCAGGGAGGTCTATATCGGGCCTTGTCCCGGATCAAGGTGACGGAAGAAAATGCCTGCGATACTTGCAGTGTGATTTACTACTCTTATCAAGAAAAACACAAATACGCTCCCGTATTTACTGAGCGCTTCTTGGGGCTTCAAGATGTGTTCGAACCTTCACTGTGATTCATTTTATAGCTCGACATAATCAGATGGCAACTTTACTCCCTGATGCAGCCGTAATAATTTATATATAAGAGAAAAAACATGGATTGGCAAGCTGGCCGTATTAATAAGATCCTGGTATAGAGTCAGAACTTAAATATTATAATCTATCACAATCTTGCCTGCGATTTGAGCCCCACGAAGTCGCTGGACTGCTCGTGGCAATTCATCAAATGGCAGAATTTCACATATTTCACGTAGCTGACCCCTCTGCACGAATTTTAAAACTTCATTGGTGTCTTCCATGGACCCAACCAGAGTGCCCCTGATGGTTAGGTTCTTGAGAATCATGATAGTAGGGTCGACATCGATCTTATGGCTAGATGAAGCTGCCGGTAGGCCAATACACATAATCACTGCGCCGACCCTGTTGCCAATATAAGGGAGCACAGTCGGATAGGCAGCTGGTGCGGTAACAAACACCCCATGGGAGCCAATGCCGTCTGTGATGCTCACCACCTCTGCTGCTGGATCTGGAACGTCCCCGAAATCCACAAAGGCCTCTGCACCCATTTTCAACGAAAGCTCATGCTTTGGCTTTCCCTTATCAACAACGATGGGACGTAGACCGAAGGCTTTGGCAATTTGTACTGCTTGAATTCCAACACCCCCTCCGCCGCCAAGGAAAACAGCCCATGAGCCTGGTGAAAGCCCGGACATACGGATTGAGCGGTACGCGGTGGCAGCGCTACACATGGCCGTCGCTGCTGCATGATCAGGAATCCCCTCTGGAATCGGTGTCGTATACCGCGCAGGCGACACAATGTATTGCTGAAAGGTTCCTATTTATCCTCAGTCAGACCAGTGTCCTCCAGTACAACAGGACCGACTGCCCCCAATATTCGCTTGAGAATCGATCGCCCCTACCTGTAGCACTCGCCCCAGTGAGCTTCTTCCTCCGGCAATGCATCTCCTTATCTCCCCAGCATAACTCGCAGGATCCGCATGTACTCCAAATGGGCTTGATCCCCGCGCGGTCACCGACGCGGAAATTCTGCACATTACTGCCTGTCTTCACGACCACACCGCACCCTTCATGGCCCGCCGAACCAACACCGAATTCCGACATTGGCTTGGCCCCAGTGTCGTTCAGCATGTAGTGTATATCCGAGTAGCAGATACCGGTAGAATTCAGCCTGACCAGCACTTCGTCCGGGCCTATTGAATCGTCAGTCAGGTGTGTTGGTTTTGAAGCCAGTCGTTTTCAGGCTTACCAGGCTCCGGGACTTTCACCGTTTGGATCTTCATGGTGAAGTCTGGTCCCTCATCATGGACCACGCCCGCTTTACACTCTTTCGGTATAACCATATCAGTAGCCATCGTAGTGGTGTTCTTCGGAATGGGGCTTCTGCGACAGGCAAGTTGCAATACTTATGTTGCTCATGTGAATGAGACCCTGGTGTCGGATGAGTGAGGAGAATGATGAAAGTACAGACAAAATGCAGTCGAAAGGAATGAATCAACCGATAGCACTTTACCGTCCTTAAAACCCCAATCAATCGCGGGTGTCGGAGATGTGGGATGTCCACGGGGTGCCACGGTGAATCAAGCTATGCCGGCATTTGAGAGGTGAAATAGGTACCGCAGTGAGGCTCGGAGGCCGCTCGCTTCTCCTGGTTCAGCTTGGGGATTAATGTAAATAGCTAATTAAATGAAACCGAGCAGCGCTATCTAGTTTGAGCGTGGTTGCTATTGCCCATACCTCATGCCCCGTCCAATGATTATTCACAGGCGAGGGATTTTGGAATTTTACCTGGGAGGAATGAGAACCCTTCTTCTGTAGGTGTTGCATACTTCAGAATCCGTCAAAATCATTTCCACAGTAAAAGGCCATAATAAATAACGCACTCCAGGGCAAAAGATCGGTGGCAAGTGTTAGGAGACGGTAGACATTCCTGTGTCTCCCCTTCTTTTTTTTGTTTTTTTTTTTTTGACTTTCCTTTGTGTAGTTATATGGAGCAACTGCAGAGTATTGGTGGCAGATTAAAAGAAGAAGCGACAGAGATTTGGATACAGGCCAAAGGCAATATAGAAAACTGCTTTAGGTGGGAAATGCTCTCTAAGTATGTAACTGTGGTTCAGTCTACATCCTTCAAGGACGGTGTATTCAGTAAACAACAAGCATATTAACTTTCATAAATGTAGACCTCAACAAGCATGCGACACTACATGGCTACCCACTAGCGAAACCCATGCAAAGACCAATAGTTATTGGCATGCACTGTTGGGTATACAAACCCTCCCTAAGCCTTGAACTTGGGGAAGCTGACCGGCTTACCTGCGTACGCGCGGCGAATCTTGTCGGTAACCCCAGACATATCGCACAAGTCATTGTCACTAGGCAGTTCTGTGGAAGGCACCCAGCTTCCGTGGATTCCATTTCGAAGGCGAAACGGCAGTTCGATAATTGCAAGAGGACCTTCAGCCAGCTTCTGGGCATCCAGAATCAAGATACAAGACAGCTTGGTATCACGTCGATTGGCGATGGTGACAAGGAAGCCGTCGGCTTCGGGGGCTAGCACAGTTGCTTCGTTAGACTCATGTTTCACCTTTCTTTCTACAGCGGAACAAGGACTCACAATCTGGCGTCCGAGGAATAAATGCAACTTCATGGATTGCAGTGTGGTCTCCAGCGGACCAATGAACCAGTTTCCCGGTGTTGACGTCGCATTTCGCAATGGCATTATAGATGCCTCCGACGGGACCGTTCTCCTTTGTAGGATCGTGCATCGCGAGGAAGAGAGTATTGTAGGGCTTTCCAGCGAAACGGTCGTCAACCTTGGGCATCTCCCCATCGGCGTTTACCAGTTCCACAGGCTCCACGCGGGGATCGGTCGCGTTAGGATCGAACCTCCAACGAACATAGTGGCTCTGCAATTGATCTCTGCCGGGGGGCTTTCCGCTTGGCGCCGTCATTGGGTCTTGACCGACTGGAGGGAAGAACCAAAACTGACAAAGGTTAACAGACGTAAATAGGATGACGGGAAGCGTACCTTATTGAAATAGGTGAGTGGCGCATCAAGATAAACGCACCCATCGTCTCCGTCAAAGGCATTCCCAGTGTGACCATAGAACGCATTCTTATAGGTGAACCATCTAATATCTTCCGGCTTGGGGTTGTAACGGGGGAGAATACCAAAAGTCAATGGCTTGTCTTCAGCCCAAGCAAAATGCTTCGAGCCAGCCTTGAGACTTTCCAGAGACTGGGCTTGCAGAGGTGGGATGGTGAAGACCACCCACTTGTCGGTTGCTGCCATGTCATGCATCATACCGATATACGGACCCTTGAACCAACATTCTTCAAGCTTTTTACCTTCCTTACTGAAGAGGTAGTAGGCAACGTCGGTTGTGCCATCGCCCTTTGCCTCATACCCCATGGTCATCATCTCCCCGTTGCTGGCGTCAATCTTCGGGTGAGCCGTAAAGGTCGGGGCCGTGTACTGCCCGTGGAAATCATAGGCTCCTAGTAGTAGTTGCAATTTAGTTACTCAACTCCCACAACACGAGCTGAAAGCAAAATACAGCCTGCCAATTTACCTTTCGTCTCAAGGGTATCGGGGTCCATGGCGTATGGCGGCGAGTCTTCCTTCAACGCCAACAGCTGCTTTTCAAAAAAGATGATATGCGTGTTGGCGGTGGAATGAATCTCATGCTTCACGCGCGGGTCATCGGTGTAGCGATTTCGGTATTTCCCAAACACCGCCTGGCGCGCGGCTCTTTCAATAACAAACTTGGAGGTCCGGACATACTTTTGTTTGAAATCGGCGTGTCCATCGTGGATTCGGATTGCATCGATCGCACCGTCCCCGTTGATGAACACATCGTCCTCATACTGTGGCGCCCATAGAGCATCCGGCATGCAGCGATAGTAGGTGCCATCAACCTCCTTGGGAATTGTTCCACGGACGACGCAGTTGTACACCTCACCTTCGAACCGGCATGGCAACTCGGAACCCTCAAAGAATGGGGTCTTTGGGAACGCCACCTCAGCCTGGGGCTGGAGTTTCTCAGTGACTTCTGCAATGTCGGGCATTTTGATTGAAATGTTAAGGTCTGCGACTGTTTGCTTGCGAGATCGGGACGAATAGTGCAGTAAACGAGCGAGCACAGTGGTGATACGGGCAATCTAATACAGCTATATATATATCCTTAATCACCGGGACGACGTATGATCTTTCCCTGAGGCTTCCACAACAGCAAATGCCGACCACTGCAACTACTCCGCATGCCGGGAACCGCCAGTCCATTGAATGGTATGAGGGTGAGGCAACTAACGCCGTGGATGGAGTGTGCGGACACCGCGATTTCTCGAGAGTGCCAGGGAACGGAGTCCGCCACCTGAACTTATTTTTACTCCGCATTATCTCTCGCCTTTTCCGCATAATACACCTTGTTCGCTATTCGTTTACTGTGAGAGATCTATCATGCGTTCCCAGAATTATCCTTTCAAATCCTGTGAAGGAGAGCTGCAGGTATCCGCCACTGTTCATTGGTCTGAGGAGGCGAAGAAGGATGGCTTGTACAGTATAGGTATGCGTCTTCTGTCTTTCTCGAACATACCTTTTGTGGATACTGAACAGTATCACCAGCTCTCGCTTTCCATGGGGGCGGCTTTGTTGTCGGCTCTAGACATATGCTGCCGGAAGAGCAAATCCAGTACCTGGCAGATGCCGGGTATGTGGTCGTCTCGGCTGATTACCGCCTCTGTCCGCAGGTGTCCTTGTATGAGGGCCCGATAGAGGATGCCAAGGATGCATACAGGTGGTGCAAATCGCATCTTCCAGGACTGTTGAAGCAGGACGCCGGTTTGGAGGTGGATGGTTCCCGAATTGCAGTATTTGGCCATTCAGCCGGCGGATGTCTGGCGTTGCACCTGGTAAGCTGGGATGTTGTTCCTGTTCGAGCTCTTATCTTACAACCGCTTCTCTATAGGGCTCGCTTCCAGATCCACCATCTGCAATTCTCGACTTTTATGGTGTGAAGTATACCACCGACCCATTCTGGTTCCAACCATTGCCAGCACTGGCAATGATTCCCCCTCTGGATGAAGCCTTCCTGAATCAAATCTACCAGGAGCCTGTACTTTCTCACACAGGGCTTTCTTTAGAAGGCGCATCCAAAACCAGAGATCGACCAAAGACCAAGGGCCTTCCCAAGCCGGACCTGTCGGTTCCGAGGAATGCATGGCTTTTTAGTAGTCTGAAGAATGGAACTCACTTCTCATCCATCGTTAAAGACGGTGATTACCAGCGTGTGGACCCGGTGAGGTTGTTTTCTGACAAATCTCCCCCGACATTCTTTGTCCACGGCAACGCAGATGGAATGGTATCCGCAATATTTAGTGTGAAGGCCCATGAGGAATTGCAGCGTCTTGGGGTTGAGACGGGAATTGTGCTCCCTGAAGGAAAGAGTCACGGATTCGATGTTGGTGTTGGGCCCGAAGACGCCGATTTTGCGAGCATCCGTGCTGGCCTCGATTTCTTGATCCGCCATAAGTAGGTCGCGTCATGGAGTTGCTGCGGAGGAAAAGATACAGCATAAACTGGAGGGTTCCCACGCTCCATTCCCCAATCTATGTATAGGACGGCATAGTCTTCAATTGTGAGGTTCTGTTCAATCTCTCAGTTATACCTCGGATAATTTCACCTAAGAACAGATCACAACTTGTCTCTTTTGGTTTAGCCTTCGTGAATCTCTCAATGTAAACGCTTGGCCGCCATCTGGGCAAATCTCCGGCGCGTGTAGAATACAGCTTAAAGTGGCAGCCTGCAGACAACTCCCAATGGGGCAGTATGTTGGGGCGCGCCACCTTTGACGGAATGAATGTAATCTGCTTGGTTTATTGCTGTAGTGATCAAAGTAGGCGGATGACACATGTAGATGTCGTGTAAAATCGGCAACTTGTAGGGGGCCGGGATGTAGCCTACAATCACTGCGTTCTCGCATCATCATTCCACGGCGCGGGGTCCGCGAGGGCGGAGACCGACACAGTCAATGCCTCTGCTTCCGCCATAAAAGGACCCTGTCACTCTACCCACACGGCCTGGGATGATAGAAACGGTAGAACCGGGAGAATTGGCTTTCCAGCGAAGACCAAAATGGCACCAAACGCACTAGACGGACCGTTGAACGACAAGCCTTTTCACATCGAGACGAGATTATTCATCAATGGAAAGGTACGCCGACAAGAGTGATTGGTCTCGAGGAAATCAGGAACCCTCACTGATGTCTCTTAGTTTGTCGAATCCTCAGATAAACAGGTGTTCACGCTCCGCGCTCCTTCGACGCATAAACCAGTTGCTGAAGGTTTGGACTCTCTAGCATACCTCCCCTCTTGAAGTCCATTCTGTTGATTTGATTTCCCTTGTATGGTAGTTTACGAAGCAAGTATCGAGGACACCAACCGAGCGGTTGCTGCGGCAAAAGCGGCACAGCCGGCATGGGCGAAGCTGTCCCCAACGAAACGTGGAGAGCCCATGAAGAAGCTCGCCGCGCTGATCCGCGAGCACCACGCCGAGCTTGCCTATCTAGAAGCGGTGTCGATGGGGCGACCATTGCGCAGCTACCTTGACAGCATGATGGCTGCGGAAAGGTTCGAAGCATATGCCGGGGTTGCTATTACTGCCAGGGGCGCTTCGAGTCTGAACACCCCTGGATTCGTGAATATGACTCTGAGACAACCTTTCGGTGTAGTCGCAGCAATCATCCCATGGAATGTTCCTCTAGTCGCATTCTCGGGAAAGGTTGCCCCTGCCCTAGCTGCGGGCAACACTGTTGTGCTTAAGAGCAGTGAAAAGGCTCCATTAACGGTGGGTATCTCTACTTGCTGGGTTGCCAAAGCTTTTATCGCTAATCAACAAGAACAGTCCCTCAAAGTAGCTCAGCTTGCCTGCGAAGCTGGCTTTCCACCTGGGGTGCTCAATGTACTTTCCGGCCATGGGCCAATCAGTGGGGCGACGTTGGCTTCGCACATGGACGTGCGTGCTATCTCGTTCACTGGCTCTACCAGGACGGGAAGGGCAATCCAAACAGCGGCAGCACAGTCCAATATGAAGAATGTGATCCTCGAGCTGGGTGGGAAGTCACCCGCCGTCATTTTCGACGATGCTGATCTGGACGTGGCGGTTCCCTTAACTGCACGCAGCATCCAATGGAACAGTGGCCAGGTTTGTATGGCAAATTCACGCATCTACGTGCAGGATACCATTGCAGCCAGGTTCATCCCTCTGTTCAAGCAAAGCTTTGGCGCTGTTCAGCAAGGAAGCCCCCTGGATCCGGCAACAGAGCATGGGCCAGTTGCGGATGATCTCCAGTTCCGTACTGTCTCGCAATACATTGCAGCCGGCAATGAGTCCGGGAAGCTATCTCTTGGTGGAACTGCCAAGGACGGATTTATAGAACCAACCGTGTTCGAGGAGACGCAAGAAGATGCGAAGATTATGAAGGAGGAGGTTTTTGGCCCTGTGGTAAATATCAATATTTTTCATACCGAGGAGGAGGCACTCGCCAAGGCCAACGATACTATGTACGGCCTGTATGCCGCTGTTTTCACCAAAGATGTGAATCGAGCTATGCGTTTCGCCAAGGGCCTCGAAGCAGGGACTGTCGGGGTCAATTGCACGTCTCCAGTAACCGCCCACGACTTATCATTCGGGGGATGGAAGGCAAGTGGCATAGGACGTGAGGGACTGCTGGACAGCATCAACGCTTTTCTTGAGACAAAGAGCGTTTTGTTTAAGATAGAATAGTCTGCCTTTGGATACTACCTTCACTACTTTGAAAGATGAAATACATCATACGTCACACAACACCAGTGGCAGTCAGAAGAATCATATAAACCATCGTTATACAAAGTTATAGTCATGAATGACTGGTTTTAGATATGGCCTGTGTGTAGCTGAGCATGTAAATCACAGCTCGACGTATTCTATCGAAATATGATCGGAGTGGCAGTAATACCTCCCTTGGGGGGTAGCCCAGGAATGCGATGGGCAATGCGGGCTGGCTCGGTGTCCGCGAATAGCTGCGTGACGTGTAGATGTGACTCCAAACCGGCAATGGCCCTAAGGGATAACTATCTATTCAATATTATATCACTTATATAGTTCTCCGCTATCGCGGTCACCGTACAGCCAATTGACGGAGTACGAGGCGGACCATTGTTTATGACGAGGTATTTGTAGTATCGCCTCCCTTTAAACACTACTAGTAAAGAACACACCCACAGATTTACTGCAGCAAAGCTATTTTGTCTATCCCTGTCCATCCGGCTCCTACAAAGCATCCACACTACCGTTCCAAACAAAATGTCGCGCAGCATGATACCCAAAATCGCCCTCGAGGAGGCATTTAATCTTCCTGGCTTATCTGGGGAGAGTAATCAATTCACTTCTCCCACTGGCTCGGAAGATCTCGCTGCTAACTTGGTTGACATTCACGACCAACGCTTGAAAGGGATGGATGAGAACAGTGTCGAGTATATGGTTCTCTCCCTTACATCCCCGGGTCCTCAAAATATAACAGATCCTGTTGCCGCCCAAGGCCTTGCTGAGCGTGCCAATGACTATCTAGCTGACGAGATCTGCAAAAACCCTAATCGATTCGGTGGTTTTGGGGCATTAAGCATGCACGATCCAAAGTCCGCCGCACTGGAGGCGAGGCGTGCCATCAAGGTATTAGGCTTTCATGGCCTGCTCGTGAATGACTTTCAATCAACGGGAGGCGATGAAGAAGGAGCAATTTTCTATGATCAGCCTGAGTGGGACGTCTTCTGGAAAGAGGTTGAGGAGCTTGATGTTCCCCTCTATATCCATCCCCGGCTCACTACTCCGGCTGTTACCAAGCTCTTCATAGCTGGACGACCATGGTTACGAGGAAGCACTTATTTCTTCAGTGTCGGTAAAGTGGCATTCTCCTGATAAACCTCGAACTCAGTATACTGACCATCCGAAGGGGTAACCCTCCACGTTCTCGGTTTGTACGCCAACGGAGTTTTCGATCGCTTTCCCGGCCTTCAGATCGTCATTGGACATATGGGAGAGAACATACCATTTCAGTTATGGCGTTTCGATCATCGGATGAGTTATTACTTCACTGAGCCTCTACCCAAGCGAAGCGATCTCTTCGAGACACAATGAAAACTGTAATCCCCTTCTCCCAAAATTACACACTTTAACCTCAGTCGTGTAATTTAACAATGGCTAGAATATTTCAATCACCACGAGTGGACATTATGGAACACCTGCGCTGCTGTTTGCAATTAAGGAACTAGGAATTGACCGGTATGAAAGTCTACTCAGTCTGGCTTTGACCATCTAACTTTGCTACCAGGGTGTTGTTCTCCATCGACTATCCATACGAAACAATCGACCAAGGACCGAAGTGGTTTGACAGTATCACTGAGTTGAGTGAGAAGGAAAAGAATCAAATCGCCTTCGGAAATGCAAAGCGACTTCTGAAGTTGAAGTGACCGCTAAGGAGGGACTGGAATCAAGCCACCGAGGAATAACCGCTCTCATTGTGTGGTATTACTAGTAGTATATCAAGTATTCCCGTGCGAAATCGGGCATTCTCGCAAATCCGCTGAACGGAGTGTGTATTGGCACGTAGAATGAGAAGCCTTGACATATGAAATTGGGTACCAAATACCAGACCAAACTCTGGATTACTGTAGTTTAAAGTCAGCACAGTCTGCATTTAACGAACATATACATCTAGAACCTGGCAATCGAACTGTTGTTGCTGTATGAGGCTGGAATCGAAGTTCTGTGGCAGACTCGGCAATAATACACTCCAGTCCGCATTAAAATGGCGATGGCCGGCTGGCTCCGATTGACGGCCAGGGCCAGGCCTATAGTTGGGGAACTGCACGGGGTGGCGACTGATCCGCAGATAGCGGACACCGCTCCCTTCTATCTAGCCCTCGCTCGGAGACCGCTCTCTTCCTCCAGCTCCCCAATGATCATTGGATCGGGGCAATGAACTCGTGCTTGGTAGTGGGGCAAAGGCTCCTGGCGCGGGGGCCGTGCGGTAGTCAAGACGAGAGGCACCTCCATAAGATATCGCTGGGATGTTATACGTCTAAGTTGTAATATGCCTGTCCCTGACAACCTCACCATAGCCGATTGCAACGGCATCAACGGCTTGATATTTGCCGCTCAGATATGGTGAACTGCCAACTGTAACGGTATTTATTTTACCCTTAAACTATAAGCTTGTGTTAAATTTTCCTCCGAACCGAAAGCGTTCGCTCGAACCTTCGGCAGTAAACATGAATAGGCAGCCGACCCGCCACCCAGGGGCGTACGTGGACCGTCATTGTCGTTTAGCTACCTGGGCATACGCACAGCCCTTTGGGTTGACGTATTCATGCTTTTATTGCTTCCCCGCATTGCCTTCTCTTACCCCATACTCATTTACTAGCAGGGCCAGGGTATAAAGGGGGGAGCTTCTACAGTGTGAGCTGCGCGTACAATCTCACTTTTAACTCTGGACTTCACACAAAACAAAAACCCTGAGTCTTATCCTACGACAGCGCTCGAAATGCCTCTAGGTGTTATACAAGTGGATGGGCAGCATGCCCCTGGTACCGTCCTGTTGATTAATCAAACAGCGGGAGATGGTTTTCTCCAAGAAAAGCACGACACTGGCAAGGTGATTTCAGTGCACTCATAACTGTTCAAGGCGGATATATTTATTAACAGAGAGTAGAATACAAACGTTATTCTTGTTCCTCAACCCTCCAATAGTCCAAATGACCCGTTGGTATGTGTTTTCCTGTGGCATGCTGAGTGTGACAAGCTCTGACTCTGCATAGAACTGGCCGCAATGGAAGAAGAACTTGGCGTATGCTGTTATATTTGCCAATTCTATTATTTATGCTTCGATTCCGGCACCACTTATTGCCCCATCTACCGTCTTATTGTCGCAATCACTTGGGCGATCAATTAAAGACGTTTCAATGCTAACCGCATATCAACTGCTTCTATGTGCATGTTACGGGTAAGTTTCTGCAGATGTGACGATATAAATATTTAACTAAATTATTTATAGACCGATTGCCTCCGCCTTGGCACATAAATACGGGAAACGGCCACAATTTATCTTTGGCGCTGTTATGGGGATGGTTGGGACAATCGTCTGTTGCACTACTACCTATAGCTATCGTGTCTTGTTAGCCGGCCGGATCATCCAAGGTGTTGGCTCATCGGTGTTTGAGAGTCTGTCAATGGCGGTTATTGGTGATCTGTTTGTTTCCAGTCTGCATCCCCTACCCATGAACTTTGCCACTAATCACAGAAACCAAAGGTTCTTCGTCCACGAGAGATCGTTTCGTGCTAGTCTACTGGTGATGACATGGACCTGTATTATCTCTCTCGTCTCAATTCTAGGTGGCCTGATAACTGAGGAGCTTGGCTGGAGATATGTGTTTCTAATTCATCTACCCTTCACCATTGTCGGAGTGATTGCAACTTTCCTCTTGCTTCCAGAAACCCAGTATCAGAGCGACCCAGACGACATAGCGGGGGCCCCGGAAGAGACTCAAGTGGAAGATAAGGGACGCAACGAGATCAGCCACGAACATGACGAACTACCAGATAGGGAAAATGGAGGGGTACCATCATCATCAACAGAGATGAAGAAGACATTTGTGCAGGAACTTGCTATTTACAGCAGGACGTTCAGTGACACCAACTTATTCAAGCTGGTTTTTGCCCCCTTTGGCGTGCTTCTGAATCCTGCAGTTATATGGGTGGGTAGATTCTACAAATCCTATGTACGGTTTGCTAACAAGGGCCGCTAGTTAACTATTGTGGGTAGCGTGTGCATTGTGTGTCTCCTTTCCTCCCCTTGCACCTCCATCTATCAAGTTAATAAACCGGTACAGGCTCTCTATGTCGCTCTCTCCTATATTCTCGCTCAAATATGGTCACCTCCTCCGTATAATCTAAATGCCAGGCAAAACGGTACTTTTTACGTTGGTGGTAAGATTCCTGAATTTTCTTTTTTTCAGTTATCAGGAAAGGCGAACAATCCAGCTAAGCTTCATCTATAATAGCATTGATCGGAGGGCTGCTGAGCAGCACAGTGAGCCCATGGGTGGGGGATATAATCACCACGAAGATGACCAAGTGGAACCAAGGAGTATATGAGCCAGAGTTCCGCATCCCAATGATAATATTTGCTACTCTATTCTGTGGCATCGGATGGTTTGTCTTTATGTGGGATCTTGACAACCCAACACCCCATGGTTATTATCTAGGCGCGTTCTGTCACGGCTGTCTCTGCGCTGGTACAACTATCGGCATGACCGTTGCCAACCTTTACATCCTGTGAGTTATCATTAATTTCTGCCCCCATTTCTTTCTCTTCATCCATTCTCCCTTCAATACAGCTCCTTTCTGACGGTAGTTGGATGTGACAGTGATGCCTTCCGTGAAAGCTCCACAGAGATCTTCGTTCTCGCGATGGCATCCAAGAACTTCCTCTTCTACGGGTTTTCTGAATTCATCAACGACTGGACAGAGCGACAGGGCCCGAGTGAGGTTTTAAGGGTTTTCGGGATTGTGACAATGTGTATCATGGCTACTTCACTTGTGTTGTGTAAGTTTGACTAGCCCTACCCCCCATTTACCACAAAGAACTCATCGGGACGCCATTCAGACATTTTCGGCAAGGTAAACCGTTGTTTTATGCACAACATCGGCTTAATGAGCAAATTGACCGGGTATCAACACTAGTTTGAACAGTTGAGCTATCCTGGCCATCAGAGGATGAGGACGACTGAGACCGCTTTTCGGTGTATATAACCGTACACAGCCAGAGCATAGTGGAGGATATTCAGCTCAGTTATATGCAACGAAGATGTGTGTTGGAATGGGAAATCAAGGGATTCAACTGAGGGTGGTATTGTTTAGCTCAGGTTCGAACAATCGACCGTCATGCATTAAGTAGCAAGATACATACATTCCAGCAGTTGAAATTTAGTTGTTCCTCTTATCTTTACAGAGAGACAGGGCGCGCTACCTTGGTGGCGCTTTAATAACGCACTGTTGCTGGAACTAATTATGAAACTATTCCTTGGATACTCGGACATTCGGGGATCATCTTCACGACGGAGCAGTACAAAAAGAGGACGGAATAGCCCGAGTGAACCTACTTCCCTAGTCCTATGATAGACCCTCGTTTATGTGATCGAGTTTAGCTTTCATTGTGTCTTCCAATGTGGTAGCACTTCATCTCCTTTTGTTAGAAAATGGCATAATTCCGGTCCTGATACTTGATTGCTGGCTTAATTATCCTGTTTCCTGCCTGTAGTGCCATACACTTTACTTGGACAGATATTCAGCAAACTTACTCGGTCAGTCATCATTGACTCTCTATGTCATATTCCTGACCAAGCATTCGCTGAAAGTAACTGGTCTCTGCACCCATATCATTGCTAGGGTGGCTAGGGAGCACTCTTATCACGGTGTTTACTACCCTTCGCGTCAAAATCACTAGCAACTATATTACGCCAAGGCAGTATCGTGAAGCCGCAGTTGACTATATCGTAAAGGTTCCAACTATAGGTGCGTAAATTCTAGTTCCGTCTAGCCAACCAGTATTAAAGCAGTGTATCGTCCATCTTGTATCTCATCGCGTCTTAACTTTCGCAGCTACTGCATGTTCTCGGATGACAACACGTGCAGATCTCTAGGTGATAGGAAAGGCTAAAATATTACAATTTAAGCATGTATCTCATTAATAGTACAGAAGCAATATGCTATGACAACTCAACTCCACATAGGTCCAGGTCGAAGCCACCTCCAAAGCCAAAGCACTCAGACGCAATGGTGTTAAGGTCTCCCAGATCATTCAAGTTCATTTCATGACATAAACCCATCGCATTGGCGGGCCTAGGCGACTGGGGAACAGGGTTTTCGACATCCATATGATGTCTTTCCATCGTGCCATTCTCCAAATTGCAAAGAAACTTCTCGAAGCATGCAGCAGCGTATCTTCCAACCTTGCTATGGCCACACAATTTGAAAACAGGCAGAAATGATCTGAGCTCCTTCTGCATACTGGACGTTTCGACCGCGCGGAGAAACAGGACGATTGCCGTTGCCAAGATAAAGTAAGTATCAAACCAGAGAGATGTCGACAAGAGACCTCGGCGGTAGAATTCGGTAAGAATCTCAATCGAGTCATCATTTGCAAGTTTACAGGTCTCTGCTCGGGATTCGAAAACAGCGTCGTGTGTATTGCGGCAGAATATCAGATGCGTCAAGTAAGGTCGCCCGATAAGCATACGGGCGAAATTATATTTAAGGCTTAAATATAACGTGGCACGAGCAAAGCAGGAGGGGAATGCCGAATCAGGACGAAGGTGATCGGGCAGTTTATTGCTCCAGCCTTCAACTTGCTGAATAAGATCGCCAGTCAATTGCGCTTTGCTTCGCAAATTGCCGCTTTGCATATATAGCTGCTGAGATATCTGGCCAATCATAATACCGAGAGATGCTGAGCTGGTGGCGTACCCAGGCGGGGTGTAGGGTGTGCTGTTGAATTCCTGTCATATTTAGTCGTCAAGAGAATTTATTGGTAGTAGAGGTCTCTTACCTGCGAAGGAAGATGGATATCATGATCTGTGCTACCAGAGCTAGTCGGGCGGCCCAACATGCAAGAGCTCCAGTTATCAAATTCGCGTAGGGACCACCAGAGGCGCCGCTTAACTTCTGATCCATATATAGAAGTATCCTTCGCATACCCTATACGTTGGTGAAGTCCGAGTGACTGTGAAATCCGAATTGCCACACCCAGAATTGCCCAAGCAACACTGCGATCATCCTCTCTCTGGCGGTACAAGCTCTGACAATAACAGGTCAGCAATAGTAACTACGAACAGGGCATCCAGAGGAAGCGGCATCAACCGTACCATAAGCATGATGGCTCGTACACTCTCCAATCTCGATTCCTCGATCACATCATCCATGTAGGAGCGAGCGATGTCAAAACTGGGGTCTTGATCGCCGCAGAGGGCCATGACCAGATATAATATGACAAGGATGGATACGCTCACCCCCTTCCCATCATACACGTCATCAAGCCAAAGGTGGAATCTATCTTGATCAAGGATATAGATGACACTGTTGATCTCTGCGAAGAACTTCACCGCTGCTTGATCAAGAGCCTTGCGATTGGGCAGATAGTTTGGATTTTGATAAGAAGTCACCTGTCCATCAAATAATGATGGTGGCTCACTCTCTTCGAATGGTGATAGACCGCTGGTATCCTTGGACAGATGCGAAACCATCTTGGCATTGAGAGTAGTGCAGCTGGATGGGCCACTGAATCCTGCACGAACAAACAATAGATTTAGCATGAGCCCGGGTTTACCGAGTATCATACCGGACACAGACGAGGGGTGGGGGAATAGACAAGGCACCTACGAGGAATGTTCATAGCATCCACCATCAGTGTACCCTCTAAGTCTCCGACTGTGCATTCCTGGCTGACAGGACCTGTAGACGAGGATGGAGTATCCAGTTGGGCCAGTGTGGGAGGCGGCTGTGAGCCTTCCGCCGAAGCTGGCAGGGTGTCTACAAGCTCACGTAGGTTGTCGGTGCTGAAAGAAGCCGAAGGCACAAAATGACGAACCACGGAGACCAGAAGGTCGTATCGTTCTTTTGATGTATGATAGTAGGGTCGGGAGGTCGAGCCTCCTACTTGGCACTGCTTGCCTAGCCTGCTACATCGCTGGCAGGGACCAGCAGATGGTTTCTCACACTAATGTCAGGTTAGCATTAAAGAAAAAAAAAAAAAAAAAAAAAGGACTAGATTATAATCGCTACCTTCACCTTCCGTTGTCTGCACCCGTCGCAGCTGAGGGCGTTCTTTCGTCGTCGGTCGTCGCTTGCCATGCCGGCCACATTGAGCAGCCTAGGCTGCCTATGGGAGTTGGTGGATTAGCAAGCCAGTGGACGAAGTGTGATTAAGCGCAGGATTTATACACTACTTCCGCAAAACACTGGGATGGCACGTATGGGGCAGCGGGGTGCGGGGAAATTAAGTGCTTCTTCCTGCGAACGGCCAAGGACGCTGGAACGGGAGATGGTTCGGCATCTGCTGTATTGTGGACACCAGTAACGCCACTCTCTGCCTGACTACGGAGCGTGCTGGATCGATGGTTCCGCTTAGTAAGACGGCTTACAGAAAGGGAACGGGACCTGGAGAAAGACAGGAATGTTCCCTACAGTCTAGCATATTTGCAAAATATTACGGATTTTAGATTATTCTATAAAGTAGAGAAATATAGTCACTGTTTACAGGATTCGATTTTGAAATAATATAATAGTAGAATCCTTAAGTTACTTCGATATTAATATGTCTTATAGATTCTGGTATTCAAGGATATGTATATATTACTAACTAGGTCTATTTACCCATTTGACGCCGCCTCTCCGGGCTTTGAACCTGTCTGAACAAGGGATATAGCTTGTTGGTAGATCCGACCTCCGAATACCTTGCCGATGAGTAAACTCACTGGTGCTTTTATATATTAATGAACAGAGCTAGAATCCTTCCAGAGCGTCCGTGACCTTCTGGCTGACCTTGCCCTCAATGGTGGGTGGCTTGATTCATATGACGTGGAAGGTTGTCCCAAGGAGAAATATATCTTCTGGACTGCCAATACTTGAATTAAGAAACTTATATTATCAAACACGACGTGCAATGTGCGAACTAATAAACAATGATCAATAATATATCATTCGAGAATGGAGTCCCTATGATCGGGATGCACATGTGTCTTAGTTACCGCTCTACCATCACGGTAGTCGTCCAGCAGGCTGTTGACTTTGACCGCGTCCAGTCCGTCAATAACTTCAAAGTCTAACGTCTTCAGCCCGCCATTTCCGATCCAACCTGGCAACTCCCTCCAGAACTTGGTAGCCAGCTCTTGGTGCGGGTCACTAACTCCGAGAACTCGGTTTTTCTTGAAGCCAGCGGTCTTTGTAGCTGCAATTGCAGGGTCAGCCTCTCCACGCACCAATGTTGCCAAAGACCCTTTCTTCGTGGTCGACAGAAGCGAGAGCGCCAGCTGGTGGCTGACACCACCCGAGTAAGTGCCGTTGACCGCGTCAAAGGCGTATACCAATTCATCGCCAACGATCGCACGGATCTGAGCTTCCACATCCGCTGCCTCCCGATATATGACATGTGTGGCACCAAATTCACGGAGGGACTGGCCCCCATCGCCGCGGACCTTGACCGTTGCAATGATCCTGCCAAAGCCTGCGAGACGAGAGAACTGGAGGGCAAACTTCCCACTATTAGAGCCGCCACCGATGATGACAATCGCTTCCTTCGCGTACTCCGAATCGTGGCCCAGGAACTTTGGTGCTAAGCCCAATCCTGACGAACTGAATAGGGCGATAAAACTCGCCATGGCATTGACCGGGACTGCCGCTGCCTGGTCAAAACTAATATCCTGTGGTATGGGAGCAGCAAAGTTTGCGTCGAGGATGCAGAACTGCTGCAGGCCAGCTTGGTCAGGACCACCCGACAGGATGTTAGACTGTCCAACGATGCGATCTCCAACGGAGAACCTTTGCACGTCTGGTCCTATCTCCTCGACAATACCGCCGATGTCGTTTGCGAGGATCGCATGAGGCAAGTACTTCTCCACGAGTACACCTCGACCTCGACCCTACAAGGGATTAGAACTCGACCGAGAGCCAGAAAGTCTTCTTCATGATACCTTTTGGTCATGGGGGTTAACTATGGCTTGTCAGCTTTTCTTCCATACAAATAAATGCATCTACGGATCATACTCCCGGCTGTAATGATCCTCACGAGAACTTGGTTCCCAGTTGGTTCAGGGATAGGTCGCCTGTCTAGGGTCAGTGGCCTTTGGAGCTCCTTGAGAATTAATGCTTCCTGCTCGCCCATTTCATATAGGAATACTCGCTGTTTGCTAGGCTGTATAAGGGAATTAAGAATATCCAGGAAAATTGACAGAGGACCCACAAGCGTAAGGCCTGGACTGTTCCTCCATGGCCGGGCGGTGTTACCACGACCAATGCGGTGGGTGGCTGGACGGAGAATGTCAACGCCCCGAGCACTGTGCCCTTTAAATCACTAAAGAGATAACTAAGGAGGATATTCAGGAGGTTAAGAACATTTTCTTTGGCTGCTGGCGTTGACTTGTAAGATTCATAATACCCAAGGGTACCTGCTCTTTTCCTTCCCCAGCCCTTCCAATAAGCGCACAGATAAGTGTAAGGGTAGCTTTGAAACAGATTTATCTATCTTTAGACATCGCTCAGCTGACCCGTGATGCTGTTAGACTTGATATCCCGGTCTTCTTGCGTGTCTCGGCCACCGACTGGCTACAAAACAGCCTGCTGGATGAAATAGCTAGAGACTGCAGGGTACCATGGCATTTTCCCAGGCTCTCGCTGTACAGGGTGCGAACAATTTAAGTAATATCAGCACCGGTAGTGTGCGCGTCACTCAGAAAGTAACATCCAGTATTGGCTTCTAGGTACCATTCGTGCCAGCTGTAAAGAAGGGTGCTGGAGACAAGATATATATCTCTGCGTTAGTACAATCAACAGCGGTGTTGTTGCTGAGAAGATCCTTAATACGGATGACGTCGATGTTATCTTGGTCGGGCTCTCAAGGGACTTGGACACCAAGATTACTATGGCTGCGCAGATCCACTGGGGCTTCACTGGTTTCCGCAACGCGTCCGAGTATACGCAGCCGAACTCGCTGAAGGCATCGATCTTTGACTGAAAGCCCAATGTCATTTCCATTCCTTCATCGATATACTTCTTGGCACCAGATGCCAACCCAGAAAGAATCAACACTATAAAGCTAAGATCGCCAGCGCTAATGCAGGTGGGTGACAGCCCACAGCACCCGAATGTGGAGGCCGAACGTAAACCCTAACTTGGTCTCCCGTGTTCACGCTACCCAAATGAAAACAAGTGGTGCATGACCCAGATTGTCGTCAGCTTTGCAGACAATGTAATTAACCCACGTCTTGGCATGATTCAATCCGAAGAAGCGCCGACGGTCCATATCATTCATGGTCCGGGGCACATCCAACGGCCGCTACCTACATATATTGGACCCTCCCCAGTGCAGGCAGACCGGCCTTGGGGACGACTACAGCAAAATGAGGTCACCTTTCCTGTGTCTTCCGCTCATCGCAGCCGTGCTCCATGATGGGGCCAGTGCAAGCGCATTGAAAGTCAGACAAGATGCAGCACCGACAGCTTCAGTCAGGAATGGCACGTTCACCGGCTACTACAACGTCGAGTACGATCAAGACTTCTTCCTGGGAATCCCTTATGCCCAACCCCCAGTGGGAGATCTCCGCCTCCGCAACCCGGTTTCGCTCAACACGTCATGGGGCGGAAGTTCCAACGCAACCACTTTCTCTCCGGCATGCCACAACTTAGGTTCGCCTCCAACTCCAGGCATTACCTACTCCGAGGACTGCCTGAATCTCAACGTCGTACGACCCAGTGGCACTAGACCAGGAGACAAACTGCCGGTGGGTGTGTGGATCCACGGCGGCGGCCATACAGGAGGATCGAATCAGGACCCCAACTACAACATGTCCTTTATTGTACAACAGTCCGTGGTGGCCGGTAAGCCGTTTATTGGGGTCAATATCAACTATCGACTGCAACTGTTTGGCTTCATGTACGGCTCGGCCGTCGTGGAGTCCGGGGCTGGGAATCTCGGCTACAAAGATCAGCACCTGGCGCTTCGCTGGCTCCACGAAAACATTGCCGCGTTTGGTGGAGATCCTTCCAAGGTCACCATCTGGGGCGAGAGTGCCGGAGCCGAAAGTTCGGGTGCCCAGATGATTGCGTATGGAGGTCGGGATCAAGGTCTCTTCCGAGGAGTGATGCTAGAAAGCGGAGGTCCGATCAACCCATATCGGTACAACACCCCTGCAGAATGGGACCGCTACTACGACCCAATTGTAAGGGCCGCCAACTGCAGCGGAGCATCCGACACTCTGGCATGTCTTCGAACCCTGCCCACCGAAACCCTCGTCACCGTTTTTAACAGCAACGTGACAGCCTCGATTCCATCGTGGGGCATGGAGATCGACGGGGACTTCATCCAGGAAAATGCTCGAGAGGCGCTGCTTGCGGGGCGCTTCATTAGAGTTCCGGTGCTACACGGCCAAAACCACGATGAAGGCACGATCTTTTCCATCACGGGCGTCAACACAGACGACGACTTCTTTGCCAGGGTCAGAGAACGGACCTCTGACAATGCCACCCTGCACCAGATCGCAGCACTGTATCCGGACATCCCTGAGCTTGGGATTCCGTCGACATTGCAGGGCCGACCATCTGCATCGCTGGGATCTCAATATAAACGCATCTCCGCCTTTGTCAGTGACGTGATGTGGCATGCGCCTCGCCGCTTGACCAGCCAAATCCTGACCGACCACAACGTCCCAAACTGGGGCTACATGTTCAATATCAGGCCCAATGGGGTTCCTCTATCAAGTGGAGCATCTCATTTCACAGAGGTGGCATTCATGTTCTACAACATTCTGGGCATTGGATATCCGCAATCGCCATTTGCCAACACGCCCCAAAGCTACAAGGATGTTTCAGACCTCATGTCGAGGTATTGGCTTAACTTCATTGTTGACGGAGACCCCAACGGCGCTGATGGTAAGCTTCCATGCCTTCAGCCTTCGATACTACCTGCTTGCATTAAATACTTCACAGTCCTGCACACTGACCTTCGCATAGCTGGCAATGAACCTTATTGGCCCTCGTATTCTCTCACGAACCCCGAGCTGATGACATTCGATGCCAACACGACCGACCTTTCATTTCCGACGCCCGACACATATCGCGCTAAACCAATCCAATATATTTCCGATAACTTGGCTAGTGCTTTTGGAAGATGATTTAGGTCAACCAGTGCCAGGGTTATCATCACTTGTACATATGTGTCAAAATATGGATTACCAGGTGGAAGGGGAGAGGAACGATCGAGACTGCCAATACCAATAGCCCCCTTATCCTGGATGTACATCTGCATTCTTTCATGCCGTATTAAACTCGCGGGCCAGAGAGAGAGGTGTGTTGAAACGCATCGAAACAATAAGGTGAGAGAAGAACCGCATAGTAGAAACAAATAGCATGCTGTCTAATTAGGCCTGTTAAAAATAGTCCTACTCCGGGGCGCACAAATGAGGAGTAACCGTAGACCAGGTTTATAGGCTTGGGAATTATCTAGCTCAAAGCAGATAAAACGTGCCAGGTATTCGGCATTCATTGGTGGTTGTTCGGCTTCAAGGGCAAAGCTGTTTTCTCGGGCAGATTCAAAGGACTGAAAGGTACCTACACGCTTCAACGGCTGCATACATCATTGCAGCATATCCACGTATACGCCGTGCCCGGGATCTACATTATCCTCGTAGGTTAGATCTCGGAGTAGCTATCATTTTAGAACCTTTCCACGGCTGATCAGCTTTGGGGCTAGCTGGCTGGATGCTCCGCGTACCGGAAGCTGGACAGGGGTATCTTTGGGTGAGCAACCACCGTCACAATTCTGCATTCAGATTGACCTTGACTTGTCCATCCGAGGTTTAGCCGAACTTTACGCAGGTTCATAGCTAGAGTAGCGCCACAGATTAGAAATGAATGTGTATAGAGTAATCCCCATGGGGAAGTTAATATATGACGGAATATTTCCGACATTTGTCTCGCGCGAGCTCCATGACACAGTTCCGCCTTACGGATGCAACCAGGATTCTATTAACATAAGCTCACTTATTAGTACAGGCTGTGGTAGGCGCTGTTGTCTGCGGTGGAATATCACCCTACCTCGAGAAGACAGCTGTCCAGCTCGAGTTCAGTTTCTATTGCCGTCCCGTCTCTTGACTCTCAGTGTCTCATCACAATCTGCACAGGGACAATGAAGTCAATTACTCTCGGAATCACCTTGCTAGGCTATTCTCTTGCTACAGAACAAGTCCTGTATCCAAGAGAAGGTAACTTGAAGGTTCCAACGGTTAATACAACTAGTGGTATGGTCTCTGGCCACGCAGCCCCCAATACTACTGGAGTGTCTGAGTATCTCGGTATTCCATTCGCCCAGCCACCAGTTGGAGAATTGAGATTTGCACCTCCACAGCCATACAAAGGCAATGGGCACATCAACGGTACTAAGTACGGCTTCACTTGCCCAGCTACTTCATCACGCCCCGTACGAGCTGAGGGTAATATAACAGTTCCTGGTGCAAAGCTCCTAACGATCATCGGTCAATCGGAGCTCCCTTTGAGTGAGGACTGCCTGACGTTGAACATCTGGGTGCCATCCGGTGGGGAGGAGAACAAAGCTGTGCTATTGTGGGTCTTTGGTGGAGGTTTCTCCGTCGGAGGGTCAGCGGTACCATTCTATAACGGCCAGTACTTTGCAGAGGAACAAGATGTGATTATTGTGACTATCAAGTAAGTCTTCCCCGCTGTCACGAGAGGTCCATGGCGCTGACAATCAAGTTACCGCATCAACATCTTCGGCTTCCCCGGCAATCCTTCAGAGCGGAACGCAAATCTTGGACTCCTTGATCAAAGACTGGCTGTTGAATGGACTCGTGATAATATTGCTGCGTTCGGCGGAGATCCATCTCGAATTACCATGTTTGGTCAATCAGCAGGCAGTGCCTCTCTTGAATACTTCGCCTATGCATGGAAAAAAGAACCTATTATTGCGGGACTGATCCAGCAATCCGGCAGCATTACCCATGAAGACCCGTCTCCTCAAGATGCTAAAGCTGTGGAAAACAGCTGGTTCTATGTCTCTGAGGGTCTCGGGTGCGGCGACACCTCCGACCATGATGCAGTTGTAAAGTGCATGCGCACGAAAGATGTGGAAGATATCCTCGCATATGTTCCAGGCTTTACTGGAACGTCCAATCTCACCTTTGGTCCTGTGGCTGACGAAATAACCATTTTCTCTGATATTGAAGAACGAACCAAGGCAGGCGACTTCTACCAAGTCCCTCTTTTGATGGGCACCGTGAATTATGAAACTGGTCTTACCATCGCCCTTGGTTTGACAGATCCCGGTGCCGTCTCCCATTCACAGGCGTACTGGGATAATGTCGACGAGCATTCCATGTGTTCTGTTCCTGAGAGAGCCAATATCAGCATCTCGCATAATGCCCCTACATGGAGATATCGTTACTTTGGTGTCTGGCCTGATATGCAGCTATCGACTTATCCGGACTGCGGAGCTTGGCATACCATTGATGTGCTTGCAGTCTTCGATTATATTCCACAAGGTCCTGGAATTCCTGATCAGACTCCTGAACAGATCTCTACTGGCAAGTATGTCAGGGGAGCTTGGGCAGCCTTTGCGAAGGATCCCAAGGAAGGACTGAAAGGCTACGAGGACGGGTGGCCACTGTACAACCCAACGGAAGATACATTGGTTAGGCTGGCGTATAACAACCAGACAGGAGCGAACCTAGCACGTCCTTACCAATACGACAAAGGATGCAATTCGACGTTCCCTGTCAACGGGTCTGCGTCGCAGCCAAAGTCAACTCCATTCACTGGGGAGAGCAGCAAATTGGTAGCCCTCTAGCCTTTAGCTTTCCCCACAGCCATCGCCTACTAACATGCCGCGTCGCGGAGGTCATTGTAGCTATAAATCTGTTTAAGACGTTAGCCTGTGTGGGTGAAGCAGAACTGTCTATCCTCTTAGTTAAACACTTTCTTTTATCCTCCTATTCCCTCATCTGTCGGTCCTCGTGAGGTTAGGAATACCATTGACCTAGGTCTGGAACAAGTCAAATCACTCTGCACCCACTATCCAAATTTATCACTACTTCTATTCGTCCCGGCCTCCCAGGGTTATGCCATCAATTAGGTCTATATTACGGAAGTGAGCTGTGCTCGCCTTCGTCCATAGGGTTACGAGGTAGGCATAAGAAGGAACTGGGTTTGAAAATAATATGGGATTTTTATTTTTATGTCTTGTATACAAGCTACTCCTCCCAGTTAAAATCGACCACAACCCGCCCTGCCACCTGCCCCTTGCGCAGCTTTTCAACTCCCTCAGGCAGGCGATTAATAGGGTAAACCTCGGAAATCTGCTGTAGCAAACCGCGCTTCGCAAAATCCAACGCAGCGGCCGTATCACTCCGAGTTCCCACCAATGACCCCTTAATACTAAGGTTCTTGAAGATAAACTCACAGGGATCCGCTCCTAGGGTAGTTGAACCAGCGGGTGGCATCCCGATACACATGATGATAGCCCCAATTCGCTCTCCAGTATAGGAGATCGCAGTTTTGTATGCTGCAGGTGCAGTGACGAAGACACCGTGGACACCTACTCCGTCCGCGACTTCGATCACCGCTTTCACAGGGTCATCAGTTTCTCTGAAATCGACGAACGCCTCTGCCCCCATTTTCAGGGATAGTTCACGCTTGGAGTCACCTGTATCTACGACTATTGGCCGCATTCCCATTGCTCTGGCAAGCTGTATACCCTGGATACCCACGCCACCTCCTCCGCCCGGAAAAGCCACCCAGCATCCAGCGCGAAGGTTCGATTCAGTTAATGAACGATACATCGTGCTTGCGCTGCACATAATCGGTGCGGCGACTTCATCTGGGACGCCGTCCGGGATAGGCGACGTGTATCGAGCGGGAGACACAATATATTGCTGATATGTCCCTGTAGATATATAAGAATAATCTCTCGCTCCCGGAGGTAATGTTTAGTTTACTCACCAGGTGTCATTAGACCAGTGTGAATGGCTGCCTTGCAGTATGTCTCCTTATCATCCCAGCACATGGCGCAAGACCCGCAAGTATCAGTGATCGGTTTGATGCCTGCCCTATCGCCCAGCTTGAAGTTCTTGACATTTGCGCCGACTTTGACAACGACACCGGCGCCTTCGTGGCCTGGAGATCGCACGCCGAATGTCGACATTGGTGGCACCCCGAGATCGCCTTTCATCATGTGGATGTCGGACGAGCAGATGCCGGTCGCATTGAGTCGAATCAGGATATAGTCCGGTCCTAATGAAATATGTTAGCCGTCCTATCCATCTTCGGACATACAGACAGCGATGGAAATACTCACCAGGCTCAGGGACCGGCACCATCTGCACCTCAACATGAAAGTCAGGCCCCTCATTAATAACAACCCCAGCTTTACAGTGAGTGGGGATATCGAAACGTGGGATCTCAGCCGTGGAATTCATATTAGAGAAGTAAAGTAAAAGACTAGGCGTCGCATTTCAGATTCACGGCTGTCGCTGCGGATCGCGGTATAAGAACCATGGAGCATCAGCAGTGGACCAGCAGTGGACCACTCACCAAGTAAACCCGCTGCGGAAATGGACCGCTGCACTGGAACAGCATTTCCACCGGCTAGACGGGAATGCTGATCAGGTATATATTTCAAGCCTGAGCTATGGGTTGGCAAGCTGACAACAAAGCAAACCTGAATGCTCAACAATACCTGCACGAATCGCGAGGTACAACAACCTACTGGAAGGGGTATGTAGGACACAGAGGCACCCTCGTATCGGGCGCTGCAGAAGCGGAATACTTGCGTTGGGAGCAGGCCCTTCAACATTGGGCCTCCACCTAACCCTGCTCCAGCGATTGCAGCTTCGAAACCTCGCCAATCCTGTCAGCGACCATATTCCGCGGCGATGGCTCGAGCGAGTGCGGAGAGGATCCGGGCCAGTGGAGGTTCCCCACGCATTCGCATCTACCAAGTCCCGGCCGAGTAGCCGTAACCCTTCGGCTGTTTTTTAATTGGGCACAGACCCCAGCTTCGTCATCAAATGTTATTATTTGTATTTTCTGCAACAATAGAAGATGGGACGAAAACACCAGCGGCTCAATTCCGCAGAGACAGGGCTACGCTCCTCGAGCTAGAACATATATGAACGCGATTGTGGCCTGGGTGGTGCAGCTCCGAGCAAATCGAGGAAGAATTTCGAAATCTTTCAAGAAGCAGCTTGTTACTAGTGGCGCTGCTGGAAGGGCAAATTGATCCACCATGGAGATGAACTATAATGAACGCGTGAGTAATGCCCAGCAGCTCTGGGAGAGTTGCGAAGCTAAATACTTCTCCCGGATAGGCTCTTCATCAGTAGGCACGGCCATTCCCAGCTCAATTTCGTCTCAACTGATGACCTTCCTCTAGCCTCGAGGAGGAGCTGGGAACGACGATCTATCCGGGCACAGAGATCATGGCCGATGTGGGCACGCATCGTTTTGTGAGGTCCTCAGCCAAATCCGGCCGGGTTCTTGTGCCCCAGCCTTCACAGGATCCCCATGACCCCTTGGTATGTTGGATAGTATCAGGCGTGTATCAAAGGCAACAAATTAACTTGTGACACGGCGCAATAAATAGATCTGGAGCCCGTTTTGGAAGACCAGCGTGATGACCATTGCCACGTTGACATCCTTCAGTCAGGGCATGGGACCTCTGGCCCTTGCACCCATGTTCCCCCAATTAATGGAATCATTCAACTCGGACCTCCCCAGTGTTGTGCAATTCACCGGGGTTTGCATTCTAGTGCTAGGGTTTAGTAATTTCTTTTGGTAAAGGTCCATCCACTAGCCTCAAGAGATGACATTGCTTACAGCCGAGCGGTACAGGATCCCCATTCAAACATGTTATGGTCGACGACCTGTGCTGATATTCTCAACCCTCGTCTGCCTGCTCAGCAATGTCTGGCGTGCAACGGCAACTGGATACGGCAGCTATATGGGCGCATGCATAGTCAATGGATTTGGTGCTGGTCCCGCAGAGGTATGTGTTCCTAAATCTCGCTATTCGAACACTCTAATATTTCCGGTTTCCACTAGACGTCTCAACCTGAGATTATCGCGGATATTACATTCCTCCACGAGCGTGGCGGTTATAATACCCTGTATTTCACAGCATACTTTGGGTCCCTTATGGTAATGAGACCCACCCTCAGGTAGAAGAGCATCGACTCACTTTATACAGGTCGGTCCTATCCTAGCCGGCTCAATGGCCGAGCACGTCGGCTGGCGCAGCTTTTTCTGGCTGAACGTCGGTCTCCTAGGCCTCGTACTCATCCTGCAAATATTCTTCTTCCCCGAGACAAAATGGCACCGTGTTCACCCCGACGAGGAGCGCGCGGGACAAGGCCCTGGCCAAAATGTTGATGAGGGGGGCGATGACAAGATCGAAATATCACAGAAAGAGAATATCCATGTGGAAGCGGCTTCTGACCAAGATGCATGTCTGCACCGAGGTGCTCCCTCGAAGCAGCAATTCAAGCTATGGCAGTCGAGTGGTGTTACCTTCAAGTCTCTCCTTAATAGCTTCTGGATTCCCTGGAAGCTGTTGTCATTTCCTATTGTTGAACTTGCTGCTTTTATTGTGTCTTGGTCCTCAAGTTGCTTCTTGACATTGAATCTTACGCAGAGTCAAGCCTTTGCGCAGCCCCCGTACAACTTCAACAGTCAAACTATCGGCTTCTTTAACTTTGCTATTGTGGTTGGAGCATTTCTTGGGCTAGCAACCAATGGTCCGTTCTCAGATTGGATCTCGATGAGAGCCACTCGCAAGAACAATGGAATTCGCGAGCCGGAGATGCGTCTGCCAGCTATAGCAGTCTATACTGTGATTATGATTATTGGCAATTTTGTTGTGGCGTTTGGATATGAGTATAAATGGGACTGGCGGGTAAGTCGTTTACCCTTCTAACACAGAACGGCTAATCTCACCATCGCAGGCAATTGTAATCATTGGCTATACTGCAGCTGGTATACAGGTTGCGTGTCTTCCAGCCATCGCCAGTACCTACGCTGTCGATAGCTACAAGCCCGTTGCAGGCTCGATATTCGTTTCGGTCACGGTGAATAAGAATTTGTGGGGATATGGGTTCAGTAAATTTATCACTCCTTGGGTTGAGCAAAGTGGGTTCGTCAAGCCTATCATGATGAACATGGCTTTGTGCACGGTGTGGTGTCTCTGTGCAGTCCCATTCTACTTTTACGGCAAAAAGTTTAGAGGATGGACCGCCAAGTCATCTGTGCACAGGATATAGCGCCGCACCCTCATCTCCTTGAATATAGTCGATGCAGAATAATATATAAAGTAACCACAAAGCATGTTGCTATTGCGCAGTTATAGTGGGGTCGAGAATGAAACACTAGATGACGTGGCCAGGAACTTTGGTAAAGATCAAGATCGCCAAACGCATGTCTATAGTGATGTCCCGCATCCCTCTTGATGTTGCGGGTGCCCTGGAGAGCAAGGCCACCGTCTCAAAAGAGACTGGGGCGAGGTCGGTGAGTGGGGCACACTTCCTACAGCGGTTAGCCTTCATGCAGGTGTATGACAAGCGGGCCCAACATGCCTTTTCTGATTGGTCCTTGGGATAGGCTTTTTGGCCACTGAAAGTTTTTACTGTGGAGACCATTGGCGCGGCCCGGTCGAGATTCAACGTCATTTGCTTCAATTCCGCCTTCCTCCCCATTCTCTCCATTGAGCAGCCGTTCCTTCTGTCAGCAGGTTGCCTATATGCAGAAAGTCTACCTAAAAATGTCCAACTATAGCTCAATGGCCTTGCCAATTGCACGGATTAATAGGCCCCAAGCGGAGACAGGTGAGGAGAAAATCCACGTACAGAAGTTGTCTGAGCGCATCACAACATGGCCCGAGGAGGATTGGTCAGGGGTCTCTGATCCCAAGCAGCGGAGGCGACTGCAAAACCGTCTGAACCAGAGGGTCCGACGTAAGTTGCAACTCGAATGCCTACGCTGGGAGAGTACGTGGTTGACCGATATCTGCATATAGGATTGCAAAAAAGAATCGACATGCAACGCACGTCTGATAGTAAAACCAGCAAAGGCCAGCACGCACCACCAAGCACGAAGGATAGTGTTAGTCGCGCGGCTGTTGAGGTGGAAGATGCGCCAGTGGAGCCCACACCCACCTGTCCGTCTCTAGCAGCAGTAGAACACATACATATCCTCGAGGCCGACTTCGTGGAGACAAGGAGGATACTGCAGCAAATAGAGGTCATGGCACACGCCCAGTACATGCTCGGTTCCCCGCGCACTGACATGCTGTTGCACTTGATTCAATTCAATTTCACAAAAGCGCTAGTCCAGAACATGCGGGTTCTAGGTCTCACGTCGGAGCTACTGCACGACGATGCCATTTCGCCATTCAACGTAACTGGCCCGTGGCAGTATGACATCGAGCCTGCCCTTCCCTCCAGCCTGCGCCCTACTATCATTCAGCGCACTGTAGTTCATCACCCGTGGTTGGATCTACTTCCAATACCGGAAATGAGGGACAATCTGATCTCTGCCGGCGAGTCATATGATGAAACCCAACTTTGCCTGGATATGAAGGGACATGGGAGAGCGCATACCGACCATACGGGAATCATTGTTTGGAGCGATCCATGGGATCAAACGGGGTGGGAGGTCTCTGAACCGTTTGCCCGGTCCTGGGGATGGACGGTGAGAGGCTGTGTGAACCTTTTTCGTTCTACAAACTCGTGGAGAGCGCGGCGGAATGAGAGACCACTCTTTCGCGTGTATTGAATCTAGACACTGGCTTCCATATCTTGTATTTCTAGGCCTGTTAGGGTAAAATGTTAGGGAAATGAAGCTGGTATAGGCACTTTCAGAGCCCCTCTGCCGCAAGACAGGCCAAAGGCAGAAAGATGGAAGAATGCAATCGATGTCAGTATACCAGTTGGCTTCCGCGAATGACAACCGACAATACTGCCACTACGTTTGTCTATCCTCTCGAAAGCATCATTGCTTCATTAGACCGCATTCTTTCATCCGGTTTATTAATATCATATCGTGCAGCTTATGGACTCCTTACTGATGAACCAAAACATAGTGAACGAATTGACCCACCGTCGGACCGTAATCCAATTTATCTGCATATAATAAAGGTCGCAGTACCACCAGTAAAAAACACAAGCAATAAAAGTGTTTGATTAGTACCGGATGTTCTGTTACATTAAAGTCACACTTCAGGCATTTGGTCAAAGGAGACTCTCCATACCAAACGCTTTTCTCCCCTCTGGAGTCGCCAATAGTTTGTAGACCATAGAATCTCCGGACATCCCTTAACCAGTCGCCCCCATTTTCGCAGGAATGCTTCGGTGATCTCCCAATTCATAGGATCCCAGGGACTGCCCCAAACGAGCATGCAGTTCTCCTCACTAGGCATGGTCCAGAAGCCCATCAGGTCTCGACAGAACTGCGAGTCATCCATACAATCCTCGTATTGGATTAGGTTGTCTCTTAGTCGTGCAAATGGAAAGAAGTCCAACCAAGGGTGATGAGGCTGGCTCTGTTGCAGCTCTGTCGGGCGCAGACTGGGTGGTATATCCCTCACCGGCACGGCCTTTGGGAGAGGCCCATTGACACTGAAGCGCGAGAGGGCATCATCAGTCATCCATTCTCGACTGTAGCCCAGGGCAGCGATGTTGCGTATAAAGGCGCGAAACACGTTCAATTTGGCCAGGGTGAGCAAGTGGTCGGCTCGTGGATTCCCGTAATAGCTCCGGTGGGCAGCGGCCTCGAATACAGCCAGGAACCGAAGGAGACTTGGATGCGCTAGCCGACAGCCCGAAGTCGCCACTGGCGAATTGAATGGGCAGAAACTGGGTAGCATGCTGAGATCTGGTAGAGGGTACTGCGTCAAGTCAACCAGTCCCGCCTCTTCCTCGTCCTGCTCCTGCTCCTGAAGGGCCAGTTCCCGAGCCAGAACGTCTGCCTCTCTCCTCTCCTGCTGCCGTCGTCCTTAAAAAAAAAAAAAAAAAAGTTAATATCAAACGAGGAGTAAGGTGGGACACTTAATGCATGTGCTACTTACGCCAGGTCCGTTGATTCTGTCTGTTCTGGTGCCGGCGTCGCTCGGCTTTCGCCGCGTCACTGTGGCTGGAGAGAGCACAACCATCTTCCCGGCGGTCTGCGGGCGTATCTTGAGGCGATCCTTCAGTGGCTGTAGACATTGTAGACACTATGATTTGATAATACAGGGGCCACAGTGCTGGTAGTTGGTGTACGGCTGACCAGAGGAGAAAGAGAGGTGTTGACCCAGCGTTGATTACGCCCGCCAAGCGTGCGTCGGCCAGCGGGCGTATTTCCGCAGAGGACAGGCCTATCCACTCTGCACTCTGGAGTATGTATAGAGCTCCAGGCTCCGACAATAAAGCCCGTCCAGGCTGGCAATTGCACGCTGATCCTTGTGAGACTCATCTATAAGAGAGCCTTCTCCTGCCTCGTCCTACAGCTTCCACCATTGTTTTTAAACCACTTTCCTGCACATTCACAAGCTGGTACTCTACCGGACACTATGTACGGCTTCAAATACCTCCCCCTTCTCTGTTCGCTCGTCACTGCACAACTCCAGCCTCGCTGGGTTCACTTTGACAGCGACGGTATCTCCATCGCAGCGCACCTCTACGTTCCACCCAACAATTCTACCTCGAATGCGTCCCGTCCCGCGATTGTTGTCGGCCATCCACACGGAGGCGTCAAAGAACAGACATCTGGCCTATATGCTCGTCAGATTGCCGAGCGGACTGGGTTTGTGACGCTTGCCTTCGACGCTGCCTACCAGGGCGAAAGCGGCGGTCTCCCGCGATACCTTGAAGACCCTTACCAACGCGCCAACGACGTGCGGAATGCAGTGACCTACCTTGCAACGTTGGACATTGTCAACGCCACCCGCATCGGCGCCCTAGGAGTCTGTGCCTCTGGGGGATATGTACCCTTCGCAGCGCAGACCGATGAGCGCATCCGAGCCGTCGCCACCGTCAGCGGCATCGACCTGGGCACCCTCTACTCCGAGGGATTCGGCACCTACGATGGTCCCATGGAATCTGGCCTGCGAGAGGAGCTGGCCGAAGCCGGGCGACAGCGGATCCGCGAAGCAGAAGGGGCGCAGCCCAATCTGACACGCATCTTCCCCCAAACAGCGGCCGACGTCACCCCCGATCTCCCTGTTTTCTACCAGGAGTCGTACGACTACTACCAGACTCCCCGAGGCCATGTGGATACCGCCCCTAACTGGCATCTCTGGCGCAGCATTGACCTGATTGCGTCGTACAGGTCCTACGCCTTCATGGACTTGATCTCGCCTCGGCCTCTCCTGATGATTGCTGGGTCTGACGCCGATACGCTTTATTTCACCCAGGCTGCAATTGATCTGGCCCAAGAGCCGAAGGAGATGTACGTTATTCCGGGGCTGACACACATCGATCTGTATGATCATACGAACCAGAGCACCCCGAAGCTGGTGGAGTTCTTCAGGGCCAATCTGTGAGGGACTTCTTCGCTTATACCCACATTACTCCCGTCTTGTATATGCATGCCCCGGTCTCCCATAGTATGAGGGCGGAATCACCATGGTTAAAATTAGACTGCTTATCCCCCAAGAGTGGGCTGCACATCCTTGCAAGTGGGTTATGAGGCCATCAATAGTTCATTTATTGATTTTTTGAATTTAAGTGTGAACCAAACATTAGCAAAAGAAATTCTGGTGCCAGCCGAGCCACTATAGAAAACGGAGGTAAGCAATGCATTGCCTGTACAGGTTTCACTTTCCAGCGCATTTGCTACGGAGCACTAGAAAGACAACTCCGATATCTGTAGATCATCTCGGCAGGCAACGTTGAAGAATCCATACACCATTATTATACACTGCTTACGCGCTAGCGGTGGGTCCGGCCCAGCCAAGCCTTGGCTGATGCAGCAGACGTCGATCTTCTCGGCGGAATTAAGGTTCGATATTTGAGCTCCACTGTCAGCAGAGGCATACTCGTCTCTGTTATGTCCACGCCAAGAGGGTTCGGCTGGATGCCAGCCCGTGTACGTGGCCTGATATACGCATCATCGAGCCCCGCAGACCTCAGGCCTCTGGACGGATTTCCAGGGGATTGTAGGATTGCTAGGGGTGGGAGCCAATTTCTTGTTGTATGAGCACGCATAGCTCTATAATTACGAAGCGGAATATACACAGTGTTTTATTTAATAAACTACTGATATAGCACGAGGTATATTTTCTAACCACATACCGCCTTAACATGGCACTATATTAAATGGAACCATGGGGTCTGGAAACCCGCATTGCGTGACGGCCAGAAAGCTAGGAGGGATCGCACTGTCTAATCACACGGGCCAGTCGTAGCTCCGCATAGCAATAAACATGCGATTGCTATGTATGCTTTCTTCGATGTCCATGCAGGCCAGGGACAAAGTGGCACACAGGAAACCACCATGGTAGGGTGATTAAATCCCAAATTCGTGCAAGGAATCAAGAAGGCGTCCAATAGCGTTTGACCTCCAGGTGTCAGGCTCTAGATGGGTTGCGTTCAGATGGAATACGATGTTTGTCGCATTCTCGTTCCTATAGACCGGCCAGGTACCATTGGCTTTCGGGGCTTTTGTAGATTAGCAAAACAGTCTCGGAAGGGGAGTTGTTGTGAATGAGCCGTGAACTGACCTTGATGAGCATTGGGCGATAGTGTGGCAGCGAAGTTTAGCCACATCTGGCTCATGCGCGTGCTCAAATTCCGATAGCTTTGCTGCAATCCCGTGGATGTAGATTGTAAAGGATTGACCTCGTAACCGACGCCGTCAAAGTTTCTGAAAACGAAGGAAATTTCCTGGAAATGCGTGGCACCGAGTGTTTCACTGGGTATCCCATTAGGTACAGCATCAAAGCGATAGCTATACACAGGAACACCGTATCGAGCCCACAGCTGGGTGGAGTACCGTCTACCAGCATTGAACTGATAGTCTCCAGCATATAGGGTAACCTTTCCCCAGAGCGAGCCGTATTCTGGGCCTGGTGATAGAAGGACAGTCCCGAGGCCAGCCTGGGCCTCTTTATCAGACAGTTGATTGACATATTGATCCACAAGAGCGTCGAGAGTAGTACTTGTAAGACCATGACCCCCACTGTACTGGGCAATCATCTCCCGGAAGTCAGCTGAATTGTTCACCCCACGGCCACTTGCCACTGAGAATGTAGTTCCTTCGTTGGTATTAGTTCCAATAAGGAGAGGACGCTTCACAAATCGCCCTTCCTTTAGGAGAACTGAGGGCAACCCGGTGATGATCTTTCCATCAATAACTGGATAGTAATTAACACCTTGAAACGCAGCCTTCAAGTCCGTTGCTGGTCGGGAGCGAAGACATTGAAGAGTATCCCTTTCTCGGGTGCAGTTTGTCGAATTGAGGACATCGTTGTAGAGGACATCTTGCTGATCAAGAGAGACCAAAGGGCTTGTAGTAAGAGGCCCACCACTTTCAGCAATGCCTGCGTGGAAAAGCCCATCGTCGCGTCCTCCATATGCAAGGAAGTGATGTCCAACTGATACAGCCCCAGCCGATTCCCCTTGAATTGTAACTCGAGAAGGATCTCCGCCGAAAGCCATAATGTTCTCCTGGATCCAATGAAGAGCAAAGCGCTGGTCATAGAGACCAATATTTGCGACTCCAGTTTCATTCACCACGCGACCCTGCAGGAATCCAAAGCCAGAGAGTCGGTAATTGAAGCTAACTCCAATTATCGGCTGGCCTATTTTGACGGATTCCTGGACTAGGAAAGACATGTTGTACCTTTGATCGGCACTGCCGCCCTCCAGAAATCCACCGCCGTAAATCCAGACTAACACAGGCAAACGAGCACTCTCATCCACACCACTCGGGCGCACAACATTCAGGGTTAGACAATCTTCGCTTTCGTCATGGTCAAACCCCGTCTGCGTATACCCTGGTAGGCTTAAGGAGGAAGAGTGACACCAGTCACCATAGGCAGTGCCTGTTTTTCAGACCATGACTGATTGATAGGCTGAGGGAGATCGAATCGGAGGTTTCCAAGTGGTGGCTGGGCGTACGGAATGCCCAAGAAGTGGTCTTGGTGAAATTGCGAGTTTTGAATCCCGAGGAGTGTTCCGTTGTTTATAACGGCAGCGGGTTGGGCGTGGGTGTCGATGGAGGCACTTTGGCTCAATATCGACAGCGATATGAGCTGCAAAATCTGGTATCCGAATCTCATGGTGTTGGATAGTATACGGTGGGCTAATATCGTGAAGGAACAGTAGAAGTATTAATCAATCGAAACCTGCGATCGTTTGCGACAGGGCATATCAAAAACTGCCTTGACCATGATATTAGCCAAGGGGCCTATCGCAATAAACGACCGAGTTCATGCTACTGCTCAGCATTCGGTTATGGGCTCGAGGTGCGAACGAGCGCAGCAGCTTACACGGCATGGTGGGGATTGATGACACCTAGGGCTTTATTGGTCCGTAAACCCTCAGCAGTTCAGTAATTAGTATGTAGCACATCCCCACGCCCCCACTTGTCATCAGGCTACATGAGCCACCGATCATTCCTCCAAGTTCCCACTCACGGATTCCTTGGCCTTGGGCCACAGAAGGCGAGCGACAACGAGGAAGGACCAGCACTTATGGAATCCCCGAGGAATTGCCGCAAGCGGGGCCTATTCGCCAAGTCACTCCGCCCCCCAGGCGACGGTAGATACATGGAGGTACAGCGGGTGGCTAAACAAGGGGGGATAACGCTGTTACTTGACTGTTGCATTTGTAGATGGCTTGGCTGTCTGACGAGCATTTAAGCCGACAGTCTGCACCTCGTCACATCTGCTGTTCTGACTTTGTTTATATCTCTAGCACAAGGTTTCCGTCAGGACCAAGTATTCTAATATCAAAATGCTGTACCCTACCATTCTGTCCTTCATTGCTCTTTTGCATTTCACTTCATCCGAGCTCGTTTCCACGATCGTCCACAGTGGCCAGGAAAGCGGTACCAACGTTTCCCCCGGAGGGGAAAACTTCGACGGAGATGCCTGGATTGATGAATTTCACTCAGACGACGAGATCACGATGGCGAACGTCGTATTTTCACCATCTGCCCGAACCCACTGGCATACGCACGAGGGAGGGCAACTGATCCGTGTCGTCGCAGGATCTGGGTGGGTTTGTGATGAGGGTCATGAGCCCGAGCATTTGACAGTGGGAGATATTGTTTGGTGTCCTCCAGGCATAACGCACTGGCATGGAGCCGGTAATGGAAGCTTTCTTATCCACCAAGTCATTGCCTATGGTTCGACAGAGTGGTTGGAGGCAGTCGCTGATGGGGAATCGAGTCAAACTGTCCGTGCTGCCAGAATCCATGGGAAGACTATTTAGCACAGATGTTAGTGGAGGGGTGAAATGGTGATCCTGGCATATGACAGGGATTGAACTGGATATTGAATGGAGCAGCCGGGGTACTAGCCATTCAGTATTTCAGGGGAACGCTGGGAGAGTGATTGTGCACCGTCACCAGACTTGTATTACGCCGTTGATTTTCAACCCCGGGTGGCTCAAGATGGACAACGCCTTGGTTAAGACTGTTTTCTTGTAATGAAATTTCCGTTTGTTGATGACTATAGCCAGAGCAAAAGAGTCCGGAGATATGGACTCGATTTCTCTTTCATGTATACTTATTATAGCCAGCGCTCGCAAATTTTCAACCGCGCTCGCCCCGTCTTGCGCAGAAATGCGAGGAACTACTTTACAGTCGAACCTGTAGCCACAGAGATAGTTAGTGTGAGCCTAGAGTATGGTGGTGCCCCGCGCTCACGATTCTTAGTCCTTGAAACAGGTAATTCTGGTTTATTCTACGTATACTTATTTCACGGCTCTATTAAAAAGGGGAAACACTATTATCCCTAATTAGTGATACATATATCTCGGCTACTGTTTTAATCTTTAGATGGCTCTAGGTTTACTGCGAGAGTAGAACCCTGGAGGCAGCCTCCTATTCGGTTAAACCATCGAGCTCCATTGCATATCCTCATTATGACCCTATATATGACACACTTCTTTGCAGAGCACAACAATGCTTCCATTATTGATGTCCAATAACATTCCGGGGTTGATAGAGGTCATCAATTGTCTTCAGCTCCTCGGGGCTAAGCGTAAATGATATAGCTGCAACCGCCTCGTCAACCCTTTCCTTTTTACTCATTCCCAGAATCGGAGCCGTGATAAAAGGTTTCGATAGCGACCAAGCAATTGCAATAATCGCCATTGATACACCATGCTCTTTGGCGAGATTTTCGACCTGTTCATTAATCTTCTTGTCTGCCTCTGTAGGGGCTTGACCAAGGAAGCCCTGCCCTTGCCCCTCCCCGCGTGTAGTATTGGAGAATTCACGCCAGGGCCTGGCGAGAAAGCCCATTGCAATAGGGCTCCAGGGGATTCCACCGATTCCAAACTTAGCACATGCAGGGTACATCTCTCGCTCCTCCTCCCGATATATAGCGTTGTGGAGATTCTGCATCGATATAAACTCCGTCCAACCGTGGATGCGAGCGGTATACTGGTACTCAAGGAGCTGATGGGCCCACATGGATGAAGCACCAATATAGCGTACTTTGCCTGCCTTCACAATGTCGTGAAGTGCCTCCATTGTTTCCTTTACAGGAGTCCTAGGATCGAAGCGATGGATCTGCAGCAAGTCGACATAGGGTAGGTCCAGCCTTTTCAGGCTAGCATCGATGCTCTCAAAGATATGCTTCCGACTCAGGCCATACTGATTAAGGTATCCAGAGTTATCCTTCTCATCATCAGACATCGCCATCGGCTGCTCGAGGCCGCGGCCGACAGGCGCCCACAGCTTGGTTGCAATAACAATGTTTTCGCGTCGCCAATTGTATTTCTTGATTGCTTTGCCGAGTATCTCTTCCGACAAGCCGTTAGAATAGGCATTTGCCGTGTCGAAGAAATTTAGGCCGGATTCATAACAATGATTAAGCACAGGAAGGGCTTCTTCTTCGGGGATTGACCACTTGAAGCGGCCTTCAGGATTTCCAAAACTCATACATCCCACTCCAATTGGAGCGATGCGCAGACCGCTGGTTCCGAGTTGCACGTATCTCATGCTGGCTTTTTGTAGAAAGATAGAGTGGAAAGAAATAATGATTGCGAGGTTTGGAAGACCGATTATTGAGTGACGAGAGGACGTCATTTATAGGCCGAGCTGGGGAGTAGATGAGCTTAACGGCCGGACTCTCCGAACGTTCCGGTGGCTTTGATGGGCCATGCAACTTGATGACAGATCGCACCTGGTTGGTCGATTCGTAGTGGTTGCTGGATCTGGAGTACCATGGATGGCTCCAGATAGCACGCGGCGGTGGCGAGACTCATAGTGCTAGGTGCATTCTTCCTTAAGTACAAAATTTCATCATGTAAGGAATCGGCTGGCCAAGTATGATTCAGCCCGGTCTCGAGGCCTTGATCGTATTGCAGAGAACTACTGTGGAGACTTTCCGATTGCTTGGAAGTACGGGGTTTAGCTATATTAATACCGACACTAACTTGCTGTAAATAATATGCTACGGCAAATATACACTCGCAGGCAAGCTAACCAGAATGACACGTTCCTCTATTTCAATGCCACCTCCTATTCAGGGCTCGTGATGGAGCGGGGCTCCTGAACGAAATCATAATTGGCATTGGCAGCTAGAAGGAATGATGCCTTGCCTGTCACCTTGGGGTCGGGGCCAATAAAGTTGCCTGGGAAGCCAATATCAAACACCGTCTGACTCTCGAGAAACTCGATTTGCTTCTCTGTCAGCCGAAGCTTGAGCGCCTGTATGTTGTCCTGAAGATATTCCACTTTGCGCCCGCCAACGAGGGGGAACACGTTCGGAGCCTTGGCCATCACGTATGCAAGCGCCACTGCAGTGAGCGATGTGATGCCGTGCTCACCTGCCACCTTCTCAAGCGCGGCACTCATCCTGGCTTCGTCTTCACTCTGCTCTGGACTGAGTATACTTCGCAGTCCCTCGCCCTGAGCTTTGCGTTGTTCAACCTCCTCCTTTCGCTTAAATTTACCACCGCCCAGCGCGTCCCATGGGGCAAGGGCCATTCCAAAGTGGCGTGCCATTGGAATGATCTCCCGTTCAAAGTCGCGCAGCAGAACATTCCATCTCCCTTGATAAATGCTGAAAGGTGTCTTGCCATGGCAGCGGGCATAGGTGTTCGCAGCCGAGACAACCCAGGCCGGGGTATCCGAGATACCCAGGTAGAGAACCTTGCCTTGTTCCACAAGTATGTGCAGACTGTCCATGATCTCTTCGATTGATGTGGTGTGGTCCCACCAGTGAAGATACAGGATGTCGATCCAATCGGTTTGTAGTTTCTTGAGGGACTCGCGAACGCTCATATGCAGACTTCTGCGATGGTTGCCGGTGTGATTAGGGGCCTTGTTCTTTCCGAGCTTGTAGGATCGGAAATCCGTAGTGAATTTCGTTGCAATCACCAGCTGGTCGCGGTTCTGGCGCTGGGCCATCCATTCGCCAATCCAGGCTTCGGACTGTTCATCCTGGTAGTTATTCGCTGTGTCGATGAAATTTCCCCCTGCTTCGTAGAATGCGTCCAGTAACTTGAATGACGATTCTTTGGTCATAGAGCCCATGGAATCTTGCCAGGCATCCCCAATAGACATTCCTCCAAGCTGCAGGGGTGAGACACGAACACCCGCAGTTGACGATAGAACGCGATATCTCCCCAGCTCAGTGGCTGGCTCCGGAGCAGGGACCCAAAGATGCGCCATCGTGTATGGATTGAGACGGGTTGTTCGCTGAGATAAGGGATGAAAATAAGAGAATACTGCTGTGCCAGGTCTTGTGGGCTGCCCGTGGCCTTTTAAATCTCTCGCTGAACAAGCGCATTTTCCCGTAATAGGGCATCCTCGGTCTGGCCAAAATTGTTACACTGTATGCGTGGATCCGTTGAATGTCAGGTTTTTGGTTCTATAAATCAAAACGAGATTGTCATCCGCTTGCAGCTCCCAGTCTCCGCTAGGGATCCACTGCCCTGGTTCCTCAGTTCTCGGTTCGACCTATTAAATTGAACATGTCAGCAGCCTGTAGTTCCACGGCAGAATCAATGCGCTATACCTGGGGCTGGAGTATTAGCCAGGCAAAAGTGCGAATATTGTAGCTGTCACCCTGAGGTGGTTATCCAACTTGTCCGCCCGATAAATCCGGGTGTTATAACTATTAGAACGTAATACCATTTCTATTAACTAGGACAGTTGTTGGGTGCCGGTTGGTATACATCGCAACATATGGATTGTTCCATGGTTCCAACGTCATGGAAATAGGTGGTACAAATGCTGGAGGGAAAATTAGACAAGCTGCAGGATAGCACAGCTGAACAGCTAGACTCGTCGCTGAATCCAGAGTTCCCCAGGGCGGAGATGAGCGATATGTTAGATGAAACACCATCAGGAAAGCTCTAGTTGACGAGAAATCTGGTCTAGATATAGATGGTGATATGTGTATTCGAAAACGCATAGCGGCGAGTATGCTTACTAGTGGATCAAGTGAGAGAAAATGTGCTTCTTCCATTTATCGTGCTCAAAAATTCGGGTGGATATATAATTTGGCATTTGAGTTTCAGCACGGTAGATTCTATATAGCTCTCTGTAAGATACGTCTAATTCTTAAATAAAAATATAACGAGGTTATTATTTCATTATTCTTTGAATACTTTCAGACTACATTTAAAACCACTTTACGCGATTATATATAAATACGCCACCGCTCGAACTTTTGCACACAACAGATTCGGTCTACGAAGGTTGTCTCCAATCAGCATGCTACTGGGTAGCGTGTTAGTAAAGTACATCCAACAGACCGTATATTAATATATACATATATTCCCACTACAGCAACAACATCTGGAGTTGTATTATTCCAGCTCCCAGAAAGGTTCCGGGAGGCTTACAGGGAGTCGGATATCGACCTCCGGCGGTAGAACTATGCACGGCCACCGCGGTATTAAGAGGCGAAACCCGTGCTCTTTCAGCCTCTCCTAAAATCTCAATCCAACAGAGCCTGTATATATTGTTCAACAAACAATGGCGCGTATTCCAGTGGCAGATATGTTCTCGCTGGCCGGCAAAACTGCCATTGTCACCGGGGGTTCAGTATACCCAGGACACAATACATTACTTCGTGGTATAGTACTAATCGCCGTCACAGCAACGCAACCCTTAGCAGCAGAAATGAGCCGTGCGATGGCTGAGGCAGGCGCAGACATTGTCGCCATTGTCTCACCATGGGATCCGGCGGAACGAGAGTTGGAAGAGTCGATCCGCGCGACTGGCCGGTCGCTCCGAGTATGGAGTGCCGATGTCGGGAACATCACGGCTTTGCGTACGTGTTTTGGTGACATCTGGAAGGACTCAATCGTACCGGACATTCTGTTAAACTTTTCGACAATAAATCGGCGTGGAACCGTTGAAGAAATGACCGACGAGAGCATTGATCTGGTAAGTCAGGAAGACAAATTCTTCTCAATTGGTGACATGTGCTCACCAGTGTTTCTGGCCCAGATATTCGCTGTGAATCTCAAGGGGGCGTATGTTGCGGCGCAGGAATTTGGGTCGCGACTTTTGAATCTCAGACGCCCAGGAAAGATCATCAATTTTGCCTCCTTGACAGCACACCTCCCAATGACGCATGTCTCTGCTTATGCCGCAGCCAAAGCTGGGGTACTCCAGATGACTCGCGCAATGAGCAATGAGTGGGCACCGCGCGGGATTCAAGTTAATTGCATATCGCCTGGGTAATCCACCCGTAACCGTAACCATTGAGAGATGTACTAAGGTGTGGGAATAGCTATTCGAAGACCGCCATGACGAGTTCCCTGACTGATCAATACCCGGAAATGGATGGGTACATCACTGGGCGCACACCTTCTGGGAGATGGGGTACACCCTATGACTTCCGGGGCGTTGTTGTTTTCCTCAGTACCCCGGCTTCCGACTTTGTCACAGGGACCACTGTTGTCGTTGATGGGGGGTTAATGGCCCGTTAGTTTGTAGCTACATGCAGCCTTGTACCGGGCAGTGGGTATAGTTATATTGATAGGGGAAGATGGGAAGCCGTGGAACAGATATATATATTCTAACTAAAATGAGAACGTACGCATTAGTGTTATAAATACATAACAAGAATACTATTCAATGAGCTTCTTAATGATATCATTCCAACAACGTTGAATACAAGTTATTTGTTGTGCCTGGAGCTGAGATTTCCGTTCAAAGGAAACTCAATAACGACTTTTGTCTCCTCACGACGGTTGAACCGCGCGTAGTACTCAGGCGCATCCTCGATCCCGATAACGGCGCTGACAATGGAGCCTGGATGCACGTTACCAGTCGCGATGAGGTTGAGCATCTCGGTGCCGAGATCCAGCGGGGACGACACGCCTCCGCGCACGGAGAAGTTGTTCATGAAAAGAGGCTTGATGTCAATCGTCTGCGCTTGACTTCCACTCCCGTAAACTCCCACGACGCCAATACCGCCCTGCGGCGCCACTACCTGTCCAGCCTGGTGCAGCACAATGCTGCTGTTCACATTACCCTGTGCGTCTTCGGCCTCGTACCCAACACAGTCGACGACGCGCGTAATGCCAGCCGGCTCAAGGCGGCGCAGCGCTTCCACCGGGTCCTCCGACGCAAAATTAATCGGGATGGCACCGTGGGAGGCGGCCAGATCCAGGCGGTCTTGCACATGGTCTACGACGTAGATCTTGGACGCGCCGCGCACCCCGGCTGAAAGAATGGCCATTTGCCCTACGGGTCCGGCACCGAATACCGCAACCGTATCTCCAGGACCCTGGCCGGCAAAGTCAAGGGCTGTCCAGCCTGTAGCGAGAATATCGGACATGAAGAGATAGTCATGAACAGTGGAAGCATTTGCGCTACTGTTGATGGGCACGGGCATAAGTGAGTCATCCGCGTACGGAATGCGCGCATACTCGGCTGCAGGACGGAGGAAACATATTAGTATGCACGGCAGTCGCAAGGATCACTTTGATTTAGATAAACTCACCTTGCATTCCTGTAGAGGACGCCAATGGTTCGTCAATCGTGGGTCCATATTGATAGTGGCCATCGTCAAACGCGAATGGAACAACGACCCAATCGCCCGACTTCAGTGTCTCGACAGAGTCGCCAACTTCCTCTATATACCCAATGGCCTCGTGGCCTATCTGTTCAGGGTTGTCAGGCGAAGCTGAGTTCTCGTGGTATCTGTGTAGGTCGCTACCGCATATGGCGCTCGCTGCAATGCGCACAACGGCGTCAGTTGCATTGATGATGGTCGGCTTGGGCACATCGATGACGGTGATGTTGAACGCGCCAGCAAGGGCGACGGCACGCATGACAGACGCCATGCCGATATATATCAGATAGTTACTGGGCTGTATAGTGAGGACACAGAGGAAACTTGTTGAAAACCGTCTACACAACAAGGCACTGGTGTATTTATCTCTCCGCTCACTGATATCATTTATGGCTGGTGGGTCGAGCGATATACAAATTGCAGACGCGTCATGCCGAGCCCTGATCTTTGTATTCACGCTTGGCCTATATACGAGTCAGTCTCATAGGTTAACGCAAACCGCTTATGCATGGAGTCATTCAAATTAAGCGTCTTGGGAGCTGTGTTCGAGCGGAGAAGCACTTGGCGAGGCGTGGACATCAATTAGATAAGGTGACGGCATCACTGCTTCCTGTGTGGACCGGTAAGACGTGGAGCTAGATTGCAATAGGGAATTTGAGCATTCAGATGAGAAGGTGTTTGTTTTATCAAGCGGTGTTCAGAGCTGCAAAAGATCTCTCCGGGTCAGGCCAGCTGGGTTGTGAATCAGTTAGGTATGCCTGTGGCCCCACTGATCTTCCTCACAAGAGCATGGATGTTGCGGGCCAGCAGAACCACCCCTATCCACCAATAGAAAGCAAGCCTCCTACTTTTGAGGCGGAGAGGCAGCATTCCACATCCTGAAAAGTCGACACCGGAAACCAATAGGAAAGAGCCTGACAGGCCCACTGTCATACACCTGCATGAAGCCTAACCGCCTGGGGAATATGCTCCACTCAGCAAAGAGCCTGAGGATCAGTTTCATTATCTGGACTATTCCGGAGTTATCCTCATCCTTGCCAAAACGACCCCAAATCCAATAGCCACATCAACACGCACAGGCCGTTGTCGGGAGGCTGTGCAATTCTTGGCCCTCGCTCCACGATTTAATCTGCCGCAGGGCCGAGCATATACTAGATCTGTGTGGTTAGTACTAGCAGAGGTATCAATGACGCGTCAGGCTTAGCTAGCATCGCTCTTGCCTATAGAGGTAGTTTATTCTGGTGCCTAAAGCTCGGTGTTTAGTATTATTTACTAGTACTCGAGGCTGTGGCGGTTTCATTTTGTGGCGGGACGCATCTAAACCAACAGTCCCTTCGCTGCTAATAATTCGTCGAAGCTAATAATTCTAGATTCCTCATAAGAAACCACCCCTATTTCGCCGTAAAGCCTCTGTAACTTCCTAATTCCCTGGATCTCACTAACTGCCTTACGGTCAATAAACCAAATAGATTGCAACTAGAAACAAATGATACTGAAGACAATATATAATATAACCTACACAGCAGGAACTATACTGTCTGTAGTGATAAATGCGGCAGAGGGAGCCTTGGATATGCTTTCATCCGAGTGCCTCACCGGCTGCCCGTCCAACTCCAGTCCCGATAGAGAGCCAGCCTTTCTCCAGTCATCCAGAAGCTGAATGAACGCCGGAGACCCGAGGCCGTATCGACCAGTCTTGAGGGTCTTCTCCGATATTATACCCTCGTCGTTGTAGTAGCTGGGCGTACACTCCCGCAGGAAGTCTTCTCGCAGCTTCCCCAATCGGATGATGGTCTGCACCCACTCCTCCTCGGCCTCGGCGGACGGCTCTATCGTGGTCGCGCCCTTCTTCAGGCTCTCCGAAACGACAAAGGCAATGTGCTTGGCCTGCTCGTTGAGCATGTGCGTGAAGTTAGGCGCCACTGCGCTCTGCGTGATACTCATGATGAAATGATTGGGGAAGTTGCGCGTATAAAGACCGTGCAGCGTCCTCGGCCCATCCTTCCAGTGCTCGTCAAGGGCAACCCCGTTCCTCCCCCGCATCACAATGCGCATGCGGTCGCTGTAGTCACTTCCGACATACTCGAAGCCAGACGCGTAGATGATGCAATCAACCTCCGTTTCCACTCCTTGCGCAACAATCCCAGTTTCGGTTATCCGCTCAATTCCCGCACCCTTTGTGTCGACAAGCGTTACGTTCGGGCGGTTAAAGGTGGGGAGATAGTCGTTGTGGAAGCACGGGCGCTTGCACATCAGGTTATACCACGGCTTCAGAGAGTCTGCAACGGCCGGGTCGTGGACTGTGGCGTCGACCCGTGCGCGCACCTGCTCCATCTTGCGGTAGTCGGCCATCTGCATGTTATCCTGGAGCTCCTTTGCGGCCTTGACCGGGTCTGCAGCTTTCTGGCTCGCGGCGACCTTCTGGCCCGAAACTGAGAGGTTGACGAGAATGTCCGTCCAGCCGTCGCCGACTTGGTCTTCGTCTTGATGGCCGCCGGAGACGAGGATGTTGAAATTATCCATACGCCGCTGTTGCCACCCCTTGGTCAGGCCTTTGGCCCATTTCTGGCTGGTGGGCTGGTCCAAGCGGACATCGACTGACGACGGTGTGCGCTGATAGACATAGAGGTGCTTTGCTGATCGCCCGAGATGCGGCACGAGCTGAATGGCTGTTGCGCCGGTGCCAATGATTGCGACCCGTTTGTCGGCCAGTCCCTTCATATTCCCATTGCAGTCCCCGCCAGTGTACTCGTAGTCCCATCGGCTGGTGTGGAAGCTGTGGCCTTTGAACTGGTCGATACCGCTGACCCCCGGGAATTTCAGCTTGTGAAGCAGGCCGCCGGCCGTGGTTACAAAGCGAGCTTGGATATGGTCGCCCCGGCTTGTCCTGACGTCCCATCGCTTCGACGAATCATTCCATTCAAGCTTCTCAACTTCGGTATGGAACAGAGCGCGATCGTATAGTCCATACTGCCGGCCAATGCGCTGTGAGTGGCCAAACAACTCCGGACCACGCGCGTACTTTTCAGTCGGAATGTAGCCCGTCTCTTCTAGTAGCGGCATGTAAATATACGATTCAATATCGCAGGCAGCTCCGGGGTACCGGTTCCAGTACCAGGTACCGCCAAAGTCACCCGCCTTGTCGATGATGCGGATGTTGGTGATGCCGGCTTCGATTAGCCGGACGCTCAATAGCATCCCACTATATCCTGCGCCAATTACCAGATAGTCGACTTGCTCCTCGACGGTGCGGCGCGGAGCAGGGCTGCTCCAGACATCTCGCGCAAAGTGCTGGAGAGTATCTTCTTCGACCGAGTGATACTGTGAGAGGCCGCCGTTGCGGAGTCGCTTGTCGCGCTCCTGCCGGTATTTGTCCTGCAAGGCCGTCGGTTCGAATGTCCTGTCCTCGGCTGCGTTGTTGCCGATTGATCCCATGGTCGGTGTGATATGTAGTCGCTGCTCGTCAAGGAACGGGGTGGGCACAATGAGCATTAAGCTGAGTAGACTATAATAAGCCTGCACCAGCTGAGACCAGGCTGTATTTCAATGTCCACCTGGATGCTGTGGTAAGCTGGCATGCTCCTCTCGGCTATCTGGGGGGTCGCGTGGAGAGTCCGAGTAGTCGCGAGTGAGTCCCGGACATCTACGTCCGAGCCCTAAGAACTGCAGAACCGCCATTGCAAATTCGGACGTCCTTCTACGACTGCTCCTGCCGGGGCGGGGGAGATGCCGCGATTCAGTCAGATAATTACATAGAGCTTCTGACAATCGACGGTTGTGTTGCTTTTGCTTTCTTTCCCTTTGTGCTTTTCTTTTTTTCTGTCTTCCCTGTTGGAATCCGACTCTCCAGGCCAAGCTGTTAACGATCTACACAATGCCCGCCACACAACTCGATGGTGCAATCGCGCTCATCACCGGCGCAGGCTCCGGCATAAACTTCGCCTTTGCGAGAATCCTCCATGGACGAGGCTGCAACGTGCTAATCGCCGACCTGCGCCTGCGCCCTGAAAACGAAGCCCTTATCGACACATTAAACCACCAAGCCGGTCCAAACGGACCCCGCATCCTCTTCCAGGAAACCGACGTCACGAACTGGAAGCACCTCGATCGCGCCTTTGACCGAGTCGAACAGGAATTCGGCACGACGGCAGATCTGGTCTGCGCGGGGGCGGGCATCTACGAGCCGGTAGGTTTTCAGCGCAACGCAGCGTGGCCAAACAAACAGCGAAAGAGCTGCCACACTATCTAGAGGTCGTAGCTAATAACGCGGCAGCCAGCAGCTGGCTTCTGGGCTGATAGGGATCCGGACTCCCATTACAAAATCCTCGACGTTAATCTGTTACACCCGATGAAAATGACCCGGATTGCCGTGCGCCGCATGCAGCGCGCAGGTAAAAAGGGCCATATTCTACACATTGCGAGTGTTGCCGCGCAGACGGCGAGCCTCGTGACTCCGCTGTACCAGGCGTCGAAGCATGGTGTGGTTAGTTTCGTGCGGGGGATGACGGGCTTGCAGGATCTCTGCGGGATCCGCGTTGTCTGTATCTGTCCAGGGTAAGTGAGCGCGTGTAGGAAAACTTGTGGCCGTGATAGACTTGTTCCCGACTGACCTGACTGCGAACCTCCAGCTCCGTTGCCACACCACTCCTCATGGAAGAACCGCAGGTGCAGACATGGTTCAACCAAGCAAAGGATGTCCTACTCAACCCGGCCGACTTGGCCAATGCCATGTTAGCCGTGACGGAGAACTCCAATGGCCGCTACCCAGCGGGCACAATCTTGGAGGTGACGGATCCAGATGAGCAGCTGTGGCGACATGTGCCGCTGTACAACAATCCCGGGCCTCAGGGACGCGCGATTAGTGTTAGTAACAAAGACAATGGGCTGAAACAAATCGCGCAGCTTCTGGCGGAGGATTCGGGACGGGATAGTCGGATTTGAGGATATTATAGTGTTTCAATCCTGCTTCTGAGAATATATGAGCCTGCTCAACGTAACTATCCACCGTGGTACCACTACCACTACGGCCTCGAATTCATTACCAATTCGCTTCAATTTTCACTGTTTCTTCTGTTCTATCACTGCAGGCCCGTCATGAGTTGATCCGGACTATAATTGTGTAGCGCTCGGCTGGGTAACCCTTCAACCACTTGACATGTGGGCCGGAAGAGCCAGGAACTGCGGGTGTACTATCTTGTGTTAAAAGACCACTTGCCTAAGAAGCATATCCATTATCTGAGCGTATCCACCCAATAGCCTCGGAAGATGACGTCCGGAGACACCGGAAAAGGCGTCTGTCCGAAGATGTAGGCGTCGAGGCGTTTATATCACCAGCTACGCTGAACGCAGTCGGGGACCGCTTACAATCTCCGTCTCAAGAACTTCCGAATCCAATTGCTGATAATGGCACAGTCTGTTCCATCCGCCGGTTTCTCGCAGTACCAAGGCCCGTTTGACGAATGGGATGCACTGATCCGTCAAGCACCCATCCTCGATACTGGTCCTATACAAGGAGAGACGGTTGAGCAGCTACAGCGCCGGACAAATGAAATCAGGGTCAAGGCGTCCGATAATGAAATGAATGTATCTGGTTCGTCGAGCTGCCACTTCCCCAACTTTACAACGCGCAACCGCTGACCGTGACAAGGCCTACGCGAGAGGGTGAGCTGGGCGGATTATTCGGTGCCAACGAGAGACGGCGCGAGTGTGCCCGTTCGCGTCTACCGAGCCAAGCACTCCACAACTGCAGCCCCAATTCCCGTGTACATCTTCTTCCACGGCGGCGGGTTCTTGCTCGGGAACATCGAGTCCGAAAATGCCAACTGTGCGCGCATCGTTGATATGTGGGAGCAGCCGCCCGGGCTGATGGTCGTCCATGTCTGCACGCGGCATACCCCCGAATACTGCCATCCCACCCCATTTCACGACGCATGGGACGCGTTCCAGTGGCTGTCGGCAAATCTCCAGTCCATGGGCGGGGACACTGCGGCCACGGTGATCGGAGGCATCTCCGCGGGGGCAGGGCTCGCGGCATCGGTTGCTCTGAAGGAGCTCGAGGCAAGAAAAGCGGAATCCGGGCCCTTGATCCAGCCTCGGGGACAGGTCCTCTGTATTCCCTGGCTGATCCATCCAGCGGCACACCCCTTTGCTGATAAGGGATGGTCTGCCCCGCAGCAGAACAAAGATGCACCGATCTTGCCTCTGACGCGAATCCAGCATTTTGCCGAGCTTATGAAGGTCGAGCCGGAGACTGATGCGCTGTTCAACTCGGGTCTCGCGACGGCTGGACAGGTCACCGGCTTGTCCAAGACGAGCATTTTGGTTGCCGGATGGGATGTTCTCCGCGACGATGGGTTACTCTATGCAGAGACTTTGAAGAAAGCAGGGTAAGAGTGTTCTCTGGGAGATTTCTTTCCGTACTGCATGTCATCACTGACAGTTTACTTGTGGCAGAGTTGACACGCGCGTTCACATTTTCCCTGGTCTCCCTCACGGGTTTCGGCGGTTCGCAAGTCTTCCATCTAGTCGGAAATGGGATTGCCTCATTGTACAATCCATCGCCTGGTCACTGGGCTGTTCTTCTGGTGTGACTTTGTAGTTGGTGGGATGTTTTAGTGCTCAAAGTATATTTCCGATGACGCGGTTCTGTTGGCATATAATCCACATAGAAAGACGGCTACATACCTAGTACTGGGGCATTGGTCGAATGGTATTTCGATAGGTTCGACATGCCATCCGGAGGCCGTTATCCGACCTTTAGACAGTTCTATTTCACTATATAAGCACGCCGAATACATCTGACCCTTTACTCCTCCTACTACATTGTACGCAATACACGGTCTCATCCACCATGACCACCTTGCTCGCTTCCAAAACCGCCCTCATCACAGGCGCCGCTGGCGGGTTCGGCAAGTCGATTGCAAAGGCATTTCTCGACGCCGGGGCCCAGGTCGTGATAACCGACGTCAACGAGAGCATGCTTCAAAGCACGCACCAAGAGCTCTCCAGCCTCGGCTCTGTCCATTCCGTCGCAGGGGACTTGACCGATCGGGACCTGGCCGACAGGCTCATCCAGACCGCGCGCGACAAGTACGGGAAGCTCGATATCCTCGTCAACAACGCAGGCATCATGGACCGGTTCGACCCGATCGGCGACCTCGACATGGCCTTCTGGGACCGCATCCTGGCCGTCAACCTTACAGGCCCCGCGCGGGTGACCAAGGCATCAGTGCAAGAGTTTCTGCGGGACGACCGTCCGGATGGCAAGGGCGGGGCCATTCTTACCGTTGGTTCCATCAACGGGCTCCGTGGGGGGATCGCTGGAGCTGCCTACACCACTACGAAACATGCCCTTGTGGGATTGACGAGGAGTACGGCGGCACACTACGCGACCAAGGGGATCCGCAGTAACATTATCATGCCGGGGTTGATGGAGACAAACATCCGGGCTGCATACGTGGATGGTGTGAACGAGGAGGGTAAGGCGCTCGCTTGGAAATCAGTCGGCGTCAATCCAGGCCAAGTCAACACTGACGATCTGGCGAAGCTGGTTGTGTTTGCCTGCTCAGATCAGGCTACGTACCTTAATGGCGCTGTCATTAGCACTGATCACGGATGGCAAGCGATATGACGTACGGGAATAGGATCCATTGGAGTTTCCAGTTTTTGTATCGTAGCATGCGTCGGATATGTACCTCAATCGTTTCCAGTTCAGTGTTCTACGAGAATTGCTACTCTGAGATTAGAATCCCACATATTACCACAGCTTGCTTTCGTAATATTGGCCAGACACCGCCATCAACGTAGCGGACTTGGTGTCTGTTAATGCTGTGCGATGCGTGTCTTCGGACATGGGTGTCCGCGGCGGTGGTAAGTAAGTCTCGGTGCCCTATGTCCGCTCGCAAATAGCCTCCAGCCAACTTTCATGGCCCGCTGTGACGAAGGTGTGTACATTGGGGCTATCTAGGACTCAATAAAGCATTCAGTTCACCTTACAGCCTACTGGACACTGTACTTTACAAAAGTGTTTACAACTGTGGCTTCACGCCGATTACCTGCTACAAGGCCCACAATACTTCGATACCATGACGGTGCCTGTTGAGAATGGCCACGCTGGCCATCACACAGCCCACAATAACGGGGGCCAGAATATAGAGAAACTGGACGCGTTGATCGTGGGTGCCGGATTCGCAGGCATATACCTCCTGCATCAGCTCCGCAAACGGGGCTTCAAAGTAAAAATCGTCGAAGTCGGATCTGGCCTGGGCGGTGTCTGGCACTGGAATCGCTACCCTGGTGCCAGAGCAGATACCCAGTATCCGCTGTATGCGTACTCGATGCCAGAGGTCTACAAAGGATGGACGTGGAAGACCGACTACGCCAACTCGGCCGACCTCCGGAGCTACTTTGAGCATGTCGACGCGCAGCTGGACGTGAAAAAGGACACGCTTTTCCATACCAAAGTGGAATCAGCTACCTTTGATGAGGCGACAAACACCTGGTTCGTGGTTTGTGACACGGGCAAGACATTCCAGACCTCCTTCTTTATCCCGGCAATTGGATTCTCTGCCAAGCGCTATATCCCCGATTGGGAGGGCCTGGATACCTTCAAAGGCATGATCCACCACAGCTCGTTCTGGCCAAAGGAAGGTGTGGATGTGGCCGGGAAGCGTGTGGCAGTCCTGGGCTCCGGCTCGACAGGAGTCCAGATCACGCAGGAATGGGCCTCTGAGATCGGCGACGATGGCGATCTGAAGATGTTCCAGCGGACCCCTAACCTGTGCTGCCCCATGAAGGAGCGGAACCTGACCGAGGAAGAGCAGACTAAGGATAAAGAAGACTACGACGCCGTTTTCCGTGCCAGGCTCTCGACCTTTGGAGGGTTCCGGTTCCAGCCTCGGCCGGAGAAGATGCTGGAGGCGTCGCCTGAAGAACGGCAGGAGATGTTCGAGGAACTGTGGAATATGGTAAGTTCCTCTTTTCTACCCCCCTCCATTGACTGCTGCTCTGACACTCTGCAGGGCGGCTTCCGGTTTCTGATGAACAACTACTCCGACATGAACCGCAACCTCGAAGCAAACCAGCATGCGTATGATTTTTGGCGATCGAAAACACTTCCCCGGATTAACGACCCCAAAACCGCAGAGCTGTTGGCGCCCCAAAAGCCGCCTCACCCATTCGGTGCCAAACGCCTAGCCCTCGAAGTGAACTTTTACGAGCAGTTTAACCGTCCAAATGTACATGTCGTCGACACCAAGACATACCCTATTGCTCGTTTTGTACCAAAGGGTATTGTCACCGCTGATGGCACACTCCACGAGCTCGATGTGGTCGCTGTGGCCACCGGGTTTGACGGAATCACCGGCGGCCTCAACGATATCTCGATTCGTGGCTGCGGCGGAAGATACCTCGCCGACAAATGGAAAGCCGGGGTCCTGACATACCTGGGAATGACCTCTGCCGGCTTCCCCAACCTTTTCTTCACGTTTGGGCCGCAAGCGCCCACTGCGTTTAGCAACGGGCCGACCTGCGTGGAAATCCAGGGCGATTGGATCACGCGAACCTTGGAGCATATGCGAGCGAGCAAGGTGACGCGGATTGACGCTGTGCCTGAGTCCGAGCACGAGTGGAAGCAGCTGGTGCAGAAATTCAGTGTGACCAATCTGCGCCACTTCACTGCGTCGTGGTACAATGGCGCGAATATCCCGGGCAAGGTGCAAGAGCCGCTGAATTTTGCCGGAGGGATTCCGTACTACATTGAGACCCTGAAGGATGTGACAGACAGGGGCTACAAGGGCTTCCGGCTAGAATAGTCGTCATATAGTTGATCAGGCAGCTTAATTGAGGCATTCCATCCCAATGAAGCCAGTATACAGTAATTTATTTTTCTTCTATTTTTGACCCATAACCACCGTACTACGGATTGGTTCTCACCCTGCATGTGAGTCTTTTCTGATAGCCAGACCTAGTAATGGATGAATGGAACAGTCGGACTTCGATTACCGGGCCTAGTCCTGAGACATTCTGCCCATGTCTGTTATATTTCTAGCACGCATCCCTTGCCGTCTTGTATGACACGAATCGCCTCGCACACCATCGCCGGCCGCAACTCTAGTTTATGAAAAAAGAAAAATGCTCGACTTTACAGAAAAAGTTGTCCTCATCACCGGGATCGGATGCCAGGGGGTCGGGTGGGGAAATGGACTCGCAATTGGCGCCTCGTTTGCGAGCCAGGGAGCGACGGTCTTTGGCTGCGACATAATCCTAGCAGCGGCGGAGGAAGCTCGCTGGAGGATCCTCGAGCGGACGGCAAACGCCACTATCACCGTCATGCAGGCAGATGCCACCTCAGCGGAGAGTATGGAAGCATTTGTTAGTGCGTGCGTTGCGAAGCACGGGCGAATCGATGTTCTCGTCAACAACGTCGGCCGCAGCGAGCCTGGGGATCCGGCAACAATGACGGAGAATACCTGGAATGGGCAAATCGACATCAATCTGAAGTCTGTGTATCTGACGACTCATTTGGTGCTTCCTATCATGGAAAAGCAGGACAGCGGGGGCTGCATCGTCAACATCTCTTCCGTTGCGGGATTACGGTATATCGGAAAGCCGCAGGTTGCGTATGCGACAGCAAAAGCGGCAATTGTCCAATTTACGAAAACGACAGCGGTGATGTACGCGTCTCGGAAGATTCGAGTCAATGTTGTCACCCCGGGGTTGATAGACACGCCTCTCGTCCACCGGCTCGCCGAGAAATACGCTGGGGGCGAATACGACAAGTTCCGCCAAACGCGAGACCGGCAGGTGCCGATGGGCGCCATGGGAACTGCTTGGGACGTTGCAAATGCTGTAGTATTCATGGCAGCTCGGGAGGCTGCATACATTACAGGGTCGGAGCTTGTGGTGGACGGAGGCCTTGTTTGCAGCACAGGCGATCCCGGAGTATGACCATTGCGGCGGCGCTGAAACATACTGCAGTTCTTAGCAGGTACAAGGGGGGGACCATACCCCGGAGAGCAGGCAGCATAGAGCACCTCGGGCCATGTGCCATAACGCGGCAGATAGTCAAATGCAATGTATAAGTGTTATGCTACTGCAAGTAATCTTAAGCGCGTTCGTGAAACATTGCGACATCCCTTCGGCAATCCGTGTCCGTGAATAGGGGCTGTGTATAGATCGGAGGCACGATAAAGGCAGATTGCGTGGTCCGCGGATTTAGTCCTCCGGGTCGGCATCATAAAATCACAAGTCGCGCCCAGAATCCTGGATGTAAATCTCCCAGGTCGCTATCGCCAATTGCTTGGAGGCTCAATCCGCCCATTTTCCACAGAATGGCAACGGATAACAAGTTCTGGGGCTGGCTGGGACACGATCGCGCGTCCGCCAATGGTAACATGGTCTGGGCCGAATACGAGCCGAAGCCCTTTGAGACAACGGACGTCGAAATCAAAATTACCCATTGCGGTGTTTGTGGCTCTGATCTCCACCATCTCCGGTCCGGCTGGCGGCCTGCAGACTACCCTCTCTGCGTTGGGCACGAGATTGTCGGCATAGTCGTCCGCGTGGGCTCGGATGTTAGCGGTCTCGCTTTGGGCGACCGAGCTGGAGTGGGTGCTCAATCTGGGGCTTGTCTCAACCAAGATGGCGACTGCAAGGCTTGTGCTGAAGGGTGAGGGTCTAGTCCAGTTGCAATTGGGTCTGGCTGCAACCCAATGCTGACTGCGCTCCATAGTATCGAACAATACTGTCCGAACCATACCATTACCTATGATGCGAGATTCCCAGACGGGAGCAAAGCAAACGGCGGATATGCGGACTTCTGGCGCGGTCCGGGCGCATTTGTCTTTCTAATTCCAGACTCAATTCCCTCGGATGCTGCAGCGTCTATGCTCTGTGGCGGCATAACTGCATTCTCCCCACTCCTGCAGCACCGCGCCGGTCCCGGGAAAAGAGTCGGGGTCATTGGGATTGGTGGTTTAGGTCATTTTGGTATGATGGCATACTGAGGAGTGGTGATCTAGAAGCTAATTTGTGATCAAGGCATCATGGCCGCAAAGGCTCTTGGCTGTGAAGAAGTCGTCGCAATCTCTCGCTCAAGTTCAAAGAAAGAAGACGCATTCAAAATGGGTGCTACAAGATTCATCGCAACGGATGAAGACAGCAACTGGGCGACATCGGAGGCCTGCACATTGGATCTGATCTTGTGTACTGTGTCATCCGCCGACATGCCTATAGAGGGGTACATGGGTCTTCTTGACCTGAACGGACACTTTGTTCAACTTGGTGCCCCAGAAGACAAAACACCGCCGTTCAGCAGTAAGAGCTTCCCTGTTGTATCATACGTTTTTCTTCCTTAACGTTTATACTAGTGTTCGTTCTACTCTCTCGGCATCGGAGTATGAGTGGAAGCTTGATAGGCGGGCGCAGCCAGATCAGGCATATGCTAGACTTTTTTGCGGAAAAGAACATTCGGCCATGGATTGTCAACATCCCCATGAAAGATGCGAACAAGGCGATACGGGACTTTGAAAAAGGCGCAGCTCGGTACCGTTATGTCCTGGTTAACGAGAAGCATATAAAATAGACCACCTAGGGTTGTTGAAATAATTGCAACCAAAATGTACATGAGGCAGTGCAAGCGAGCTTGAATTGCGCCACCCAAGGTGCAGCTGTACCCACGAGCTAATTGGGTGGTGGTAATGAAATAGCCAGAACTGCTTTCCCCGCAATATCAGTCTCTCGTTCCGGGGTAAACAGAACCTGCACTTGGCAAAACAACGAAATAAAGACAGTAATTCCTACTGGCTCGGAGTCCGATCCCCGCATGAGTTGCGTCCCCGCAGGCCCGCGAGGTCTGGGGAGGGCCGCCGTAAGACCGAGGAACCAATATAAATTCAGCGAACTGCCGCAAAACAAGTCGTCAGCCTTCATTCTCGCAGTTCACCCCCATTATGGCTGTGGAAACCGATATCGAACTCGTCCTCGACAAGTCTAGTACAAATACTGCGTCTGGACTGCCGTTTTCGTCCGACAAACAGGAGTATGAGTTCTTAGCCACGCAATTCGACAAGGAGCGCGAAGCTGCTCTCCTACGGAAGGTCGACTGGAGACTGCTGCCCGTCTTATCTATCTTCTATCTGGTATGCGCTCAGGCATCGGCGGTAGCACACCAGGACTGAACACAGCAGATTAGTTACATTGATCGTGCAAACATGGGCAACGCACGCCTTTACGGGCTGGAAGAGGATTTGGGTCTCTCGCCTCAGCAGTATTCATTGTAGGCTTCTCCAAAATCCATCCGTGCTCGACGGCTCATTCTGGAACACCCGCAGGTGCCTCACCATATTTTTTATTCCATATGCAGTGTTCGAGGTTCCGAGCAATCTCATGCTCAAGGTCCTCAGCCCGTCCATTTGGTTGCCGACGATAATGTTCGTTTGGGGGCTTACTATGACTCTGATGGGGTAAGTTCATTCCAATTGCACTGCCAACGGCGGCTGAGGGCGTAAAGCTTGGCGCAGAACTACTCCGGTTTACTCACCGCGAGGTTTTTCCTTGGGCTCGGCGAAGCTGGCTTGTTTCCTGGAGTCACATATATCTGCACAACATGGTACAAGCGATACGAGCAACAAAGGCGAGTAGCGATTTTCTACTGCGCCGCGAGCGTCTCCGGGTCGTTCTCGGGGCTTCTAGCATATGCAATCGGGTTCATGGATGGCATCAGAGGATACAGCGGTTGGAGGTAAGTCAACGGGATGTCGGCAGAGTGACCGCCTACTAAACAGTCTATAGATGGGTGTTCATCTTGGAGGGTTTACTTACAGTTATGATCGCTGTCCTATCCCAGCCATTTGTGTGTGATACGCCAATGGCAGCCAAATGGCTTACCGATGAAGAGAAAAGATTTCTCACTCTCCGGTTACAGTTCGACGGGAACGTTCAGGCGGCCAAAGAGGGGCCGTTTAAATGGAAGTATTTGATCCAGGCTTTGACAGACTCAACAGTATACATGAACAGTGTATGTTTACCCCTGACAGAATTTTGGAAACTCCCGCATGGTGTACGGAGTGCTAAGCACGTCTTAGATCCTATTCGGAGTCGTCGGCATGGGAACATACTCGGTAGCCTTCGGGCTTCCGACGACCATCACACTGCTTGGGTACTCGTAAGACATCTCCAACTGACGCAGCCATTACACAGGTATCATATCTAACATGTCTATTTAGGTCTGCCAACGCACAGCTTCTGACGATCCCTGTATATGCCTTCGCTGGGCTGATGACTCTACTCAACGCTTATGTCGCCGATTATCTTGGCCGTCGCTATCAAGGAGTCGTTGTGCCCTTTGGCCTCTCAATAGTGGGAATCATTATCTGCTTGACAGTTTCGCCGCGCGACCAGCCTGGAGTTATCTACTTCGCCATGTTTATCCTTGGTGGCAGCATGTTCCCAGCCTCGCCGGCTGTAGTTGCCTGGATCGCAAACAACATGGCTGGACAGTGGAAGCGGGCGATTGGGATGGCGCTGTCGTTCTCGCTCGCCAACCTTGCTGGTGGATGCATAGGTTCCAATATATTTCTCGAACGCGAACGGCCAGAATACCACACAGGGTACTCTATCGAGGTCTCCATATATGCGCTAGGGGTCGTGGTGAGTACTCTTCAGCTTTGGAAGTTCTGGCACGGAAACAGAAGGAAAGCGAAGATTCTTGATGAAACACCTCAAGAGGCCAGGGAACAGCTCTTTCTGGATACCATGGACGAGGGAGATAAAAGCCCTTGGTTCACGTATACGTTGTGATGGCACGGATACTAGGTAACTATGAGACGCTGGTATTAACTAGAAACTGACGTATTATACTGTTTCCCGCCAGCGAGCCCTGATGGATCCTCGGACATAGGTTAGACCTGTCCCCTAATGGTTCGCAGATTGCGTACCCGAAGGAATGTCCGTCTAAATTCATGTATTTGGGCTTTTCCGGTTTATATTTTAATATTGCTAGTAGACAATCCATTACTTTGTTATGCGTTTGTTTACAACTTGTTGCAATTACTCTATCGGATCGAGCATTACTAAGATATATATCTCCATACTCTCCCTTCCTAGAATAGTCGTACGCCTCCTAGGCAAAGTGCATAGTCTCACCCTTCTCTCCACCGGGATCGGCCTCGCGGCACTACGGTTACAAATAAGCTATAATTGACCATGGAGTCGAGGCTCTTCTGGTGAACTTTGCCGGTCAGCCACTCGACGATGGCATTGACTTACCCTATCTAGATAAATTATTCTCTTGGATACAGCAGCTTTAAAAAGACTTGTGTTTACTAGTGCAAGCGTGGATGAATTGTTCCATATATTGTTGTCACTTGCCACAAGATAGAGGTTCCAGGCCAGCTACAACCTACACCGATCACAGTTGTACTAGGCTGCACGGACTCCATTATTTAGCAGTCTCTTGAAGGTAGACCTAAAGCAGTAAGAAGGTATAGGATATTATCTACAATGTATACCTAAATTCAGCTGAGCCCTCAATAATCCGGTGACCCATATCTGCTTGTCGATTGGCCCGGCGGAGCAGAGGGATCATAACCAGTGTAATTATTAACGGCAGGGCTATCGACGCCATCGTCGCAATGATCCCTGGGAGGTAATCTGGAGCGTCCTAGAAAAGCAGTTAGAAAGTTGTGTCCATATGCCTGCTTGTAACGGGTATAGTCAAGAGCACGTACCTGTTGGCGAAAGACGAGGGCGGAATACACCCCTCCCACACCCCCTAGCATTACCTGTATTCCTGTGGCCACTGCTCGCTTTGCATCGGTACGCATATTATTTGTCATCCAAGCCAGGCTAGAAGCCGCCAAAGCATTGCCACCGATTTGGCCGAGAAAGACACCAGTATATCGAGGGCCAGGACTACCACCCCAACCTACCATCGCAAGGCCAACGATGGCAAAGAGGGAAGTTCCGATTACAAATAGACCCCTGCATTTGAGTCTATCAGCAATAAAAGAAGTGCAGATTGCGATAATCGCAGAGATAAAAGCCGGGGGCGCGGTCAGCAAGAACGAGGCCTCCAGGGAGAACCCCATGCTGTCCCTCAAGATAATTGGAAGGAAGAAGGTGTAGCTGTAATTCGAGGTGCAGGATGAAAAGTGGCTTGAAGCGCTATCCCCACGTTTAGCTCATGCCGGACCGCAGACAAGAATACTGAGTATATCCTTGGACTACTCACATTGCCCAAACACGCCAATCGGCAAAGGTTGAAAATATGACCTTCCAAGTGACCTTTTCCTCAAAATACTGTCCTCGGTCCGCCGTAAGACCCGCATGAACGACAGCCTTTTCGGCCGGCGTCAAGAACTTATTTCGTTGCGACTCGGGGAAATCGACCAAGGCAAAGAAAACAAGAAGAGCCACAGCGAGGGTGATGCAGCCTTCAACAATGTAAATCCATTTCCAGCCGTCGCGCTCAGGATTCGAGGCGATTTGTGTGAGACCGTATGCGAGAATGTTGCCGAATCCGGAAAGGAACATCCCTATCATTGCAAAAATGGCAATCCTGGCTTTAAGTCAACGGCATTCTCGAGGTACCGAAAAAACACGGAGAATGTTACACTGACCTGAGCTGGACTTGATATCTCGGGAACCAGCAACCACATAGATATACCGCGCCTGGGTAAATGCCCTGGGAATGGGAGAGCATTGATCAGCGCGAACACGGACAGGCTGGTGCGTGGAGAAAAGTCTTAGCATACGGCTTCAAGCACGCCCACGAGAACTCGGCACCCTGCTAATGTTTGCCAATTTTTGCTAAACCCCATCCCAATGCAAGTCACGCCCCAGCAGAACGCAAGAAATGCCATCCAATTGGCCGCGCCGAGCTTTTTGATCATGATATTACTTGGAATCTCCATAACCACGTACCCGACATAAAACACGAGTACTGCTCCTGTGTCAGAAGAAATTCTCGCTGCAGCCGAATTTTAAGATATTCACTTACTCACAGTGGATGCCCGTGATCCGACATCAAGTCCGGTAGCTTCGTCAATTCCGGCAATCCGTGCCCCGCCGAGGTTGCCTCTGTCGATGAGGGAGAGGGCATGAAGCAAACCGAGAATAGGGACTAGCCGAACATCGATTTTACGACTCCGGAAAAGGTTAATGCTGGTATCCCAACGGGCCTAGAAGACGCTGTGCAGTACTTACGTGATTTTCCTAATGAGAACGGGGTCTATTTCTGAGGCTGCTTCGATGGTGCTCACATTTTTCTCTACGTTGTCGCCTAAGCCTTCAGAACAGTCATCTGGCGGAACCCCGTGTTCGCCTTGAGTAGAGTTGGGAGCGTCGCTGTTCATGATGAAAAGCGTAGGTTGTTTCGATGCCAATGAGTTTCTAGTTTATTCAACGGATTGAACAAGTCCGCAAGGCGTCTATGGAATGAGGAATGAGAGAAGGTTGCGCTGACATGCAGCTATATATGCCCGGGGGGGTTTGGCCTTCCCCGGACTTAACCCCAGAATTGGAGCCGATCAGTTCGGATATAGTAGAAGCAGCAGCTCCGGCGTAGAGGAAGCGGGGGTGTCCTTGCCGCTCGGTCAGCGAGTTCCGTGGATGGGGAACTTACCGGCAGAAGGGCTGTTGTAGAAGCTTGGCCCTAAAGCATCCGCAGTACTGGGTTGGGTGGGAGTGTTGGGAGCATGCTACCCATCCTTGCTGTTTATATGACGAACCATGTATATAGCAACTGCGCGCCAAGCAGCTTAGCGGATGCTCAAGGCAGTTTGTATATTTCAAAACGATTTTGTCGTTAGTTTTATTTGGCTATGTAGGCAGGTGGAAGACAATAGTCCAGGTCCATAATAACGGATACACTACCCCTCGACCAAGTCGCTTGCTTATAAGGACCCCGGGAGCCATCGATGCTGCAAGCTCTCCAAGCGATTCGTTTGCTACGCCAAGTCAGTTTACAAGTATCTACCTCAACCATGCGGAGGAGATGTATCATTGCTTGTTATAAGCCTTCTGAAGAGTCCTTCCGAATTGAACATTGAGGAATTATAACTGTCAATGACATGCATGCAACCCAGCCTAGTTTAGTCTATGTCGTGGGTACAGATATATATTCTTCATGTGGCTGAGTTTTTCTCCCCAACATCCAAAGCCACCAAGAACCGCGACACACAATTGTAGGCAGCTACCGTGGCAGTAATCTCGACAATCTCTTGAGTGCTGAAAGATTCCCTGACGGCAGTAAAAAGGTCATCAGCGACCGTAATTGTTTTCGTCATTGCATCTGTGTATCTCAGGACAACCTCGACCCTCGGGCTCAAGAGTCCTTCCCGTGTGCTTTGAGCGAGATCTGCGTGCTCATCGCGCAAGACCTGCAAGGCGGCATCCTCGAATCCGGCCTGTGAGAGAATAGGCGCGTGGTGATCCCACTCAAAGAGCGCTCCGTTCAGGATGGCGACACGACATATAATGACTTCGCGAATTACCGGAGAGAGACTTGTCCCGGCGCGGATGGCGCCAAGAAATGAGTTCCAGCCGTCGGCAACTGGGAAGGAATGCAAGAGGGCGCGGTCAAGTGGCAATAGGCTCCCAGGCGCGCGTCGCTCCTGGACTCGGGCCAGGATCTGGGCGTCGTGCGGAGTCTGCGTCAGCGGCGGATCGGCGACGTATGGGAGTCGCATCGTGTGGTCTGGGAGTTAGGGTGGGCAGAGAGCGCGTAAGAGATTTAGGGGGCTCTGACCGACATATAAAGCAATTCGCCGGGGGCCGGATGCCGATCTCCGGGCAGCGAGAAGCGAGAAGTTGGGGAGGAACTTGGCCCAAACAGGCTACAGGCTACAGGCGGCAGCGGGACCGGGGGCGGAATGCGGGGAAGTCGAAGGCCGCCGTCAAACCCCGGATTCCCAGATCTTTGCTGCCTCGCGGTGCGAAGCTGTTTTTCGTCCATCCCCTGCCAACCGCCATCATGAGCAACAGCTGTCGCCGATCGCGGGAGCCTGCGCAGCTACTAGCTTGCCTCAACTGCCGGAGGTCTAAGGTGAAGGTGAGGCTCGCTCACAACGCAACCGGAAATGCCGTGTGCAGTTGCTAATGTTGACGGGCCTGTTATGTAGTGCCGAGGAATGGGCATTACTGGATGCAAGAGATGTACTGACGGCGCCTTGAGCTGTGTGATGCCCACTCAAGACGAAAGAAAGCGGTAAGGGCCAACCCATACACTGCTGTGAGGGCCAACTAAATCGCCTGAACAGTCCGTCTTCCAAGCATCACATCCGCCGCTTGGAGGACCGTATACAGCAGCTTGAGGAGGAGCTGCGGTCACAGAGAGAACAGTCACCAAGAACCAGAACTGCTTCTACGGACAATACAAACACTCCACCTTCCGGGCGATTGTGTACGCCTGAAGGACCTACGGCTGGGGCTCTCATATCGGAACTATGTTCCCCACGTCACCAGGTTGTTTATGATGAGAACGGTGGTAGTTGTTACTACGGGCCAACTGCCGGCTTGAACCTAGCTATTGCATCCTCGACGGCGCCGCCATCGACGACGCAGTCTGCAACGACTGTGCAAATACCATCAGATTTACAGAGTGAGGTCTACCAGCAGCTGTTGACTAGCTTCTGGCGCGATCACAACTCGGTTATGCCAATTGTGCATCAAGAGGCGTTTGAGTTGGACATGACCAAGGGAATGGGACTTTACTACAGCAGCGCCTTACATTACGCGATGTGTGCATGCGCTGCCCTCATGACTGGCCCACACGTTCAACCCCGGATTGTACGATCCGAACTGTTTCAGAGGGCGTCGGAATTCCTCCAGGAAGAGTCTTCATGTCCGCGAATGACTACGGTTCAGACATTGCACATCCTAGCGGTATGCGAATTCATGCAGATGAACACCGCGAGAGGGTGGCTTTTATCGGGTAGGAGAGGGTAAGAACCGCTTGGTTGGGATGCACTGACTCTACTAGGAAATGCGTGTCGATTACTCTACGCCCTGGGCCTTCACAGGGACATCCCAGAAGCACCACCGGATCTGGGATTCCAGGGGCACCAGCAAGTTCGCCAGACTGTGTGCTGGGGATCTTTCATTCTAGACCGGCACGTATATCCGCCTCTGTAAACGAACCAATGTACTGATGGAACCTGGCAGCTTTTGGGCCGTGTATCTCGGGCGCCCTCCATGCATGAACATCGCAGACATACAGGTGCCCCGACCTAGAGGACCGCCCGAGAAGATGAAAGTTTTTTCAGCTTTGATAGAGATAGTTGAACTTACAGAAGCCGTCCAACGAACTTTGAACACTGGTGACTCTAGTCAGGACGCGGTGCGAACAATGGGCATGCGGTTGTCGCGCTGGCATTCGTCGCTGCCTGAGGCGCTGCAATACCATGGTGATGTGCAGCCTGGCCTCGCAATGTTACAGTATGTCACTTGTAGAATGCAAAGACAGAGAAATGAATGTACTGACTGGCCACCACCCCAGTATGCACTACAACTGCGCTATTATCCTCCTGCACCGCCCATTTGCGGCGTTCGGGCAGCCCCTGGATACTTCTCAGCCGGGGTCACTCGCACAGACACTTGGATGTCGCTCGAAGTGCGTCCACGCGGCCACTATGATTGCGCGAATTCTGGACATTAGCTTCCAGGCAAGGATCGGGAGCCAGGTGGTACCTATATCTGCTTTCTACGCCGTCATGATTGCCGCCCTCACCTTGGTGGCAGACCTATCAGACCAGAGAGAAGCAAACATCTGTGATGTGCAACTGCAGCAAGGGGAAGTGTGGAGTTTCCGGTGCTGTATGAGCGCGATGGCTTTGTTCGAACAGCATCCACAGCCAGCGCGAACGGCTGTTGCACAAATCCGCCATATTGTTCATGTATGCCAGCTAGAGAGCATGCTTATACCGGCTAATGACCACAGCTTCTGTACGACGAGAGATGAAATATCTTCTCTGTTGATACCACCCATGCCTGTGAGCTCTAAGGATGAGGCAATAGTAGCATACTCTGACACCGGGTTTGGTGACGCCCGTCAGACGCCACAATGCGCTGCGAATAGCGCATATAGCAGCTACGACCTGCTCCACGATGGCTTCTACGACATGCTAACAGGCTCGGCGCCAGTCCCGGGTGATGGTTAGTGTTCATCTACTAGATATATAGAAATCATGAATCGGTTCCTCCGACGGCCTTTTATTGAGCCAGCAAGGATTGCGTTGGTACCGATAATCCAATCTGTGACTAGCAAGGCCCGGTGAACGGTCCCCGACCCGGAACTGGTAGGTCGCAGGATCGACTCTTCAAAGTGACAAGGAACACCTAGCAGCTTGTAAGTTGGCAACATACAAAAATGGCACTCTCACTCACTGCCCTATACTGGTTCGATGTTCCATAGCTAGATCACAGTGAACCCAGGCTGACCCTTATTCTGTCGGGTGCTGGCTATTATCAATATCCCACCATACCTACTCGAGCCTGACCATTTCCCGCAATCTGCGTAGCGGACATCAAAGTCCTGGGCCCTCTTCTTGCGGCTAGTGTCCGTTCCCCTGTGTAGAAAGTAACTCCTCGGCTGCATTTAAACGGAACCCAGTCACCTCCGAGCGTTAGCAGAATCTTTCTGATATCTGGCGCTATGAACCACGACTCGAAAAGATAGACCTCCCATCTTGAGAACATTTCAGGGATTGCTGACAATCGGCCCGATTGTGTCAACACCATGCTCACCACCACTACCACCACCAACTACAACAACCCCGAGAACAGAGGCCACCGCTCATCAGATATGCCCAGGACACACTGGATCAGTCCTGCCTTTATAGGCACCTACTCTGCAATGGGATTCACGTTCATGGGCACGCTTGGTGGATTTGCCCTATTCGCTCCATTGCAAAACGACATCAACAATGACCTTGGGCCGAGTTCGAATATCGAGGTACATTGCAGATGTTTCTTCTCCTGTCGAAGATAACATGTGTCTGACATTCTCCTTTCTATTCTAGTATGCGCCTCTACTGAACGTCATATTATCTGCCATCTCCATCCAGATTGTCGGCCGGATGAGCGATATTTTCGGAAGACGGTGGTTTTTTATTATTGGCACTGGAATTGGTTTACTTGCTTCCATTCTTGGCGCCACAGCACACTCGATCACACAGATCATTGTTTCACAAGCTCTCTTTGGCATCTCGCTGGGCATTGGGGATTCTTTTTTCTGGGTTGTGAGTGAGATAGTACCGATGAAGTGGCGATACCTGGCGGTTTCCGGCCAGTATATCTACACTTTTCCGGGAAATCCACTGGCGGCCAAGGTGGCTGTCGCGTTCCAGGTAAGCCTCCCTCGGTTTATAGTATGCCTCTATGATACCCCTGACCGGTAGGCCATAGACGCAAACAAATACCCACTGGCGAGGTTGCTTTTATTTTCTTATTGGTGTCAACACCGCAGCTATCCTCCTATGGTATTTCTTTTACCACCCACCAACGTTTGAAACACTGCACCGCGGAACACAGATGAAGGACTTATTAAGGCACTTTGACTGGCTTGGGCTGCTTCTTTATTCCGCCGCACTGGTCGTCTTTCTCCTAGGTCTGACCTGGGGGGGAGGCACGTACGCCTGGAATAGCCCCCAAGTTCTTGCGTGCCTTATTTGCGGAGGGGCGCTTTTCCTTCTATTTGGCTTGTGGGAAATATATTTGCCCTTTCCCGCTACAGAGCCATTCCTCCCCCTTTATCTCTTCAGGAGCATGAAGTTCCAGTCATGCGTGTGGCTTGGTGCCATTGGTGGCGCCGCCTACTACGGCTTTAGTCTAGTCTGGCCTGATGCTGTTCGAACACTCTACACGGATCTGAGTGCTGACAAACAGGGCACGCTGTCCAGCGTTGCGATCCTGTGCTTTACACTTGGTCAGATGATAAGTGGTCCAATTGCAACATGCTTGGGCTCAAAAATGGGTGCGATATCCGCTTCTATCATTGCTGCTCCGATGCTGGCCGCCGCGGCTGCGGATCCACTCAATAGGCAGCTCACCCTGGGCCTTGTAGCGACGGGGTGTCTGTTTATTGGTGTACTAGAAGGCGTGAGTCTGATTGCCTCGACCTTTCCGCTGAAAACGCAAGGCGAGATTGGCACTGCAGGAGGGCTGGTTGGCACTACTCGCCAGTTTCTCGGGTCAGTTGCCACGGCCGTCTTCACGACAGTTCTGAGGAATCGCGAGGCGACCACAATCCCACAGTATGTCAATCCATCTGTAATTGAGGCAGGGCTTCCACCGTCATCGATCGCTGCACTTATCTCTGGTCTGAACGGTGCTACTCCGCTGAATAACGAAACCGTGCCTGGATACAATAGCACTATTGCCGAAATCGCGGACAGTTCCTGGAAGACGGCGCATGCCCAGTCTTACAAGACAGTGTTTTACGTCAGTTTCGGGTTTTTCGCGGCGGCGTTGATTCTTTCCTGGTTTGTTCCAACGTTCGATCGCGACAAGGAGGACTTCGTGGCTGGAGAGGTCCAGCGGACAACGCAGGAAGCACCCACTGACCCCAAGGAATAAATCAAGTTATCTCTGTATGTAAGGCGAATAAGCAGATTATCGTTCCAGCAATTACCCCGCATTTAGTACCCCAGAGTGTTTGGGTCTCATGAGGGGATCCGGTTAAGATGGCAGTCCAGAGCGGAGGTCGACGGCCGAAATCGATCTCCATCTCCAAATCTCCTCGGCTACCTGTAAAGAGTCTAGTTGCTACATGATGTTGCGGTATTAAACTTGGTCCCCCGATAAGACAGAGAACACGGTGTGTTGCTGTTCCCATCCTCACCGACATGCCAGACTTTCCATCCCACACTATCCCGCCTGGGGCTACAGCCAGGGTATGTCTAATTGACACAACCACTACTATCGACAATGTTCCCTTTGCTCGCCTGCTGGAGCCCCCCATTGAGGGCGTTAATAAGATTCCTATTCTACGCACCTATTCCTTTTTCGTGGAAAACTCTCGCGGACGTAAAGTACTGTTTGACCTGGGTGCTCGAAAGGACCTCAAAAACCTGGCACCGTCAGTCCGCAGTATGCTGGATACCGTTGACTGGGTAGTGAAGGTAGAGAAGAATGTGCTCGACATCTTACAGGAGAACGGATATGAGGGTAAAGAATTCGAGGCCATAATTTGGAGGTATGTCCTCAAGCCAACAGAGTCGTAGTTTGTTGCCGCAGCGCTGACAATATGGCTAGCCACCATCATTGGGACCATATCGGGAATGTGGCCCCCTTCCCAAATAGTGTCAACCTGGTTGTTGGGCCCGGGTTTACAAAAGCATACCTACCTGGGCCGTCCACCCTCGATGATTGCCCGGTTGATTCCCCCATTCCGATGTCAGATTACATGTACGCATATCTCAGCCCTGCCACCCACCCCTTCGACGGAATTGCTGATTACATTTCTGCAGGGGAAGGGAAATGGTTGAAGTTGATTTCAATGGGCCTCGCTCGCTGAAAATCGGGCGCATGAGGGCTCATGATTACTTTGGCGATGGGTCGTTCTATCTTCTTGATACTCCAGGACATTCGATCGGCCACTTATCCGCCGTTGTGCGCACCTCAACCAGTCCGGATACGTTTGTCATTCTGGGCGCCGATGCTATCCATGAAACCGGCGAACTGCGTCCCTCTCAATACCTCCCAATCCCCGAAACACTCCATCTTGCCCATTTTTCGAACCCGCAGCAGAATATCTTCTGTCCTGGAGACGCGGTCCATGAATTACAAGCGTCAAGAGGCCGGAAACCCACAGACGCATTATTCAACCCAACAGCAGGATATAACATGCCCGATGTACACAACACCATTCGAATGCTCCAGGAGTTCGATTGGAATGAGAATTTCTTCTTCATCTACGCCCACGATGGATCCATCAAAGGAGTCGTGGATGAGTTTCCAATGCCCCTTAATGATTGGAAAGAAAAAGACTGGGGACGCCTGACGAAATGGAGGTTTCTGGGACACTACGTGCCCTGTTTGAGATCAATTGCTGCGAGCCCCTAATCTCAAATTTGTACATTGAACACGTTCAATAGGAACTTCTGCATTTCAGCTAACTTTTCGGCGCCTTTTCGTAAAATATCTGTCCATAGCATTCCTGAACCAGGCAGCAGAAGAACTCCATGTGAAGAAAGTAATGATTGACTTCACAGCTATATATAAAGGTCGAAGTCCTCGTATTCTCATCATCCTATCCGGACACTACTCAGCTTTACTGTAATCTTCATCCGGAACCGCTTCATGCCACTCAGCCTTGCCAAAGCCAATTGCTAGGTGCGTCATATAGCTCCCAGCACTTGCCCCATGCCAGTGCGTGGTGCCGGGAGGGCACCAGACCAAATCCCCAACTTTCACCAGCTGAGGCTCCTCACCCTTGTCGCAGATCCAGCCTGATCCTGCAATTATTTGAAGAAATTGCCCGTGTTCATGTGTGTGCCAGTTGGTACGGGCGCATGGAGTGAATGTCACATTTGCCATGGTAAGTTTGCCATCGGAGAATGCGCTGTCCACCCAGACGTCACCCGTGAACCGATCGGATGGCGCTTTGCTGGTTGTTTTCCCCGTGCCGCGGGAGTTACGGATGATTGACATTGGCATTGTTGCGGGTGTGCCTTGAGCAACAGGAATATTGTGGGTGGTGATAGGGTAAGAATAGTCAAGATGCAGCTCTATAATGTTGCAGGTCGGCAGTTATCTGGTGGGGAGAGGGCCGCGCAAACAGAATCTCGTGATATCTTTGGATTCAAGTCTTGATGAAAAAACAGGACTGGGACTTTCAGATGACTTCTTTAATCAGTTGGAGATAGACCAACCGGAGATTGGCACCAGCCTAGCTACAGCCCCCGGGCTCGGACGTCGATCGCCGCTGATACAGCAATCTTCGGAGATATACCTCCTTGCGCTTGCGTAGGTTTGATAGCCACCATGGTGTGACCTAGCCTATAATTCAATGAACATCGGCGCATTTGTTCCTGACCGCTTAGTGATTGATGATAATCTGGCAATAGCTTCTATCATACGCCGAATCCAAGCAAGCTCAACATGGCGGATGACATTGGCTTCATTGGTAGGTTGCTTGGTCTCTCTAGCGTGATCGACAACTGACGTACCAGGAATCGGAAATATGGGGTACGGGATGGCAGGGAATATTCGGAAGAAAATGCCCAGTGGCGCAACCCTCTATGTCAATGATGTGGTCCTACCAACGTGCGAACGCTTTGTGAGGGAATTCGGCGGATTTGGCCCAATTATAATCGGCGAGACTCCAAGAAAGATCGCTGAGAAGGCCAAGACGATTATCACCATGCTGCCTGCTGGTATCCAGGTGAGACAGGTTTATCTGGAGGGAAATGCGTCTTTCTTGCAGGCCCCAGCAGACAAAGATCGCCTCTTGTTGGAATGCAGTACGATTGAGGTCAATACAGCCAAAGAAATCGGAAGAACAGTCCTGGAGGCTGGGAAGGGCACGTACATTGATGCTCCTGTCTCGGTAAGGTCTCACACATGAAGGTGTAGTATGGTCGGCTAAACCATTCCAATAGGGCGGCGTCAAAGCTGCAGCTGCTGGCACATTGTCATTCATGGTTGGCGCTGACGGGCCCGGAGAGCAGGATAGCAGTCCCATAAATCGACGAGCTTTTGATATGATCTCTATGATGGCTGACCCGGCCAAGGTTATCTTCGCCGGTCAGCTCGGGACGGGCTTAGCTGCCAAGATTGCGAATAACTACATTGCTTTCTGTACATCCCTTGCCACAGCAGAAGCAATGTCAATTGGAGTGCGCAGCGGGGTGGAGCCGAAGACGTTGTTTAACATCATCAGAGCGTCCACGGGAGATTCATGGCATCTGGGTATCAAGCCATGTATTCCGGACATCGTCCCTACTGCTCCATCTAGTAATGGGTACGCCCCTGCGTTCAAACCCTTTATGGTGGTCAAGGACCTGGGCCTCGCTCTTGAAGCAGCACGAGAGACGGGGATTGAGCCGCGGTGCGCCACAGCGGCGCTTGAGACCTACAAAAAAGCATCGCAGCTCACACGTTATAAGGTAAGCTCACTTATCAGCCTGGCCTATTCAACCTATCTCATGAAAATCACAGGACCTCGACTGTACAGCCGTCTGGCTTCTCATCAACGAAAAGGCCTCACCAAATCCGGGGACACAGTAGAACCCCGTGTTATTGAGGAAAGTCTAATTTTCCTCATAGGAAATCGAGTATGGTAGCTGCTGGGATTTATTTCATAGCCTATATTAGTATTATTACCATCATATTATTACCATCACGGTGAAAAGCAGTTGGGTTGTTTTTTGAAGACAAAGGTGGACACTATATGTTACGTTCTGGCGACGGAAGCAGTGCAGGGAGGCATTACAACGCCCTGCAGATATACAAACCTGTTCTATCCCCCGCCTGATCAGCATCTATCCCCCGCCTGATCAGCATATGTCCGGTACGCCCCTCGTGAGGAAAGGCGTTTTGACTGCTTTAGGTTCACCGATATTTGGACCCAAGGTTTTGCTAGTCGGTAATGCGTCACCGAGATCACTGAAATACCATCTGCAATGGAGTCTATTATCTATATAAACACCATGGATAGACCACGCTTGGTTCCGCGTACTGTTTATTGCATTAATACAACGCCGCGGCTATTTGACCTGTTACCGTATATCAGTTCGAAGGAAGCAAGTATTCCACCATGAAAGCGAGTTACTTTACTATGGCAACTATGCTGTGCGCCCAGGTGCGCGGACGAACAGCGAATGGAGTATTTCTTCCAGCAGAGTTGGCCTACAGCTTGCCTCAGCCGTTCCAGGGTCCGGAAGCGCAAAATGGTAACTTCAGCACCAACTTCGTGAACACGCAAACACAAAACACCTCAGTGAACCGACTCCTGAGAGACGCTCGTGCGGCGACTTACTACGCGTTCGACGAAGAGTTCTACGCCATTCTTGGGGGACAACACCCGCCGCTTTCCGAAATCGGTTCACAGGACCCCGGTTCTGCATTCGAAGCTGGTGTGTGGGTACCCGAGCTCAACGAGGTCTGGTTTACCAGCATTGGAAGTTCACCCCCTACGTATATCAGCATCCTGGATCTCGAGACCCATAGTGTCAGGCGGCCGGAGATTCCCGAACTTCGCGACGTCAACCCAAATGGAGGGTATTATTTCAATGGGCTAGTCTATTTCGCAATTGCGGGCAACGAATCAGCGCTAGCGGGTGCAACTGGGATAGTGTCTGTCGATCCTAAAACATACAAGGTGACGAGCATTATCAATAGTTTCTTCGGACTCGTCATGGTCAGCGTCGACGACCTAGCATGGGTCAAACCGAACGCCTCTGCCGGGGCAACCTCTTGTGCCGTGCCGGGGGAATACAACCTGTTCTTCTCATCATTCGACTTCGGATCCGAGGGGGTGTTGGGATTTGCGCCCACTGTGCTACCGAATGCTGTGTGGCGGTTCTCCCCGCAGACAAAATCCTTGCAGGGGGTGATATCGCGCGCGGATATCCTAAAGCCCAATGGTCTGCGGACCGACCCAACTGGATCGTACCTCTACGTTACAGATGCTGCCTTTCCGTTTAATGTTGGTGGCGGAGCGAATAGCTCTGGTTCTGGGGCCATCTACCGTTATGATCTCGACCGCTTCTGCACCCCGGTGAACAAACAGATGGTGGCAATTGTCCGCAGTTATGCCGATGGAATGCACATAGATGACTACGGGCGCATTTGGACGGCGGAATATGACGGGGTTATTGTCAGAGATCCTCGCGGAAAGGTATTGGGTGTCTTCAATGCCGAAGCCCTACTCGGCGTCGAGATTGCTCCTATTGCAAACTTCGCGCTCGCTGGCGACAAACTTGTGATTTTGGCTGTAGATCGGATCTATATTATTGAACTTGGTCAGAATGTGACCACGCCAGAAAGGTTCTCTATACCGTGAGAGGCGGCGCACAGTCGAGTGAGTCGGAGCGGCGGCTATCGAGAATCAGCGTGGTTCGTATGCTAGCAAGCAAATCTTTAATTACATTACACGGCCTTGAGTAGTAATTCTCTCTAACCCTAACTATCCTAACCTTTAATTATAAACTACATCCGTAATCCCTAGTCCCGAACCACCCTAATCAAGCAGTTAACAAGTGGTTAATAAGTGTATAAAAATTAATTATTGTGATAACTGTGTAATATATTCCAACTCATGCGAGCTTAAGAAACGCCAATTTTGAGACCCCCACTTGCAACCACCTATTCTGTCTTGTATTTTCAATGTTGGGTTTTGATAAAACAAGATACACGACAACACTGCCAATTGCCTTCAGGCTTTCGGCCTCGCAAAAGAAGCGGCGCATTCCAAAGCAAATCCGAAGCACCTTGCGTACCATCCATGCGACCAGTAGCTCAGTTCGATATTGTGTGGTGCCCCTAGAACGATACTGCCCTCAACCCTCTCACTGCGCGTAAAGGCACCAACGATCTCGGCCAAGTGTTCATGATTTGCCTTCCAAACGGTGTCCCGGCCAGCGAGCGCCCACATCACCGGCACCTTGACCGCGGCGGCCAGTTCTCTCCAACCTGGATGCCAGACGTCACGAATAGATTTGAATTCTTCAACGGTCGTCTTGTGATTCAGCCTGTGGCTGTGTTCATAGACGGCTGGATCAGCTAGTCCTTCTTGAAGCAGCATTTTGTCTTTCACTCCCGGCGGCAGAAACAGAGCTGGAATGTCCTCTCCATCTTGCAGCGGCTCGCTCGGCATCCAGCCCTCCTGGGTCCCAAACCCAGAGCAAATAACCCCACACAGTGGGTACCGCGGCTGCGACTCGGTTGCATACAAACCGGCAGCTATAATCGCACCCGTAGTGGCAATGCTGTGGCATAAGAGGACGACGGAGTTGCACCCGTGGGGTTCCCCAAATTCGGACCACACCGTTGGGAGAATGTTCCGATGCAGCGAGCGACCGTATTCCTGGGCAAAATTCGAGTGGCTTGGAATGGGATAGAAAGACGTTGAGTCTTGGTAACCGGGACGATTAGGCGCCACACATGGAACTCCCAGGGCGTTGCTGGTAAACGAAGCGCCGTATTTGGCATCAACATCGAAGTATTGCGAGTCATATGTACCTCCATGGAGGAGAATGACAAGCGGGCGGTGTTCCCCAGCGTTGGATGAGCGGGCTGGAATGTTATGCAGTCCCGTCAAAACTGCGTCGTTGGGAAGAATGGTTCTGAAAGGCTGCATCATGAGTCTTTGCAATCAACCGGAATTCTTGCATATGCTGTGAATGAATCTGTGGCCGGTCTCCCAGGTAAAGCGCGATGAAGCTACCCCACTGCCAACAGGCTCAGAGAACTGCGATAATATACGTGTTCTGAAGGCTTGCCATGACCACCCATCGCCAGAAGTGTCGGTCTAGTCACTCCTCCTGGCTTCTTCCTCGGACAAAGTGTTGCGGGGCAAATGCGCGGTCTGCCAGCCTCCGGCCGTAGTTCTCCGGATGTTGGATGGTTTCTGCATTCTTATGAAATTTACGAATTACGGAACATGGACTGACAAAATATGGAATAAACATGCTAGCCCGCGGTGCGGCAAGTGCAGCAGTTTAGCTAAAGTAGACTGACACAGATACGGCTACTTCCGAACGTCGTCGTCTAATTGTCAATTAACTCATTTCTTAACTAGTCACAATCCACAGCGAGTTGCAGGGCGGGACCAGGGCTAACGGAGACAGTTGTATGGAGACACATTTAATCGTCGTTCTCTAAAGCCTTTCAATTTCAACGGCTGTACCGACCAACTGCTGAACAACGTCGCCCTTCGCCCCCCTTCTCACAAGACTTTCCACAATACGCTCCTTGTCTTCAGCTGTCATGTGGCCAGCGCCAAGGGCAACCTCATCGCCAAATAGTCGTGACACTTCCTCTAGGGGCAGGTTCTTCGTCTCCGGCAATAGAAAAATGATGACGGGCAATGACACGACGGTAATGCAGATGAAAACCAGATTGTACCTCCAGCCGATTTGGTTGAACGCAGTAGCAGCAACTTCATTGTAGACCAGCGCCGCGCTGAACCAACCGGATATCGAGAAGCTGATGCCCGTTGCCCGCATGAACAGAGGGAATATCTCCCCCACGTAGATGTAAGACACTGCGTCGACGAATATGCCGAAGCAACCCAGAAAAAGGAACGCAAATGCCAGCGCAGCGCCGCTTCCGACCTTGCTCTCTTGCGAGCTGTAGACACTCATCAATCCCGTATATATGGAAAGCGCAACCACGGAGGAGACCTGTACATGGTTAGTGTCAACAGGTAGAGCCATCAGCGAACTGCGAGCTTTTGCAGTGGAACTTACAAATCCAATCTTAAACATCAGGACTCTACCAAGCCTGTCGACAATCAGACTACCGATGAGGTTTGATATACAGGACCAAGTGAGCCAGATTGCGTAGATAAGTAGTTGAACGTCGCTAGGTATACCGAGCATTGTGTATAGCATCACCGAGTAGTTGTTGATTACCGTGACCCCAGAACTCTGGCACAGGAACTGTATGAAAAACCCCGTCAGCAAGCGCCTTCTATAAGACGGTATTTGCAGCATTGATATCAAGCTCCGCGACTTGGCCTTCTCTAGTTCAATCTGGGCGAAAATTTGGATGAGCTCTTCGCGGGCAACAGTGTCGTCGCTATCTCCAGCAGTCTGGTGAAGCCTTTTCAGGGTTCGGAAGGCAAGGTCTGTTTTGTCGTTCAGGACCAGCCACCGTGGCGATTCCGGTAACCAGGGGGTCACAGCCAGGAGAATTGCGGGGCTGACAACTTGGAGACAGAGCAATAATCGCCACTGAATGTCGTGGTTTGGTTCATAATAGCAACCGTAGCCTGCCCACCCTGCGAAGGCAAACCCAGCGCTGAGCATCACGCCATGGGATCCCACCATGCGGCCGCGTTGCTTGGGTGGTGACACCTCGGCCTGATAGAGAGGGATGCTACAATTTACCATGCCGGCTCCCAGGCCAGTTAAAAAGCGCCCGACAAGCAACATTGCAATGTGCGTTGCTGCCCCTTGTAGGATACTTCCGATGACGCAGGTCACGCAGGTTAGTTGGATGTTGCGGATCCGTCCGATTCGGTCAGGGAGATATGCGACGATAAAACATCCCATGAAGCCTCCCCCGAAGAAAAGGCCGTTTTGAGCTGCCCGCCCTGTCTCAATACACACTTGACAAGTAGTCGGTCTTTCTTTGCCACTCACCTCCAATTATCTGGTTGACTTGTGCACTCTGGGACTGCAATGATATGTTGAAATACGCAAAGAAAGACGGGAGGCCAAAGACCCCTCCCACCACTGCATTGCTGAACCCAAAGGTAAACGATCCCAAGGCTGCCACGAAGACAATGACAAAGTTGAATACATTACCCGTGTTGGAAGCCATCATTCCCGTGTTTGCAAGCAGTGAACTCAACGAAATAGTGCTAGGAGCTGTCTTGGTTTAGGTAGCTGAGCGGCATATATGTCAACAGCCTACCAGAAACAGAGAGAAACTGTGGGGAAGCGCAAAGCCGGGGACGCGGGGTATCATTTTTCTATTCGGTACTATAGTGTGCCATACATAACAGAATCCGGGGTACAGGCTACCACCGGATGTGTAGGGAGGAAACGCTCAGGCGCAGATACAGCTCCGTCCACTAAATTCAACTCGTAGACCCAAGCTCGATAAGCCTCATCACCCTAGTCATTTTTACTCGCATAATCGACCTCCGAAACAGGCTCCAACCACTCAGACTTTCCAAAGGCAATCGCCAAGTGTGTCATGTAGCTGCCATCATCGCCACCATGCCAGTGCGTTGTCCCCGGGGGACACCAAATGCTATCTCCGACGTTTACCCTCTGTGGGTTCCCACCCCTGTCACATATCCACCCAGAGCCGGCCAAGATCCGCAGAAACTGTCCCCTTTCATGCGTGTGCCAATTGGTATGGGCACAGGGTGTGAAAGTGACATTGCCGACCCATATCGAGCTGTCGGCGTAGGCCACATCCGCCCAAACATCGCCGGTAAAGTACTCAGGCGGGCCTTTGGCTGTTGTCTGGCGTCCCGTGCCGGTGGAATTGCGAATTATTGTTATTCCCATTTTTGGTTTGGCTATCTGAATGACGGTCCGGGTGGGAGATCAATTTTGGCAGCTTGGAGAAGGTGGCAGTTGAGGATTAATTGAAATAGTTTATGGCTCTCCGGAGTTAAAGAAACATTGGGGTCGTCGAGACAAGCAACATGACATTTTTCCAATCCCTTTATAAGCAGTTCTGCCCAGCGGACCTTGACATGGCAGCTCGGCACTGCTATCGCCCACTGACCGTCGCGTCGGACATGAACGCGCGGTGCGGTGGTCGTTTTCCATGTCCCTTTCCCCGAGGCGAAGGTCATAGACGGGACTTATAAAGTGAAACGCAACGCAGATACAAAGACAATACACGGCCAAGATACTTGGATTGATCGACCCATCTAGAAATATTGACCTCAGCAAAATGTCTGCTACGGGGGATGCCAATATCGGGTTCATCGGGCTCGGCGCCATGGGACGTGGCATGGCTGCCAACCTCGCCAAACGGCTTTCCGGAGACTCCAAGATCTATGTCTACGACGTGGTTGACGGGCTGATGGATGACTTGCATTCCGAGCACCCCGATACTGTGCGCAAATCGACGAGCGCGAAAGAAGTATCCGAAATATCTGTCGGTCTCTTCCCATCATGGAACTTTCCGCAAGGGGCGCGATCAGAGTGCCCATTGATCTGACCGAGTTCCAGGATATCATATTCACCATGGTCCCAGAAGGATCACACGTGCGAGACGTATACCTGAGCACGCCACACGGCATATGTGCTGCTGATATATCCAACAAGGTTCTTGTAGATTGCTCGACGATTGACATTGCCACCTGCTTGGCCGTCAGAGACTATATCGCGACAAACTTCCCGTCCGCTCGATTCTACGACGCACCTGTCAGTGGTGGAACAATCGGAGCAGACAACGGCCAGCTTTCCTTCTTTCTCGGATGCGGCGAAAATGACCCAACGCTGCCCCACCTGCAAGGCATTTTGGCAAACATGGGGCAAAAAATCATTCCCTGCGGCGGGCCGACGTTGGGACTGGCGGCCAAGCTAGCTCACAACTATCTTGGAGGAATAATATTCATAGCTGGCTCCGAGGCGATGAATCTGGGGATGCGAGCGGGCCTGGATGCGCGCGTGCTCGCCAATGTATTCTCTGCCGGCGCAGCGCAGAGTACAATTATGGACCGCTTCAACCCAGTTCCGGGGGTTCTCCGCGACGCTCCTTCATCAAATAACTACGTCCCGGGGTTTAAAATACAGTTACATTGCAAGGACTTTGGATTGGCCATTGACATGGCAAAGGAGGTCGGGTCAAGGCTGGCGCTGGGCGATGCTGGATTGCAAACCTTCAAAGGGGCCAGCGGCGATCCGCGATGCAAAGATCTAGATTCCTCGGCCGTGTACAGGTATCTGGGTGGTGTTGAGGACTGGCCTGGCAGGTTTATCTGATTGTTAGTCTCGTCCGAGGTAACACCAACAGTAGGGTTCTCCATCTCGCTACTCAAAACAATAAAGAATGTCACCAATCGGACACAATTCTAGGGCCGAGGATCAGAAATCCTGTCCGGATCTGCCCCCTCAGTGGACGGCAATAGTCGTAGTCCCCATCGGAGAACAACCTCCGACAGGGCCTCCCTGACTACCCACTTCGAAGCGGCTGTCTGTAACCCCAATCCAAAGCGTTCTTCTGCTACAGTGGCCATAAAAGGGTCAAATAGTCTGACCTAATACCAAATGTGAAGTTACCCATCCGCACCGGAATTCGCCACAATGTCCTATCTGTTCCGTTCTAAAGTCGCCGAGAAAGATGAAAAGCCAGCGCCCACCTTTAACATCCCCAAGGAGTGCAAAGCTGGTGTGATTGTGAACGAGGGGCCCGACTTTCATGTAGAGGTCCAGATGGTTCCAGTTCCTGACCCAGGTAGGTCCCACATGCAGCGCATCCGCGTGTTTGGGTCTCAGTCACCCCGTATGCTCACAATTCTAAGGCCCCGACGAGCTATTAATACGACTGAATGCCACGGGGATATGCTACTCAGACCTGCATTTCGCCATGGCGGACTTGGGAACCCCTCCGATGTCAACCTTTGGGGTCCGGTCGCCAGGCCACGAGGGAGCCGGTGTAGTGGTGAAGGTGGGATCCAATGTGACCAATTGGAAGGTTGGGGAGCGCGCCGGCATGAAACCACGGTGGTCGGTTTGCGGAGACTGCGAGCTTTGCTTGGACGACAAGGAGTCCTACTGTCGCAAGGCGGTGCTTTGTGGGCTTCATAAAACAGGGTGAGCAATCCTCGGTGAGGGCGGCTGGATGCTGCGAGATGAAGATAGTCTGACACAGTCGAAATTAGTACCTACCAGCAGTATGGCCATCCATTCGGCATCAATTGGAGACTATGCACTCCCGCAATCGTTAACTGATGCAATTCGGCAGATATATCACCTCGCCCGCCCATTATACGCAACGCATTCCAGAGGGAGTGGACGATTACACAGCCGCCCCGATCATGTGTTCCACAGGCACAATGTATCGTGCCCTGAGACAGGCAAGTCTCAAAGTGAATAACTGGGCAGTGTTTCCTGGCGGAGGTGGTGGCGTTGGCATCCAAGGTGTGCAGGTGGCAGCAGCGATGGGTTTGCGGCCCATTGTGGTCGACACAGGTGTCGAACGGCAGAAACTAGCCCTTGAAAAGGGTGCAGCAGCTTTTGTCGATTTCAAGGCCTCTCCTGATCCCGTTGCGGATGTGATTCAAATTGCCGATGGTATTGGAGCCCATGGGGTCTTTGTCACGGCTGGTGGATCATATCCAGACTCCATAGCCTATTCTGGCACCAGAGTCGGCGCTGTGGTTACGTGTGTTGGGCTTCGTGAGTCTTTGATATCCGTCTAGGACCCGATCTCGCCGCAGGGACAGGCTAACCGCGTACTGCAGCACGGAAGGACGGTGTCACTGTCGGTGCCGACCCCAAGAAATATATTACCCAAGGTCTGACCATCCGGGGCTCTGTCGTCGGCGGCCGTAGCGATATTGCCATGGCCTTGCAGTACGCTTCTGCGGGCAAGATCGCCGGCGACCATACGTTATATTCTATCGATCAGCTGCCAGAGGCGGTCGAGAAGGTTAGACGAGGAGAGGCAGTCGGCAGGGGAGTGGTGGATTTCAACCTCTGAAGAGAATGTGTATGAATATCGCGACTCTTGCCGTCACCACCAACCAAGTCCGTACGCTTTATGGTCATGTTGATATGGAGAGCAGCACCGGTCACATCCAGCGGCTTTTTAAGTAGTATAAGTCATTTAAGTTAGTTATATCAGACAGTTATACAGAGGTGCATTTCCATCACTCCTACTCTGGATTCTCTGAGCGAACCTCGGTGCTCTTTTACTTGCGTGCGATCACGGTACGTTATCTACGCGAATCAACCCTGAGCCTCAGCCAAAACTGTATATGGCATGTCAAAGATCCCGGTTATCATATTAAAACCACCGAGGACTATTTAGAATGCGCTAACGGAAATCTTTCGGGGAGGGTCTGTCATAGCATTGCAACCCTGGTCCTTAGTAATGCCCGCAAGACGTCCTCTAGTTTCAAATATATTCACATCAACGATCATGAGCATAGACGAGCTTCATCGTCCTGGCCTTCATCGATCTAACCTTAGAAAACACCCGTTTAGCGAACTCGGTTTCAATGCTGTCTTTGGTAATCTGGCCACCGAGTCCCTCAAGATGTCGAAACTCATGAATTATCATGAGAGGAGCTGGGTCATCAACCTGTCCCTCCTGTACACCCTTTAGGCGGTACAACGTGGTGCGTAGGTATCCCGGATGCTTCGCCATCATCGGGGCATGATCTTCCCGATAGAACCTGAATTTCCATGTCAGCCATTCGAGTCCTCGTGGGTATCAGGCCAGGACATACTCGATATATTCGTCAATATCGGCCGGGTCGGCTTCAGCCTGAAGGATAAATGGGCCCGGCGTATCAATAGGGTTGTCAGCTCCATTTCCAATAGTACGCGCAAAGTAATTCTCCCAAACGACTAACCGACCGGACCCAACCCAAGTGGATCGAATGATTCAATACGTTCATATGATCTGCTATCGACCGGTGACGCGCTAAGCTGTGTCAACGCATGCAGGTCGTCCCTTTGTAGGCATCGCAGATTTTCACTTTCTAGGAGGATGAGCGAGGTGCTATCATCGGGGGGTAGGCGTCCCATGGGGTTCGGGATTATATTGTACGCCGCCGCTCGAGAGCCAGGCGCATCACTTGATAGACTCGCCAGGAAGCCCTCTTTGACGTATTTTTCCCATTGAGGGTAGGCGTCTGGCGCGGGACCCAAGAAAACCGCTTGTGAATATGGTGCCGGCATGATGATGATAAAGGTCATGCCTTGGGTGAATGATTCAATGTTGCTGTACAAGTAGTTCTTCGCCCGCACTTGTATCATATCATACTACATAGAGGTACATATAATACATATATGATCCGCGCCAACCTTGCCGCAACTCGAGTTCCAGGATGTCGGCCTTCGGCGGTGGATGTCCGGTTGGCACCGAAACAGATTGACGTAGCCCAGCGAATGCTTACCCTCCCCATCCAGGAAACGGGTGTGCTGTCTAGCTCTTGATTGAAGCGTACTGCTCTCGACATATCCGCGCAAAAGGCGGAAGTTTCACTCAAAAAGAGGATCCACGGTATTAATTTGGCCATCATAGATAACGAGACACAAGGTATTGTAATATCAGGCTCTATCGGGGTTGAGACGCCGGATATCAGATAAGGGCCCCGGACATGCGTTTACTGTGCCCAGTTGCAAACTGTGGAGGGTTATGGGGCCCCGGCCTCGAGCCCCTTAGTCGGTAAACAACTGGGGTCAGATTCTGCGGGGAAGCTGCCTTGATAGCGTATTTAACGTGGTCGCACTTGGTCTCTGGCCAGCTGTTCTACCACAAACTTCACATCATCTGCTCCGTTCGTTGGAGAGCATTCAGCATGCCACCTAAGCCAGATACGGAAACACTCCATCTGGAGGAAGGCCCGTTGCCACAGGTCCTAGAGCACAGCGACGACAGGACCAGAGAGGCACAGGGTCGCGATTTTTCCAGCGTACCCAAGAGCTACTGGATCAGCCCGTCCTTCATTGGCACATATTCTGCGATGGGTCTCACATTCGCCGGGACAGTCGGGGGCTTTGCCCTGGCAGCTCCGGTCATGTCGGATATCAACCAGGATCTAGGGCCTAGTCCGAATATTGTTGTACGAAATCGTTCTCTGACTGGTGCTGCTGGTCCATTTCTTGAGCCCGAGCTAAACCTGCCCAGTATGCCTCACTCATGAATGTTCTTCTATCCGCCATTACAATCCAAATAATCGGCTCGTTGAGCGATATTTTCGGCCGTCGTTGGTTCTTCATCATCGGCTCCGGCCTTGCTCTAATAGGGTCGATCTTGGGGGCGACCGCACAGTCCGTCAATCAAATAATCGTCTCACAGGCCTTCTTTGGTGTATCCAAAGGATTTGGTGTCTCCTTCTTCTGGGTTATCGGGGAGCTCGTGCCGATGCGATGGCGCTTCGTTGCTGCATCTGGGCAGTACCTTTACTCGTTCCCTGCAAACCCCTTGGCCGCAAAGGTGGCATTGTCATTCCAGGTTAGTTGTTCTACGCGATGCCTTGATGCGCCCGCCAAAGCTAAGCCAATATAAATGTCTAGACGAATACCTCAGTACACTGGCGGGGTGCATTCCATCTGTTGATTGGCATTAACGGGCTTGCCATGATATGCTGGTATTGTTTCTACTACCCACCCACGTTCAAGATGCTCCACCGACGGCGAATGGCAAAGGACCTTCTGTTACATTTTGACTGGATTGGTCTGCTTCTATACGCGGGCGGGCTGGTAACCCTGCTGCTCGGCTTAACTTGGGGTGGGCACACGTATCCCTGGGACAGCTCTGAAGTTCTGGGGACTATAATTGGCGGTGTCGCGACACTGGTCCTATTCGGCATCTGGGAGGTCTATATCCCTCTGCCGAACGTCGAGCCATTCATCCCAGTCTACCTGTGGAAGAACCTCCCATTCCAGGCATCTGCATGGCTGACTGGCATCGGGTCTGCTACCTACTATGGATTCAGCCTTGTCTGGCCCGACGCCGTTTCCATCCTCTATCCTGGCAAGAGCGTCGAGGATCGCAATACACTGAGCTCCGTTCTGATCCTCCTCTTTGTATTTGGCCAGCTGTCCGGCGGCCTCATTGGAAAGGCAATCGGTGCGCGCCGTGGCTCCGTCCTCACAGCATTCGCAGCGGCTCCCCTGCTTGCCGCAGCAGGAACCAACCCCTTGAACCTGGACCTCACAGTCGCGTTAGCGGCACTTGGATGCTTTGCCATTGGCTCAAATGAAGGAATTGCCCTAGTAACGTCGACGTTTCCTCTGCGTTCGCAGGACGAAATTGGCGCAGCTGGCGGGCTTTGTGGAACTGTTCGTCAGTTCGTCGGCTCAGTGGGCACCGCAATCTTCTCCACGGCCCTTCGCAACCGGCTGCAGTCTACGCAGCCTCAGTACATGGAACGCGCGGCGAGCGAGGTAAACCTTCCGGCTTCGTCGATTCCCGATCTCATATCTGCATTGCAGGGGTCTGCCACCCTGACGGGCGCCAATGTGCCGGGATTACAGGAGTCAATGATCGCTACTCTGGAAGATGGGTGGAGGGAGGCTCACTCGGAAGCATATCGGACGGTTATTTATGTCAGCCTCATTTTCGCCGGGAGCGCGCTTTTCCTGTGTTGGTTTGTGCCTGATCTCGATCAGAGCTCGGTTGACTATGTTGCTGGCCATATTCATCAGACGAGTGAGACCAGAGCACTGGAGAACGACGGCATGGAGGAGCACGAGAGCAAGGCTGTGTAGGCGGCTAGGCGTAGTAGCCATGCTTGGTAGTTGAGTATCTAAATTGAATTTGAGAATGATTGTGTCTCCTCGAACAGGGGCGTTATATATTTCTCCAGGTGGACTCCACTCCCTACATATTCCTTCTAATACGTGCTTAACCGGCACCCGGCTGTGGAGAATATATAGATTACAGATGGCCATGTTACGTCGTATGCCGTGGGATGCCACTCACTGGGCTTATATATAGTTTCCTTGCCGATGTACCTATACGGGCCTCTGCCCTTCCAACCCCGTGGCCGACACCCAGGAAATGTCGTTCAGCAGCCAGTCCACACCATCCAGGCCAGAATTGGGAAACGCGCAGTCCATGCTTCCGCTGAACAAATCATGTTGCTGGAATCTACTCCACTGGCTCTCATACAGCTCGCCGTCGTTGCCGAACGAGAACTGCTCCGTCGGTACCGGGCAGTGAGTCCCTCCCGGATGCATGGAGTCCCTCGCGTTGCCGTTCCCCTGCTCGAGTGTACTAATTCCCAGCTTGGTCATCAATGCTGACAGGCTCTCGATTGGCTTCTTCAGACCGTAGTTGCCACCGCTCTGCAGATCTCCGAGCGCACGCCACAGAAAGGAAATTCTATCGAGGACCTGATCCCGTGCGGCCGGGCCCTGGGCGAGCAACACCAGCAGCGCCGAGTGGGCAGCATACGAAATAAGGTACGGTGCGCGGCGCATCGTAAACGCCGCGTCGTATCTTCGAAGAAGATGGTATATCTCCCCCGCAGCCTGAATACTGGCCTGCTCGCCTACAGCGCGCTCCTCCTCGTTAATATGGGTGCTCAGATACCGGTTGGCCAGGAATGGACGGTGAAGAAGGATGGTGAGCGTGTGATATGTGGTCCTAAGAGGAATTAAAGTGTGCTTCACCCGGGGGAGGCTCATCATAGTACATACAATGGAGTTAGCTGGTGCGGAGGTGGTGTCGGTTCCTTGTCGGCCTTGGGGTTGAAGCGCAGATGCTTCGCGCGCGATGCGTACCATCGTCCCAGGTCGTCCTCGATTTTGCCGCGGGCGTCTCGAATCACCTGCCTGGCCTGGCGAAGACTGTCGATGTTGTAGAAGCTGTGCACTAGTCGCGATGATATCTCCAGCAACCGCAGCATCGCCATAAACGTGGAGACCGCGTACGCTGGCTGCGGAGCGTAGGCACTGAGAACAGTATTGACCTCGGGGGAGGCGGACATGGTATCCACGTACGGTGCCCACACGTCGAGCTCCTCGTACGTGTCCAAGAACACCTGCGGCACGCGCGCTGGCACAGTGTGCAGGTACGGCAGTCGCCCAAGGTATAGGGACTGCGTGGCGTCAACTAGATAGCCTCCCCAGTAAAGCCGCTTGCGCATCTCCACCTCGATATCGGTGAGTAGGATCATTTCATCGGGGAGATTCTGGCGATGACAGTCCAGCACGAAATGGCAGCCCAGGTCGAGGATCATGCGATAGGCAATCCCGCTCGTTACCCAGCCCGCGCTTAGACGGCCGCACGAGACCAACGCGGCACCACAGAGGAGCAGGGCGACTGCTGAGGGAACACTGGGCTGGTCCATGTGGTCTATGAGGGCGAGCTGGAATGAGGCATAGAACTGGTCGCGCTGCGCACGCACTGCAGCCCGGTCGCTGAACATACTACTCGAAAAGTAGACCGCCGTGAGCAAGAGCATGTTGCAATATGGCCCTTTGGTAATGAGGCTGTCCATGATTGCAGGCCGGTAGCTGAAGAGGTACGTAAAGTGAATTCGGTTAAAATAGATATCTAGCAGGTGCAGTGCTGTGTCGGGGTCCGCGCAGCCAAAGTTCGCGTCCTGTGTAACGCTGGGATTGCGCAGCAATACGGATTCACGCTGACGCTGGAAGGCCGCATTGGCGACCAGCCGTGCCTTGCTGACCTGCTGGAGCTGCTCTCGCTGCCTCTTCGAGGATTCGTCTTCCTCTGGGGTAGTCTCCGTGCGGGAATCGACTGACATGCGCAGTTCCTGCTGCTGATTGTGCTGGTTGTGCTGGTTGTAGTGCATGCTGGACACTCCGTGCACAACCAGTTCGCCGTCCTGGCCAAGCACTCCCACGATGTTCATTTCGGCCGGTGACAGATCCTGGTGGCTTCTCTCTGTTTCGTTGGGCAGACTTTCGTTTTCAGGACGCTCTGCGGGGGCCACCAGCGGTTGTGCTGGAGATGGCGTGGCGGCTCTCATGGCCTGGCCTGGCCGTTCGGTTCCTGCGGGTTCCCTGGCATGTGCAGCAGCAGCCCCTGCGTCCCGCTCGTGCACGGCTTCCCATATGGAATCTATGTGTGCTTCCAGTCTCTGAATCTCTGCCCGGGTAGGTTTGTTCTGGTATCGTGCATCCTGTGGGTAAACACAACGCCGCCCCGCATTTTCGCAGGAGCCGCAATGTGGCGACCTACCGTCACATTTGACCTAGGGCTGTGTTAGCAAGCGATGCATGCCTGTAGCGGAGAGCTCAAGTAGCTATCTACCTTTCTGACTCGACAGGCGGTGCACGTTTTACAGCGTGTGGGTGGCCGTTTCACCTGCCCGCGCGACGGCACCTGGGATGGCGGCGGTGTCCGCTCTAGATGGGGCTGGTTGCGTGATGGGGGCGCGGTACCAGACCATGGCGTCGTGAATGGGACCATGTTTGCGTGTGGTATGATGCAGCTTCGTCAATGTAGTTCCGAACTGCTCTCCATATACTGTGTCGGTGTCAACCATTGCCGAGGGTTCGCCTGGTTCCCCGCAGTTCCCCCGGTCTGATCAGCGGGCGATCCGGAGATCGAGTACCGAGCACAGACCAGCGTATCGCATCGCGCCATTGCCATTGCTATTGACAAGCCTCAGCGTACAGTGATAAAGTGTTACATGCCGTTGAGAACTGCTGGGCGCTCGTATAGCACATCACCACCCGTCGAACATGCCGTCTACAACCAATATCCCTGCCCCCGAGGTGGCTGAAGTGCCGGACTTGGCCCTGGAGCCCAATGGAAAATCATCCGCATCGTCGTACGAGCTCCGCGAAGAGCCAATTCACTCTCGTCGCCCACTGCGCGTCGTGTGTCTAGGGGCCGGCTACTCGGGCATCCTCATGGGCATCATTTGGTCGCAACGCATGCAGAATCGTGGTGCCGAGCTGGTTCTCTACGAGCGCAATGCTGATCTTGGAGGGACCTGGCTCGAGAATCGGTATGTTTAAACGAGGTCAGCTCTTGTGGAGGTTATAGTCACTAAACTGCAGTCGACAGATATCCCGGCTGCCAGTGCGACATCCCTGCTCACAACTACGCCTATTCGTTCGAGCCTAACCTGGAGTGGCCGAATTATTACGCTACATCCGAGCAGATACATGGCTACTTGAAGAAGACCGCCGCCAAGTACGACGTGGAGCGCTATATTCAGTACAAGCACGCTGTCGAGTTTGCGAGATGGGACGACGTCCAAGGCAAATGGTCACTCACCGTACGCAACGGGGACCGTGTATTCGAGACCCAGTGCGACGTCTTCGTCAATGCAGGCGGGGTGCTTAAGTGCGCAGCGCGCGTTCCCCCCACTACAGTCAGGGCTGACGTTATTACCATGACAGCAATTGGAAATGGCCCGATGTCAAAGGGCTCGATAGCTACCAGGGGAAGCTGGTTCACTCCGCGGCTTGGGACGAATCGTACGACTACTCTGGGAAAAGAATTGCGGTCATCGGCAACGGCTCATCTGCTATACAAATCATCCCACAGCTGGCCAAAGGCAAGTTTCCTTTTGTGGGATTCAGACCCGCGTGGCAGTTGCAGCGATAATGTCTAACCTGCGCTCCAGGCGCCTCCCAACTGACCTCGTTCATCCGATCCCATGCGTGGATCTCGCCAGCACCCGGAATCAACGAGCCAACTGGCGACGACCCTGCCACGGACGAGCACTACAACTACGCTCCTGAGGTTCTGGAGAAGTTTAAAACAGATCCGGAAGCGTGCCTCAGCCATTGCCGCTCCCTTATTGACCGGCGCCTGACGAATTTCCGGCGGACGCATGCTGCTTCGGAGGTGCAAAAGGCCGCTCGTAAGCTATTTACGAACACCATGCGCAACCGGCTAGGCGACACTGAGAAAGGCCGGGCGCTTGCTGACCTGCTTATCCCTCAGTTTCCGGTCGGGTGTCGTCGCCAAACGCCCGGTCCGGGATACCTTGAGGCGCTCTTGCAGGACAATGTGGACACTCGCTGGGATGATCTCGAGCGCTTCACGCCGCATGGCATCCAGACGCGAGATGGCTCGATTCTCGAATTCGACGTCATTGTGTGCGCAACGGGATTCGATACTACATTTCGACCTCGCATGCCCATCATCGGGCGGAGTGGAGAGGATCTTACGGACCGCTGGGAGCGTCAACCTCCCAAATCATACTTCGGGCTAGCGGTCCCAGACCTGCCAAACTACTTCAGTCTGTTCTTATATCCCATATACCTTATACAGTGCGGCTGACGTATAATTCCCCAGCGTTCATCGGTCCGAGTTCGCCTATCTCGAACGGCTCCTTGGTGCAGGGCATTCAAATGATGGGGATCTATATATGGAAATGCATTGACAAGATCCAGACCGAGCGTATCAAAAGCCTCACCATCAGCCGCGAAGCAACAGACGACTACTACGAGCACGTGCAAAAGTTCCTCGAACGGACAGTATGGGTTGGGAACTGCCGTAGCTGGTATAAGCGGGGGACGACTAACGGCCCCGTGGTTGCCATCTACGGAGGCACTAGCTTTCACTACATGGAGGCTCTGCGGAATCCTCGCTGGGAAGACTACGAGATCTCTCTACTCCCTGCGCCGTCAACGAACCGCTTCGCCTATCTTGGGAATGGGTTCACCATGCGAGAGGAAAAGAACGGTTCGGTGGCCGACACACAGACTCTTGGGTTCGATGCATTTTGGAAGTTGCTTGTGCTTCCAGAGCTGTATGACTGAGAAGGGCTGGGCGTTTCTGGGTCCGACTGGGTGGACTCTGCTGCATTTGCAAAGACCTCTTCTTAGATAATATCATCAATGTACATGACCCCCAAGGCTAGTTTTGATTATCATTTAACACACAACGCCAGTTCACTGCTTATAGGGGTTTAATTCCCGGGGATACTATAAGTAACCCTGAGAAGTATCATAGTATTGTGAGGAATATTACAAGTGGTGTAAGAGTGAACTGGCTACAAAAGCTTAGGTGTATTTGAGCATGGGAGGAATAATACAAGCAGTAATCAAGAAGAGGCGCCAGCAGGATGGCCGGCTCAACTTACTCGTGGCCAGGGCTGACGATGGGCGATTGGGCGAATAGCTGTTATCGCGAATTCATATGCTTGTTGGATATGGGGCCTGGCCTCGTCGCTATAGTCTGTAAAGAGGGTTTATCACTATCTAGGGCCTTTATATATGCCCTAAATACGATTCCTCATTCCGATCCCCAGGCTATGTTCTCAGAGTCTCAGTCACAGGCACAAGCTGCCGCTAATACTCCCCAGATCAGCCCCTGCCACCGCTCCAGTCGCATCGCGATCTGATTTTCTTCCAATTCTGATCTTGCGGCGCCCTCTGAGGGGCAGCGCTAACACTGAATCAGAGCCCGATGCCAATGATCCAAACACCGACAACGAGACAAACTGGTGGAGAGGTATTTGGGGCAAAGGGCTGGGTAAGTGGATCACACGAGAGTGTCAAGGATGGAATTTGTGGAGGCATTCGAGAGGCGAGACTGGCCTGCAAGTTCGCTTCCATGCCTACCAACCATAAGCATCATCTTTCGAGATATCTGAGATGACCTTGCAGTTGACTGGATTATTATTGGATAGCCAGCTGGCAGTGCATTCGCCTTGCTCGCCCAGACACATTGGCAAGGGGTCCGTCCGACATGTTAGATAATGATCGGCCTTTTTCTTGACTTGCTTCGTATTCTGACCCCGCAGCTGAACAGATGTCAGAAGGAAGAAGGGTCTGAGGCTGAACCTGAAGTTGACGGTTTGGTTACAATAACAACGAGGATTACAAACGACCATTCCTTCTGAACCACCGAAAGAAGGGACAATATCTCTACCTCCTGGTCAACCTTTTATCCCACTCACAATGCCCGAACGGCTGCGGCGTCTTTTCGACCGTGCATCACGACGCAGCCCCCCAGTTGTACCGAGAAACACCACATCACAGTATGGGCTGAAGCAACTTCATGAGCCATCGGAGGTTTCTGGACCCGCGGTGGAGTATGTACATACGTCTTGGGAAAACTTTAGTGGTGACCTCCATGGCTGACGGTTTTTGCTGTGTTAGTATCGTCTTCGTTCATGGCCTGACCGGGTCTGCTGGCGATACCTGGCACCATAAGGACACTGGATTTTACTGGCCAGCCAATATAGGCACCGGAAACCATGTCCCTGCGCGTGTTTTCACCTTCGGATACGATGCGGATGTCGCTAAGTTCTGGCAGCCCGTTTCCCAGCTCGGGATCGATAACCACGCGAGTAATCTGCTTGGGTCTTTGGCGCGGGTGAGGAGTGAAACAGAGACGGTATCTACCTTTCTTACCATTCCTTCCGATTGCCGCAGGACAGTTTTGGGTAATAACTTTGACAAGGAAACTCGCAAAATCATCTTCATCGCGCACAGTCTCGGCGGCTTAGTTGCACAGAATGCTCTTTGTCTATCCCAGACCAGCGCAGAAATACACATCAGAGATGTCGGGAACAGCATCCTGGCTATTATGTTCCTGGGCACTCCGCATTTGGGAGCTGATATAGCGTCCTGGGCAAGGCTGGGTACGAGCATTGCGAGTCTCGTCACTCGTCCGGCGCGAGACCTCGTGCGCGTTCTGGAGCCTGGCTCCGAGATGCTGGCGAGTATCCAGGATAGGTTCCATAGTATTTGAAGGTCGAAGAGGGATGATGGGCAGGAAATACTCATTACCTGCTTCTATGAGGAGCTGCCGATGCTTGGTGTTGGCGAGGTGTGTTACCTTCCTCCTTCTCCTTCTCCTCCCTCTTCGCCTCCCCCCGCTTTCCCGTTCTGTCGTATGTGAGACTGATACCAGGAAATTGCCTTGCAGATTGTCCCAAGAAGATCCGCAATTTTGCCCGGATATCCAAGCTATAGCATCCATGCTAATCACAGAGTAAGCTGCTCGAAGAATTCAGTTAGAAACTATAACACTGAAACTAAGTCGCTTCAAGGAAATGACCAAATTCCCAGACGCCGAGTGTGACCCCTACCAAGCGGCACTTGGGGAAATCCGCAGATGGGTGAGGAGAATGCAAGAGTCAGGCACAGCCCAATGTGCGTGAGTTGGTCCATAATAACCCCAGTGTAATCGTTTTGGGACTGAAGCCAAGGTCATCATCAGCTCTCGGCACCATCGAGGCAGAGATCCTCCAGTCTCTATACACCCCTGGCCATGACGATGACCTCGCCCAAAGACTGGACGATCCTCTCGAGGGCACCTGTGAGTGGCTGTTACTCCACCCGCAGTATAGGCGGTGGAGTGAAGGTGTTCAGTCGGATTTTCTCTGGATATCTGGTGATCCGGGCTGTGGAAAGTCGCACCTAGCGTTATACCTGGTCCGGCTGATGAAGAAGGGACTGTCGCGGCGTTCATGTAATGGTGTCTGCTGTTCCTTCTTTCACCATGATGATGAAAAATGGAGTACTGCTACGGCTGCTCTTTGCAATCTTCTGCATCAGCTCCTCAGCGCCAATCCGATCCTCATCGCACATGCCGTGCCGGAGTATAAAATTAAAGGAACAAAGCTCACCAACGACCTCGATGCTCTGTGGGGCATTTTTACCGCCGTAGTAGGGGATAAACGATGCGGCCCTGTGACATGCGTGATTGACGCCCTTGACGAGTGTAAAGATTCTAGTCGGGCCCTGTTTATGAAAAGATTATCTGATTTCTACAGCCGCCAGCCCTCGAATCAGGACATTGGGGCTCTCAAGATTCTCATCACCAGTCGTCCGTACAGCTCTATCGTCTCCTCTCTACCATCCAGGCGACTAGAGCTGGAAAGCGAGACGTCCGCCACCGCCCGAGATGTTGAGCGACTCGTCAAACTCCGGACAAAGCAAATATGCCTGGAAAAGGGCATCTCGGAACCTGTGCGTCAGGCCCTCGAGCAAAGGCTGCTAGGGAATGCCGACCGGACTTTTCTGTGGGTAGCGCTTGTGCTTCGAATGCTCTGGGAAAGCGACACGGCATCTCGGAGCACCCTGGATGAGATATGCGATACAATGCCGATTACACTCGATGCTATCTTTTTGAGGACCCTAGAGAAAAGTACGAATCCCGAGAAGGCGAAGACAATCCTGCACCTCGTTGTAGCGGCTGCTCGACCGCTGTCTCTGGCCGAGTTGAATATTGCGTTTAACATCCGCGTCACTGACAAGTCATATCAAAGCTTAGATCTCGAACCCCAATTTGAGCGGACCGTGAGGGGCCTCTGTGGCCTGTTAGTTAGGGTAATTGACTCCACGGTATACCTGGTTCATCAGACCGCGAAGGAATTCCTGGTCACCACCAATGGTCGAGAAACCGAGATGCCCTGGAAGCAGTCGCTGTATCCAGGGCGATCGAACGCGGTTCTTGCAGAGCGATGTATCTGGTTCCTGATGCTCTCTGATTTCGAGGCTTGTCCTCTCGAGTATCGTCAAGTCAAAGACCAGGTCGAGCACTCGAAAGACGCGCACCGGTATGACCATATCCACAACTACGTGGAGAAGTTCAGCTTTCTATCGTACGCTGCATCGTTCTGGGCAATTCACTTCCGAGAAGCAATGATACCGGTAACCTCGCCGCTCATGCAGTTCTCCTTCAGCCTTTGCAAGACCCTCTCAGGGCGATACCGAACATGGTGGCAGATATACTGGCTGCAGAGCCACGAAAGAAGGCTTTGCCCAATGTATTACACAGAGCTCCTGGTGCGGAGTTTCTTTGCACACGATGGCGCGGTGCGACTACTCCTGGACTCTAGAACCAACGTGAACGAGAGAGTCGGCGATAACATTAGCTCCACGACCGCTCTGCATGTAGCGTCAGCTGCTGGACACGCGGAGCTGGTCCGGCTCCTGCTCAGCCGAGGGGCAGATCTCTCAGCACGAAGTGGGCTGGCTGGTACTGCGCTATTCCAGGCAGCAGCCGCCGGACATGATCGGGTGGTGACGGTGCTGCTCGACGCAGGAGCAGACATCCAGACGCGAAATGACATCGGGATGCCGATCGTCTTGTGGCCGGCACATTACGGACACGAGGCAACACTGCGCGTACTGCTGTCAAGGGGCGCAGATGTGCAGGCGATCTTCGGCGGAGGCGAAACGTCATTACACTTCGCAGCAATGCGCGAGAACAAGCCAATGTTGCACCTGCTACTCGATGAAGGCATTGATGTAAATGTGAAGACTGTCTCTGGTGAAACAGCGCTCCACCGAGCCGCTCAGTTCGGGGGTACGCAAATGATCGCCGCGTTACTCGACCGTGGCGCTGATATAGAAGCCACAAACCATATGGACACGACCGCATTAGCCTACGCTATCACTGGCAAACGGGAAGAGGCAGGAGACCTCCTCATCAGTCGAGGAGCTGATGTTACCGCCGCAAATAGCCATGGAATGACGGCTCTCCATCTGGCTGCAATGTACGGTCTAGGAACCGTGGTCCGCCTTCTCTTGAATGCAGGGGATGTGATCGAAGCGAGAGACACAAGAGGCCACACCCCGTTACATTACACTTGTAGTGTAGGGGAGAAGGAGGTAGAGAATATCGAAGACACGATATCCGCCCTGCTAGACGCAGGCGCTGACCTCGCAGCAACAATGGAAAACGGGGAGACTGCTCTCCATCATGCGGCGTCGACTGGATTTGAAAATCTTGTGACCTTCCTGCTAATCAAGGGTGCTAACATTGAAGCCAGCGATGACCAGGGAATCTCTCCTCTCCAGCGCGCAGTCTTCGCCGGCCATGAAAACATCGTTAAACTTCTAGTGGCTCAGGGGGGCAGCATAGACAGGAAACTGGACAGACACGGCTTAACTGCGCTACACTGGGCTTGTCAAGAAGGACAAACATCCATGGTCGATGTACTGGCGAAAGCCGGGGCGAGCCTCAGTGCCCAAGCCTCTCGAGGAGCTGCACTGCACCACGCAGCCTTTGCCAAATCGCCGGAAATGGTGCAGACACTGCTCAACAATGGAGCCAATGCTAGCGCACAAGGACCGGGAGGGCTAACCGCACTTCATATCGCGGTTATCGATGGGAACGAAGATATGGTCGAACTATTGCTGATGGCCGGCGCAAACGTGAACGCTAAGGCACACAACGGGGGCGCGTCTGCACTCCATATAGCAGTCTCACTAGACTCCACCAACATCGAGATCCTCCGCCTGCTATTAGACCAAGGCGCGGATGCTGATATTAGAGGCGATAAACCACAAGGGGAGACACCACTGCACATAGCAGCGCAGCATGGCAAACTAGCAGCAGCCGCATTCCTTGTCACCCGCGGAGCAGACATAAGAGCAGCCTACGCCGACGGCGAAACAGCCTTACACCGGGCTGCTGGCTCAGGGGCGGCAGATATGGTCCAGTGGCTCTTAGAGCATGGCGCGGAGATCGAGGCGTGCAGGAACGATGGCGACACCGCGCTCTCCTTGGCTGCAGTATACGGCCACCGCCGAGTGGTTGAAGTCCTGATCGAGACAGGTGTCACGGATCTAGAGCTCGCTAGATCCATGCTCTATGCCGCTGGCGGGGGGCACCTGGACGTGATGAGGGTTCTCAAGATCCACGGAGCCCACATCGATGGACGGGATACCAGCGGAACGACAGCGGCGCATATGGCGGCGGAGCAGAACCAACCGGCCGCTGTGCGGTTGCTGTGTGTCTGGAGGGCGAACATCAGACTGAGGAATTGCAGTGGGCAGACTGCACTTGATATCGCCGTGTCCTTGAACCACCATGAAGTTGCGCGTATTCTCCGGCAGGTGATATTATCCCGGGCGTAGGAATTCGATTATAGAGCGTAGGTATCCGGATCAAGGATTAGATACTCTCTTCTAGCTTCAGTAACCAAGGGCACCGGAGATATCCCTGTTAGGGAATTGTTGACGGCTTTGAGCGGTGCGTCAGTCCTCTGGAACGGGCTTGATTCTAAAGTCTGCAACATCCAACCTGTGACACCACCGCCGGACATTCGGCCAAAATGTCGTGTGAGATCATCATCGTGGACCGAAGCCCCTTGGACATCTCTGTTGGGGGAAATCGACCGAACGATCCGGGGCGAGCCGGGCCCACGGTGGTCCGCTACACCACCCAAACCAGGAACTACGCCAGCCAGGGCCCATACCAGGGGCCTGGCTCGCCGACGGAACCAGAAGCCAAAGAGCAACGGAACTAGGTGCTGACGACGAGGATCAGGAGGCCCCGAATAGGCCACCGGCTACCGAGTCAACCGGGGGCCACAATGCCGAAGTAGGAAGGAACTATAGAAGGAACGGGGCGGCGAGAACAAGTCAACGTTAGTAAGGGTATGGCAAGCCAGTTGTGTGAACGGCTTTAACTGTTATTGTTTTTAATTATATGGGATTGCTACTGTATTAAAACGGCGTTGATGGCTTCGAGTTCGCTTCGACCGACGAAGCACCCGCATAGCCAGAACACCTATCTAGCTACAACGGGTTAATGAACTTGAATTGAATTGAATTGGGTCCAGAGTCGGAGGCTTACGTTTTCGATCTCGGCGCAGCAGATGCTCGATAGATAAGGTGGCTGGACACCCTGTCCCTTACCGCCAGGTTGCACAGAAATACTCGACCGGTCCAATAAGGCTGGACGAGATACAAGTCTGGGATCAGCCTTGTCTCACCTTGCGAGGTGAAGGAAGATCTACCGGGAGCATCCGTGTACAATATACATGTGCTTTTTGTCAACGTCTATGCAGTATGTACGGCCACGGCCGGGTATCCGGATAGCCCTAGGCGATCAAGACCCACCCAGACTAGAATCATGATAGCGAACTGTCCATTGTATAGGAGTCTGGCCAGTACTGGTAGAATGTTAAATATCTCTCTCCATATGTGCGTGGAGGGGACAAGCTTTGCTTCGAATGCCCGGTTGTTTCTGCCGTCGCATGACAGTCGTCGGAAATGGATTAATTAATTGCCAGAATCTTATATACAAGTCATACCTATTTCCCATTATCTGCAGGAAGCTCAGCAACCTCGCCCGCGTTCAATTCCTGCGGGGCCGTTCGTGCCTCGGTCTCCACGGGATATTGACCATCCAGCTCATGGCGAATACGCTCTTCAGCCGGCAGCTCTGGTTTATCATGAAGCTTATCTGGTCCACTGCCCTGTTCCGTAGTATCCTGGGCGGTTTTACGTCGATTGCGTCTCCTAATTAATAGGAAAGCTGCCCCTATAATACCAGAAACCCCGGCGACTGATCCGACAACTGGGCCGGCCACCCACGCTCTCGACCCTGAAGTTGATGAGTCTTCGGTAGACGCTGTTGGTTCTGAGGAGCCTGCGTCTGTGGTTGCTTGTGATTCACTGGTTTGAGTCGCTGTAGGAACACTGGTGGAGGTAGGCGACTTCGTCGGCGATATTTTCCCCAGCACACTCCCAGTCTCCATGATCACAGACATCGCGGAGATCATTTCTGAATGATCACTGGTATACAGAGATTGACACAAATTCACTATCTTCAGAGCATCTTGTGCGTCCACAGTGTCGAAGAAATCGTTTAGCCCGCCCTCGTCTCGAACACAGTCGGCGCAGGCCTTTATGTTCTCCAGAAACAGTGATCCAAGGGCCCTTTCCTTGTCGCATAGCTCTTCCGTCTGCCCAGGGTCGTAGTCCAATTCGATATACCCTGGTGGGCCTGTTAGGTTTGATCGGTCGATATCCCAGAGAATGGATACGTACTGCAACGAGCATAGCATCCCGGGTGGGATGGTAAAGATGTTGCTGTTATTGACTGTGCAGCAGCAATGTCACCAAGTATCACCAGGGTGATTAGGCCGATGACAGGGACCAGCATACGAAGGTCCATGGCTGCAGAGATTCCTGCCTGCGCGACTGGAGCTGGGACTGCGACTTTCCAGATGAGAAAAAAGCGGACTGAGCCGAACTGCAACGAGCCACTAAGAACATTAAATACTAAAAAGAATGGTGGCAGCCATGTGAAACGCAACCCTCGCCTGGGGCTATGCGATGAAGGCACCTTGGGGCCACCAGGCCGATTGGACAGGCAGGGTCTCGTTCGCGCCCCTGGGCCGAATACGGCAGGGGTTAAATGAGCCAAGCAACGGGTCCGTTTAAGCTAGCTGTTGGAATCTTTTCATAGGTGGCCATGCTGGTTGCCAAGGGTCTGACCACTGCGTTGAGCAGGGTCCACTCCCGATCGCCTGAACCCTCCGGCTCTGCTGTTTGTCTGTGAGGTTATAATCCTGGCATGTCTCGGCGCTCTGGGGTTACAATGCCTGCCAACAATCAAGTGTAATATTAGGTCGATCTCGCAGGAGCAGTCCAGGGTTAACGGTTCAGCAGAATATAGAGTATCTGAACACGACTTAGGTCTCCATAAGAAGCTGACCTCGTTTTTTTAATGGGTTTTAACGGATCCAAAAACATCCCAAGAGCCTTCCAAGAAGCCTAGACTGTTTACCCGAAGGCTTTGGATAACTAGGCTGCTCCTACTGCGCACTTGGTGGTAATTGCTATATCCCAGAATCCAACTGTGAAGCTCAAAATGTTGTAAGAAGCCGGTGGCGGGCGGGATTGCCATCGGCATCTGCCACGACCCAGGTGCCATCTCCCAAGGGCTGAAAGTCTCCAGCTTCCTCATCACGCGAGTGCGCGTCGATGCGGCCAAGATGCTCCCCAGTGCGTACGTCCACGGTATGATAATGTAGCCACTCCTCATCATCAGTCTCGCCCTTGACCGTGACGACGGCGGTTTGCGAATCAAGGAAGCCGCCCATATAATGTACACAAGCCTCATCATCCTCATACCCAAAATCCCCGACAGCCAGGCGTAGCACGATATCTCCACTGGGAAACGCATGGAAGGCAACGTCGCGCCCGCCGTGGTCAAAAGTCATAAATGTCTGGTGGTCTGGCGCCATATCAACCAGACAGCGATCATCCCATTCATAAGCGTGCAAATCAATGTTCTTGTCCTTGTGAGAGAGCACCGCGCGATACACCTTCACTCCATCCTGGCCCTCGCCTACATCCAGCAGAAGAGTCCGCCCGTCGGGATGCACGGCGAAAGTCGCGCCCTGACCAACACTATCCAGCTCCACTCTAGCAATCTCGTCTCCCGAGTCAGGGTCAAGAACGACTAACAAGTCGGGTCCGCGGTCATTCATCGCGTCGGGGCGATACACCCACAGATACGATCCGTCTCGAGAGAAAGCGCATTGGCCACTAGCCACACTGTCGTAGGCGTAGAGGGGCTCGAGGTAGTACCGCCAGACCAGGTGCCCGGTTTGATTGATGCACATTACGCTGTCGCGGTTGAGGTAGGCTGCGCGGTCCAGGCTCGGGGTTACAGCGTGGATTAGCCATCTGGAGTTGTCGGTGGACCTGGGGTCAACCGGATATGTGGCGGCTGGTTCCAGCGTGCTTCCGCTACCCGAGAAGGGTGGGATGTGGTAGGCACGGATCTCGCCGTTGAGGTAGCGAGTTATGGGCTGCATGGCGGTGATGAAGGTGTCGAGGTGAATAACAGGAAGGAGGGGTTGACAGTCGATGGATTGTGTGTTCTCGTATTCAGTGACGATCAATGACACAGGTACCTGAGGCAAGCATTGACAGAAAGTGATAAATGAGTATGCTTTCCTGTATCTAAAGCCTTGGCCGTTTTGAACAGTTTCTACTGCTAAGCGACGGTGGAGAAGAAGCGTAAATATCAGACATCGGCCTTGCACAGCTCTCGTAATTACACATTATATAGCAATAACGTCGAAGCAGGACCCAAATGCGAGCGTTCATACGCAGCAACAGTAATACCCACTACTCCACCGAAGATCAACCCAGGAATTTCCGATTCAAGGACACATAGTAGGCATCGTAGTAATGGACGCCGAAGTTGGTCCAAAGCTACCACCCAGCGGCCCAATCCCTAGTGGCAGGCCACACGGCGACGGCGGCGCTTTCAAACAGCCGTGGAGAAACTGCCCAAGATTCCCAGGCCGGTTATCCGATCTCAACACATGCTGCGGCGAATACGCCTGAATAAGGGACGTGCTATTTGACGGAAAATCAGCGGTCATCTGCTGCGCAGCAAGGTAGTAAGCATGGGCCGCACGCTCAGCAGCCAATCTGGACATCAGGAAGGAGACCTCCGGCGACCTGGTATACGCTGCTAGCCCGACGAAGGCGCCGGAAGCAGCCCGTTCAACCATCAGAGCGTTCTGGACAAATGTCTGACCATTTGGGGATGTCGGGAATGTGAAATTACACCCAGGGCGAGGGACATTGGGGATCCGGGAGGCAAGGATCTGGGCTGCGCGTACAGCAAGGAGGTTCTTTCGCTGGATGCCTTGCAGGTTGAACACATATTCAGCGGTTGCGCTGTTCGGGGCACTGTCCAGGAAAGAGTTGTTCAACGGTTTCTGTGAATAGAATTGATCCAGATAGGAGCTGAGCGCCCAGCCAAATTCAACAACGGCAGCATCGTTGGGAGTTGGAGAGCAGCCGCTTGGGCCCTGCGCTGTTGCGGCAGTGAAAAGGAGGAAACTGACAAGAGCCGTGAAAAAATACATTGCCAATGTTGATTGACTGGATGGGGATATAAAATGCGGATATAAAATGTGGGTGATGATACAAGGCCGGCTATGGCGGTTGTCTCAGTAACAGACAAGTACACACTTGTCGAAAGTCTGAATGAAAGGCATTGATAAGGTCTTCATTGTTCTCTTAAAACATGTCTTCCCCTCTTTCCAATATCAAACCCAGATGAAGTTGGACAATGTATGATGCAACCACTTCCCGGGATTCCATACTCATCTACGGCGCCACGACCAGTGATGCAAATGGGAAATCGCCAGGTGTTGGTCTACCAGAGACAAAAATATGCCGATTTCGCTATTATCTAGCACATTTAACTTTCATTGTCCGTGGACCAATATCAGAGATTTCTGTTCCATGTGGGCGAATCGACGGATGCGTGCGGATGTACCCCAGAGTGTGGTAGTCATTAAATATAGAACACCGCGTGGCGAATTCTGTCCACGAGACTTGAATCTGCGGCTGCAGGATCCACACCATCGGTTACATTGGCATGCTTGAATGCTACTACGGACCTCGTCATAGACAATGTGATGGTGTACGGACAAACGGTTCCCCGAATTGCCGCGTGCCTTGGAGGAGCAAGTCGCAGTCTGTGCTTTTGTAATAATGCAGTCAACTACTGCCCCTTTCAGCAGGGCTGTTAACGTGTACAAGGGTTTATGGTGCAATAATTACCCACCTGGCATCCCTTCTTCTTGGAGCCCCCGTCCCTGCGTTGCTAAACTGATTATCAACTATATGAATTCCCTGTGTCATTTACTAAGATATCCTGATTAAGAACAAGACTCATTAACGTACGCTGGTTTGGTAGAGAGTGTTGGTAGCTTCCTGGAATTTGCATCATTATCAGCTAGGGCTGGGATATGAGAACCGCAAGATCACCCAAGGGCCGTTTATATTGCTTTGGCCTCCGATAGCCAGCGCGAATTCCAGCCGCTTCTTGCCGAAGTGCGGGGAGTCCCGATTACTCAATCTGGAATGTAATCAGCGGCGCCAAACTCAGATTGCGAAATGGTTGGTCCACCAGCAAAGCACACGCCACCCAGTGGGGTTGAGATAAGGACAAGCTAATTGAACCTAGGTAAGGGTCAGAATGCAGACCAACAGGAGGCATCCTATCGCAGTATTGGCTTTGCATTCCGCTCTCTATTTATCCCCAGTAAACCCCGCTGACCCTGTAAAGCCTGTCACTGACCATCTCCGCACAATGCCCTCCACCGCTACGCCGGGGTCAATCCGCCCTCGGAAACGAGTTGCGCTCGCCTGTAACGGCTGTCGCACAAAGCGGACAAAGGTTTGCACCTTGTCATATACAAATTGATCAAAATGTAACTGTTCTAGTGCGATGGCGATCAGCCAAAATGCAGTAGCTGCAACTACCGAGAGGAGGAATGCACCTATACAGACTCAGAGAGTAAGCGAAAGTAAGAAGCTCCGGCCTGGTGCGATATAATACAAGAACTGAGCAGTGCTGTGTAGACGACCTAGCAATGCATATATCCTGGCCCTGGAAGCACGCGTCGAATTCCTCGAACGGCGACTGGAAGTGCTCGGTGGCGACATCAGCAATGGCAATGGCAATGGCAATGGCGATATAGGGAGCATTACGGCGGATTTGACGAGCGACTCACGAACTTCGTCAGATCAAACTTCGGTCGACGATCTGACTGAAGCACTCGGATGCTTTACATTGGGAGATACCGGGGAGCTTCGATTCTTCGGCGCATCGAGCAACTTCAACATCATCCAGAATCCTTCACTCAGAGTCGCCTCATCACTCGAGGCACGAACTCGAGGCATTGCCGCAGCTCGAAAGAGTTCTGGATATATCGAACCATCCTCAGAGCTGCAAGACCACCTGCTGGGCCTGTTCTGGCGCTGGCAAAACTCCTGGCAGTATCTTGTTTGCCGGGAGTCTTTCGTGCGTGATCTTTATATCGAAAAGACAGGTAGGTATTGCACGCCACTGCTCTTGACCGCTATCATGGCCCTGTCATCTCGGTACTCGCCTCGACCTGAGCTGCGCACTGATGCAGCCGACGCAAACACTGCAGGGGCCATATTTGCCCAGCAGGCCAAAACCATGCTGGACTGCGAATACGAAGCCCCCACAACATCCACGGTTCAGGCTACTGCTATACTAGGGCTGTATTGGGCTTCTATCGATAATGAAGGCCAGGGCTTCATGTACATTGGGATGGCATCGCGCATGGCAATGAACCTAGGCTTACACTGCGACTGCTCATACTACGCGACTAAGGGGTTGATCTCTCAAAAGGACGTGGAGGAGCGCAGCATTGCATTCTGGGGGATGTATGTGCTTGACAAGTATGTTCATGATTATGAGTACGCGAGACGCTCTCCGATCTAATGAATAATATTACAGATTATATTGTCTTGGAATGGGACGCCCGGCAAGCATTCAGGAACGCAACATCACTACGCCAAAGCCCGTGGTCAAAGACTACCATGTGCCACCATTGACAGGGCCGTTAACAAGAATTTCTAGTCCGTTTCCCACATATCACATTACGGAAAACTCTCTCTATACCTGTGAGCTGCTCATGTTTACCTCGGAGGTGATTGATAAACTGTATGGCCGCACACCCCCTCCGAATATCGCTGTCTGACTTTCATAGGTATGCGCAACGCTCCGAATGGACAGACCAGGAAAGAGAAGACGGAGTGATGCAGATTCACTTACGGGCGACAAGATTCCTTGACCACCTCCCAAAGAGCCTGAAGATATCATATTCGAGCCTGCAGCCGTCTCCTCCCTACGTCTATCAACTTCAGTAAGTCCCTAGCAGCGCTGCATGATCCACGTACTCATGAACTTCCATAGTCTACAATACTACCACTCTATTGTCCTTCTGCACCGGCCATTTCTGAATCATTTCTCAGGGTCCCGCCAGTCAATAGAATACGACCCCAACGGCGGCGATGTCCATTCCAACTCCTGTCGCTCGGCTGCTGTGAAAATCTGCGAGATACTTCGAATATACGGAAAGAATTTCAGAAACGTGGGTTCATCATATCTCCTGTCCTTCAACCCCACCTAACGACATGCAGCGCCATCTCCCCGTCTCCGCCGTGCATCCGGCCTTCACAGCGGCAATCATCCTCCTCCTGGACCTGAAAATGCGCCAGGATTCCAATATCAACACAGAGGGCGTGGGAAAGGCGTATAAAGAGACCAAGCACTATCTCTCTATATGCATCGTGGCGCTCTACGAGATGAACATCAACTGGAACTGGGCAAACCGCTCCATTAGAGCTATTCAGTCACTAGCCGCCCAGTGGAAGATCGACCTATCAACGCTGGATGTGGAGAGGGTCCCAGATGAGTGCTGGAGCCAGTATACCCTATATGTGTCGGAGTGTATTTCTACAGAGCAACTACAGGGACCGCTAGTAGAGGCGACAGACCAGCGGGGCGAACACGGCCCTGTCGCTGCCGGCGACTTTCCACCGTGGTTGAATGGGATATCTTCCTTGGCTCCGTTTGACCAAGCCATTGATCCTCATCCTGATCCCGATCCCCTCGATGACGGTCAGTTTTGGGCTAATATGGGGTTGCTCTTTGGCTGTTCGGATCCGTAGTAGTTCGTGCTTCATTCCAGTCTGCGTTCTTCGGCGAATATCCATTATGATTATTATTTCGTTTCCGGTAGCTAAGATGAATTATATACCCAATATACCTAACCTCATTATTTGTATTTGATTACCCGTTGAAATATCTGGGACCGTATGTTGAATTATAAAGTACTATCCAGGTGAATGGTACCGGCCCAGGCATGTTGAATGAACACCATTAACTTCCCATAATAAGGACACTTGATGCCCTAACTTCCCACCCACTCTTCGCACTACGATTATGACCACTTAGGCCTTCAGGCTCAAGGAGCTTTTACCCTTTGAATCAGGAGTCTCACCCTCACCCGCACCATCGCTGCCACTTCCACTCTCAATGCATCCCACATCTCGCAGAACACGCGCATCAAGCACATCCTTCTCCTCGGCGGTAAGGTGAGTTAGCCTAACAGCAACGGTGTCCCCGAACAATCCGTTAATCTCTTCCAGGGAGAGGCCCCTCGTCTGTATCCAGTTAGCACAAAGCGTACCAGGCAAATGCGGGTGACAAATTCTGAAAGGGACATGCTTACCTCTGGACAGAACAAGGCCAAAAGAAGAACATTTACCGACGGAAGGATGATGAACAGAAGATAGTACTTCCATCCAATGGTCGAAAAGCCAACTGTAGATGATTCGAGGAAGGGCAGTGTCGAGAGGAAGAAGATGGCCAGACACCAACCTGTGCCTTTGGCTCGGACGTGGGTTGGGAATATCTCGGAGCAGTACACGTAGACGGTTGTGTCGACGAATCCTCCATAGCTAAGACATCGATCTCCGTCAGCACCGAAAAATAAAAGACAAGTTAATGAAGACGAAATAATCATTCTCACAAGGTAATAAACCCAAATAGCATGGCCACCCCGGCTGCAAGTGCTGCTTTATTCGATGACGCGCCGTAATTCTTAACGATGGCGGCCTCGATAATGACGAATACCACACAGCCGCTGATTCCAATCACTTCATTTTGACGAAGTTATGTCAGTTGCTACCATTAGGAATACACAGGGAAGGAGGTCTTACGGAGACTCCGAATCCGCCCTAGGCGATCGAGGAACCATGCGTTGGCAAAGTTTCCCACGCAAGCCCAAGTAATCCAGCCCGCAGAGAGTAGAAGTGACTCGCTCGCGCTGAATCCAAGACCAGTGACTAAACCAACAATATTACCTGGAAAAGCAGTCAGTATAACCTCCAGGGGATAGCCGAGTTGAGCGTTACTACGTACTGTAGATGACAATAGCCCCATTCGCCTGGGAAGCCCACATAATAAGACTCCCGATAAGCATACGCTTCCTCATATGCCGTTTGCGCCACATGTCAATGAAGGTGGCCTTTCCGTACGCCGCGGTGTCGGCTTCATACTGCGAAGTAATCTGCAGTAGCTCCTCACGGGCGAACAGCTGGGAGGGGTCTTTGGGGTCATGGTGAAGGCTTGAAATGACTTTCCATGCTTCGTCTGTTCTTCCCTTGCTGACCACTGATCAATAGAAGAAAGGGCCCTTGGTCAGTCCAAGTAGTAGGTATAGACAGTGCTTCTTGGACACTTACACCAACGAGGGGACTCGGGCAGCTTAGGGAGGAAGCAGCACAGCAGGATTGGCCACAGGACCTGTAGGGCTAGTGGGAATCGCCAGTTGAACTGTGCGTTTTCCGAAAAGAATGCTCCGATCCCGACCCAGGCTGCGATGGTGTATCCGAACAGAAAGAAGCCACCTTTGACTGTTAGCGCTATGTACTTTGAATGAAGGCTTCGTTGGTGAAACATACCATGTTGGCCAACTAAGAGCCCACGAGTTGCGGGCGGTGCTACCTCAGCCACGTATAAGGGAACCAGAGTAACAAGCATTGCTAACAGACGGAGTGGTTAAATAATCTGAATGCTAGTTCCAGAGATGGCTGGGAAATACCTGCAGCAAACCCTGTGACGAATCTCGCGACAATGAACATGCCGATATGGACAGAGCCAGTCTGTAAAGCTCCTCCGACGATGTTAATCAATGCCGCTACCAAAAGACTCATTTTACGTCCGTAGGCATCGCACAGCCAACTGACAAACAGTGAACCGAATATTGCACCCGCTGAAAATAGGCCAAACACAGTACCGGTCATACGGTTGGTATAGGCGTATAGCTCCGCGTCTGTGGGATCCAGTGTCAGACCCATATAAGCATACCAAGTGGGCTGGCCCACAGTGGTGGTGATGATGCTGAAATCATATCCATAGGAGATACTGCCAAGGCAAAGAGGAAGGGCTATCTGTTTCAGAGTTAGATCTTGGGACTTGCTGTTGATGCTTCATGGGACTCACTGCCAAATGGGCGAATGTGAACTTCGCTTGTGTCTGTGTCATTTTTTCTTACCAATTCTTTGTCTTCAAGTTACTCACTAAACTAGATAGAAGGCGCACTTTATACATACGAGAAAACAATACAGCTACCATTACTTCTATCACGGAGCCATCGATTTACCTCTGGATATTGAGTAACCGGATATCCTGGTGCGGAGAAAACTTAATTTCTGATAAGAAGCCGAGTAAGCTTCGAGGCCATTCACACTTATCGAACATGATCAACAGGTCGCGTGACATTCTAGGCATGATCTTCAATCTGGATATCAGTGTTCCGGATTGAGGGAGCGGATGGTTGATACCCGGCGAAGTTGGGGTTGCGGGGCGGATATCAAGTATCCGGATATCAACAGGGATATCAGCAGGGATATCAACAGGGTGCATACAGCTATAAATTACCCCTCCTACCCTTCCTCGCCATCTTCATCTCAACACCATCTCTATTGATTCATTCGACTATTCCAAACTCATCATGTCTGCAAAAACCATCAAGGTTGCCGCCGTTCAGGCTGAGCCCGAATGGAACGACCTCGAAGCCGGCGTCACCAAGACAATCGCCTATATCGAAGACGCTGCATCCAACGGAGCGAACGTCTTGGGATTTCCCGAGGTCTTTATTCCTGGCTATCCATGGTAGGTTGCGACCATATCATACCGTACCACCCGACTATGCGCTTTGGCTAAGTAAGATCCAAAGGAGCATCTGGGCGAATTCCCCAGTCGAAAACGCTGCCTTCATGGACGAGTATTTCCGCAACTCTCTCGAAAGAGAATCTGAGCAGATGGATCGAATTCGCGCCGCCGTGAGAGACGCCGGCATATTTGTTGTCCTCGGATACAGCGAGCGCTACAGAGGAACACTCTACATCGCGCAGGTATGAAGCCTTGCACTCTCAGACACCTACAGCACTAATAAGAACCTCATAATCTAGTCTTTCATCGACCCAACAGGAACTATCGTGCACCACCGCCGAAAGATCAAGCCCACGCACGTAGAGCGAGCCTACTGGGGAGACGGCCAAGCAGACTCCCTAAAGACAGTCGTCGCCTCGCCATTCGGCAACATCGGCGGCCTGAACTGCTGGGAACACACCCAGACCCTGCTCCGGTACTATGAATACTCGCAGGACGTCGACATTCACGTCGCAAGCTGGCCGCTCATCTGGGACATGCCTCCAGGCCAACCCTGGACCTACCAGATAACACCGGGCCTAAACTCGACCCTTTCCCAGACCATGGCTTTTGAAGGAGCCTGCTTTGTCCTGGTATGCACGCAGGTGCTGACGGAGAAGAATCGCCAGAAATGTCGTCTGGAGAACTTTTCCTATGCCACGACACCGAGTGGTGGCTTCTCGATGATTTATGGGCCCGAGGGGACGCCTCTGGTTGAGGCGCCGGCACCTGGGGAGGAGGTTATTCTGTATGCTGAAATTAATCTGCATGATAAGGCAGTGGCGAAGCATAACCTGGATCTTGTGGGACATTATTCTCGACCGGATCTGCTCAGCCTTCGCGTCACTACGGATGTGGGAAAGCCAGTCCATTTCAAGGAATAGCTGCAGCGTTGACATCACGCGCTGGAGCTGTACTCCATTGATTGACTGTCGTTTCATTGTTTGTTCTAGACAGTATTTACCTGTTGATATAGTTTTGAAACTACTGAGAATGGTACGCTTTCTATTAGATGCTCGCGAGTTGCTGGCAGGAAGCCTCCGTGTCCCAAGCTGTAGATTAACTCCACAACTCACGAACTACTGTCCAATAACATGGATGGGGTGATAAAGTGGACTGGCATATGATCATAGAAATAGGTTACGTACCACCGAAGGCAGCAGGGTTCCTGGGGGCATTGGCGAGAACGCCCTTGTGGATATTGGTGGCGGTGTGGGCTCGTATACTCCGGTCCCAGCGGCGCATGGTAATGACGTTTGGCTGATATTGGCAATCCGTGCTCCATCCAATAGCTGCATACATGAAGCTTCGACATGTTACACAGGATTCACGCCAGATTTATTCAGCAAACCATCCCAAGGAATAGTTGTACGGTTGAAGTTTGCTGGTAACTGGCGCCAGCTATGGGCGATTACATGTGACTCCCTCATTGCTGCGGCCTGGCCATCATAGATGAGATTCATAGGACACCGATTGAGCTCATTGGCCTGGTGAAGCAGGCCGGCTCAAGGCGAACGAGGTCTCGAACAGCCGGAGCATGGTTAAGGTTGTTAAGAGTGCTTTGTGAGGCGTACGAGTACTACACAAGAATAGGAATACGTGGTTGCATCCGGGGTATCAATATTGACTGCCTCAGCCTCGCCAGGTCAAGGAATCTATTCCCGGTAGACAATTCGTCATTGTCTTTGTCGGAATCGGGCATAGTCGGGCATTATTCAAAATCCTGCTGCAGCTCATCCAGTGAACGAGACCCTCAAGGTCCGGGCAGTCTGAACGTCAACACAGTGAGAATCGGCAAACACAATGTATGATCTTGGCCGGATGGATCCCCACGAATCAGACATTGAATTAAAGGCTGGAGGATTCTCACCTGGGCTGGGCGCTGCGCTTACTGCTCGCCGAGGGGAGGACAGCACAGCAACGACACACCCTCCGTTGCTATCCCGTTATTGTAAAATAATGGAACTGGGAGTTCGAGTGGTGTCCATTCGTCTCATCGTATCTTATCTGGAGCCTTTGTCATGCGTCCATGTTGGTAGTGGTTCGAGATATCAGCCTTAAACTCTAAGCATATAAGCATACCCAGATCCCGGCTCAGGCCCAAAACTCACCAGGCCGCACGGAGCTGATAAGTATTAGGACAATATCCCATATTATCTCTCCACTATGTAACACCGGCCATTCGGACAGGTCCGTGAGTGGTAGGCCAAACCCTTGGTAAGAGGCACAGCAGTGAACCAGCACATAATGCTCTTTTCGATTACATTCGCTATGGGCTTATGTATCCATTGGTATATATTTCAGAGGGAATCTCGCATGAAGCCTCGGCACAGCCCATGGGTGTCATATATGAACCAGTAAAGCCCCCTGTATAAGGCCAGAAGCCAGTGCCACCATGGCTAACCCCAAACAATGCCCTTCCTTTCAGCCCGAGATAGCAGTCAGCCATACAAACTGCGTTTACGACGCCCCTCGGCTGATCTCACCATACCCTCTGGATACAGCAGCTGGGTCGTTCACGCTGTGATAAGATCTCTTTCTCGACAGTGCAACCAGAGCTTTTGCTGGCATGGAACCGCGTGGTTGGTGGAGTTGGGTGCCTATGCCACTCGTACCACCCTTGGCAATTCCACAGCTGCTTACCCCATGTAAGCTATTCAGCCTTGACGCATTTCTTCTCGGGGCTGGATATTTAAGTTGGCGGCGGAAGAACCAGGTGCTTTTCTGTGCTTCCTAAATTAAACGCAAATGCCATATCACACGTTTGTGCTTTCCATGCCCCCAGTTTCCACAATATGAGCGATAGTCCGAGTACGCGCCGCTGGTGGACTCAGGAAGAAGACCGACTCCTTCAACAAGAGGTCAGGGCACAGCGTACGTACTCATGCTCATGACATTCCATCTAGCTAGATCTCTACTCACAAAGCTTCCAGTGGATGTTGGAGGAGACCAAGGAGCCATGAAATGGAGTGTTATTGCAGACAGCCTCCCCGGCAGATCCAATAAAGACTGCCGCAAGCGATGGACGAAGATCAGCTCAAGCAGCCGCAAAGGCACCTGGAGCACCGCGGAGGACCACCTCCTGCGCAAAGGAGTGGCTATGTTTAGCTTCCAGTATGTAGAGGGCCGTTCCTCACAATTTCGGGCTACTCAGCTAATATGCTACGCATATCAGGTGGACAAGGGTGGCAGAGATCGTTGTCACTCGTCAGCCTGACCGTACGTATTCCTTGCTCAACTCAATACCTAGAGTCTAACAAGCTGTGCTATAGAATGTGCGAAACGATGGCATCACTCTCTTGATCCGAACGTGAAACGAACCCCATGGTCCAACGAGGAAGACTCCATTTTGATAGGCGCCGTTCAAAATATTGGTCGTGACTGGAAGGATGTCGGACGACAATATTTCCCCAGCCGATCCACAACTGATATCAAGAACCGGTGGGTGTTGTCTGTCTCCCTGTAGTAGGTCGGCGGACTAACTTATACAAGATATGTGATACTGAGTCGCCGTCATGCACTTCCGGCATCAGGTCAGCACGCTGATGACGGTCTGGCTGAAGTGCATATAAATCCGATAGATATCCTAACTCCAGATATTGATCTATCATTTGTCGCCACCCCCTACTACTCGGGCGCTAATAATATAAGTACTCCTCCTCTCAATGTGCCACTCGTAACCGATCTTCCGCCGTCCATTTCCAATAGCCCGTCTACGCTTTCCCTCCCCGATATCCCCGATTCAAATATTGTATTCGGCAATCAGGGCTGGCCGGTATTCGATGAACGACTCGGCGGTCTAAATTGCGTGTCTCCCGGAATGTCCACCTCTTCTGACGAAGGTTATCACACAAGCCTTCCTAACGGCAGTCTTCCAGAGACACCGAGTACGACTGATACACGACGTTCGGCATCCAGCACGCTCGTCCTCGAGGAGCTTCAACCAGAAACAGTTGGCCTTGTGATTGACACGTTGCTCAAAGCAAAGTCCACTTTCAAAATGCAATTGATTAACAGTGGATCGTGACCATTGAGGGTGGGACGGGTGCTTAGATAGATTTTACGAACGATAGAGCTAGACCGCGGTATATTATAGAACCTGCCTTTCCGTTTTACCTTCTCGAACAATATCTCCTTCATCGGGTGTAACCAAACGATGTATCTCTGCATATGTCCGGATCTGAGATGATGTGGCCAATTCCTTTTAGAAGAACCCTCAGGTGCACTTTCCTGATATGATAACAACTGTTCAGGCAGGTACAGGAGGTTGTCCTGGAGATGCCCGGTGTTGATCGCGCCTTCCTAATGTTGGTTGTCATGCCTTCTCGATCAGGCAATCCAATACATCCTACTCATCTTCGGAAAGAGCGATCGAGTCGGTTGCTCTTTCCTGTCTTAACCATCGATCTATCGTACCACGCACTATTTTATGAGCATGGCCTATGAAGTAGTCGGCATCGAACTGATGCTGGTTATTTAAGGTAGTACCTAGGCCAATCTGATATATCAATATGTACCTGCATTAATGCGATCGGGCTGTCACGCCATGCCGATCAAAATGGTGGCAGACTAAGTACGGTATACAAGACTATCCGATACGTCATATATTCTCAATTCTATTGAATCCATTGGCAATATATAGGTACTCCCTAGAGACATCCACTTGGGTAATCTAGTCACTGCCAGGCACGGAGCACTTGATGCCATTCGCGCCGTCAGACATTTCCACCTCTGGATTCTGGGTCGAAATAGTCCCAATTTCCGGGCCACTGCATCCCGAATCACTAATCTCTATTAGCAGACAGGTCGCACAATTGCAGGTGATTGAAGAACATACACCCAGAAGCGACACTTGGTTCCCGTGACTCCGCCGTTCAGACGGGCGCCGTATGTGCTAAGTTCGTTAGTTACTCCTAATCCATCGACAAGATTAAACACATACCCCTGGAACAGGTCGATGCAGGTTCCATCGGTCTGGATCTGGAGGTCGTTGGTTCCTCCGCCCTTCATAATCTGGGTAACGCTGACCGCGAGGGAGCTGGAGGCGAAGAGGCCAAGGGAGAGGGCTGGCGTGAACTTCATTTTGGATATTTAATAATGCTTCGTAAATTCAGATTTGGCTGCAGTAGATAATTTACAATGAGTCTGACTGAGAACAAGAAGAAGCCCATTTATACCTTCAGACCACGAATACGAGGTATGACCGCATAGCTGCTGGGAGTGGCGGAGCTCTTGGCTGGAAGCCTGAAGTCCCAGTGCCTGAAGATTGAAGGCCAAACAGCTCTCGCCCTTCTGACGGTTCGACAGACCTGTTGGGAATGTTGGTGCGCCGCCCGGCTTGGCGGTTGATCATGACGCCAGTCCGCTCTTGAGCTGCGAGGAGCTTGGGGCTGTACGGGCGATCTTCTGTAGGAAGACAGTCAGATCCAGGTCCTGCCAGGTGGTCTAGGGGTCCTGGATTTGTTGCCCTTCCAGGGTTGCTGCTATAAACCAGGCAGTGCTCTTACTACTGTCTGATCATATAGCCTCGGCTGGTATATTCTGTCGGCCATTTATCCGGCTTCGCAGTTTTATCGTTACACCAGCACAAGCATATATGCGGGCTCGGTATATAAATATTCGAAGGTGTCGAAATGCCGAGGTGCAGCCGGGAGGCTACTCTGGCATCGTTGCTCCCTAAACCTCTGGGCTACCTAAGTTAATTCACACAGCCGCGCAGGGCTGTCGGATATGCGCCTACTGCTGGTGGAGACATCGATCGACTGTGAGGATCGCCGATGTACACCGTCCTCTGGCCACGAAATGTCTTCATGTGCTCGGTTTTATACTGTCGCACAAAAAGCACCGGCGCGTCAGCCATCTCGCAGATCACTATCGAGTCCGGGTTCCGTGTCTCCTTCTGTACGGAGTAGTCCTCGCTATCCCTCCGCGGGCCATCGTATTCGTCTCAAAGATAACAACACAAGAGAGATCATATAATTAACTAACTCGTTACTTATAGTGGAAATTAGTCAGCGCGGCAAGTCGGCATTCTTATCCCCGCTAGCTCCGCCCTTGCGGCGTCGACTCATTCTCGTCACTCATTTTCACTTTATTTTCTTGTCTCTTCTCTCTCGATGAGGGGAGCTGAAGTTTGACGATGCGGGCTTCCCATGACCCCAGCATCGCAGCGGGCGACGGCGATGGCGAGAAGCAACACCGCACGAGAACAGCCGACTCGGCATCCAGCGATGTAGAAAGCAGCGATCCACCGAAGAAGAAGAAATGGTATCGCCGCTTCACCCTCAATCCCCTGCGATTGCAAAAGATCCCTCCCGTTCCTGAGGAACGCACTGTTTCCCGCGAATATGGCGCTTCGTTCCTCAGCCAGCTCATTTTCCAGTGGATGTCACCGTTGATGAAGGTGAGTATATTGACTGCGCGCACTGTTCAATTGTTCCCCGCCAAGCTAACGATCTCAGGTCGGCTATCTCCGAACTCTCGAGCTGCAAGACATCTGGACCGTGAACCCCAATCGCCGGGCCGAGCTACTTTCCAAACGCTTGGACGATGCCCTGGACCGGAGGACAACCGCTGGGTCGAAGCGCCCACTGCTCTGGGCCCTGTACGACACCTTCCGCTTCGAGTTCATCCTTGGCGGTGTTTGCCGTCTGCTCGCCTCGTTGTTGGTAGTCTTCACCCCGTATCTCACTCGCTATCTGATTGAATTCGCGACCGACGCGTATGTCGCCCAACATTCCGGACACCCCGCCCCGCATATCGGCCGCGGCATCGGCTTCGTCGTTGGTATCACCGTCATGCAAGCCCTGCAGAATATCACTACCAGCCATTTTCTGTATCACGGCCAGATGGTCGGGGGTCAGATACGCACCGTCCTCATTCTCCAGATCTTCAATAAGGCTATGAGAATCTCAGGTCGGGCCAAGGCTGGCAGTGCTCAGTCGCCGGAGGAACTAGAGACAGTCAAGCAGCTGACTGCCGCCAAAGATCAAGCGCTGAAACAACCTGGCCCACGGCCAACTGATGGAAAGGGATGGGGAAACGGTCGCATCGTTTCCCTGATGAGTATCGATGTCGATCGCATTAACCTGGCTTGCGGAATGTTCCACATGATTTGGACGGCCCCGATCTCTATCATCATCACCCTTGTCCTGCTCCTGGTCAATCTTGGCTACAGCTCTCTAGCAGGATATGCCCTGATAGTCATTGGAATCCCACTTCTCACCTACGCCGCGCGCTTCCTGTTCAAGCTACGCGGGGGCATTAACAAGCTGACCGACCAGCGTGTCTCTTTAACGCAGGAAATCCTGCAGGGCGTGCGGTTCGTCAAGTTCTTTGGTTGGGAGAGCAGCTTCCTGGATCGCCTAAAGCAGATTCGCCGACGGGAGATCCGGTCTGTCCAAACCTTGCTAGCAGTGCGAAACGGTATGTTGTGTATTTCCATGGCGATCCCTGTCTTTGCGTCCATGCTGGCATTCATCACCTATGCTTTGTCGAACCATACCCTGGATCCCGCCCCGATCTTTTCGTCTTTGGCCCTATTCAACTCGCTCCGATTACCACTCAATCTGCTTCCTCTGGTTATTGGCCAGGTCACCGATGCTTGGACAGCCCTGAACCGCATTCAGGAGTTCATCGCGGCGGAAGAGCAGCAGGATGATATTCAGCGGGATGAGAACATGTCCGAAGCTATCAAAATGGATGGTGCGTCTTTCACCTGGGAACGCATGGCCGCAGATAAGGAAGCCGATCAGGCAGAAAAGAAGGCCGGTCTCGAGAAACGAAAGCAAGAACCCACTGAGAAACCCACAGGGGAGTCGGGGGAGCCATTCCAACTACGCGAACTAACTATGGATATACAACGAGACGAGCTTATCGCTGTAATTGGCACTGTTGGCTCTGGAAAGAGCTCTCTGTTGTCTGCCTTGGCCGGCGACATGCGTCTAACTGATGGCACTGCTCATTTGAGCACGTCGCGTGCATTTTGTCCTCAGTACACCTGGGTCCAAAATGCACCCCTTCGAAGTAATATCCTGTTCGGTCGAGACTATAAGAAGGAGTGGTACGATCAGGTTATCGAGGCCTGCGCCTTGGAGCCCGACCTCGAAATCCTGCCCAACGGCGATATGACCGAGATTGGAGAGCGCGGAATTACAATCTCTGGAGGACAGAAACAGCGGCTGAATATCGCCCGCGCCATCTACTTCAATGCTGGGCTGGTGCTCCTCGACGACCCACTGTCCGCCGTCGACGCCCATGTCGGCCGCCATATCATGGACAAGGCTATCTGTGGCTTGCTGAAAGGGCGCTGCCGGATTCTGGCCACACATCAACTGCATGTGCTCAGTCGCTGCGACCGCATCGTTGTCATGGACGAAGGACGCATACATTCCGTCGGGACATTTGACGAGCTTTCTCGCGACAACGACGTTTTCAAAGCTCTCATCTCGACGGCGTCGCAAGACACCAAAGAGGATGCGGAAGAAGCCGCCGCAGAAGTAGAAGATGACACAGAGAAGCAGGTCGAACAGAAGCCCGCCAAACCCGCGCCTGCCCTGATGCAACGAGAAGAGAAAGCCACTGACTCGGTAGGGTGGGCTGTGTGGAAAGCATACATCCGAGCCTCCGGCCGCTTCGGATACTTCAATGCTGTTGCCATCTTGTTCCTACTCGCTCTATCCAACGTCGTTAGCGTGTGGTCGAACCTGTGGCTCTCCTACTGGACGTCCGATCACTATCCAAGTCTCTCGACAGGGGAGTACATTGGAATCTACGCCGCTCTAGGCGCCGGGACCGCCATATCGATGTTTGCCTTTTCCACCTACATGACTACGGCCGGGACGAATGCGAGCAGGACGATGCTCCAGCTCGCCATGGCCCGGGTGCTGCGTGCGCCTATGTCCTTCTTCGACACTACACCTCTCGGCCGTATCACGAACCGCTTCTCCAAGGACATCCAAGTCATGGACAGCGAGCTCTGCGACGCAATGCGCATGTACGCCATTACAATCACAATGATCATCTCCGTTATGATCCTCATCATCGTCTTTTACTACTACTTCGCCATTGCCCTCGCACTACTGTTCATCCTCTTCCTCATGTCCAGTAATTACTACCGGGCGTCCGCGCGCGAGCTCAAGCGCCACGAATCCCTCCTCCGCTCGGCCGTCTACGCCCGCTTCAGCGAAGCCATCGCCGGCGCAGCTTCAATCCGCGCATACGGCGTCCAAGACCAATTCCGAGACAGTCTCCGCTCCTCCATCGACCTCATGAACGGCGCCTACTTCCTCACCTTCTCGAACCAGCGCTGGCTAAGCACGCGCCTCGATGCCGTCGCCGTCCTCCTCGTCTTCGTCACGGGAATCCTCGTCGTAACATCCCGTTTCGACGTCTCCCCGAGCATCTCCGGTCTCGTACTCAGCTACATCCTCGCCATCGCCCAAATGCTCCAATTCACCGTGCGGCAGCTCGCCGAGGTCGAAAACAACATGAACGCCACCGAACGCTTACACTACTACGGCACGCAACTCGAAGAAGAAGCGCCCCTGCACACATCAACCCAGGTCCCACCAACCTGGCCACAAACGGGCCAAATCACCTTCTCCGACGTCGCAATGCGCTACCGCACAAACCTTCCCCTCGTCCTCAAGAACCTCAGCATGCATATAACTGGCGGCGAACGCATCGGGATAGTCGGGCGCACCGGCGCCGGAAAGTCAAGCATCATGTCCGCGCTGTTCCGCCTAACAGAGCTATCAGCAGGAACGATCACAATCGACGACGTCGACATCGCGAAGATCGGGCTCCAGGACCTCCGCTCCAGACTCGCGATTATCCCACAGGACCCAACGCTCTTCCGCGGTAGTATTCGCTCGAACTTGGATCCGTTTAACGAACACACCGATCTCGAACTATGGGATGCCCTACGGCAGGCGCGTCTCGTTGACTCTCCCTCAACCCCAGCTTCAAATTCAAATCCAGATCTCGATCTCGATCCAGAAATCAAAGACAGCGGTGCCGGTACCGGCACAGGCACGAAATTAACACTCGATACCGCCGTCGACGAAGAAGGGTTAACATTCTCGCTTGGTCAGCGACAGCTGATGGCTCTCGCGCGTGCACTGGTGCGCAACGCGAGGATAATCATCTGCGACGAGGCGACGTCGTCTGTTGACTTTGCGACGGATCAGCAGATCCAGGAGACAATGGCGCGGGGATTCCAGGGGAAGACGCTGCTGTGTATTGCGCACCGGCTGCGCACGATTATTCACTACGATCGGATTTGTGTTATGGATCAGGGGTCCATCGCGGAAATGGACTCACCGTTGAGGCTGTGGGAGAGGGAGGATGGGATATTTAGGGCTATGTGTGACAGGAGTGGGATTTCGAGGGAAGATATTTCCGGAGAAAAGTTGGAATAAAAGTAATTTAATAAACTGACATGCTTGAGCTGTCAGATAATATAAATATCAAGGCACGTGCTACAAGGCATCATGCATGGTGACTTGTTGAAAATTGAATTGAAATGCAGTACTATACACTCTGGGCCGGCAGCCTGCTAATAAAATATACGTCGAATGGAACTCCGTGAAGCACCAGGAGAAAATGCATCAACACGCTCTTAGAAACATGGTAAATGCAGCAGAATCATAACTTAGTTGGGCTTAGCACAGCTGAAGACACCCCGGACTGAGCCCGTATTATACTTGTCGATCTAGAAAGAAAATAATTAGCAATGTTTCCCATTGAACGACAGAGGCAAATTTCAAAACTTACAATGTCGCTGACACTCGCATAGGTACCAGCCACGAGAGTCAAAACACCGATGATAAAACAGACCACGTTCAGCGCGCCGAGCGCCAGGTTCTTGGGCGAGTTCCAAGGGCCCTCGCGAATGAGCATGAACCACATGAGAGCAGGGAAGTAAAAGGTGAAGCCGGAGATGAAGAGTGACGAGGAAATGGACAGCAAGTCATTGAAGAAGGGAATGATTTCGGCGATAATGAAGGCGATGACGGTGCCAACGGCAATGATGGCCAGCCATGTAACCCAGCCCATCGTGGTGTTGATGAAGCGGATGGGGGAGTCCTTGAAGATGCGGCCGTGGACAACACGTCCCGCAACGACGGTGTTGATAGATCCACTGATAAAGATGACGGGCAGAGCAACACCGAACGCAATGCGGCTCATCAGACTGCCGGCAGACAGAAGCGCAGGGCTCTCGACTTCTTGACCAACAAAGGCGTAGACAACAGCTCCAGTGACGGTGTAGATGACGATTTCGGTCAGACCGAGCGTCCAGATAGACTTGACGTAGTCCTTCGGGGTGTGCATTTCATCCATGAAGGAGAACTGGCACATGGCGAAACTGTAGGCGAAGATAATGTTGGTCAGGGCGATGAATGCATCAGCAAAGGTTGTGCCCTCCTTGGGCCAGGCAGACCATTCCACAGCAGCCAGGCCACCGGGGGCATTGGTGCTCTCAACACCCGTGGCGATGATGGTGATACCAATGGCGATGATAATAGACGCAAAGTCAATGTAGCCGAGAATCGCCATCTCAGTGAAGCTGGGGGGGACGGCGAGTAGGAAAAGGATGATGGCAGAAACAACAGCGAAAATAACAGAGCAGATGCCGCTCTGGGTGATGTCGATCCACGCGATGGCGCCGGTCAGCGTATGTGAGCCGGTCAAGAAGAGCAGTTGCAGAATAAGCATGAAATTGATCACCTCAAAGCCAATGCGGCCCATGACGGGACCAAATCGGCCAAAGAGCAGCTTCCCGGCATCGGGATAGTGGTGGACGAGAGGGAATTTCAGCTTGACCTGGCCGACAACGTATGATGTGTAGATCGCGAGCATTCCGAGGCCGACAGTGCAGATGACGCCAGCGACCATGCCGAGTGTGGCAAAAGTGGAGGGAAGAGACAGACTACCGAGGGCAATGGCCTCGACAATGAGAACGATCGTGAGTCGCTTCCAGCCCAGGCGGTTGAATTTCTCAACACCGTGCTCGTAGACGGTCCTCTCTCGCTCGCTCATCTCCGCCACGAGGTCGCCATCGTACTGCGGCAGGTTGGAGTCTGCGGGCTTTTCGCCGGCAGGGAAGGCGACCTTCTTGCCCTCCATGTCGGAGATATCTGTAGAGGACGCCATGTTGGGGCGAGTGAGGCGAGTGGAAGGACGGAGAGGCAGGAGAGGTTGGGGGGTGATGGAGGAGTGAAGCAGTGAGGGGGAGAGAGGGAAGATGAGGATATTAAGAGAGAATCTGGCGTGCACGCGCGAAGTGTAACGTTGAGTGGAAAGTGTGGAAAGTGTGGAAACCGCTGCCGGATTTTGCTGTCCGAAAAGGGAAAGACTGGCCACCTCGAGTCAGCGCGGCAGTGATTGGCTGAAGATTCAGTTTCTGTGACTAACAAGCGTTGTGGCGCGCACTTGGCTGGCCGCTTACGAGGGGCTTATCGGGTGCGCCGGCCAATGGGACTACAGTGCGCCCTGCACTAGCCGGACTTGGCTAGGGACGGGTGGCTCGGCGGTTCTGGAAGCACGAGGAAAACAGCAATGGGCCCAGAGAAAGACGCCCACCCAGATAAGGTGCAGATAGCAAATTCTGTTACTTGAACTTTTCTCCAGCCGGTCCACCTTCTCCATGTTCCCCAACCTCACGCCAAATTACACACGATGTGGTAACCTGGGGAAGATCCAAGGTTTGGGCCTCACTCGTATATCGCGCAAATGACATCCCCTGCAAGCTCCATCACCTCCCCAACCGTCACGTTCGGCAGGATGCCGCTCACCCACAGGACATGCGCCAGGGTGGTCTGATTGCCCGGGTCACCGCTATAATCCACCAGCGTTGCACTCGGTGGCGACAAGCCAACCGTGTCCAGCGTCTCCTGCGGCGGCACATTTACGCCCCCAATGTCAGAATACCTGCCCGGCTGGTCCGCCAGCTGCCACTGCCACCAGAGCCGGTCCAGGTATGCGTGGTGAAGGTAGAAGATCGGGTCGCCATTGCTCTCGGTCGGGTCGAACATCTAGAATAACACCAAGACCCGGGTTAGCCCGTCCATCTCCATCGTCCCCGGAAAAATTCCGGCATTTAAGTAACAGAATCTCCGCAATTCATCAGGGTTGTCTCACCACGCCCCCGACCGCTGCGTGCCCCGCCGAGTGCGGATACGTGTTGTAGCATGCCCAGGCCTCCTCGTATTTGGCCTCTGCAAAGCAGTCCTCGATGTTGCTCCGGCGAGCCCAGGCGAAGTTCTCCTGGCTGAAGTTGCGACTCAGGCAGTAGTCGGTGTTGGCCGAGTGAGCCCGGATGTGCAGGGTGGTATCGCGGAAAGGACCGTCTCGAACACTAGCGTCATCTGGTCCACACAACATCAGCATCAACATCAACGCGTCAGCAACAAACTCAATGCATGTCAGGCCAGCAGGGGTCCAACGACAAGTCTCGCGAGCTTAAACTCTGTGCTTACCACCAATCCCGTTTCCGCCAAAGCCAAACACCGGGTCAAAGATCGCCGCTTCGTGTAGTGGAGCTGACTCATAATCTGCAAGCTCGTCCCAGTATGGTTGCGCCCCGTTGTACCCGCACAGCGTCTGCAGCAGCACCTCGTGGGTGCGCACGAGGTAGCGATGCCACGGCAGGAAATGCCCAACAAAATGGATGTAGTTGCCCTGCCAGATGTGAATGTGGTGCAGCTCGTCCCAGAGTGTCTGCGCGTCCTCGACCGTCCCAAGCAGCGGTGGGTGGTGCATCAGGCATCGTTCGGCCCGCAGATACTCTTCGCTCGCGGTCGTCACTCGTCAGTCAATCAACTCTTCGCCGTCTAGTTTGCCCAATTAGGTAGCCAGATCGTCTCACTTACCCAGCTTCTCCAGATTTGTCAACGCGTTCCTACTCCGGTTACCGCGCTTGCACAGTCCACATTTCCCCAGGGGGGACTTACCACGACTTCCTGGTATTCAACTCCGTGCACGCAGGAAGCGACTGAACCGCGTCTTGGTGACCTGGACTCGGAGAAATGTTCCTCGCCAATGACACAGACACAGCCAAGGCCGCTAAGGCAGCTACCTGAAACCACAGGGCTGCCATTGTGTGGTCGATCTACCTACCAGGTGTTCACACACAGTGAGTGGCGGACAAGAAAGCAGCGCAGCACAGAAACGCTTGTCGGGAGATTACCAGCAGTTCGTCATCTCGAGCTTCCATCTCATTGCTTTATACGAGTGCGCAATGTCCTACGGCCACCCCTGGTTCCCATGCAGTTACTCTGCACTGCGCGCGACGTGTCCAGCACGACACCTGGATTCCCGCGCGCTGAGAGGTTCGTGCCTCGCTAATAATACACCAAAGCTGCTGTTTCTGTGCACGGTGCGCTGAATTGCAAATCTGCCGGGAGGCATTGGAGAGCTATCGTCTGTGGTGTGATCTGTCACTCCAGGCTCCGGGTTCGACTGGTGAATTGGGTTCCGGGCTGCAGGGACAACCCAATAGTCGATTTGGTGGCTCGCTGTGTTGCAGCTTGGCCAGCGGTCCAGACTGCGTTCCTGGCTGTCAAGAGCAAGGTTCGTGCAAAGCATATTCCCTTTCCGGCTTCCTCTGATACATGGCAGCCTTCAAAACAAAGCGAAGGTGCGCTCTATATTGGGACCGGCCTAATCTACTAACTTCACACCCTGCAATTGATCAACTATTCACCCGACGCCAAAACATAAAAGGCAAACAATTCACCTCAGAACCCGATTGCCTCTTCGGTGACTAGTCAAGCCGCACCCAGCCCGAGTGATATCTCCACCTACCAGCCAACACGGGATGAAAAGTCTCAATCCCCCCACTACATTCTTGAACTGAGAAACCGGGCCTTGCCTCGCTCATGGGTCGAGATGCAAACACCAATTATTTACGCTCCATCTCCGTATCACCCTCTCATGCCTACACGCCTACACTAAGTGTCCCGAGGTGTGCCCGAATAGGACCACGTTCAAGCGCAACTAAGCAATCCGACATGCTCGATACAGTAACACTACGCTTCTCGTACGCCATTCAAACTGCCGACACAACCGAGATATCCCCGAAGCTACTCCGGCAGATCGTCCAGTCCATACGAACTCGGCCCGCAGTTCGCGTCGCCCAGGAACAGAACACAACCCCGCGCAGTGTTGAATCGTGCGCGAAAGCGGCTTCTGTTTCGCAGGAGAGGCACCGTTCACCGGCTTCGCGTTCGGGACTCATTCGACTATGCCTATTGATAGTCTCGGTCTAAATCTGCGTAGAGAAGGTTTGCGTCCTGTCAATATTTGTAGACCGTAGTCCAATATTATAAATCTCAGTTTCGCGCCCAACGGCGATAACGGCGATATATCACCCGCCAGCCATTTTGTAACCAAACAAAATCTCCACCAGACCGCGTAAAAGCTAGTTAAGACGCGGAATTGGCGCCAGTGAAGTATCGCTAGCGGATAAGTATCGATGGATATGCAGTCTATGGAAGAGAAGCCGGTCACTCCCGAGAAGACTGTCAGCAGCTATCCTGGTCCACTCCAGTGAGTTCGCCAAACGAGTTCCTGCGTAGTCTCATTCTGCAGAACTCACAAGGACTGTTTGTTGCCTCTTCACCGTTCCTGAATCCTGATCCGCCGATCCCTAGTCCCGGGCATCTCAATCCTTCAGGAAAGGCAATCTCGCCCATCTTGGCGTCCCAGACATCCCGGTGCTTACCTGACAGACCGATCCAGGCTCTGCAATACTAACTTCCGCCACGAACTTTCCGCCGTCAACACTCGTCTTCCAGTCTTCCACTATGCTCTCGTCCATGGCTGCTTCGAGGGCGACATCGCCTCCACTGCAGAACCAGGCGTCATCGTGGGGAATGGCTGAAGACTCCACGGAGCCAGTGGCGTGGATTCCACGGATCAACACTCTGGTTCCTGGCGGTGGCGAGTGGCAGAATCTGCACTCGGAGAAACGCCAACCGGGTCGGTCATGTGACTCCGTTCGCTTGCACCACTTCTCAGTGAGCAAGAGAAATGAAATATGGAGTTATAGAGGGGAGGGTAAATTAAATATATGGACGTGGTGAATTGAATATAAATAATAATATTGAGCGGATATGGTGGGTGGGACCAGTCATTTCATAGGTGTTGTTCGGAGATATATAGTTCAACATCATTGCGATGAATACTCCTACTGTACTGCCTTGAAAGCCCGAAGAACAAAATTTCCCCAATCGTTAATATATTTCTGTAGAATAGATTAGAACCGATGAGATTTTGCAGTCAAGTTTGCAGTTTCCATCGATCAACCATAGCGTCAAATTATCCAAGGAGTTCGTTGTCGATTACACTACTGTATGCCCGCGATGTACGGAGTACTTGTTGTGTGTGACGGAAGTGGGCACTTTTTGAAACTAGGAACGTCTGGGACGGTATACGAGAGCTGGATCCGTAAACATGAAATAGCTGTTTTGGGAGCTGTCTCTAGTTTCGGAATAGGAAAAACATCGTAATGGGGTTATGCCAGTGCGCTTCAATCACGGAGTAGAAGAAACAAAATTGCATTAGGGAAATTTGCAGTCCTGCGCAGCAAACCATGCATCGGAGTCGAGAATCCGAGGGATGTACTGAGGGAAATACTACCTGGAAAAGACTATAGTGATACTATACTGGTAGTTGCTAGATGGTATATTACTTGTAGGCACCGTCCAGTCAGCGAAATTATCACGGTATACCTAACACCCCCCAAAGAAGCTATCTTTCACCCTTGCTTGCCAAAGATGCATAATACTTGTCATCAAATTGAATTGCGGCGTAATCCCTGTCCCAAAGCTCTTTAGCGAGCTGCCGCAGCTCATCAGGAAGAGCAACGGTGAGCTCGGTGTAAGCCATGCTTGCGCGCATCCCGTTGTACGGGACACCAGATTCAGTGTCGGCACATGGGTTGTTGGCGACGTTTGGTTCTATCATCCCGATTGATGTATACTCACACATGTGATGACGAGGAATGACACGGGACTCTGATCGTGTGTACGCTTGTGGATATTGGGGGCATCCACGCTCCGGAAGTTTAGACTCGAGATCGCGGAGGTACTTGGGGTTGTGGCTCTGCCGTGCATCCATCATCAGGTTTTCATCTGGGTCCACGTCTAGGAAGTCCCAGGTTTCGGGGTAGTCAGCCAGAATACAAGCCCTTGCGATTGCAGGCTTCATAGACGGCAGACGCCGGAAGAGCTCCTTGCAAGTTGAAGGATGTGGAACGGATGGATACCAAATACAGTATGCGAGGTGTTTTGTTTCTGGGGTAATCCGCGAGAGATCGTTGTTCATAATAAAGCGGGCGTTGATTGCTTTCTGCACCGATGAGGACATAAAGGAGGGTTTCTGAAGGGACCACCATTTGGCGAACATGGTGTTGTGGTAGATTCCTCGCACGACGCAATCCGGCTCGCTCATGACTGGGCGAGGTCGACGCAGGCGCGAGTACCGGTCAACATCGCCGTAATACGCAGCCATGAGAATCAAGACATCTTTATTCATCGTGGGCAAGTCGACTGGAAGTGGCGTATAGAGAAAATGGCTCACATCGTCTTCGGTAGGTGGTGGTTCGGAGGTGAACTCATCGATGCGATCGTCTTCAGTGATATCAAAGAAACCTTGTCTCCGATTACCGACGAGAGGAAAATCATCCCAGTCGGGCGGAGCTTCAAACTCGGTCTTGATGTCCAGGTATGACTGCACAGCAGTATCGCCATTCAGGTAGCCCTTGGATGGCTGATTGAAGACAGTCCGTGTGTAATCATCCATGGCGTTATAACGAATGTCAGCTTTCATGATAACATTGTAGATTTCCCATTGCTGGCTTTCACGCGCTTCTTCAGCAATATGGCACTCGGGAAGGAGGCCAAGCTCGCTGAAAAGGCCGGCATATCCAGCCACGGCGCAGGCTCTCCCGATCTGGTACTTCATCTGGGGGTATCGAAGGGCCAGAGCGCGGTACGTTGCTTCAGATGCGGTTTCGGGGTGCCAGATACAGTACGGAAATTCATCAGGACCACTCATATCAGGGACTTTGTTGCTCATAATGTCGCGCGCATTTAGAGCCCGAGTAAAAATGGGCAGCAACCCACGAAGCTCAGTTGCATAGCCAGCATGGTAGCGGATGCCACGGACAACGCACAGTTGAGTAGTATCTTCGCCGAGAGCTTTAGGAATGAGTTGACCGCGAACGGCTAAGCGACAGTCGTCTTCATTATAGTCTTCGTTGCCTAGGTAGATTTTATAAGAATGCATGGGGAAGGAGATGAGGAGATGGGTGGAGGAACGAAGAAAGAAGAAGGCAAGAGGAGAGAAGCCTTAAATATACACGACAGGCTGCTCTACAGGGCCGCCGCACTGCAACAGGGAGATAGTACCTGGCAACGGACAAACATAGAATAAAGCAATATAGAGCACTTGGACAATGTTGGTTAAGCGCCACTAGATGCGGGGTTGGAGGTCCACTGCACCCAAGCAATACGAACCAACCAAGTCTCCAAATGCACATGCAATCTTGAAGCGAACCTCAACCTGATCCAACAATCAATGTCGTCCAAAAGAATCCCATGCGACCAATGTCGCGCGCGTCGAGTGCGCTGTGACGGGCTTCTTCCCTGCAGCCCCTGCCAGCACACACGCCTTGCCTGCAAACGCGAATACGTGCGGAAACAACGCGGCCCCAAAGGCGGCAGCGGGAAGAAGATCGAAGAGCTGAGGGTGGCTCAGAATGAGGAACTAAAAGATCACCTATGTCCAGAAAACGTCCCACGGCTGATGAAACGCTGTGTCGACGTATATCTCCGCCAAATGTACCCCGTCATGCCCCTTTGCAGACCATCGACGCTGGTCCAATGGGCTGGTCGACCGCTGGAACTGGAACCCAACGAGGAAAGCATGTTGTTCGCTCTATGCGCCCTGGTCACCGCGTTTCTGTGCGGGCGTAGCGAATCCATCATCGGCTGCGGAGAATGGGCATCAGCGTCGCAGCGACTACTCGAGAAAAGTCTCTCCATGCGGTCCGCGTACAATTTCATCGAGGACGGCACTGTGCTGACGCTTCTCGCGTCGTTCTTCGTTGCAGTGACGCATTTTGAACTGCATAATGCTCGCCAGAGCTGGTTTTATCTCCGCGAAGCTATCACCCTGGCGCAGGCCCTTGGGCTGCATACGGACGAGTTCTACTGTGGACTGGATTACGTGGACGCATTTTATTGTCGCCGCATCTACAACATCCTCTTCGTCACCGAGAGATCCTTCGCGATAGCAAGACAGAAACCAGTCTTTTTGCAGGGCCCGTTGGAGCTCCTTCCTGTTCCCGAGTCTGATGCTGGACTTGAAGAACAGCCGGAAATTGACCTGGAATTCCGCCAACTTGTGCGCGTTTACTCGGAGATTGGTATTGATTTCTTCCACTTCTGGAGTCGCACGGGATCAAACAGCAGCAAGTCATGGAAATTGCGTGGTTCGGACTTGCGTCTTAACAGTGACTACTGCGTGGCCATGTCCGAGACCCAGAAGGCCGATATCCTTGTTACACAGCACTGGCTAGATCTTATTCTATGGCGAGCAGCCCTAGAGCAGGGCTTGCTTTCTACCGGGGCCGAGTCCCGGTCTAGGACATTTTCCTACCCGGAGGACATTGCCTTATCCTTACTGAAGACATTAACAGCGCTCCCGCAGGAGTCGGTGGAAGTGCACGGACTAGGAATTGTAAGGCTTATTCGCTTTTGTTCCTAACTAATTCGCTAACAAAACCATACTAGTTTGAAAAAATAAACGATGTAGGAAATACCCTGGCCGACTTCATCCAGTGCTCGACAAACTTGACGGGCTGGACAGCGACAACGGCACAGAACTTGGATCGGCTTGGGTCGATCCAGAAACATCTGTCCCTGAGTCCAAACTCACACACGCTGTTTGCTGGGTCTCTGGGGAGGCGATTAGCTGAGTGTTACCACAACAAGGCCTCCATGCTTGATATGTTACTCATTGCAGACGAGGATGCCGAAACAGACGAACAGGAGACGAACGATTTCCATGTGTGATGCATGATTGATATCGCTGTATATAAGTGCCGTATCCCCTTTTCAAGATATCATTCTGTAACGATGGTCCCCCGGAAAATATCTACCTCAGTCGTAGCAAACTTTCTTGGTGCCACCTTGTTCGCAAAAAGAACATCCAACTCAGCATACGTCCGCCCCTTGGGCTCCGGCAGCCGAAAGAATACCCAAACGACACAGCAAAAGCAGATCCCTGCCCAGAAGAACGCAGATTTAGCACCCCAGTTCCAAGCCGTCGCGGTGAGTTGATAATTAATAACCACGTTAACAACAATGTTCCCAATATTGTAAAGGTTCCTCGCCAGCACCACGGATTTAGCACGCAATCGCGTCGACGAGAGCTCCGAGACAAGCGAGTAGCAGACCGGCCCAACCATAAGGTCGTACGTGAAGGTAAAGACAGAAAGCAGCGCACCAATAGCCCAATTCATAGTCGAGGATTGCGGAGCCAGCGACACAAACCCGATGATGAGCAGAAGCCAGAAAAGTGCAAATGTGCCATACAGGTACAGAGTCCTTCGGCCGACGCGCGTCATAAGGAACCACGAGAGGATCGTGCCAACCGCACCCAGCGCATACTGGATCAGAGACATATTGAACGAAGAGCTAGCGGGCAGACCAGCGGCAATATAGAACACGGTGGAGTATCCCATGAGCTGGGATCCGCAGATGACCTGGATCAGCCAGGTTAGGCAGACGATTTCGGTGCGCTGCAGATTCGCGCGCCTGAAGCATTCGCGGTAGGATGTGCCTGCCGAGGTTTCCTTTTCAAGACGGTCGGTGTGCTCGATCATGGCTAGGGTCTCGTCTGCCATGTTAGCGGAGTGGGACCGGCTCATCAGGCGGGTGATGCTTTGGCGTGCTTCTGAGTGTCGGTCGTGACGGACGAGCCACCAGGGGGACTCGGGGGCTAGTATGCACATGATCATGAGGGGGATGGGCCAGGCCCATTGCACGGCGAAGGGTATCCGGTATGCCCACTGGTCTTGTCTGTCGAGGAGGCCTCGAAGCACACCAGAAACAATGAACTGTCCCATGACCCAGCAGAGGTTGACGTAGGTGGTCAAGTAACCTCGGAGAGCGACGGGGCAGACCTCGGAGGCGTATGAGACGGTAATGGTCTGAAAGGCGCCCCAGGGGATGCCGCACAGTATCTCTCCGGCAAGAAGCATCTCGACGCTATGCGCGAAAAATAAAATGAATATAAATGCCGTGACCAGGCAGAGGGCCGCGAAGATGGTCATGCGGTAGCCGAATCGGTCTTGAAAGATACCAGTCAGGAAAAGCCCTAGAATCTCGCCAACGACAGCGCCGTTGGAGAGGGCCGATTTCCAGGACGCAGGGATCACGTAGGTGCCATCTTCTGGCTGGAGCTGGCCATATTTGCGATTGAACTGGGGCAGTGCGTAGAAGCTCGAGAGCAACATGACCGCGTATCCTTCCATAATCACCGCAGTTGACAGGCCCACTGACCAGACGGCTGCCATGGGATATAGGCGGATGGACTCGCGAAAGCCCATCTGACGTTCGGATTGTACGGCGTGGCCGGCAGCATGTTTCTCAGGCAGGGACGTGGCCAGGTCCCGCGTGGACTCAATGTGGGAGGTGCCAGAGTCTTTTTCCATGGTGAGAAGCAAATACACAGATGGTCATGGAGAGCATCAAGGCCGCACGAGGCAACTATATATCACATCCATGGACGGATGCGCAGGTCTGGGGTCAGTCCGTGGAGTCGATATTGGCACATACGGAGTACGTGCGGCATTCCGCTCTGTAGTCAAGAGTGGGCACTGGTTCGTATTCATTGGCGAGACTGTCGAACCCTAAGAGCCCAAGTGGACTTCTCCACAGTAACTTGACGTCCCTAGTGGCCAGCGCAATAATAGTCGCGATAATCGGCGGAGAATTGGTCGCTGAAATGCTCGCAGAAACCGTTGCTGAAACTGTCGCGATATTCCCAATCTGAAGTCGTTGGCAAACTATACTGGCGACTTGTAAACAGCACCTATAAGAACCACCCTCAGGATGCGGTCTCAATCCAGCTGTATGCCAAATCCATTAGCACCATGGCCTTTGTGACAAGCCCTGCCGCCAATCCCCAGGCCATCATTTCCGGCCCGAACTATCGCTTCACAATCCTCACCGACCGCTTGATTCGATACGAATGGGCTTTCGATGGCTGTTTCGAAGACCGGGCGTCCACTTTCGCCGTCAACCGCCATTTCCCAGCGCCAAAGTTCCACACTGTCGAAACCGCCGATAATCTCGAGATAATCTCCGACCATTTCCACCTGAGCTACGACAAGAAACGCTTCTCCCCCGCAGGGCTGGTCGTCCACTTCAATTTCAGGCACACCAACTGGGGCGCACCATGGCAGTATGGCATCTCCGAAGAACTCAACTTGGGCGGTACAGCTCGGACTCTGGATCTTTGCAACGGCCGCTGCGATATGGGCGAAGGTGTTGTTTCCAAAGCAGGCTATGCCGCCCTCGATGATTCCGCATCCATGCTCTTTGATGGCGGCTTCGTGGCCGGCCGCAAACCGGGTGACCGCGTAGACGGATACCTTTTCTGCTATGGCCATGACTATAAGGACGCGATCAAGGCCTTCTACTCTGTGTCCGGCAAACAACCGATACTGCCCCGATACGCCCTGGGGAATTGGTGGAGTCGGTACTATGCCTATCACCAGGATGAATATGTCCGCCTTATGGATAGATTCCGCGCACATGGCATTCCCATGTCAGTGGCAGTCATTGACATGGATTGGCACCTGGTCTCAGACCCTTGTGTGCCCCATGCTGGATGGACGGGGTATACTTGGAATAGGAAGCTATTCCCAGACCCAGAACAATTCCGGCATGACTTGCACCAAAGACGTCTCAAGATCACACTAAATGATCACCCTCATAATGGGATTCATTCCCACGAAGACTCATACGAGGAAATGGCCAAGGTCCTGGGCCATCCCACTGGGGAAAAACAGAAAAGACCTATTCTATTTGAGCCGTCCAACCCCAAGTTCATGAAAGCATACCTCGATATATTACACCGGAATCTGGAGAAAACGGCCTGTGATTTTTGGTGGATTGACTGGCAGCAAGGCCCGTACTCGAAGGTTCCCGGTGTTGATCCCCTCTGGCTTCTGAACCACTTCCACTATCTTGACCATGCACGAGACGGCCACAGCACCGCCCCTCTTATCTTTTCTCGCTATGCGGGACCTGGCAGCCACCGATATCCTGTAGGATTCTCGGGCGATACAGTTGTTACTTGGGATTCTCTAGCCTTTCAGGCAGAATTCACCGCGACCGCCTCGAACATAGGCTACGGATGGTGGAGTCATGATATCGGCGGGCATATCTTTGGAGGAAGAGACGATGAACTCGTCACTCGCTGGGTTCAGCAAGGGGTCTTCTCGCCTATATTCCGTTTGCACTCATCAGACTCGAAGTGGAATTCTAAGGAACCATGGCGGTATCGCCGGGAACATGAGACGGTCATGTCCGACTTTATGAGATTGCGACATCGGCTGGTGCCGTTCTTATACACGTATAATGTTATCGACTCAGCCGAGAATGATGAACCTCTAGTCCAGCCAATGTACTGGGCTTACCCAGATTCTAACGAGGCATACTCATTTCCGAACCAGTATATCTTTGGATCAAAGCTCCTAGTTGCTCCCATTGTCGAGCCCCGGAATAAGACGACGAATCTTGCCGCAGTCAAGGCATGGCTGCCACCGGGTCCCCGATTCATGGATATATTTACAGGCCAGTTATATGATGCAGACCGCGAGATCACTTTTCACCGGCGGCTAGAGGAATACCCGGTATTGGCATGCGAAGGAACCATCATTCCAATGGATGCTGATCCAGCACCAGTAAATGGATGTGTGAATCCAGACGCGTTTGAGTTCCTTATTGTTATCGGCAATGACGCCGAAGCCACTGTTGTGGAAGATATTGGCGATGATGCAACACCACCACCGGGCCATAACGAGCTGAAGACGGCACGTAAAGAGCACGGGCTCCAACGGAAATCCGTCATCCAGTTCAACCAGCCCACAGGAAGACTGATCGCCGAGAGAATTAACCGACCTTCCAAATTCCGTTTCTTGTCCGCTACATCTGTCTCTCGTGAAGAGTTGAAAGTCTACTGTGACGGGGTTGATCGGACAAACGATGTCACTGTGACTACCACTACTACCACCACCATGCAAGACGCCACCAAGGCTCAAATCCCCAGTCTGGTAGTTGACTGCTCATTCTCAGAAGGAGTCGATGATGAACACTGTATTACTATTGAACTTGGTCCCAATCCCCGGCTCAGCGTGATTGATCCGACCGGCCGCCTCGAGGCCCTGATACTCGACTATCAGTGTGAGTTCGAGACCAAAGACCGGTTGTGGAAGACCGTGACCAACCGTGAGAAACCTGTTAACGCAGTGATTGGGACCTTGATGTCGCTTGGATACGATGACTCTACTGTGGATCCTGTCTGTGAGCTGCTGTTGGCAGATGGGCGGTTATGTTTCCCATTTGATAGATCGTCTGAGTAGGGACTTGGAACACTGAACACAGAGTTTAATATTGGCAGTCGGCATTTTCTATCTATCGAGTTAACAAGCAATATATCTGTTCGGTAAAAGCTTCAAGGAATGCCGGCAGATGCAGGGACATTTTCTCTAGCGGCCAAACTTGCGATCAAGACACTTGTCATTTTATCTGACGCATGACGCTTCGCAATTACTTGTATCTAGACTATAGCCCTTAATAGATGATCGTTGACTCTCGATATTATATGGTTATCCAATTCAGCCAACAGGTCAACGAGGATGTATAGACCCCGCGCAGAACGGCTTCTAGTATCTGACGTTGCATATTTTGTCTAATCTTTTACGAAATTTTAATAGGTATGGCCCTTTTTTGGTAGTGCCTTGGTCTGCTTTCAAGCTGTGAGGCGGGAACAGAAGGCATGAGCCAAGTTTACAGGGAAGAGGTCGAATATTAGGCACAACACCTTTAAAATAATTGTCTGTGCTTCAATAATACTCAGTCTGGAATAAAACCACCTTCTGTCACCGAGGCAAGGGACACAGGGCCCAAGCTACTCTTCCAACCAATATATAAGCCCTTCCTCGATATACCTCACTGCAATTTCTGAAATGTGCTGGAGAACAGATTCTGGGCATCAAAAGACGCATCGGTGGTGATTTGGACGGACAGCAAGTCGAACAATCCAACCATCGGAAGCAAGGCATCAAAATGAGTTTTGCTTAGGGACTGGTCAGTGGCTGCCTTTTCATCGATATACTTAGAAAATACAAAGTCGACTTGATGGCATGTCTAATGTGCAGCTGTCCTCGCTTCTCCGCAGCGCAGCCAGGGCTGTAGATACCCTAAGGTTGCAGACAGCTCAGCAGCAGAACATAGACAATGCCATCCCCATCCAACACGGAAGTTATGACATGGATCTATAAAAGGAGTCCACAAAAGTGGGTATTTGCTCCGCTTTTCGGACACTGACCGTAGCCAAGACAGTATATCAACGGTTAGGTATAAAGGCAGGTCGGTATCCGGTAACTTCAATACGCTCGAACCTCGCGGCTCACTTTCGCGCTCCTGTGGGGAACTCGTATTAGAACCAAAGGCGTTCTTGTACAGCTTTTGCCAGCATACCGAAAAATTAGATTGTTGACGAGAATTGAAATGTGCAAACAGGGGCTTAAAATGGCATATTCCGTTGCCATGATATACTGCTGAGCTGTGCAAGTGCTGGCGTGACGGGGTTGACCTGCTATAGTACGGGGAATAATACTATAATTTGGTTATTAAGTACCTAAGTTAGTTAACTAACTACGGAGAAAGTGGATTATTAATCGGGCTGAGCACCGTTGATGATGCTGACGCGGGCCCCAACCTGTCTGATTCACCGGGTTAAGCTTGGTAAAATTGCGGTTCGAAACGTTATAATCACACACAAAATGGAATGCTCCGATTTGACCTTTCTGAACACGACTGGGGCGTCTAGTTTGTCTGGCCGGGCTGCGAAGGAGATGAGGGCGCATATCACCAGGACCAACTTTGCCAAAAGACGCCAGCGGCTGACAGGCAGGGGGCCCGAAAAAGAGCCAAAAGTCAAAAGAAAACAAGACAAAACAAACATACCCAGTGATAAAATGTGTGATAGTGTGTTGACTCTTATACCGGCCCATTTATCTCCGTCACAGGATACCCGTAAGCTCCGCATATTCCCAGACTAAGGTTTGTGACTAAATTCTACAGTCGACAAGCTGCAGGAGCTACTATTCATCGAAGGAAGACGCAATCCCTACAACCCTCGTGAAGCACTCTGGTTTAAACTCTTTACGTCGGAACCGGTGTTGGTCGAGGCCACAATGGCCGTTGCTGTACGGCACTGGTCGCCGGAATACTCCTGGCAGTCACAGGCCGATCATCACTCCTATATAGCTGTGAACCTCCTCAAAGAGCGCATTGCATCGATATCAACTCGTCCAAATGCTGTTCTTGGCGCAGTCATCACGATGGTGTTTGGCGCAGCTTTGGCGTGCGATGATATTGCCTGGAAGATCCATATAGAAGGGCTCGTACAGATCATCAATGATCGGGAGTCGAGAGACCCACTGGGCCTGCCATCATGGCTTATAGATCTTATCGTACAGTGTGTACACATAATCCGGACTGAATGGCCATCACTGACTAGTGAGCAGGGACTCGGTAAACAGCATCTTTGGCTTCCCGCGAGCGTGGCATCCAAAGCTCATCCACGCACTGCGAGAATACCACGATGGCAAAATCACCAAACTGTCCTCCATCTGCGATAACGTGATGCAGTTACGGTGGGTAATCAACTGCCATCACCAGAGTCCACTAGACCCAATCTCCATCGCCGAAGTCATCGAAGAGCCGCTAGCCGAGCTACACCATCAAGCCCGCGCCCTTCGAAGCCCAGACAATGTCCACATCGACGCCGCCGCACGGGCAGTCGAACTTGTACTACACCTCCTCTGGCCAACCAAGTCGCCGGCTCATCTGACACTCCTCGCCAGCGAGCTGAAAGGTAGAAGATCCCACTTTCCGATCAGACATTGCCCGTACATGGACTTGACCTCGTACCAACTTATGGTCGGGGCAGTTGCCGCTGAGAAGGGGTCAGATGCACGAGCGTGGTTTGTAGATAGGGTGACGAGATCGGTAAGATGGATGCAGAATCGTGGATGGAATGAGCCGTTGAGTCTGTTGGAGAAGAGAGCCCTGGATGGTGATATGGGTCTTATGCCACAGTTCAGGGCGTTATGGAGGGAGTTGTATGACGTGGCGGCCATTATTGATGTGCAGTCTCTTTACCAAAGGATTGAGTGAGTTATGACTTTGTCAGAAGGACTCTCAGATTACAAATGCGAGAATATGGATTTTTAATCTAAACATCGCCATTATTATCCTGAGAGGCACAAGTGATGTCGCACTAAACCTTATCTAGCCTGGCGTAGAGAGGTCAGCCAACCAGAGATTAGATTACACTCCATAATCCGGGCCGCAGATCTGATTTTCCTAATCGGGAAAATGAGATGAGCGGCTGGAGATGGAGCGGGACTGTCATGTAGTTTTGCATAGCCTGCTTTCTAAACACAAATACGCCATCCAAGACCAGAATAAAGGCAGCAAACTGATTTGCCTCATTAGGAATATCAGATTCAACCGAAGACCAACTTCTCGCCAACTTCTCGCTTGGCTAGCAATATATAAAGGTGGCTTTCATCCAGCTTGTCCAGGTATCAACAACATCACAGCTTCCCATACTCTACTTTCTGAAACACATAATTAAATAAAAATGGCCAGACAATGGATCTTAACGGGACAAGAAGGCTTCGAGACCTCACTCGAATACCAACAAGGTCTCACCATCCCGTCACCCCAAGACCTCGGCCCGAAAGACGTGCTCGTCAAGCTCCACGCCGCCAGCCTCAACTACCGAGAACTGGTAATTGCCGGACCGAAGGTACGTATCAGCCCTGCAACATACCTCGTTTCCACTCCTACCTGTCCACCCTCTAACTGACGTCCAGGGCATAAACGGCCCCATCACCCCGCCCCGAGTTCCAGGCTGCGACGGCGCTGGCACAGTGGAAGCCGTGGGCAGCTCAGTCCACGAGTTTCAGAAAGGCGACCACGTGGTGACACACGTAGCGTCCCCATTCAACTCCACGCACGGCGACGACGCACTCCCTGGGATTGAAGCTGCCGTTGAATGTCTGGGCCAGGGCTCCGACGGGACCCTGCGGTCTTGGGCCGTGTTCCCTGAAGCGGGTCTTGTGCGGGCGCCCAAGTCGATTGGGTGGTTAGCTGCGGCCACGCTGCCTTGTACGTGGATTACGGCGTGGAATGCGCTCTTTGGACTCAAGGGGAGGGAAGTCGGTCCGGGGTCTTGGGTGCTTGTTCAGGGGACTGGTGGTGTGAGTATTGCCGCGTTGCAGATTGCCGTTGCTGCTGGGGCGAAGGTCGTTGCGACGACGTCGAGTGAGGAGAAGGCGGTGCGGCTTAGAGCGCTTGGTGCGGCTGGTGTAGTGAATTACCGGACCAACGCGGAGGGATGGGGGAAGGAAGCGAGAGGGCTGACTCCGGATGGAAGAGGGTTTGATTTCGTCGTCGACGTCGCTGGCAATGAGACGTTTCCGCACTCTTTGGCTGCTATCAGGGTGGATGGGATCATCCTTGTGGTAGGGCATGTTGGGGATGGCGCTGCCGAGGTGGTGCCTCTGTTTGCTGCTTTTATGCACACCTGCATCGTGCGTGCTATACTGGCTGGTACTCGGAACCAGGCCAAGGAGATGGTGCGCTGGATTGACGAGAAGGGGATTGTGCCGGTGGTGGACGATGTGGTCTTCGAGCTTTCAGAGGCAAAGGATGCGTATAGGCGGTTGAAGGAGAAGAAGCATTTTTCAAAGGTTGTTATTCGTATTGACCATTAGATATCAATTATAGTCTCGTTGCAATTTGATACATAACTATTATGCACTCATGTTCCAGACACGAAGCAGTCATATAAACACATCTACTCAACAATCTCAAACTTCACCGACGCATCAGCTTCAAAAGTATCCCTCCAGTTCGCCCAAATCGCCTTCAACTCATCAACATACCGCCCCTGCAGCTCCTCCACATACTCATCCTGAATATCAAACCGCTGCTGCTTAACCTCAATCGGCCTACCCACAACGACATTCAACGGCCTCCTAAACGGACAAAAGAGACTAAACCTCCCCAGAGAAAACGCAACCTTATGCCCAACAGCCTTCTCCCATGCCCAGGCAATCAACCCCTTAACCGAGAAAGAGTCAATATCCATTGGCGCAAAGAGATCATTCTCCCCAAAGACAAGCACCGGAACCAGATCCGCCCCAGTCTCAACCGCAAGCCGAATAAACCCCTTGCGGATTTTAATCACGATGCCCATCGTGCCGGGCCTCGCAATGCGGTATTCTCGACTCCCGCCGACGCTGATGGTGATTGCCTTGCCCATCCCGCGCAGATCGTACCCGCCCCGCGTGAGATGCTGGATACAGGAGTCGCGGCTGACGCCGCTCTGGCCGCGGTAGAATAGGTACTCTCTTAACAGCGGGGTGGTGAACATAGCGTCCTTGACGAGCATGGTATTCTTGATACCGGGGAAGAGTTCGTCGAAGCCGGCAGGGTTAGCGGAGAAGGCGCCGACGAGGCCGTGGCAGGCGATGCCGTGGGGGTGTCCTCCGAAGATGTATTTCTTGCGGGGGGAGAGGGGGGTAGAGCGGTAGAGTTTAATAGGGAAGTACGAGGCGTGCAGCTGCCAGAGGGCAGAGGAGCGGAACCATTTACTGCGTGAGCGCGAGGTGGTTTTGTGTGCGTTAGAGAGGAACTTGATGTGGATGATGTAGAGGAGGGCGAGGATTCTGATATGCGGGACGAGCAGCAGGGAGTACCCTGCGATGGGCAGGATGAGCCAGCTGTTTGAGATGAAGGCGACTGCCAGGATTTCAGCGATTCGGCGGAAAATGGACCTGCATTCGTTAATATGGACAGTGTATAACGGGGAAGGATACAGGCTTACTTGGTAGTCTTGGTAGTTGCACTCTTCGACGTGATAGTCTCCAGGGTCGCCCCGGAGCCATTCTCAATCCTGGCAATCCTGGGATCATCCTCCTTGGGCTCAGGAACAGCAATCATGCTCTTGTCCGGCCGAGCTGCGAGATCTGCAATCCTCTCGGCGGCCTGGATACGGCCCTCCTTCTTCTGGCACAGCTTCTGCAGCTCTGCTGCCTTTTTCAGGTAGGACTCCCTGTTACCGAGAACCTTGATCAGCGCCTTGCTCATCTCGTTTCCGCTGATATCAGGCGCCCTGGTCTTGTTGCCGTAGACGCCAATGCCCAGCCACTCGGCGCGGGCAGCATTCTCGTAGCAATCCTGCCATGCGGGGAGCACAACATGGGGAACTCCATTTCTACTTCTGTTAGCACGATACCTGTAGTGGATGGAGGACACCTACTGTATAGCCTCGTACCACGAGTTCGCGCCTCCGTGGTGAACAGAGCACACGATTTGACCGGTCTCCAGCATCGCCAATGGCTCGACCTCAAACCACGACAGGATGCGAACCTGGTCACTATCCAGCTCCTTCTGCAGTGGCGTGGTCGACTGACTATAGATCTCATCCTGGTCATGAGGATGCTTCGGCAGTTTCCAAAGCACCTGGATCCCCTGACCAGAGGGAGAGTCCAGGAAAGACTTGACACCAGCAGCCATTTCCAGCACAACAGCCGGGTTCGGAGCATAAAGCGTCCCCAAGTTAATCAAGACCGTCGGCGCCTTATGCAGCCATGTGAACATCTCCTCGTCCTGGGTCTTGACCGGGGCACAAGGGAGCAGAATTGGGCCGCACGCGACGACATTGTCCGGGACGTCGAACGGCCAGTCCAGCTCTTTCAGCGCAGGCGAGAGATGCAGGCGATTGGGCATCCAGGCGTCGGCGAAGGGAAAGCGCCCGTGGATTTTATGCTTGATGCGCCAGTCTCTGATCTCGCGCCGTCTGCCGCTGCCGTGGTACATTTTGGCGGTCTTCATGACGGCCATGGTGTTGAGGGGGATGAGATGCAGTGGAAGGGGGTATGGGAATCCAGTCCCAGGCCTAAACAGTTAGACATCGAATCAGAAAACAGAAGGATAACGTCCTTACATTGGGTACTTCCACGCCCATGCGCCGTTCTTCTGCAGCCCCAGCACGATATGGCTGAGCGAAGTAGTATTCAACAAGACAGCCGTCTGCCCCGTGTTATACGCCGCATCGCGCCCCTGCAGGAAAAAGAAATCAATCGCGCAAAGCGACGGTTTCACCTCATTGATAACCTCAACGCAACTCTCGTAGATATCCACATACTCATCCTCTGTCCACCCCCAGATATCCTCGCACAGCGACTTGAAGCCCATGACAGAGCCCGTATAGCCCGGAGGATGGTGCGCACCGCGCTTCCCCGTGCGGATAAAGATCTCAGTATTTGACGGCCCGCGCACGGGGTGGAAGTGCACGCGCTGCTTGTACTTCGCGTCGTAGCTCTGCTCGTTGTCCCGGAGGAGCTTGTTCAGGCGCTTCTCGAGGACGGGGAACGAGGCGAGATGCACGTCTACGTCGCCGCGCACGAGGAGCTCGTGCATGATTGCGAGGACAATGTTGGTCTGGCCATGCTCGCTGTTAGCGAGGAAGAGCACGCTGGTCGCCATGTTGCTTGGTGGTGGTTATAGTGGTGGTGGTGCAAGAAGCAGGGTCTGGCGATAAGATATACCCATTACCCACCCACGGAGATGGCAGCATTTCAGGAAGTGACACCGCAATGCCGAGGCGACCCTGAGTAGGAAACTAATTGAAACCAATTGAATCTAATTACGAGAGATATGCAGAGCAAGAGGGTCTGAGGGGTCTGAGGGGCCTCCTAGTCCTGGCAGCGCGGGCGCACTTCCACTTTGGCCACCCCGCGAGAACGATAAACGATAAGTAGAAAATAAAGTGTAATTTGGCCCCAAGTCCCCCAGCCAAATAAAGTTCGCCCCACAGCAGGACGGCGTGATACAAGGGCAGAACGGTGGTCGTTTCAGCAGGGCCGTTACTGGAGCCCTTCCTCGGCAGCAGCCCATATGAAAATTCGCAATCCGATCGTCCAATTTTCGAGGGCGCCCTGCAGATCCAAATTGCTGTCCCGCCTGAAACAATGCCCTGTAATCGGCATTCATCTGTCGTCCCGGTTGTTTTAGTGTCGGCAGTGGACTGACTGTCACAGGTGGCATCGGCCGATCGAATGTGAGCTGTGTACGCTGCAGTAGAGCCCATAGATCATTATTTGTTATATAACCTCCCAAGACGTTTCGAATTGCTTGTGACCGCAACACACACACACATTCCTTGCCAAAATGACGCTCGTCATGGCTGTGCCGCATGCGCTCTCGATGAGCAACTTCAACGACATTCAGACCCTGCTGGTCTCAGCCCTGAGCTTTATTCTGGTATGTTGGGCGCTTGTTGTCTATCTTTGTTACTGACTTGTGTAGATTCCCGGTGCCCTCATATTCTGCCTGCAATTGCTGCAGCCTGGGCCTGTTATTCGAGGCGCCAAGGGGCCAATTATTGGAAGATATCTATTCGGAGTGAGTATACCGACCATCTATCTTTGCCCAGCTAACCCCTGCAGCTCGACACAAAGCTAGGCTTCTTGGCTGGAAGGAGTTCGTTCACGTTCAAGGCCCTGCACGATAACTATGGTAAGACGCAGAAGCTCATTAACCAATGCATGCTGACCACATCGTCTTATAGGAAAGGTTGTCCGCTTCGCGCCGAACCAATTGTCCACCAACACCATCAAGTCCTTGAGAAACATCTACGGCGCTGGTCTTGGAAAGAGCAACACCTTCCTCAAGACGGGTTTCTACAAGGCCATCTCGCGACGAAACATCTTCACTGCCTCCGATCCATACTACCATGCCACCGTTCGCAAGCTATTCAGCCCGTCACTCAGCCCGGGATGCATGGCTGCGCATGAGGGCGTGATCAAGGGCTGCATTGCCCGCTTCAACGCGCTGGTCAAGCAGAGGACCGAAGGCCGGAAGGCGATCAGCCTGAATGACCTCTACTACTGCCTTTCTGTGGATATGGTGTCCGAGGTGCTTGTAGGCAAATCACTCGGTTGTATTGAAAGAGGCCGGCCCTTTTTCTGGACAGAACAGCTCCCCCGTATCTTCTACTGGGCCACGATTCGCGACCAATTCCAGGGCTCTGGTGTTCCTACGCTTATCAAGTGGATGCTGCGCCAGATCCTGCGCAAGGGAATCCGCCAGAGAAGCGAGGAGGCCAGAATGCGCCTGATTCGAGAGTATGTCTATCCTCGTTTTGAATTGTGGCCGTGCTAATAAAACAGACAATTGAAAGCAAAACACACCCGGCGCGACATCATGGTCGAGGTCCTGGAGAGACAAGAGACAGCGCAACTGCCCGAGGAAGAAGTCGCAGAGAACTTCTCTGCCATTATGCTTGCTGGCTTCCACACGACGTCTCACGCAATCTGCGCTGCGATCTGGCTCGTCCTTTCCCACCCCGACGTCCACGCAAGGCTCACCGAGGAACTGCGGACACAGTTCAATTCCACGGACGACATATCCCTGGAAGTGCTAGGGAAACTTCCGTGGATGAATGCCGTGATTACAGAGGCCCTCAGGATCTACCCCCCTGTTCCTCTCGGAGGACCCCGGGTCTCACCGGGGGCCTATGTCGATGGCGTCTATGTGCCCGCGGGTGTAAGTGCAACTCTAAACGTTCTAATTATTGGTCTGACCTTTGAATCCTGCAGGTTGAAATCGGCATCTCGCTGTACGCCCTGCACCACAACCCGGAGTACTTCAACGACCCGGCCAGATTCAACCCCGAGCGATGGATCAGGGCTGACTCGACCGACAAGAAAGAGGCTGTTCAGCCTTTCCTGCTTGGTAGCCGCTCGTGCATTGCCAAATAGTAAGTCTCTCTACCATAAAAGGATGGTTCAAAATCTAACTAGACAGCTTCGCGCAACAAATGCTCCTCCTCACGCTGTCTTCCTTCTTCGTCCAATTCGACGGCCAGTATGTAGGCAGAGTCAAAGACTGGACGACACAGTCTCGCTGCTACGCCTTTTGGGAACTGCCAGACCTCAAGGTCGCCCTGCAGGACCGCACAACCTGAGCAGGATCCTCGGTTGGCTTCCATGTACATAGCAAATTGCGTAGAATGTCTTAGCTGAGACCCACAATCCTGATGAATGAATGCCGTTTCCACTTTCCACTAGACCAGTCCACTTCGCTTTAGTCGTTACAGATCAGACCGTGCTCTGTCCTGGGCGGGCCGTAATCTGCTGCTGTGCTTCATCAGGGAAATCAACCGGGATGATTGACGATTCAGGGACCACACACCCTTTGGTCTTTGCTAATGACCGATCCCGTTCGAAGCCCAGGAATTCGATGTGGAGGTAATTAGAGTAGGGCTGGCCCTCGGCTTGAATTTGGTCCCAGCCCCACCGGCGAATTAGTATAGCGGCACTACTAGACACTATAGTGGCGCATCTCCACCAACGTGTATACCCTGGTCGTCTCAATTATGGGCGATGCAATTGCACGTTTCGAGCACCCACGGATCAAATTCTGCACGGCACATGGCCATGTCTAAATGAAATACCGATGATGTCGCATCACAGAGCCGATGACAGAGCCGATGACAGAGCCGGCTGTTACACGCGAACAGCTCGGGTTTCAAGGGGCTATATGCCTTCATCGTTTCGCATGTAGATAAGACCGGCATGTCTTGAGGGCATTGAATTCAGTGAATCCTTTGAATTGCAAATATTCCTTCCTCACTGATTTCTGACCATGGCGATTACACTCGACCGTCCCTTTGGCGTCCATCTCTGGCCACACTTCAGCAAGGGCTTCACGGCTCTTACCGGCAAGTCGACGTCGGATTTCGAGCTCGTCCCTGGAGTGACGCCTATGACCACACTGCAGGGCACTGTAGCCTCGCTCCTGAGCTACTACGTCGTGGTCCTTGGAGGGCGACAACTCATGAAGAACAGGGATGCCTTCAAACTGCAGACCCCCTTCATCATCCACAACTTCATCCTGACCGCAATCAGCGGCGTGCTCCTCGCGCTCTTCATCGAGCAGATCCTCCCAACGCTCTTCCAAGACGGAGTTCTTGTCGCGATTTGCGACGCACGAGGCGGCTGGACCGATGAACTCGTCCTCCTCTACTACGTACGTCCACCACCAGCAGCCAGACGCACCACCACTAACGACAACGACATATAGCTAAACTACCTAACAAAATACCTCGAACTGGCAGACACGGTGTTCCTCGTTCTGAAGAAGAAACCGCTTACATTCCTGCACACATACCACCACGGCGCAACAGCGCTGCTGTGCTACGTCGAGCTGGTCGGCCGCACGTCCGTCAGCTGGGTGCCCATCACGCTCAACCTGACCGTCCACGTCGTGATGTACTGGTACTACTTCCAGAGCGCGCGCGGGATCCGCATCTGGTGGAAGCGCTACATCACCATTCTGCAGATCGCGCAGTTTGTGATCGACATTGGTACGCCCGTCCCGTCCCTTCCCCCAGTTCAGTTCAGTTCAGTTCAGTTCTCCGCGAAACCAGAATCACGGTACATCCTCGGCGATAAGTCTCACAAGCTAACGGTATTCAGGATTCATCTACTTCGCGTCCTACACGTACTTCGCATCAACGTACTTCCCCTGGGCGCCAAACGCAGGAAACTGCATGGGCGAGGAGTACGCAGCCGGATGCGGCGTGTTCATTATCAGCTCGTACCTGCTGCTGTTTATCTCGTTCTACCTGACGACGTACAAGACGCAGGCGCCGAGGCTGTATAGTCAGGCCTCGAGGGCGCTGGGGCAGAAGAAGGAGAAGGGTCTGTGATTCGTGTTCTGTGGTTCGCGGTCGGATCGCTTGTATGTCGGAATAAGATGAAGATGGAGATGAAGATACTGAATAGGATGAGGATCGTCTGCGCTACTAGGGTGAATCCGTGCAGAACTGGGGAAGGAGGGAATATGCCGGGATACTAGTTCTGTACTCTGTATTTGGGGGAGTTGTTGATTCATGATTACGATGTCTTCTATACCATAGTTCCTACCTAGATAAAATCTCGAGACGACGTCGAACTCCTGTTCATCTGTTCTAGCGGGACCTTGCATATCCAGTTCATCAAGCATACCAAACTTGAAGAATCTCATGTATCCTCCGCACTGACGCAGACGCGGGGATCGAGATCAACAGGTACTCCAGTGCAGGGCACCGTACGCATACTCGACGATCTTATGATGATCCAAGGACGCACAGCGCATGTCGCCACTCGCCACCGAGGAACAGGTAAGTTGGTATTATGGTACAGTAACACGAAGATACCAACATTCCGGGGTACGGGGAGGGCATCAATAGTGCTGTCGATCTCATCTTCCCCTCCAACGACGCCATCCAGACAGACTTCCACCTGCAGCCTCGTACATTCAAGGTTCTGGAGCTTGACTCTGGCTCTGACTCTGAGCGACCGAGGTACAACACCTGTTGCCGTCTCGCTACCGGGCTACGAGGCGTTCCCTGGTTGCTCTCCAAGCGTTAATACGTCCGGGGTGATCGGCAGCAACAGAGCAGGAACGACGTTCCACTTTCCAGTGGGAATCGAGGTGTCCGTGACGAGGGGTTTAAAATCGCCTGCGGGGCTTTCTACTTGATTGATATTAGCTGAAAACAAGTCAATTGCTGCAGACCATGGGTCGGTTTGACTCCATCCACCAGTTCAGGCTTCAGGGTTACAGCGTGCTCAGATAGCATTTAGTGGGTCAGATGAAATGAAGGCATGGCGAACCAATACATCACCCATGTGGAAGTGGAATTGGGATTTGCGATTTGAGATTTGAGATATGCGATTCCGGCTCGGAATTGTCTCTGGAGCCTGCCATGGCATGATGTCAACGGCAATTGTCCAAATTAAAAGAAGAAACCAAAAGATAGTGTCAGAGGTCTAGTCGAAACAAAACCCAGTGTATACGATCTTTTCTTTTCTGGCGTTGTGCATGAAACAGGGCTGAGACTGCTGTCCTGGCCTTTCACATGGGCAGCCAGTACACCCTGACTGTCGATCCCGGAAAGCCAGGTCGAGGCCGACCAGTTCTCGATCTTGAATCGCACAGCTTGCCCGATCGGACGGGCTGGGGCGAGTGCAGTGACAGCATGCAGAGTAGTGTGTATCAGACGTTCAGCCTCGTGGGGGTGATGTATCATGTATCAGAATGAAGACAAGAGCTCCCGGCAGGACTAAGACTCTAAGACATGGACTCGTCGATCGGAACTGCTGTTAAGGTAAATTAATTACGGACAGATAACGTTGGATCTTGAAACAGGCCCACCGACTGAATACTATTACTGCCCCGACCGACCTAGGTTGGCTCAACTGCCGTGATCGCCAGTGCCCAGGTGGCTTGTTTCACCGTTTCACCTGCGTTAGAAGAAGCAAGATGTTTCTAAAAGAATCCCGACAATCCCCCGGATGTAGAGACCCTTGCAGTAGATTGAATTAAATCCACATTCAGCACAGCTCAATAAATCGGCGGGCGCAGGTTCCTGGTCATAGTGCAGCGTGCAGCGTGTAGACTGATCACTGTAGGGACTAGGGCCACCGTTTCACGTCGACGCCTAGCGCACTCGCAATCGGCTCTTGCCCGTCAGTCACAGGCTTCGGCACAATTCGGCGGGGGACAGGAGTAGGAGTCTGTATCTGATCCTGACTGGGGTGGAGCGGAGCTGGAAGAGGAAATGCAGGCCGTTCTGGGGAGGGGGTGTCAGAGTGTGAGTGTCTTTCTCGTCTTTCTCTCGGGGGTTGCTTTCTCGCGACCTCGCGCTCCAGTTGCCTTTTGTAATCTTTGCTTGACTCCGAAGCTTAGCCTGGAACATTGGAGCTCCTGGGGTGTGCTGTTCTGCGTTGCTCCAGACCCCAGTCCGGTTCTTAGGCTTAGGCTTGTATACCCTCACCAAGCTCAGCTAAGAACGACAGGCGACAGTGGGCGACGCCGAATCGCAGTATCGCACGCCAGCTGGCTCTGACCTAACTCTCGCATGCAGCATGCCAGCGAAGTGATAGGATAGCAGACGGAATTAGCTTCGATAGTCGCAGATCGACTCGGCTGACAGCGCAGTCACAATCACAATCACAGTCAAATAATATCCAATTCACTCATAATCAAGATGGAGTACAATCGCGGCTGGAATCGCAGCGGCAACCTGCGTCCCGACAGCAGGCACATGAAGAGAAGCAGGGCGAGCAATGTCCGAGACAGCATGGCCTTTTTCACGGCCGACTGGGAGGAGGTGCCCATGGACACCATGAGGATGACGCGCCGGTCGCTGATGTTCCCTTTGGACATGGACATGGAGGCCAAGGGCAAGGACAAGGACGATAACATTACAGATGGCAGTAATGACATCCTCGAGCAGCAGATCCGGATGCCCACGCCCAAGGTCGGGTACTTCCAGATCTATCGCTATGCGTCGCGCTGGGACTGGGCGCTGCTTGTACTGGGGGGTCTATGTGCGATTGGGGGAGGGGCTGCATTGCCCTTATTCACGGTATGTTAAAGTCTTCATACAATAGTACAGTATAGCTGACTGTATAGGTCTTCTTCGGCAACATCACATCGACATTCCGCGAGGTGGCTACGTACGCAATGAGCTACGACCACTTCTACGACATCCTGACCAAAAACGTCAAGTACTTCATCTATCTAGGCGTCGGCGAGTTCCTGACCATCGGCACGGCCACATTCGCCTTCGTGCACACCGGCAACACCGTCACGCAGAAGATCCGCGTGCAGTACCTGGCAGCCATCCTGCAGCAGAACATCGCCTTCTTCGACTCCCTGGGCGCCGGCGAGATCACGACGCGCATCTCAGGCGACATGCACCTGATCCAGGACGGCATTTCCGAGAAAGCAAGTCTCGTCCTGGCCGGTGTATCCAGCTTCTTCACGGCGTTCATCATCGCCTTCATCAAGTACTGGAAACTAGCACTCATTTCCACATCCACCCTCGGAGCGCTGCTGATCATCATGGGCGTGGGCTCGACCGTCTCCGTGATATACAGCAAGCGCTCGATCGAGTGCTATGGCAAGGGCGGGAGTATAGCAGACAACGTGCTCAACTCGATCCGCACAGTCGTGGCATTCGGGGCGCAGGAAGCCCTGGCAAAGAAATACGAGAGCCATCTGCGCGAAGCAGAGCGGTTCGGCCGCATTGTGCAGATGACATTCGCGCTCGTCATCGCGGGAATACTCGGGGTGATGTATCTGAATTACGGCCTGGGCCTATGGATGGGCTCGAGGTTTCTGGTCAGCGACTCGGCGAATGTCCAGCCGGGCGATATCCTGACGATCATGATGTCCATTATCCTGGGCTCATACGCACTAGGAAATGTTGCACCGAATATCCAGGCCTTCTCCGATGCAGTCGCTGCAGCGACCAAGATCTTCGGCACGATAGACAGGGAGTCGCCGCTGAACCCTCTCTCCACGGACGGGCAGCGCCTGTCGAGAGTAACAGGGGAGCTGGAGTTCAAGAACATACGCCACGCATACCCATCACGTCCTGAAGTCACCGTCATGGAGAAATTCAGCCTCCATATCCCAGCGGGCAAAACAACCGCCTTTGTCGGTCCGTCAGGGTCAGGGAAGAGCACCATCATCGGACTGCTTGAGCGATTCTATAACCCCGTCGCGGGGGATGTGCTTCTAGACGGCCACAACATCGAATCACTGAATCTGAAATGGCTTCGGCAGCAGATCTCGCTCGTCTCGCAAGAACCGCAGCTCTTCACGGCGACGATATACGAGAATATCAAGTACGGGCTGATCGGGTCCGAGTTTGAGAACGAGTCCGACGAGCAGATCAGAACTCGGATTATCAAGGCTGCTCAGATTGCGGACGCGCATGACTTTGTCTCTGCTCTTCCTGAGAAGTACGAGACGAATATAGGGACTCTCGCTCTCTCAGGCGGGCAGAAGCAGCGAATTGCCATTGCGCGGGCGATCGTGAAAGAGCCTAAGATCCTTCTCCTGGATGAAGCGACGTCGGCGCTGGACACAAAATCCGAAGGACTGGTCCAGGCAGCCCTGGACCGCGCAGCGAAGGGACGCACGACGATAGTCATTGCACATCGACTGTCCACGATCAAAACGGCGCATAACATCGTGGTGATGATGGGCGGGAAGATTGCAGAGCAGGGGACCCACGCGCAGTTACTCGAGACTGGAGGGGTTTATGCCAGTCTTGTCCAGGCGCAGAGCATTAAGGATAGTGCGCCCCAAGGCGAAGGAGACAAGGAACTGGCGACGCTGTGGTTCGAAGACGACGACGCCGAGTCGGACTATCTCACGGCGGACTCTATGGACTCGCCGCTGACGCAGTATAAGCGGCAGAGCGTGCTGACCCTTGGTGGGGGACAGATCAAGGAAAAGAGGTTTACAGTTCCGACGCTGATCAAGTTCATTGCCAGCTTCAACAAGCCCGAGAAGTACATTATGGGTGTTGGGTTGGTGCTGTCGCTGTTTGCTGGTGGTGTGCAGCCGGCGCAGTCGGTGTTGTTAGCGAAAGCCGTCAACGCCATCTCTATCCCAGTATCCGATCCAGACAGGTTAAAGCATGAGACGAGCTTCTGGGCGTCCATGTTCCTGATGACGGGGCTGATTACCATTTTTCTGTTCGGCTCGCAGGGGGCGTTGTTCGCATTCAGCGCAGAGAAGCTCATCCGCAGGGCTCGCAGCAGCACATTCAGGGTCCTCCTAGGACAGGATATCTCGTTCTTCGACGAAGAAGACAACACGCCAGGAACTCTGACGTCTATCCTGGCGACGGACGTCAAGAACCTGGCTGGAATCAGCGGTGCGACCCTGGGGACGCTTCTGATCGTCACTGTCAACCTGTTCGGGTCTCTAACGGTCGCACTGGCGCTGGGCTGGAAACTCGCCCTTGTCTGCTCGTCCGCTGTCCCTTTGCTCCTTCTCAGCGGGTTCCTAAGAACCTGGATCCTGAGTCGTTTCCAGGCGCGCGGGCGCACAGTATACCAGAAATCCGCGAGCGAGGTCAGCGAGGCCGTGACGGCAATCCGCACCGTCGTCTCGCTGACAATGGAGCAGGTCATTCTGAACTCCTATCGCTCGCAATTAAAGCAGCAGGTCCGCTCAGACATCCCCTCGATCCTCCGCTCGTCGTTCCTCTACGCCAGCTCCGAGGCGCTGCAGTTCTTCTGCATGGCGCTCGGGTTCTGGTACGGGGGCATGCTGCTCGGCCACCACGAGTACTCCATCTTCAAGTTCTACGTCTGCTTCAGCGAGGTGATTTTCGGGGCCCAAGCGGCCGGCAGCGTCTTCTCATACGCCCCTGGCATGTCCAAGGCAACCCACGCGGCAGGGGAGCTGAAGAAACTGTACACCCGCAAGCCGCGCATCCACGGTCGCACGGGCGGCGAAGTCCTCCCCCCATCCTCACTACAAGGGAGCATCGAGTTCCGCAACGTGTACTTCCGGTATCCGACACGCATCCAGACGCCGGTGCTGCAGGGGCTCAATTTCAGCGTGCAGCCGGGGCAGTTTGTCGCGTTTGTGGGCGCCAGCGGGTGCGGCAAGAGCACGACCATCGGGCTGCTGGAGCGCTTCTACAACCCACTGGCTGGGGCGATCTGCGTGGATGGCAGGGACATCGGCGGGCTGGAGCTCCAGTCGTACCGGCGGCAGTTGGCGTTTGTTGGCCAGGAGCCCGCGCTGTTCCAGGGGACCATCAGGGAGAATATCCTTCTGGGGATGGATGCGGAGGAGGTCAGCGATGGGGCCCTGATTGCTGCTTGCAAGGACGCTAATATCTACGACTTTGTCATTTCGCTGCCGTACGTTAACTACTAGTTTTGTCTTTCCCTATTCCCAATAACTGGACTAACTTTCCCAGACAAGGCTTCAACACCGAAGTCGGCAGCAAAGGGGGCATGCTCTCAGGAGGGCAGAAGCAGCGCATCGCAATCGCACGAGCTCTCCTGCGCAACCCCCGGATTCTCCTCCTCGACGAAGCGACATCGGCGCTGGACTCGGAGTCCGAGAGCATCGTGCAGGCAGCGCTGGATACAGCAGCCCAGGGCCGAACAACGCTGGCGGTGGCCCACCGGCTCAGTACGATCCAGCGGGCGGACGTGATCTACGTGCTGGCCAACGGCCGGATTGCAGAATCAGGAACACATGGCGAGCTGCTGCGACGGCGGGGGCATTACTATGACCTTGTTAATTTGCAGAGTCTGGCTTAGTGGTCGGGAGTTGGTCTGGGATGGCCTCGGACGTTGGATAGGAGTTCACAGATCTGATACGAGTTCAGGGAGTTAGAGTCGCAGTTCATGTACGAGTTCGCGATAGCGTCCCCTTAATGTAATTGTATAACTTTAGCAAATGAGTTTCAGCCTCCAGGGGACTATCACAGAGAGGCTACTGCAGGAGCTCTGCAGGAGTATACTGCATGCGGCAGGAATCACCATCGGGTTTATCGCCATCGGACTTCAGAGCGCAGTCGAGTAGCCGGGTGCCGAAACAATTAAACATTACGGAGTAATACTGATCAATCGATGAATCAAATCAACAGTCAACATGAACAGAGGCGGTCCCCAAGGTTCTCATCCTCGTGGCTCCAGCAGCCCACCAGACACACTAGTGGCAGACAAAAGGCTCTAAAGGCCTCTCACAAGGGCAAAAAGCAATAAAGTTGGCATGATTAGCACTGGCCTCACCGCATCAGGCAGGTCAGTTTCGACAGGCTCCTGAACAGGTCATACGCAGAGACTAGCTATGGACCCCGGGCGGGGATCGCCTCGGTCTCTATTCCCAGCTGGTGTTAGGGCCGCCCATGATCAACTGGGTCGAACCGGCGTATGGAGCCACTGGAGCCAGCACTCGATGCTTATGCCTAATCGGGGGCAACGCAGCAGAATCACCACTGGATCGCCCATGGAACGGAGGCCCGTTGCCACTCACAGCGGGCGCTGGGCCCTCACCACGTGCTGGGGCTGGACCAGGCAACGGCCGTTGTTTCGGTAGATGCGCACTGCCGATGCTGAGGAAATCGTGAGACGACCGTTGTGATGTCGCCAGACCTGCGCGATTTGCGTGGATAAGGCTGGCTGGGTCAGTTTGATGAGCTCCGTGGTTTGGCCCAACTCCTGGTTCATGTCTGGTTCATGACTGGCCTGGCTCTGGTTCTCCAGGGATGGCGACACTTGATCGACGACGATTCTAGCTTAGCTCAGATCCTGCTATGACCCTAGGACTTATATTAACTGGTATGGGGAAGCTTCAATAGTTCCATATTTCTGTCTCACTCCCTGCCTCTGCACTTACACTACACTCACTACTTGCACTTCACCACATCCACACCACATATACTCGCCTACTACACATACTCTACTATTATCTATATTATTTACATATACACCATGAAGAGCGCCATCTCCCCAGACATCTGGGAGACGAAACGCATGCTGATCACGAAACTGTACAAGGACGAGGAGTGGCCCTTGAAGCAAGTGATCAAGCTCGTCCAGACCAGAGACTTCCATCCCAGGTATGTCTTCTTCATGTCTTCTGTTACTTCAAACCCTAACCGAAACAGTGAATCCCAACTGCGCAGCCGGTTAAAAAAATGGCACATCACCAAGCCCTCGCGCAAGAAGTACGACGGCAGCAGGCGTCTCTCTGGCGCAAAGAAGAACTCGATGCAGAAGCGCCCGACAGACATCCACCAACATCCCACTCTCCCTTCATCCTCGACATATAACACCCTGCAATCACATCCCCGACCACTTCCCTCGCACAAGACAGACGAGAGCGACTCCTTCTCCGAGGGCCGCAGCGAGGTATCGCGACCCTCCGTCTCCATCCCCGAGATGTCGACATCCACGTCTCCAGCAAACCACTATATTCTCCCGTCAAGCCCCGAAGAGGCGCAACTTACGAGTCCCATCTACGGGCCCAACCCGATCATGGGTCCCTCCACGCCGATAACGCCGGCAGTTTACGGCGTGGACGACTCAAAACGCGCCCCGGACGACACCAACCACACGATATACTACTTCCCACAAGAGTCCAGTCCGCCGGTCTTCCCAGCCAGCAGCGTGCCGGTCCCATACCCGCAAAACACGGGCTTTGGCTCGTTCTCGGACCCGCTGGCGATGCTAGACCAGCCAAGCGACTACATGGGGTATCCCAATGTACACTACATTCTCTCGTCACATCCATTCCCGCACCAGCACAAGGACCCGAACCCCGTGGAGGCGTCGTTTGCGATGTCCGAGCTGCCCCCACCGCTGGTCGATGGGTCGTGGGTCAGCCACTATGGGCAGCCTGCTCACTCTCAGTCTCGATATTTCCAGGAGGACTGCATGCAGCCTCCGATATACCAGGCCCTGTAACTTAACTTCGCCTAGCGCACCTAGATAAAGTTTAAATTTAATTGCCATGCAGACTTTTCCACACTTGTTTCACCCTGAACGGTGCAGCGAACACACCGCCCTCAGTATGACGTAGAGACACTTAGGGCTTCGGGGCAAAGGAGATTCTCTGGCTCGTCCAGACTCACAACTCACTGGCTCCACTGTCTCTGCAGTGCAGTGCAGACTCTGCTCGGAACCTGTCCGCTGACTCTGAGTCCCCCGCATGATAGCCATGGCCAGTAGCCAGTAGCCAGTAGCCACAGTCGGAGTTGTCTCTCCAAGTCCCCTGGCTCACTCCTCATCCTCCTCTCGACTATCTTCGGTTCCGGTAGCCCTGATTCCCTCATTCCTATTCCAATCCTGTGTCTTCACCGTTATCCGTTATCCGATCCAGCCCAGGATCTCCTTTTAGTGGTCGGACGTAATTCCTGTCGCAGTCTAGCGCGGGCAGCAGATCATTGCATCTACCGACATCCCCATAATACAAAGTTCCGAGCGGGCCACTAACTCGCATAGCGCGTTCCAGCACCACGAGGACTCGCGGAGATCTTGTCTCTGTAGTGCAGGTACGCCGGCGGGCCCTCTGACTGGCTGTGCCCAAGCGAGCTGACAGATGCCTCTGTGAAGTGCAGGCTCCATGGCTGACGGACGATCCCATGTCTGACGGACGGACGATCATGGAGATGGACTCATGGACTGCTGCATCTGCGCTCTGACGTGATCTGCTCTTGACTCGGTCTTGTCAGTCAATTCCATTTGCCTGCCGGCGATGACGGCCAATAAGGCTGTCGCTTCCGACCGAATACTATGCTGGTAACTTGGTTATCCCTCTCGGTAGCCATTAAAGAAGCATCCATGGTCACCCTGCTCTCCTTCAGACCGTTATCCAGTCGCAGCGAATACGCGGGAAATACGCGGGAGGCCAGGCACTGCCTTTGCCATCCATGGTGCTGGGCCTCGATGCCCGATACACTCCAGCCACCGAGGTAATGCGTCTTTTCTTAGAATAGCTCTCGAATAGGGGCGATTCGCTACCAGTCGCCAGTCGCCACACGGAGCATTTTTTTATTGGCTGCTTAATCCACGCGTGTGACTGACGATAGTCGAGTCTATTAGGGGCCTAGTGTATCAGCCTCATGGCGATAGTCCGTGAATCGCCCTGCTACAGTAGGGATGTGCTGGATTTACAGCTACTGCGTTTTACGCGTGGTATCAGCGCGACCCTTATATCTACCGTCTCGGACTCTCGCTTTGTTTAGGCTGTTTCTAGTTCTGTTGAATCTCTTCAAGTGTCGTGCTCCGTATATCCCAATAAAACACCATCCCCTTCCAACCCCATTCCAGCATTCCAACTCCATCCATCCAGAATGTGGACGCAGATCAACCGCAGCGGAGCACCTTCTACATCAATCAATAGCCCCTCACACCCGATCGCGGAATCCAAACTGGCATCGAGCAGTCGGCCCAAACCCACGGTCAGCCTGGAGCTGGTTCGGAGACTTCCTGAACAAGCAGGCGCTTAACTGTCAGTCCCTGTCCACGGTTTCAGTGCAACGCATGCTCATGTTCCAGTCCAAAACACTACACCCTGGCGCACTGACTGGCTGGCTGCGTTCTCAAACCTCCTTCCGGTATCAGACCCTAGTGGCAGGACCTCTATCTGTCTGTCTTGGCTGTAGTGCGACCGACCGACCGACTCGACCAGCTCGACGTAGCCAGATTGCGTGATTTGAGACCACTCGTCCGGCCTGCCCTGCGCTGGTTAACGGTTTACTTGGTGGAACGGCTGCCCCATCCCAAGCTTCGGCTGAGCTTCGAGTGAGCTTGACTTTGGGTCTCCAACGGTGACAACAACGCAAGCCTGTGACCGCGAACTCGAACTGTATCTCTTCCCGGCAATCCGGTTTGCGCGATACACTAGCAAGCTGCAAGGGTCATGCAAGGGCTGCCTGGCCTGAGTGACCTGATAGGCTGATTGGGTCTCACTGGTTCCTACGGTGTAGGGCCTCGTTAAGGATATCCTGATATACCCGACCCAGTGGAGCTGCCATCGCAGGGCATACGACTAGCGCTACATGTCACCGCGCTGGATCTACCTGATTAGGAGGCTGAATCCGAGTTGATGGATAATGTCTTCCGGGACTCGCCATACTCGCCTGTATAGGCTTCCTCCGAGCACGTTTCTATATTCCTGGTCTATATCCCTCGTCCAGCAGGTCCTCGTCTCACCTCGCGTAGAGCAACCGAGGTCGTGTTCAGGATGGTCGTGTTAACAGGTGATACTCGAGCAGGGATCAGAGCCCACATCTGCCAAGCCAGGAATGCTCTCCAGTCTCCACGCTCTAGATCATAGATAGACACTATGTAGACTGTAGATAACCTTTCAGGCTAGAGTTAAAGCTCCAAATATGTTGGCGCCAACCACAATACAATCCTACCAACCAGACCAGGCCAGGCCAGATAACCAAACCGGCATCCCCGACAGTAACTGATCGCCGCCACCCTCTGGACTGGAACTGGACCAGGACGCTTAACTTAGAAACCGGGCGTAGAATCTTCGAAATTCGAAATCGAAGACGACTCCAAGTGCAACGCGTTTCCATTCTCCAACCGTTATGCCACACCCATGGACCGAGTGCGGGGGTTCCGCGCGCGATGGATCCGGCCGAGCCTGACTGGAGACTGAGAGCCACAAGCACAACCACCGAGGAATGGAATAACGGCAAATGGACGCGAGTCGGGGACAGAAACGTACGTAGATGGCCAGACAGTACCATATGAAACAGTACCATAAAGTGGCAGGACTTTGGATGGATGGGGCTGCTACGTATCTACGACGTATATCTGGAGAACGAGAACGGGGGATATCCCCTGTCAGTCAGTCAGTTAACCAGTAGTCAAATAGTTAATAATACTCTGTACTTGTACTTGTAGAGTGCAGACAGGCGAGGAAGAGAGTCCCGAAGTCCACTCGGCAAGGTGACAAGATGCCGGATCCGATATCCTATCAGGACCAAGGATATATCTGGTTTCTGATTGGCCAGTGTGTTCTTCTCAGCGAATCCGCGGCCCCGGTTCAGCGGAGATTAAGCATGTCGATGATTCGTGACCGACATCGGATTTGGCGCAGTTCCGCGCTCTTCCGTGCCTCCTCTATCGTGCGGAATATATCTTGCGGAGTACGGCACACTCTCCTACCCTGGACTCTGTGAAATTAGGGAGGTGGGTAAGGTTATCATCATTCAACTTCATCTGTATATGCACTGTTAGTGTCTGCACGAAGGATTTAATATCTAAAATATATAATTGGCCCTCATTTATTATGCTTTTCATTATACTTTCCATCGGGAAATTTCCGCAGGATTCCGCCTGCAGCCACGCCTTGGCCAGTTGGCCTTTATGCGCGCATCAACCTTAATGCCCCCCATGAGTGTCAATGTGATTGTTCAAGGGGTTATCCAGGTCGTCTGCGGATGCTGCGCCTCCTGAGTCAATCCTGCAGACCTGCTTAACCCCGCATCTGCAATGCGTAGCCTGGGTTGATAGAGACGTTGCCTTGTTTAGGTATATGCAGATTAACTTAAATGCCATCGTTAGACGGAGTAGTTCGTGAATTAATGCTGGGGCTGTATCACAGATTGTGATTTCCTTCGGGGTGCATTTACGGGATGGAGGAAGTGGTAGAGGTGTTTGTATACTTTTATTTTGTATTTCTAGAGACGTCATTCTTGATGGGGAAGTCCTGTCGAGGTGGTGTTTATAGTAGTGGTCGATTATATATATTTCACTGGGGTTAGCGATTACGCCTATCCGCAGTACTCTGCCTGATAGAGTATAATGCCAGGAACACAGGAATTGACTAAATTACTCTGGAGAAGACCCAATTATACTTCAATGTTATTTTATTCTACGCAAGTAGCCTATCCACATGGTTAGGGGTTGATTTTACTAAGTACGAGCACTATCAGACGGTTGTATTCAGATTCGCATAACAGTCAAGGGTATACTCTACAAATCCCGACCGAACAATGTCCTTACAAACCAGAGAACTTATACACCATGCGACCCAATTCATATCCATCCTCCCTCACCGCAGCAATCCGACGCGTCAAGTAGCGCTGCGAATCGATAACCTCAATACTCCAGACCTAGATCGCATGAATCAGTACAGCCCAACCAGTCACGAATGAAGAACATATCATGCATACCTGCTCCGCCGTCCACCCACCATTCTCATTCCGCCCGAAATCATGAATATACAGATCCGGAATCTCCGCTTCCCCTTCCTGCCCAGGCGCAAGATACGGCTGTCCCGCCTGCAGAAAGTTCTTGATCTCCTGCTTGATACTCTCATTATCGCTGTTCGACTGCAGCGTCAAGTCCGGGCGCACAGCGCCATCGCTCTTAACACCCTTGACGAGCTGGCTGCGCGTCAGCACATTCCCATAGATATGGTTCGCGCGCTCGCGCTCCGTCCAGTCCATGATGCGCTCTTCCGTCGATGCGCCGATTCCGCCCGTCAGGGCCTGCCGCATGGTTATGGTTGTTGTCTGGGTATCGGAGACGGTGGACTCGAAGGTTAGGGTGAGTGTTGCGGCGCCGATGCCTTTGCGTGTTAGCCAGCCGACGCCTTGCTGGGTGGGGTTAGCTGGGTGCTTGCATGACGAAGGGAGGGAAAGGGAGGGAGAGGCGTACGAGCTTGAGGATCGAGTCCATGTCGTCGGAGATGGATTTGTCCTGGGTCGCGTTAGCATTGTGTCTGTATGCGGTAGGCTGAATGGTACGTACCAGTGCCCAGGACCCCTTGAGGGTCTTGAGGGTGATGTCTGCGGGGATCTCCATGGTGGTCGGTGTTAAATGGCAATTGCTGTCTCTGAGTACTGGAATACTTGGATACAGCGCCTGAAGCCGCCCCTGATGTCTCTTATACTCGATCGCAGAGAGTAGAAATTCCCAAATAGGAAAGACACTGCATTCACATGAAAGAAAACCACGTGGTCGGCTTTTCATGTGATACCAACAAGATCCCTGTCTCACGCAAAGTATACACGAAAAACACCAAAAGAAAGGTGAACAATCGTAATCCTAGAGTGAATACCTGCTCATGACCACCATTAGGGATATATGATCATAAAATCTGCATGCTCTGTCCCAGGGGTACAAAAACCCGTCGGCGAGACATCAGTTCATGAAAGACGTCATAAGCCGAGCTATCGGAGCTACTGACAGGAACAGCAATCAGAGCTCATCAATCGGGCAAGCCTCAGAATATTATCTCAGACTACCAGCCGGAGAACGCCCCGAATGCGGACCGTAGTCAATTTGCATCGCGGGCCGAGCTGGTCTTGGCTCACGGGCGACGTCGCGCATATCTTACTGTCTCCAGATGTCTCCAGGTGCTGATGAACTGCGGAGCTGGTCTTGCGATTAATTTCATTTGGGAGTCGTCGATGTCGGACGGAAGGAAGTTGGACGGGGAACGAGATTGCGCTGCGTCGTTGTTGTGATGGTGATTGCGCCGGGGCTTCATGTGGACGGCGGTCTTATACCATGCCAGCCATCTAATTTGGCAGGTTTCAACAAGTTGTAATTTGCGGACAGTTTAACATGTGCGCAGTCGAATGTAACGAAAGACGTCACCCAAGGAGAGAAAGGATATTGCCGTCATAAACAGTCGGGAACAGACTCAGAAGGTCGAGGTCGAGCGGCGAGTCCTGCAACATGTTAGCTCCATTTGCATCAGCACAATTAACACGTACCCCTAGATTCAGGTTAAGACCAGACAATGTCGGATCGTAGACATCGTAGCCTGGCATGTTATCCCTGTCAGCACCCTCGACCGGTCTATCCAACTGAGCAGTGCTCATCTGCAGCGCCGAACGACAATCCTTGAAGCTCTGCGTTGCAGCATCATACACCGCACTCTGCACATCCTGTCCCGTTTTCATCGCGCGGATTTGTCCCAGGACAGCCGATAGAAGGCCAAACCGTTTCATGCTTGGAGTCCCGCTGGCGATTGTACGGAAGAGGTGGTCCTTGATCTGCTCAAGAGTCTCAATCAGATGGTCGCGATTCGCGTCGGCGAGCCCATCTAATGAGTCTGCATCTGGGCCTGGCATCTCCGGAGGGAGTTCCTCTTCCAGCTGGGTAACGATTTCTAAACATAGCGCTGATATGACATCCAAACTGAGCGGTCCTTTGAACGAACCCTTCCCGCTGAGGGAGAGGCGTAAGAAATCACCAACAGGCGTCTGCGGTGGAAGTTGCGAAGTATCAACATACGATACTATCACACTCGCAGACTCCAGACAAGCTTTTCGCGCGTAGTAATAATGCGGGTCTTTCCTTGCCTGCACTAAAAACGGCATATACAAAGCCAGGATATACCAGTGTAACTGGCAAGCGACAAACTTGGCATGGAACTCCCCCAGTTCTAGGGAAGAACCGCGCCGACATCGCGTATTGGCAGAGCGCAGGAATGTTGCAGAATTCCGGCAGACAGCTCTCATTTTCCCGCCTAGGTCAAGAGCCTGTTGGTAGGACTGGCCTTTACCGTTGTGTATCACGTTGAGGATTTCCATGCGCAATCTCACCGACTCTTGTAGCAGAATCTGAACAGACGAGTCCGTGACTTGATCGGCGATTGGTGGTGCAGATACCGAATCTGTATCTGGACCTAGATCGTTATCATCGACATTGGACGGGGTGGTGGTGTCGAAATGCGCCGGAATGAGGACAGGCGTGCCTGACTCCAGTGCATCCTGGAGCACCAATTCCACCACAGTCGCCCAGAGCCGTAGTCGCAGCTCAGCCTGCAGCTTAGACAAGGATGGAAAGTTTGCCGGGTCACGGTGTAACCCCATTGCCATGGCCGTGCGCATCAGGGAGCTCGTGGAGAGCCAGGGCGAGGAGCCGAGACCACACGCCTTCCGCGCAACCAGGAGCAGGCACATTACCTGGAGGCCGTCAAGGTTGGCTGTGGATTTGTCGGAGGGCCCAGCCAGCCACCACTGCGCGGCATATATCCATTGTTGGACCTGCTGGGAGTACTTATCGTTCCTATCACTGGGGCAAAATACTGTCCCGATGGCGAGGATAAGCACGAGCTTCACCAGAAAGGGATACGTCTCTGGATCAGTCCCAGACCGCGTCCAGAACGTCTCGTATTCAGACCAGAATGATGGGACATGGATAACACGGTAGACACCCTCGAAGGTGCGCAAATAGCATCCCACCAGCTCGTCACATTCCTCTCTAGACGGAACCGTGTTACGCAAGTCCGACACGGGGTCATTCAAGCGAACAGACCGCTGGGCCTTGATAGACCGTCGTAGCTCGCGACACCCCTTGATGGTATCGACCGCATCCATTTTCCGGTCCTTCAATCCCGGCTCAGGGTCACTCCTATTCAAAACCTTGGCAATAGAAAGCTGGATAACCGTTATTCAGATATCCATCCAATTACCTAAGGAGGAAGAAAAACGCGATCGGGCTCGACTTACCTGGTCCATCTTGTTACACCAGTGCGTCGGACCCATGAACTTAACCTTCTGCGCCGACGATCGCAGGCGTGGGGATATCAGCCCGATAGAGTTTTTCTCTTTCACAGAGGCAGTAGATCCCACACCGTTTGAACTGCGGATCAGTTGACCTTCAACAGTTTCGACCCTGGCTGCCAGCGCACGCAACTCGCGTTCTAGGCTGGGCCGTCGCATGGCCGTCTCCTCTGACCCTGAACTCAAAACATTCTGTTCGAGAGTATCCAGACGGTCCTGGATGTTTCGAATGGCATGAGGTAGGTCATCAGTGGCGGTGATAGCGCCATGATCAGTCGAGGACGAGGTCGGAGTCAACAAACTCGGGGTCCTACCTGAAGCAGTTCCCCGAGGCCGAGACACCTTAGACGATCGTTCATGCTGCACTCGAGGCTGTGTCTCAAACCGGATTTGGCCTGCAGTCTGGAACTCTGAAGCCACCGCCCCATCGCGATACGAGCAGTTCAGCTCGGATTTGGCGCGCGTGCAGGGTCCGCATGGCACGTTCAGGTCGCAGCGGACTTTGCGCTGGCGGCACTGCTCGCATGCTTTTGCAGGGCGTCTGCGTTTTCTTGGGGGTTCAGGAGGCATGATGGATTGATAAATTAAATCCAAGTAGATAAACACCGAGGAGAGAATGACCGAGTAGAGAATGGGCAGAGTGATGAAGAGGAGACTCGGTTAACCCCGAGGGCCGAGGCCGAGACCGGGCGGGTTTAAGAAAATGCCGAACAGCAGATATTATTGAAGAACATGAGTGAAATATAAGTACAACAATTAAAGACTACAGAGGACTAATAAGTTAAGCCATCCACTGGTGCCGCTTGCTCCATTGATGTGTATCCTCCGTGTCCGACCGCTTCTTCTCCTCGTACAGCCTCTGCGCCAGCTGTCTGTACAAGAAGACATTGCCTCCGTTATATCTAATGCTGTGGTCTGAATCTGTAAACCACTGCACCTGCAATTGCTCTGGTGTGACCCCGTCTCCGATCAGCGTATCGACTAGAGCTGCAGCATTCTGGAAGTGAACATTGTCGTCGCCGGTGCCGTGCTGGATCAGGAATCCTCCCTCCACATTCTTGAAGCCCTCGGTGCGCCGGATGGCGGTCGTATTATACCCGTCCTCGTTCGTTGAAAGCGTCTTCATGTACCGCTCGGTATACATCGAGTCATACAGTCGCCAGTCGGATACAGGTGCAGTTAGTAAACCGAGCGAGAACGCACCGCTGTCGGTTTCGAGAACCTTGCCTGTCAGGTAACCCCCATAACTCCAGCCCCAGATAGCAATGTGATTGGAATCAATCCATTCTCGCTGTGCGGCCTGTTTCGCAGCATATACCTGGTCCTCTGCCTCAAGGCTTCCAAGCTGTTTGGCCACCAAGGAGCGGAATTCACGACCCTTATAGCCAGTGCCGCGGTTGTCTACAGTCCATGTAACGAATTCGAGCTCAGGATCGGACGCAATGTATGCATTAAAATCGAGCTGATTCCATGCCTTGCTAACTTCTTGTGCCCCTGGACCGCCATAAGGAGTGAACAATATGGGATACTTCTTATCCCGCGAGAAGTTCGGCGGCAGCCTCTGCATTACGTTCAACTTCTCTCCGCTCGGGATGCTCAGCTCAAAGTAGCTGATTTCGGGTAACGCGTAGCCTTTGAGCTGCTCAATAAATGCTGCATTGCTGGTGAGAGTGCGGAGGGGAGCCGTCTGGTTCACGGAGTAGAGCTCCTGGTATGGAACATCTGGACCGGCGTAGGTCAGAATGTAATATCCAGCCTTTGCAGAAAAGGAAGCACTCCAGTATGCTTCCGCAGTGTCGTCGACAAGGGGCTTGATCTTGAAGGTCTTGTATGACACTGAATACAGGTGTCTCTCGGTGCTGTGGTGCTGCGTCGAGAGATAGTATACGAGCTGACGCTGTTGATCAACGCTCACCACCTGCGTAACCTCCCATTCTCCCTCAGTCAATGCGATGGGATCGCCGCCCGAGGTCGAGAAGAGGTACAGGTGTGTCCAGCCGGTATGGTCGGACAGATCCACAAAATAGGTAGAGGATGCATTTCTACCGCTGAGTGCTCCGACGTACGCTATCGACAGCCAGTTATCCAACCAGCCGTCGGTACCATCGCGCTCATGTGCGACTGCAGCCTTGCCAGATTCCGTATCCACGATGACAATCTTCTGCTCATCTTGCACACGGTTGAAGGCCTTGACAGCTACAGCGCTGTGGGCGTCCGTCACCCAGGCCACTTCACCAATGACCAACTCGCTAGGATCGAATGCATCGATCGAGATAGGCGTCACCTCATTATCGCCAAGCTTGAGGATACTCAACTTGACCGTTGGGTTTGTCTCTGAGACCTTGGGGTATCTGATCTCGAGCTCTCGCGGATACGGGGGTGCAACCTCCTGGCTGTCCATGTAGTACGGGACAGTGTACGTAGGAACGCCAGTCTCGTTGAAAGTCAGGAATGCAAGCAGCTCCGCGTCAGGCGAGAACCAGATCGCGAACCGGTCACCCAGAATCTCCTCTTCGTAGATCCAGTCGGGCACGCCGTGGAACAGATCTGGTCCACCGTCTTCAGTGATCGCAGCCACCTCGCCATCAACCCAGGTAAACAGATTATTTCCGCGTACAAACGCGATGGATTTCCCATCGGGACTCCATTGCGCGTACTGGATATCGCCGACCTGACCCTTTACTAGCGGCAGCGACTCGAATGTCTCCACATCCTGGATGTAGTAATCCGCGAAGAAGGAATGGCGGTACTGCTTCGTGTAGTTAGTTGCCCACAAGACAGACGACAGATCAGGGCTGATCCAGTAGTCGTACGCGTCGTCTGGCACCTGGTCGGCTGGGACAATGGTCTGCGATCGGTTGGTGACGATGCTCTCTATCTTGATGCTGCCGTCCTGCTCCTGGAAGACGTACTCCCCGTCATTGTCGGTTTCGATCCATTGCACTGAAATCGACGAGGGAGACAGCTCAGACGCGACCACCGTTTCATTGAATGTCAGTCGTTTTGATCCGGTCGCTCTGGGCTCGCGTGGTCTCCAGGGCACGGCAATAGAGACGCCCACAAGGAGGGACAAGGTAGAGAACTACGCACGTTAGCATTCACTTATTCCTATTTAACAATTATAGCAATATAGTTCAGGTCGCATACCTTCATTCTGCAGGATCCGACTCCAGCAATTCACTCTGGCGTCTGCGTTTGGAATTTCCCAAATCCAGCACGAGGAATGCGCGAGACCCCCCAATTTAAAGCAGGCGAACCCCGCGCAGCACAATAACAGTCCCAGCTTATCAGACACCAGCAGGATGAGCCTTTGCATTCAGGAACATGCGCCAAGGCGTGACTGCGTCCGGCCGGCGATAACCGTCGAGTGTCTGTGCAGCCAGAAGGCGCGATCAGCGCCATCGCGTGCTTAGTGCTGCAACCCAAGACTGGCTCAGATTAACCAAGACGCTTAAAAAGGGGATGGCTTCTCCAAGGTAGCATGCCAAGGATGGAGTCTTGAGATTGCAAAGGCAGTGTTGGTGTTTATATATGGCTGTCTGCCAGGCACCTGGTGACTGACGCAGACACTGCATGAAGTAGGCTTTTATAGGGTAAGTTGAGATACTCAAGACAGGTTTGATATTTTCAGTCATAGTATAGACGTTTTCAATATTGACGGCCAGGGTATATTACTATTGACTCTTGTTCTCGCTTTCACCCTTGCTCCTCAACCCGAAGATTGTTGACAATAGCCCATAGCCATCCTCACGATCAAATCTCCGATTCCGATTGAATCATCACCGGGCATTTCGGATGGCGTCGCAACAACAATATGCAAGGCCATAAAAGTAGGGACATAATGAAGAATAAAAAGTTCCTGCCGTTGTTCCTGGGCTGCTGCGCAGATTTGCAGTTGTTGCCCTGGGGTATGATGCCGGAAAACCGGATTTCAGGATATATGTGACATTCTTCACTAGAGTCTAAGCGTTATTTGACTCGTCGCCGTGGAAGTATTAGGGGCCACGATGTGGAAGTGTATGGCTGACCGTAACAGGGCCTATCGACATGGACGAAACTGCATCCGCTTGATAGCAACTACGCGTACGATGTATAAAAAGGCCCAATATTGATAGAGTTGTCGGAGAAGCGCCGATATAGCACTTGATAATGAAGTAAAGTATAAGATGCTAGTGGTTCTGTTCCCGGTATAGAAGCAAAGCCAACCTCGCTGTTATACTTCTGTCCTTAGCTCCGCCTAGGCTAGATGTTCAGTGTTGCTTCATGATCAAGGCCAAGTGAATGCTCAGCCTGCTTGATATGTTTCTCTAATCGATCCAGCCGATCAATTCTCTCTGGACAGCGGCCACCCACAATGCCAATAATCTCAAAGGCGACGGTATCAATGATGTCTTCCAACTTGCGGAGGATAGGTTCAATGACCGGAGCGAGGGGCCCAACGCGATGGGCATTTTGTATCATCGTGTTCAAAATTTTATTCGCGGTTTCAACAAACTATGTAGGTACACAAGAGTTAGCAATCAGCCCGAGTAATTACAAAGGTCAATTTACAAGAGTGTATTCTCTGCCATCGCAAGGATCCTGTCGGTTTAAGAGGCTAACACACATCTTTACAAAATCTCCTAAGTCGTTCTCAATTTGCTGCCATGTGAAAGGAAGAGAATGTCAGTTACGGTGGGCTTTTGCAAGCATGGGATTTGGAACGTACCGCAGCGACGCCGTCAGTATTGCCAGGAGCGACGGAATCGATAAGACTAATTATCTCCGTGCTCTTTTGGTTGACGGTGGCGAGGCTGGGGCCAGCATTGGCAGTGCTTCCAGCAGCGATGGCAGAGGCAGCAAGAGCCAGGGGAAGGAATATCTTGGAGACTCGCATTGTGGAAGAGGCTATGGATAGCAAGTTGGGCACTGAGAAGGGGAAACCTGGGAGGAATCCGGCAGAATGGCTGTTTTATACACAACTCTCTTAATGCTCCTCGCCTCTGTGGGCTGCAAGGGCTATTGAGACACTAATGCGAGGCCCCTTGGGACTTGGTATTGATCTTCTTTTGTTTTCTTTTTATGTGCCCTTCGCCCCATAGTGAAAGCAGAATCAATTGGCACGGTGTAGCTATGGACGATGTCAGGCTGAGCTAAAAGTAGGCCTTATACAAATCGATAATCTGAACTTCCAAAGGCCCCACAGCACAAGGACGCACTAGATACGGAACAGGAGCAGATCGTAGTCCTAAAGAGCGAAGGAAAAGGACAACCTGGCGAGAGAACTCTCCAGAGCTTGGGTTCGCGTTTCTTTGGATCCCCAAGGCGAACTAATGCACTGTGGTGGACTGACCAGCTATCCATGGATCCAGATGTTCGCTGGCTCAGTTTACTGGGTGTCTAGACCATCAATTTCACAGTGTAAAGGCCATCTATTGACCTCCACTAGTGTAGTTGTGATGCTGAAGTACAGCCTCAAAAGACCCAAGAAGGCGAATTCATTGTTCCCTACCCTGTAAATTGTTATTTGTATATCTAACTTTCAGAGGAGATATCGGCCAGACGTGACTATTAATCCCTCGTAGAAAGTCATTAAGTACGCTTACCATCGTATATGGAGCCGACATACGAGCTAACGAAGAACATATATACCTTTCGCTACGATGGTTGGTTTATCATAATGCGATGTTAATAATATCAAACCAGAATAACAGCATCCCGACATGAGTTGTAGAAGAACACGGTATTGCAAACTAATGCTCCGTGTCGGTTAGAATCTCTCAGAGACATGAAGTTGAATTATACAAAGCCGACGATGGCTTGGTAGTTGCCAATTCCCCACTAGGATGCGACGTTGCTTAGCTTGATGATCCCTCAGGCCAGGCCAGGGTCTAAAAGACCTAACACAATAGTGCTTGCATGATTTAGTTGGTGACAGCGATCTATGATAGGATTTATGCACTGCAGCGCAGTCTTCCACAGGAGTACGGCCCGGCCCGCTGACGTCCCAAATGTCCTAGTTAAGCTAGTACTGCTTGATAGGTGGTACACTGTCAATTAATCAGGCCATTTCAAAGTGTGAAAGACAGGAAAGCTACCGCCAGAGAGAGGATAATCGGGATCCCAGCTAGGGTTGGCCTATTATGCCATACCTGACAACGACCCATTTGGGACTATGCACTGCGAATGCAATACTAATAATAGAAAAAACCCCGACCGCTGATAGACTTCGGTAAATACATATTTGAGTCTATTGCCAAATTCAGAACGTAGAAAAAGCCTTTTCTTTTGGTGCCAGCAATTCCCGGATCAGGCACTTGAGCCCTAGGGTCGAAGTTCAAGCTGGCTGTGGAGGTTAGTACTACAATTCCTAGAGTGCAGAGCTCTGGACATACAGGGCGATCCCAGTACAAATACAGTTGCTCTCCAATCATTATATAAGCTGCCGATGGAGAGGCGTTGGAGCCAGTTAACTCACTAACTAACCAACTAGTTATCCCACCCCAGCTCTGAGTCATCGACCACAGAGACGAACTCTCTCGAGACCCCCAGAGCATTTCAAGTTGTCATCATCCACATCTCAGCACTGTGCCCAAAATGACATGCAACAAGAACGTCGTTTTCGACGTCGTTGGAACCCTCGTATCCTACGATACCCTAGTCAGCACCATGGACATTCGCCTGGGCGACCGTCTCCGCGCCGAGGGCGTCAAGCCCTCCCTGCTGGCAAACACATGGATTGAAGTCGCAGAACGCGAATACACTTACCTGAGCATGTCGGGCAAGTATGTTCCCTTTGTTGAATGCATGGCTAGGCTGTTCTTTCGCGTGCTGTGGCTAGCCGATGTCCCGAACCCAAGGCAATTTGCTACAGACGAGGACGTCAAGGCCATGATGGACGCATACAGCGACCTTACTATGCGGCCTGGTGCAGTGGAGTGTATTCACAGGTTACGCCAGGCTGGCTTCACGGTCTGGGCGTTGACCGCTGCGGATCTTGATGGTGTTGCTGGTCTCTTTACAAAGGCTGGTGTGGAGATGCCGAAGGAAAACCTGCTCTCGTGTGACCTGTACGGTGTTGGGAAGCCGGATCCATTGGCTTATGAGCCCCTGCTGAAGCAGCTGGCTCAGTATGGTACGAAGCCATGGTTCGCGGCGGCTCATTGTTGGGATGTTTCAGCCGCGCAGAGAAGAGGGTAGGCCTATCTTGCCAGTGTGTTCTAAGTTCTTGGTTTCCCTAACAATCTCATTATAGCTTCCGTGGTGCTTACTCTCTGGTCTTGGAGAAGGATAAGCTGCCTGAGTTATTTGGCGAGATCGAGGTCACGGCGGATACATTGCTAGAGATGGTAGATGGCATTATTGCCGCATCAGAATAAGGGTTTGGTCTAACGAGAGGCTGTAAATAGGGTATACTAAACCTTGTAGAATCGAATATAACCAAATATATAGAACTGGCCCGTCCGATACCGATAGCCGCATAAGGGTCAGTCTTGCATTGAAGGCTATATTCTTCTACCTTTATAGATATAGTGTTCTTCTGTCTGATTTGCTGCTGTGACATTGCATTTCGAGAACTTGGCGAAGGGCGCAAACATTACAAACGAAAAAAAGCTCTGGTGATGATGATGGGGAATATGAAGACATCTTGTATGAGTTGGAGTTTTGATGTTGGACCAATGTTTTGCCACCATATATACATGCCCGTACATTTTGCAGGGTAAGCCAACAATGGTAATCACAAGCAAGAGATGACCTATAATGATATCCCGTATATCCGTGAACCAGAAGGCAATTTGGTTTCTCAGCATTATTATTCCTCTGGCCAGACCAGATTCAAACAGACTGACCCTAATCGTGCTTTCATGATTTAGTGGATGACATTGAGCTACAGTACGATGCAGGCATTGCAACAAAGTCTTCAGCGAGGTGCAGGCGTACGGCCCGACCCGCTGACGCCCTGAAGTTAACTCAGTGGGTTAATACACTTCTACTAATACACTTCCACTCAAATTAAGCCGCTTTAAATAAAGTGAAGGCAGGCAGGCTACTGCCCGAGAAAGGAGAATCAGGATATCAGCTAGGATCAGCAGCCCATTATGCCATACCCGACAACGACCCAGTTAGGACTACGCACTGCGATTGCAATAATAGAAAAAAGAAAAGAAAAAAAAATATCAACAGCTGATGGACTTCGGTGAATACATATTAGAGTCTATTGCCAAGTTCAGAACGTAGAAAGAGCCTTTTCCGGACCGTCGTGGAGCTTGTGTCTGTGCATATAGTTATCTGCATCAACCCCACCAGAGCACGACATTTACGCCGGTGATTGTCAATCAACCGGCGTCCACTAACCAAACTGACGCAAGACACCGGCAATATCACATTATGATAAATTCCCCTGCCGGAGAATTTCTATCGTTTCTAGAAGCATAACGTGGCCAGCTGCCGGTGCTGGGGATCCTGTCAAAAGCACAAATGCGGATACAAAAACATTCTATCACCAATAAAATCCCTGGCAGATAAGATACTAGAGGAATGACAAGGCGACGCCAAGAACTGGCATGATATCGCCATACATATCCAGTGTTTCGTCACGAAGCTAAGGCGAACCCACCGCGTTAGTTCTCTTATAAGAAGAACTTTTATCGCAACCACCGACAGAACTTTCAACGGATAGCCAGGGGATACAAGCAAGATGTCCGACAAGAAGCCAACCGTGTCCAGCGTCCCCGACGAGTCTGCGGCGCCCTCCGACCATGACAGCGTGAAGAGCAAGGGTGCAACCGACTCCGCGCCGCCTCTGGCGGCCCCGCTAGCAACTCATGAAGGGCAGCGGACGGAATCAGTGCTGGGTGATGCAATCTTGCGGTTCTTGCGAATCCGCAGGGGACCGAAGAAGGAGGTGTACGACCTTGATGCCGTGAGTATACGCATTTGATCCAGTATGTAGCTAAAAGGTTGCTAACTTGATCAAGATTGCAACCCAGCCCAGCATCTGGGACTCGGAAAATATCGACGAGTACAAAGAGCTGTATATCCACTCCAAATGGGAGAACTGGCGCGCATTCGATCCCGGTTTCAGGTGGACGTGGCGCGAGGAGAGGGCGGTGCGTCGCAAAATTGACCTGAAGATTATGGTAAGCATTCTAAATCTAATAGATTAATGTGGATCTGGTTAACCTTTCAGTTCTGGGTCTGTATCATGTTTGCTGCGCTCAACATTGATCGGGGGAACATCTCCAACGCTGTCTCAGACAACATGCTGGACGATCTGGGCCTTACGCAAGGCGACTATGTATGTTCCGACAACAGCAGCATTGGCCTATTGATATACTTACGACTATCAGAATACCGGCAAGACCATCGAGCGAGTGGGTTTCCTCGTCGCAGAGCTGCCATCTCAGATCCTCTCCAAGCGGTCAGTCATCTCTCTCTAAAGATGTATAAATGCAACTGACTCTGGTAGAATTGGACCCGACATGTGGATTCCTATCCAGATATGCATCTTCAGTTTAATCTCAGCTCTGCAGTTCTTTCTCAACGGGCGAGCCTCGTTTCTCGCTACTCGTTACCTGATGTGAGTACATCCTCACAGAGTATATCGGTCTCTGCTGACTTGCCAGTGCCACATTCCAGGGTGGATTCATCCCGTAAGCATTATTGTCTATAAGCATGCGACATGACTCTAATTTCGCAGTGACACCATTCTTTACCTGAGTTACTTCTATACCGGTCCAGCGGTAAGCTACCCTGCGGCTCCCCGACTGGCCCTTTACTGAACATTGCAGCTCCCCGTGCGACTGGCCTGGTACTGGATATCCGCTCAACTAGGTATGGTATTATAATTGACTTAGAGAATACCTGCTCACTGTTCCAGTCCAAATTGTTACCGGCTTCGCTGCCGTCGGTCTTTTATCCATGCGCGGTATCCTAGGATACGCTGGCTGGCGGTGGATGTTCCTCATTGAGTAAGTTTAGCTGGCCCGGAATACATCAACACCACTAACAAGTTTACTAGGGGAATCTTTACATGTACGCAACTCTAAACCATCACCCCGGCACACACTAACCTCAATCCAGTCCTTGTCGGCGTTGCCTCGTTCTTCCTCATGCCCCAGTGTCCGGCAAAGACCAAGAGCTGGTGGAACCCGAAGGGCTATTTCAACGAGAAGGAAGAAAAGATAATTGTGAACGGCGGTGAGATACTTGAACCTATATAAACACTGTTCCAGAGCCACAAGCTAACTATGTCAGTGATCCGCGACGACCCCCAGAAAGGAGGAATGTACAACCGACAAGGTCTCTCAGTCCGACAGATCTGGGAATGTACGAAGGACTATGATATGTGGCCATTATACGCCCTTGGTCTACTCTTTGGTTTACCAAAGTACCCTGTAGACCAGTACCTGACTTTGTCGCTGCGTCAGCTCGGATTCAACGTCGTCCAGACGAATCTGCTGTCCATCCCGTACATTGTCGGTGGCAGTGTAACCATGCTGCTTATCACGGCCTTTAGTGAGTTGGTTAACAATAGGAGTTTTGTGGCGATGGCGGAGGATGCTTGGTTATTGCCCTGTTTTATAGCACTTCTTGCTCTTGCGGACCCGATCAGTCCGTGGGCTTACTTTGCTATTGCTACGGTCTTGCTGTCGTTTCCTTAGTGAGTGACACCTCATAAAGACTGATATGGTATCCAACTGACATTTAACAGCACCCACCCGATCCAAGTTGCCTGGACCAGTCGAAACGCAGGATCTGTACAGAACCGGACTGTTTCTGCCTCGTGAGTAACTCGTGCTGAAGCAATGACTCCACCTAACACGTCAATAGTCTGTACAACATGTGGGTTCAAGTTAGCGGAATGATAGGCGCAAACAGTACGTCCCCATTGCAATACCAAAGCAATTACCCACATATTAACCATCACCCAGTCTACCAATCCAGCGACTCGCCCCGATACTTCAAAGCGAACAGGGGTCTACTCGTGATATGCATTTGGATGTGTGTAAGTTAGCGTCAAATGCCCCATCTACCTAGCTATTCCAGAACTGACATCACACTAGGTATTCCAATACCCAGGTACATACTTCTACTACCGCTGGCGCAACCGGTCCAAGGCCAGAAAGTGGGATGCCATGAGTCCTGGAGAACAGCATAATTACCGGCAGACGACGACGGACGAGGGAAATAAGCGGTGAGTTTAAGTTTCCACATCCATTGACGTTGGCTAATTCTTCATGACAGCCTTGACTTCCGGTTTGCGACTTAGGTTGGAGCGAAATGGCGGAGAACCGGTCTTAAACATTCTTTGAGAACTGTGGTTGGCCGTCTAGAGACTTATAATATATATTGGAATACGTTTAAGCACCTATTGGTCCCCGGATGCCAAGGTAGCTCCTATATCGGGCAACTCTTGTACTATATATAAAACGGCATTGTCCCAACACGGCGTACAAGAACAACCATTTGCTGTACAATCCTAGAAGCTGAGATTTGGTAACCAATTGAAGACCCAAAGTCAATACTGCCCTAATAGATCGATAACAAGCAATAGTATAACACGATACAGCCATGACAGTATCATTATATTACCCTATATAATAAATTCTGCCACCACCACTAAAAGATTTCATGTGCAGGTATTCCTACCACCACGGGAAAACTTTACCCAGCGGGCTAAATGCTTAACTCCAAATGGACATTAGAGTGCATGAAAGCGTCTAGCTACCCCGGATAATGGCATTGCCTCCACCTACCCCAATTCCTGCTGATCTCCCCAGTTCCTGCTGATCAGCCCCCACGGGGAGAAGTCCATAATCCATATAAGAGTCCCACTCCACTCGTTTCCCCTGTTGACCAATTTCCAACCTAGGTCGTTTCAAAATGCCCGCAATGCAGGGTAGATCTATCACTTGCGGCATCACCGTCGCCTGCGGCTCTGGGTTCTTCCTCTTTGGCTACGACCAGGGCGTGTTTGGCGGCATCCTCAACGACAAGAGCTTCCTCAAGACCTTCAATAACCCTGACTCCACCATCCAGGCCCAGATCACCTCCACTTACTACCTGGGCGCTATATTCGGGGCCATATTCTCACGCTTTATCGGGGACAGAATCGGGCGCCGCAAGGCCATTATGCTGGGATCTACGTTTCTCACCATAGGAGGAGCCTTACAGGCCTCTGCAAGTACACTGGCCCATATGATCATCGGCCGCATCGTGGGAGGTATCGGCACCGGTCTGAACACAACTGCAATCCCGATGTGGCAGGTTGAGACGTGCAAGCAGGATCACCGGGGCAGGCTGGTCGTGATGGAGTTGATACTCAATATAACCGGCATTGCGGTGACAAGTTGGATGAACTACGGATTCACATTTCTACCGAATAACTCGGTCTCGTGGCGGTTTCCTCTCGCGTTTCAATCATTCTGGGCCATTGTTACCTTCTGTCTGGTTATCATCATGCCCGAGTCCCCTCGCTGGCTCGTATTGCGAGGTCGACACGAGGAGGCTCAGGATGTCCTCGCCCGGATGATGTCCACCGACTTTAACGACCCGGCAATCCTCAACGCCATGCGCGTACTCATAGCCACAGTGACCCACGAACGCGAGACAGAAACAAGCGCCATGGCCGACCTCCTCCGCAAAGACCGCACGCAGACCCTACGCCGAGTCTGTCTCGGCGCCGGCCTAGGTCTCATGCAGCAGCTGTGCGGCGTCAATATCATCGCAAACTACTTACCCATTGTGCTAACCAGGTCCGTCGGACTATCCGACCGTCTCGCCCTGATTCTATCCGCAGTCTATTCCCACGCGCTTACCCTCTGGGCCGCGGCATCCATGCTCGCCATCGACTCGCTCGGCCGAAAGGCGCTCCTCCTCGTAGGCGCTCTCGGGCAAGGCGTGGCCTTCTTCCTAATCGCCGCCGGCGTCAAACTCGGTACCTACAACATGTCCATCTTCGCCGTGGTATTCATCTTCGTATACAACTTCTTCTTCGGGATCTCGTTCCTATCCATCCCGTGGCTGTACCCCGCCGAGATCAACTCGCAGGCGATGCGCAATTTCGGCACGTCGGTGTCGACGGCTGTGAACTGGACGTTTGTGTATGTGGTTGTGCTGATTACGCCGCTTGGGATTGAGAATCTGGGGTGGCGGTTCTATCTTATGTTTGGGGTGTTTAATGTTGCGTTCTTGCCGGTGCTTTGGTATTTCTATGTCGAAACTGCAGGGTTGGCGTTGGAGCAGATTGACCGCGTGTTTGAAATTCAGTTTGAGAATTGGAGAGATATGAGTCTGACAGCAGCCCGGAAACAGGTTCTCTTGGAGGTTGAGGTGGCAGGGACTGATGAGAAGGGGGTTGTGTCTACATTGCTGAAAGAGGATACGGAGCATCTGGAGGATGTAGACAGGATTTAACCCCTAGTGCCTGTTTGATCACAGCAAACTTTACTATAATTCATTAACTACATAGATGTATTGGTTAAGGAGCAGAAGTTCGTAGGTTTACGCTGGATTGGATCACATTTACACTCAAGCAGTGCTTGATTTACTCAATCTCGCATTCAAATATATACAATGCCACCAGTGCTTCATACAGACCTCATGCCTTCACTCATCGAGCAAGAAAGACCCTCTCATCAAAACATCCTCATCTCCAATCCGACATTACAAACAATAAACCTCCTAAGCCTGAGGCGCAAACCCCAACTTCGGCCCCCTCGAATCAAAAATAACATACTGACTCTTCAGGAAAACATCACCAAGAATCGAAAACCCCAAGCCCTGGTTACTCTGGATGCCACCAAAGCAAGTCTCGCTGCCCTCAGTGAGCGGCGCCCAGTTGATATGCTTGCCCGGGACAACAGCGACGTAGTTGCCGATAGTGAGGGTGAAGGCGGGCACGTCGGTGTCGCAGGGGAACACCCAGCCGCCGGCTTGTTGGTCGTTTTTGGCGGAGGAGACTTTGTCGTAGTAGGCTGAGACGACCTCGTCGTCGAGCATCATCAGGGTGGTCCCGGTGTCTAGATATTTGTTAATTGTGGTTGTTGTTACGTGTAGGACTTCCTTGACATACCAGCAATACCGGTGAGAGAGCTGGAGGAGTTGCTGTCGCCATCACCGACGCCGTAGCTATCAGCGGTGAACTTCCAGAATCCATCGCTGCTGTCGACATCAGCGTACGCGATAGATCCGTTGTACTTCTTCTTATCGATGAAGCCGAAATCATAGGCCCCAGGCGCGTGGTGTTTCAGAGCGACGGCGAAAAGGGGAGCGTCCAATTCCCCCTTAACAGTATCGAAGAATGTTTTCTGGGGCTTGGGTTGGACTATAACTGGATTAGATGGTGGGTCCAATTGTGTACAATATAAGCAGGGGCATACCAGTGTTGATAGCGCTAAAGGCCAGCCCTAGCAGACCGTCGTTGTTGCGAGTCTGCACAAACTGCTCGCTGATCTTCTTGGCCGATTCAACGGCCTGGCCTCGTGCGGTGATGCTGCCTACAGAGACGGTGTCCTTGTAGACATCACCGCTGGCACCACTGCCGTCTCCGTAGGAGATCTCCCAGGTGTACCCGTCTAGCTTGGTGGAGTTACCAGCGGGCTTGTACGTGCTGTGGCCAGATTGCTCTGAGGCGGGGAGCTCAGTCGAGAAGACCCAGCTGGATCCTGTCAGTTCGGGAACAGCTGAAACACGTAGTGTACGACATACAGATCCGCGGAGCCGGTGTCAAAGTCCAAGTTCAGAACTTTGCCCCCGACAGTAACGGGAGTCAGATACTGGGAATCTTCCTCCTCAGGGTTGGCGATGACACTGCCGCTGCCGGCTGCGTCCTTGACGTGCTGCGGCACGGTGGCACCATACTTGCCCAGGGCACTGGCGTAAACACCGGGGATGTTGATGGGTTTGGGTGCGGACTTTGGGGCCACGACCTGGTTGACGGTGAAGCACTTGCGAGGTTTGACTCCTGGCAGGGCGGACGCGACGGTGGAAAGACCGAGGGCGATGGTCGTGACTTTGCTGAAGACGACCATTTTGGAAATCTTAAAGAGTGAATAGAAAGCGAATGAAGGTGGATGAATGAGTCAAAGAGTGACGGAGCAGGATATGGAGATGAGAGTGATGAGTATACAGTACCTGGCGTTCAAGCCTTCTTTATACCTGAGCTCAGGTGGGCTTCAACAGGGTCAGGAGACTACCTCGCTCTTCAAACATATCATGAGGATGGTCCACATCGACCACGGCGGACTCTTTCTCATCAGGGTATAGAGATGAGAAGATCCAAGAAATGACCGCGACTAAGCTTTCAGAAGCCTTGCACGCCCCGCAATTAAGCGACGACAAGCCCAGGAGGTTGCAACGAGACTGGTGCCAAGAGAGCCGTAGACCAGGGGAAAGCCCCATGAAAGGCTCAAGCAGGTCCAAGATGATAAGGGATCGGGGAAGAGAGCAATCAGAGCGCGCGGTGGCATCAGGGAGACCCTGACGGGCACCATCGTGAATACGACTGTGGAGTCTCGGAGATGCTTGTTTAGGGCAAGATTCGACGGTCTGCGCCTGGTGGTCTTGTCGAGCAAGGGCTGCTGCACGGAGATGGCCGGGTGTCGCGTCATCTGGACTTTGCGGCCGCTGATACTGAAGAGCATTCATTCGACAGGGTATGGCGATCGCCATTCGGACAGAGTTGTATCACGGCGATGCAAAGGGTGGGGAGAGCAGGGGCTGATACACCCGTCGGGGGTAGACGGCAGGGTTCATCAGGCACCAGTGGCTATGGTGATTGGAGATCTCTCTATCGAGAGACACGAGAGACAAGAAGGCAGAGAGGGTCACAGCACGATCCAGCTAACGGCTGATCGTCGTTCAGCTGCAGATGAAGATTCAAGTCTCTGTTGCCCTATAGAGTTGTCGCTTTCCCATGGCATCATCTGTCGTGATTCTACTCTCCGTCGTCTGAACATTGTCAATCTGTTAAACCTTCTCAACTCCTTTTCGCGATGTGACGGTGATAGTTTGGCCAGCGAGTGTTGCGTTTCAAAATAATATAAAGCGGATGCTCGCACGGACAAATCAACATGCTGCACCCTGGTCCGACAGCAAACTAAAGCCGCGACACTGTCGATCTCGGACAACGCCACTAGACAAGCCAATTCGCCATTCAGAAGTGCTGATGGGCAGATCACTGGCCAGTCCCTCGCTACCTCGCTGGCCTATCATCGGTTCTGGAAGCAGGCTGCTGCGTGGATGTACATGGCCCTTCTAGATGTTTAGTCCTGCGTTCATTTTCATGTGATGGCGTTTTAGCTCTGAAAGGGGCAGACGCGCTTATCATCGCCTGGACACCTATAATGAGACCAATATAGGCCTGACGGGATGGTTCATACATGACCAAATCCTATACTCTGTATAAACAATTTGGGTTACTGGTTTTTCCTAATGACGTTCAAAGGTCGACTTTTTAACTAAACCTAGTTTTATTATGATTCCACGAATTCCACTGATATTGTCAGGCATTATATAAAACTTCCATCCTAAACATAAACGACGCAAGAACTCGCCCCCACGATGCCTATGGACAAGTACCCCGGTCGGCAATGAATGTAACTCGAAGGATTCCCTGGCACTTTCTCCAAAGTTCCACGACGAGGGTTTCAGAATCCGGCTGCCGGCCTGCGATAGTCGATCCATCTTTCAATGTCGCTACCTACTCGTACATTGGGTATCAGGATATATGAACATGTCCATTGCAGAAATTAATAGACAGCAACGGTGGCCAGGCCCAGGCATAGTGACAACTAGCTCTGTTACTGTATAGCAATAACTGCACGAGGAGAGTATAGGACCAGATATCCACACTGCTATCTCTTACAAAGATTAAAAACCTCTTACAGTCTACGCGATTGTAATCTGTATGGTAATACTTCGCCTACTATTGCGCTCTGCGTATAAACCCATTCATAATTTATCTAGTAGCATTGTTATATCTGTCAAGGGACCAAATAGTTCTGTCTTTCTTCATGTCTCCCCCAAATGACTATTCTCATAGATAACCGTCCCGTCATCAACTAGATAATTCCACGAAGGGAATACATCATTACACCACTTGGTCTTCGACCTTCGAGCTCGGACAGCGAGCCTAGACTCGGGCCAGGGGCTCCACGTCATCGAGATCAATATTGTAAATGGAATGGGACGGGATTATGGGCTCGCCTGCGTTGGCGCGACTTTTGAGACCCCATATACTGGCGGTAGGGAACTAAAGTATTTTGTTAGCGACTGGTGGTTTATGACTGGGGTGTTGGGGGTATACATACAGTAAAGGCCACGACAGCAAAGAGTGCAACCACAGCGCTGATGAGGGTGGAGGGACGCATGTTTGAATTATTTGGAGTTGGATGGGTTTGTAGTGGTATGTTAAGGACGGATCAGACGAGATGGATTAGAAGAGATAGATTGATTGAGAGATGAGAGATCCAGGAATGGAATGGAAGGGGTATTTATAACTTGATAGTCTTATTTGTGAACAGCCCAGCTGGAGGGTTTCAGGCGTTATTCACTACAGTTACAGTCATGGGATATTGAAGTATTTGGTGGCGCTTCAGCCAAGTGAATCACTTCACGAATCTCAACTACACATCTCTTGTATCCAGCCTCTCGGTAAGCGAGAATAGCTATTCGCACTGGAGTAGTGCATCACCTATTCACCTCGACTGTATAATTATTCTGTGAATATGAGTAAATTCAGGACCCTTAGTGACTGACCGAATTTCGATCGGTCTACACGATATTAGGCAAAATTAACGGCTGAGGTGATAGAAGCGTAAATAACAAGTAGGTGCTCGATACACTCGATACAGTCGATATGATAGAACCAGAGCTGGATCCAAAGGAAAACGTTCTCGTACACCAATATGTGTGAGATAGCTGGTTAGTAACGAGTCATACATAGCTTTTCTGTAGCGGTCTAGCGTCTCGTTATAAGGTTCCCTTCAATGAATTAGAGCTGGTAGCCGAAGTATAAGGTGTAACACAAGTCAATGTCAGTCCACCACAGGACCGCGGAGCAATTAAGCAACCTTATTATCTTGTTTATTTGGTACGCCGAGTGCCAAAGGGACCAAGCTGATGTCATTGAGTCAGGCTCACTACATTACAATCCTCAAGCGACACCCTCACACCCTGCCGGTCCAACTCATGCTCAATATGGCAGCTAATGGGACTATTGTCAATGGCGGCGCCGAAAACACCATTAATGACCCTGGTCGTGGCTTCCTAGGAAATCTCACACCTTCCGTTATTCCACATTATGCCTACAGGGGCAGGGAGCAGTTCCTCTGTGACTACAATGCCTTCAGTGAACAGTTCAACAATCCGCCCAACTGCGCTGACCAGTGGTTTATTGTGACTGGAGTTAATAAACGCATTTTTGACAGCAACTTCCGCGACCCCGAAACGGGCCCTTTCTCCAACTGGTGCTCGTATGACACAGCCCTCGAACTGCTGCTTGTCAGAATGCCCAGATCAACAACCCATTCCATCGCTTCCCGCACCTTCCACCAGGTACTGCTGGAGGCTCTAGAGCCGCTCAGAATGGGCCGTGCACTGACATGCATTGGGGGTGGTTCCCATTTCGGAGACATGGGCGGCAAAGGGCCGGACGACGCATGGAGGCCAATACAACTGCCCCCAGGCCGGTCTCGAGCCTGGCCTGCCGTTGTTCTGGAAGTCGCACTGTCGGAAATACAGGCCAAGCTTTGCTCGGACGTTCGGTATTGGTTAAGAGCCTCTGGGGGAGACGTCAAGAGTGTTATAACCCTCTCATCGGCCGCGATGCACGCAAGATAGTCATTCGGAAGTGGGCGACGAATGCGAATGGCCGCCAATATGTACAGCAAAACGTTGTTATTTCGCGTGCCGCCAATGGCAGGGTCAGCATCACAGGGGCTCCATTGATTATCGGCTTTGAAGAGCTTTTCCTCAGGTCGCCAACGGTGCCGCAAGAGCGCAATATTGAAATCAACGATGAAATGTTGGAATTTATCGCCGCGCGAACTTGGGAAGAGCAGGAGGAGTGGGAGGGTCAGTAGATATGACAATAAGACGTCAGACCGTTACTATAAACCATGCATGGCTGGCCTATAAGTCTATGCTCCTGTATAACTATCTATTTGATATTATCTATCTTATTAAAGTCTATATTGCCGTGGAACTCGCTACATTCTAGCATAGTCATGATGACGGGCACGCTTAATGTCCCAAACCTACCGTACGTGGGTAAGGTTTAATATTGAATGGACTCTTTAATGGCCAAATACCTGATAATACTCAGACTCCGCCACTAAAGATGCGATATAAACCCATTCGTGAGCACATTCCACCGCCCTCCCGGACATCTCCGACTTGAGGATTCGGGAATCTCCGCTGAAAGAACAATCAACCACTTACCCCGCAAGACACCCCCTGTCCATGATAATGGCAGTACAGGATACCTAGGCGTTTCAGCACCAGGCGGACACTCGCACTGATGCCAGGAGCACAATGCAGTCTATCCCAAAGGTAGCCTCTCCAGAAACATTAAGCCGATCAACCGTCAGCCAGGGCGCATGCACTTCTTGTAGAGCTAAGAAGTTAAAGGTATGGCTTTCTCCACTGTTAAATCTCGTTGACTAACCCACGCTTAGTGTGATAGACTTCCGCATTCATGCAACAACTGCACAAGGCTCAAGGAGCTATGCATTGTTGTCGACGTTGGGTCGGGAGAGCCGTATGCAAGAAAGTGCGTCGAGGGCATTCCTCTCAGATGACGCTAACCTTTCCTTTATTAGCTATCTGGACAGTCTTCATGAGAAGGCGGAAGGTCTGCGGCGCACCCTTAGAGAGACCCAGCATTCCCAACAGACCGGTTTGACTGAGCCCTTGCACACTCCAACCGCCGGTGGTACTGTTTCCACGACGTCCCCTGATTATAGTGGGACCGGGAGCATCTTCAGGTATACCGAGAGACTCATATTGTTCTTGATCATACTACTAACGTGATACAGTCTGGGTCAGCTCGTTGCCGCAGCCGTCTCGTCCGGGTCGGATAACTCAGTCCTTCGCCTGGGGGCAGCCGTGGCCCAAGAACGTAAAACGATAGAGCGAGCACACTCCAAAAACGTTGAACTGCCTGCGCTCGGCGATGCTGTCGAGCTCCTGGAATTATATTTCCAAGCATTACATGTGACCATACCGTTCATGAGACGGGACGATGTTTTCGCTCAGCTTGAGCGACTGTATACCTGCAACCCGGCCTACACTGGGGAAGACAAGACTCAGGACTTGTTCCAGGTGCATATGGTATTAGCCATTGGCGCCATGCGACCAGCAGGACGGCGAGAGGTAGACTGTGCCCGGGACCACTATATGACCGCAATGAAAATGGAACCGCTTCTTACTGAGCAGCCGGCCTTTGCACAAGTCCAGAACCTGCTGCTTGTTTTTGTCTTTGCGGCGTTGCACGATGTGGGGACTGCAAGTACCTGGGAAATAATCAGACAGGTAATGAGGATCTGTGTGAAGTATGGCTTTCACAGCCGGGAAACCGCGGAGAGTGACCTGGTCCGTGAGCAACTTCGTCGAAGGATATTCTGGTCGGCCTATATCTCCGATCGTCACTGTAGCCAGAACCTGGGGCGGCCGGTTGCTCTGTCCGAGGAAGATATCACCATCGAGCTTCCTATCAATCAGGACGATGCCAGGATTAGGAAAGGTGACCTAAACGCCGCAGCCGGACAGTACACAGAAGTGACGAACCTGATCCGGCACACACTGCTGAGACGACTTGGGACAAACGCACGAATAGCCCTGAACCGTCTATCACGCGAAAAGGCCGCGTTGACAGAGCAAGTAGAGAGTGCGCGAAACTGGACAGATGCCCTTGAGGCCTGGTACAACTCCAGCATCGTGAAGCAGAACCCGAGCAATGCGTACGAAACGAAGGAATACCTGGATATCAACTTCCACCGCGAACGAATGAAGTTTCTCTCCTACCTCGTAGTTCCCTCGGAGGCCTGGGAGGCCTGGGAGGCCCCAGCTACGGCTCGGATTGAGGACTTGTGGCAGTACACCCTGTCAGCTCGCCAGATCCTACTGGCATATAAGAAGCAGTCGAATGATGGGTTCTTGGCACCGAATTGGACGTACGTCCAAGATGTTTTGAAGTCGGGCTTCGGCATTCTTTACTGCGCGCTGCGGATACCAGAGCAGCGCCGCCGCAACCGCGAGGGCTCTGGCCTGCTGGACTCGGAGCTAGACAGTGTGGTAGCGGCGCTCAGACTATGTGGCGAGATATTGACTCGCATCGTAGGCCAATGGCAAACAGTAAAGCGACACGCCAGCGCGTTTATTCAAATGTCTGAGGCCGTGCTGGAGCATATTACGAGGGTGAGACTTGGTACTTTGTTAGATACGCCGATGGACGAAGCTGAGATGGATGGGTTTACAGCTGAGCCTGGAATTGGACGAGGGACTACCGATTTCGATTTTTCCACTATCGATTGGACGCTGGACGTGTTTCACAGCGAGGGAGTGGTGCCTTTAACTGATGCGGAGCTGGCAGAGCTGTTCGACCTAGCCCCAGAAGCTTCGTAGTGTCCAGATAAGCCAGACAGCATTCTTTACTATTTATAAGTCCATATGCCTATATCCAGATGGAGTAAAACTCTATGGCGTCTCCGTGGATACTTACAGACCATGACAATGCGCCTCCTTCGGCAGGGTGACATTTGTTCAAACCTGACCAGTGAACCACGTATAGTGTGCGCAAGAGTTTCTCACAGCTAGCCTTGCCTACTACCTAGTGGCTAGGGCGGTATTCGGCGCAATCCGGCTACACGATCGCCATATACTGGTTGCCAGTGCGGGGAAGTGACTGCCCGTCTACATCGAGCCCTCGAGCCACCTTGGATCGCCCTGTCGACCATGAATATTGCACGTCCTAGCCTTGCCTGCCTGCGGTGCCGACGTCAAAAGAAAAAGGTTGTATAATTGCTCTCATCGCGTCAATACAACCACAGTTCTGACGACTAGAAAGTGCAACCGAGGTATCCCAAAATGCTCGCATTGCCTTCGGGCGAACGCAGCCTGCAGCAGGGAGACCCTGATAAGCGGGGCCCACGTCGTAGTCCAGTATGGTCTTGAATCCGCAGACGGCAGTGCAACGCTAACATGATTCTAGGACTGTTTCGGATCTCGAGGCCGAAGTTGCCCGTCTTGAAGAGCGGATTGCCGACGCGGGAGGCGAGCAGAAGGACCATCGAATATATGCGACACCTGGGTCAACCGAACACGTCACTCCGGCTATCAGGACACAGGATGAAGCCCGGGAGCTGCTCCAACCCACAGAGGTGCAGATGCAGACGCCAGGTCTCGGGGTTTTGGCCGACCTCAACAACGCCACGGTGTACGACCACGAGAATTATAACCTGACGCGCATGCTTAGGCGTGCACTAGTGCTCCAAAATGGTACCCTGGATATGCACCCCGGGAGGAGAATCCGCAAGGGCCTCGCGGTTGCGAACGTGTGCTCTGGCGGCCGAGATCTATTATCCGACTTGCCAATGGACCTGCTATCGTCATATCTGGACCGATACGTTGAGTACGTTAGTCCGACGTTTCCAATCCTGGAATTCGGGGAGCTGAAGAACACACTAGAATGTTTCAACAAGAAGCAGTCCGCTTCCAAAAGCGAGGAATGCATTTTGCGCCTGGCACTTGCTATTGGTGCGGTATTCCCCAGCCCAGATACCTTGCTGGACGCCACTATTGCATCTCGGCTTTGGCGGGAGGTTTACAACGAGCCCAGCTTTTACGAGGAGTCCGAGGATACCGTTCGAATTCTCATCCTGCTGGCCATCCTGTCGCTGTTGGAGGATGGGTGTGGAAGCACGTGGCATCTGGTTGAATTAGTCGTGCGCTCATGTATAAAGCTTGGTCTACACAGCAGAACAGCCGCGAAAGCCGCGAGTACTGATGGGGCTTCTCTATTTTGGAGTGCGTATCTCTTGGATCGTTGGGTCAGTTGCACGCTGGGTCTACCAGTTTCGATCCAGAATGAAGAATTCGATCAAAAGATCCCTTCTCGTATAACAGAGAATCATACTCAGTCTTTGCCAGTATCTCTCTGGAACATGGCCTACGTCCTCTTCCAGGACGACGATCTACAGCAACAGGAAGACATCAGCGGAGGATTATCCGATGAAGAAGCCTGGAAGCCTTCGATGGTTCTATACAACATCGTCTCCAGGGACCTGCAGGTTGCACACGCAGCACGCCGTATCGTCTGTGGTGGAATAGATTCTGCACCAAAATTCGAGGATGTTGCAATTTCTCACCTCCAGCGAACGGAGGCTATCGTGAGCAATGGCTGTACGCTGCCCTGGACAACCGGACTCACGACCTTTGTATCCGTCATGATACGACTCATATCCTTCGGCCATCCAGCCAGGTACCGCATTCTATTGCGTGGTAGCGCTCCTGATCCGCATTATATTCAAACGGCACTTGCCATTGTCCGCTTAATTTGTCGGAAACATAGTTACCTTGACCGTCTGGCTGATATACTTGAGAACATCCAGAAGACCGGGACAGCAGGTGATTCGGTAAGAACATTGCGTCTATTAAAGGTACAGTTTCGGTGTTGATCTATTACAGAACCCAGATGCCATTACAATAAGTCTTCCGCGACATTCTGGAATATTTACCATTACATCGTCGGCTTTACACTCGATTGGTATGATTTGTTGAATGGCAAAACAGGACAGGATAAATGTATATCGGTACCTTCTGAGGGAATATCGTTCAAAGATATATTTTCAATATCCATATCGACGCTTGGCCCAGCAAGCCGCAACTATTGTTTCAGACATCCCTCTAACCTGACACCGTACTCCTCCTCCGTAACAGGCTCAAACCACGTCGTCTTTCCACGGCTTATAGCCAGATGAACCAGGATGCTCCCCTTATCAGCACCATGCCAGTGCGTAGTCCCAGCCGGGCACCATACGATATCCCCGACAGCGAGTTTTTGAGGAATGCCGCCCTTATCACATACCCAGCCTGAGCCGGCCTTGACTTCAAGAACCTGTCCGTCCTCGTGGTGGTGCCAGTGCGTGCGGGCGCAGGGCGTAAATGTTGCCGTCACCATGGTGATTCCTTCTTCCTGTTTGTTGAGGACGCTGTCGTACCACACTTCGCCAGTAAATGTTGGGCCCTTTTTCTGCGTCGTGCCGTCGGCTGGGCGAGAGGAGCGGATTATTGTCATCGGCATATTCTTTTTTTTTTTTTTTTTGGTGGTGGTGGTGTTAATTGCGTGGGGGAGAGCAATAGCTGGAGGATTGCAGTAGCAAGCAATATGAACGAGCTGCCACCAACGAAGGTGAACCCCTGGTCGGCAACTTTATAAGTCTGTGCAGGGCAAATTCGGACATGTCCGCTACTGGTAAGGAGCATGCTATCGGACTGCCCGCTCGGGCAGACCCGACTGCGCATATAGCCGGCGTTGGGTCGCTGGTGGTCACCGTATTTGTCCATAACATATTACTGAGAGCCCAAGGAGAGGCAGGCGGTGCTCGCATACAGATTCCTCCAACCACGTCCAATGAACCCCCCATTACCACTCGACAACTCGAGTACAATGCCAGCTGCGGAGACCTCCAGGACATATGGGTTCATTGGCCTTGGGCTGATGGGCCTTCCCATGTGCAGCAACATTGCAAGCAAGATTGCTTCGAGCGAGCGTGTGAGAGTCTTCGATTTGAACGAGGCAGCCATGAAGACGCTATATAACGAGCACCCCAGGGGCATCATACAATGCTCGTCGCCGGCCGACGTGGCTGAGGGCAGCGATGTCATCATTACTATGCTCCCAGAGGGTCATCACGTCGAGGCTGTCTACATCTCTGGACACAAGGCGCTCAGCACAGTCTCCTTGAGCGGGAAGCTCCTGATCGACTGCTCGACGATCGACCCGGCCAAGTCTCTCAGCGTCAAGAAGCATCTTGCAGCCCGTTTCCCAACAGCTCGTTTCTACGACGCTCCCGTCAGCGGCGGCGTAATTGGCGCAGAGAAGGGGAGCATTTCGTTCTTCGTCGGATGCGACGAGGCCACGGATGCGGAATCCGCGCAGGCCATTCGGCCAATCTTGCAATTGATGGGCAAGCAGATCATCCACTGTGGCGCTCCCTCTCTCGGCCTCGCAGCGAAACTCTGTAATAACTATCTTTCTGGAATCCTGACGATTGCGTGTTCCGAGACCTTCAACATCGGCATGCGTGCTGGTCTGAACCCGAAGAAGCTGTATCAGGTGCTGGGTGCTGGGTCGGCTCAGAACACCATCTGCGATAAATTCTGCCCTGTGCCCAACGTCGATCCGAATAGTCCGAGCAGTCATGGGTACGTTGGGGGGTTTCGAATGGCGCTTATGCTAAAGGACTTGATGTTGGCGACCGAGATGGCGGAGCGAGGTGGTGCTGAGAGGGTCCTTGGGAAGAGTGGCCTTGATATGTATAGATTGCTAAGTGAACATGCAGAGTACAAAGACCTGGATGTGAGAGCCATGTTCAGGTATATTGGCGGCAGGGAAGACTGGCAAGACATCAACGGCTCTGATGGTGTAAACTAAAGATTCTACTCCCATGAAGGCTATTTAAGTGTCAATACAACTCCATATTACGAGCTGTATATGGCTTGATATTGGGTCCTCGATAAGTTGATAGTAAAGGCGTAGGCATCTGGAATTGTGCTCGAAGTGCTCATACGCCAGTTTTCATATCAAATATGCTGCTACTATCTATTCACCTTGGAGGCCTCCTTCTCAAGCGCCCAGCACCTCGCTTTAGTCAAAGCGTATAGCGTTTCCAAGCGAGGCATGGAAATGTTTTTATCCCGTGCAAGTCTGACCGCATTTCCTAATATCGCCTCTACCTCCAATGACCTTCCCTGCCTCACATCCTGTAGCATACTCATTTCCCTCCCGGTGCCTGTTTCTGCACGTTTGCTGGCGATAGCAAATTTCTCCTTGGCCACCTGAAGTGTAACTCCCGTAACTCCCATCTCCCTTGCAAGCATAACAATCTCAACCATAACACCCCAAGCCAGATCGTCCCCGTACGGACCTGAATTTCGGAGGAAGTCGCCATCAGTCGTCAGAGTGAGCGCTCCGACGGGATTCCATGCCGCATTCATAAGTAGCTTCGACCAGCGCGCAACCTGGATATCATCATGCACCTGCGCGCCCCCACCACCCTGTATCATCAAATCTGCAAAACGCTCCGCAGCATGTCTATGCGGTGCTGTAGATGGGAAGGTGCCCAGCTCCAGGAGATTAAGAAACTCGGGGTACTCAATTGTGCCGGGCCCAGTCTGCACCGCTGGGCAGTAGACCACCCCGCTTAGAATGGGGTTCTGTGGAAACATCGCGGCGACTTCGTCTTCAATCCCAATGCCATTCTGTGCGAGTACAATGGCGGTCTGTGGTCGACCTGAGAGAACGGGTTTAAGCTGCTCTGGTAACGATGGCTTGTTACCCGGGAGCGACTTGGTGCAGACGAGAATAAAGTCAAAGACCTGATCAACACATTCTAACACGTCTTGAACGACGGCGGACGGGCTATACACAATGTTGCCGTACCGTACCGAGAAGAGGTGAAATCCGTGGTTTTTGACAGTATCATAATTCGAGCGACATACCGCAGTCACCTTGCATCCTGCTTGGAGCAGTTGATACAGGTAGACACCGCCAATGCTGCCGGCTCCGTAGAGGAGAATGTGCGCGGGTTGGTGATTGCTGCCCATGGCGTCCGATGTATCGAGGATACCCGTCTTGCTGGACTTCCGGGCAGCTCTATATTAAGCCCCTGGATTACCCTCGCGGCGACGGATGGCACATTGAGTGAATCCATCCACCCTGCGAAACCGAGGGAAATAGAGCGATCTCGGGCTTCTCCTACAATGGATGAAACCAAGTCGGACAAATCCGACTCCAACTACGACCCCATGGCACTGCCCGACCCCATGGGGTTCCCTCGGAGTAGCTACGGTCAGTTATATATAGTTTCGATTATAGGACGAGTATGCACAGCACTCAAGCCTATTGAGCCAGGTTTGCCTTTTCGTTTGGGATGTCAACTATGGTCCTTTCTAAATCGGATGTTGATATAGCTGGGGTCGGTGGTAAGCCCTCGTTTACCCACAGCGAAGACACGGCGGACCACGGTGACTCGTCGGGGTTGACCAGGGAAGAATTGGAATTTGTTCGAGAGTACCCGGAGGGCAAGAGAAAAAAGATCCTTCGGAAAGTCGACCTACGACTGGTGCCATGCCTGACCCTTCTATACCTTCTAGCTTTCATTGATCGGGGCAACATAGGTGAGTTCCTGTTGGGCCTTCTCAGACACTACAGTATATGCTAATTCGATATCTTACTGGCAGGAAACGCTAAGATCGAGGGCCTTGTCGGTGATATTGGCCTTACCGACTCGGAGTACAGGACCTGTCTCAGCATCTTTTATGTACCATACATCCTGTTCGGTACGCCACCGTTTCTGCCAGATCGAGAAGCCTTGTTGACCTGATCGGTGCAGAGATCCCAAGCAATCACTACCTGAACAAGATGCAGCGCCCATCCATCTACATAGCCACCATAGTGGTCGCCTGGGGCCTCGTCATGACCTTTTGCGGTCTTGTGCAAAACTTCGGCGGCCTCCTGATAATCCGCATCCTGCTGGGAGCCACAGAGTCCGGGTTCTTCCCGGGTGCAATCCTCATAATTTCTAAATGGTATCTCCCAAACGAAACGCAAACCCGAATCGCAGTGTTCTACACTGCGTCCGCCCTGGCCGGAGCATTCAGTGGAATGCTGGCTGCTGGGATCGCGCAGATGGACGGAGTCGGCGGGCTTCAGGGCTGGCGCTGGATCTTTCTGCTCGAGGGAATATTTACTGTCATTTTAGGACTAATAACATACTTCTGGCTGATAGACACCCCATCTGCATCTGCTAGCTGGCTTGAACCAGACGAGATCCGGTACCTCGAACTGCGACAGCGCGCAGACCCATCCCGGCGAGCGGCCAGCCGCGAGACCAGTAGGTCTGACACGCGGAAAGCACTTGTCGCGGTTATAACAGACTGGCAGATCTGGATGCACGGGATTATCTACTGGTCCAATACCGTGCCGAATAACGCCCTGAAGTTCACCATGCCGCAAATCGTGCGCAACATGGGCTTCACAGCAACCCGGGCGCAGCTCCTGACCATCCCTCCGTACTGCATCGGCGCCTTATCAGCCTTTCTCTCTTCTGTTTTTGCCGACCGCTTTAGCTGGCGTCTGCCATTCATCGTTGGGCCCCAGCTCATCGTGATCATCGCCTACTCGGTGCTTGCTAGCAAAGCGGACAGTAACAACATCGCGGCATCCTACATTGGTGTCTGTCTGGCCTGCCTTGGGCTGTACCCCATCAACCCGTGCGGCAATGCTTGGAACCTGAATAATCTAGCGGGCCCGACGAAACGCACGATGGGGATCGCATTCATGCTGTGCATTGGCAATATAGGAGGCATCATCAGTGGCTTTATCTTCATTGATGAGGAGAAGCCTAAATACCCAACCGGGTTTGGGACAAGCTTGGGGTTTGTGGCGGCGGGGATTGTCGCTTGCTTTGTCCTTGAGGCCGTGTATATATGGATCAACAAGGCGAGGGCAAGGATGCCAGAAGAGGATGTCTTTGCTCGGTATACACTCCAGGAGTTGGATGCCATGGGTGACCGGTCACCGTTGTACCAGTATACGTTGTAGTGTCTCCATGACAGCCCACCTCTGCATTCTGTGTTCTGTGCCATGGGCCATGAAAATTCCATGCCTATGCTTAGCGTCTCAGGCACCATATTCAATAGCAGTTGAGATTTGGGATAATGAATACGAGAAAGTTCAAATGTCTGCAATTACTACATGTGGGATTGAACCACGGGAATCGAATTTACCTATAGCCTATCATGACCCCACCGTCCATGTTCCCTTGAGCAGTCCCGGATGTAGGGCCACCAGGCCAGTGCGCGTAAAATACGGCCTGCACAATCGTGGGAGCTGCAGATAAGGCTGTCAGGATGGAGGCTGGTACAGTTCTTCCGCTTCCTGCCACGGGATCTTTGGATTCAACAATAGCGGCGCAAAAGAAAAATGCGGATTGAGCCCTATTAAATTGGCAAAATGTCTGCTTTCTCCCAACTACGCGTTACCTGGCGTGTGTCGCTCCACCATTAGGAGCGTGCGGCTTTACAGACTATCGGAACATTTCCGTGACCTCCAGGCCTACCCGATTAATATTTGTTCACCATGCATCTTTACTACAAAGTCCACAGGGGGTTGCTTGCCTGCACATTGCTCAATGGCCATGCACCACACTTGGAGCACGAATTCCCGTGTTGAGTATGACTAAATATGTAACTACAAGGATGAATATCTCCATAACTACCCCGATCCCGATAAGCCTGACTTGAATATTAATGGACGAATAATGGAATTGCTGGGGAAAGTAGAATTTCCACATTACTTAAAACTTTAGGATAATACTGATTTGACAGGAGTAATTGAGTATAGCATGCCGCATTATGCGTTCACCTGACTGTCCAAGACATTTTAATCCCCGGCCCCTAATAATTAGCATTTTCTTAAACAACCAGAACTGCAGCTTTGCTAGTACCAAATTCGGGGGCCCCGGGAAAGTTCCTAAAGCACGGCTGGAATAGACAATGTAAGGTGTGTGAATGTGATGGCTACTTTGATTGCTAAGGATGCGGCACAATGAACAACTAACAGGTGCCTTCAGCTGAGGGTCCCGAATCGTCTTAAGAGATCGACAGCGTTGCTACTCTGATGTACCACCCATTACCCGTTTCCTAGTCTCGTTGGAGGACGGCACATACATCTTTGCTCCCAGTCCAGGAGTGTGCTCATTAGGCCTCCCTCGAGGCGAATAAGCATGTGAGCTTCTCGAGCCGGCGTTGCTGGCGTTACCGGCGTCGGAGCTACCGACTACAGCCCCGAATCGACTGTTATAACGCTCCGTAACCAAGTGCTGTAGCTTGTCTCCCTCCATTGATCCCACCAACTGCGCCGAATTTCCTGTAGAGAGCGCTTTCTTGACGTCAAATAGATCCGCCAGAGTAGTCACTACCACCTGGTCGCTGTCGCCATCGGCAACCACCTCCCCAATTCGGAAAATCTTTTGACTCGAAACTTGGTTGCCCATCTGGCACACCTCTAAGCACTGTTTTGATATGTTGAGATCTTCCTGCAACCGCTGTCTCTCGTTACTATCTCCCGGGTCTCCATTAACTACTAGGGTTGCTAGTCGCTCCTGGAGGTGTATAATTGTCTGCGCAATGCTTTTCTGGTTCTCTTCCAGGGCCTGGCGCGTGATCTGCTGAGCTTCAAAGCGCTTCTGTACTATGTCTTCTGTAGAATCATTTGGAGGAGACCCTTGGAGTAAAGATGGTTCTCTGTTGGTGCATGACTCAAGATAGATTCTCGCATCTTCGCAAATGCGAAGACATTGCTTGGTAACCTCCCTTTCGTCTTCCAGATCTATATCTCCCACCGATGGATCGGTGCTTTCGCCAGGTAGCCGCGCCAACCTCTCGTCGATTCGGCGCAAGTAGATGTTCAGGTTGTAGGAAGTATCTTGGACCATCTCATTGTATTCCCGGAGGACTTTCTGGGAGACCTTAGATGTGTGCCTATATAAGACATATTAGTACAGTCGAGAGTTGGCGGGGAGGTATAACCAACATTGTAATAATACCAAGACCAACTGAAATCGTGGCTTTATATCCTCCAATGGTTTCTGCAAACTCACTGATGTTGCCTCTCCTGAACTCCATCTTTGCCCAGTCTCGAAAACCGATCTGTGACCTGCTACTGAAGCCCTTCATTGACTGCTCGAATTCATTGCATAGTCGGCTGCATCGCTCAACCGGGCCTTTGAGAAGCAATAATATAGCGGCGTCAGTATCGACTGCTTGCTCTAGTGAGTTAAGGATCCTAGCAAGATCTTCCAACTCGTCTTGTAGGTTTCTTAGAGTCTTGTTGCGTTCCTTGAAGCGGCCAACTGTTGCACAAAGCGAGTTTGTCGACTGAATGGCGGCGGTAATAATAGCGAGTACCGAGGCACTAATACTAAGGGGATCCGCCATCTCTGGTGACGGCTGCAAGCACGCTAGAATAAAATAATAGTCTTTGTGATCCAACTGTAGCAAGAGGGATGATTGAAATCGAAAGTGGTGCTTTGGTGGGGTGGGGAGTCAGCTTCAAATACGCCATGGAACCCTCAATGGCGTTCCGCCCAGAGCTCTAATTGGCCCAGGTTAGCGCCGTGGCACACCGTGGTGGGCTCCTATTGCCCAGTGAAGTTGGTCCCGGGAGATTTAAAAATGGCCAGCGCATTCGGTTGGCGCTTAATCGGTGCTTAGGTAGAGGTCTAAGCCTAGCAGTGGATAAGGGGGAATATAGGACTCACCTACAGCCTCCGCAGCTTACAGCTTCGATAACCGTGGCGCGACCTACGCATAATACCGCGCTACCCTTCCTACTTTCACGTGTCAGAGCTCATAATTGGCTTCTGCTGACCGGCGGAATGGCTTGGTAAGTGACTTGAAAAGAATCAGTCTGACTTTACTGGTTTATGGATTTGTCGGCGGTTGCATCGTTAACTCTGCCATGAAATATTATCTCCACCGTCCCACCCCCCAGGCGGCCTAATGGGCAAAAATGATCCGGCCTCACCAATGGCTTACCATGTTGCGCTTTACCGTGAGAGGCAAAAAGTGTCACTTTTACTTTGGATATATACGAGTCAGTTGGCGCGTGTGGTTTACAGCGCTCGTCATCCAGGACTTGCCAGACCCATAAGATGGATCGCCTCTTCATTGATCTCTACCTTCAATCTATCCCTCGCTCGTGGGCTAGCATACAACGAGGAAAGTTTGTCATTCAACGCAAACCGTATCTGATTCCTCTGCGCCGCCGTTTCGCCAGCTAGATAGCTTTGGGGAAATCCAAGAAGCATACCCACCAAAACCAATCCGTCGAAGTTTTTTGCAAAGAGAAGTCAAAGGGCGTGTGATTCTGTAAAGTCGCCAAAGTGCGTTGCAATTCTCTCGAGGAATCTCCGTGCGGCTACTGTACGAGCAAACGTGTCAAATGCATTGTCGATAAGAGAAGTCGACTAGAGATGATAGTGCGAGGACCAGGAGATATTATAATGAGACGTTAGATCGATACACCATGAACCATGCATGGCTGGCTTCTAAATATCACATTCAAGTAAATATAGAATAGATAACCGGAAGGCAAGAGAAAAAGAACAATAGGAGGTATGCATTAGCCCCAATCTAGACCCGGCGAAATATACGGGGAAGAACGGCGTAACTTCGGCCTTCGCCCTGGGCACGCAGCCTTGTGGGTTCACCACCCAATTAAATCCTCAACAGAGCCCCTATGACAGCCTCGCCGTCTGTTCGAGATGGCCAAGTCCATGGTGACGCGGCCGCCAGCCTCAGCCTCAGCCTTGCGAGATGAAAGAGGGGAATAAGGATTCCCAACTATTAAACAGAAGTCGTCCTACTTGCTATATGATCAAAGTTGAGCACCTTTTATCACGTCGGACGTTGCTTTATATTGATACCTCGGGATTCCCGCGTTTATTTGTCCTCGCCTAGCTAGCCGTACGTTGCGTTTGTCACCATGGTTTGCTATCTGATTGTAAACCCTGACCCGCGGACACCGGGAAACTATACGAATGTAAGCTCAGATACTATACCCGGCCATCTGTTCTATTCGTTGCTGATCTGGAAAGGTGGGCGGCCATCGAGGCTTCCTCGTCAAACTCGGCGACGGCGAACTTGGAGACAGATACCAAGTCCACAATCCCACTGCCTAGTGCGCCAAGAATAAGTCTGAGACCATGGTCAGGATGCTGAGTATTTGTAGTGGAGTTCAGAACCGCAATCATAGACGCGACGACAAGTTCCGCCATAATGTCACCGGAGTAGGTGCACTTCCGCCTATATTGCAACACACCACTTTGCGCGTGTCGGCACTAAAAAATGAATAGGACGGCATCCGTGCTAATGAGGAATACGCTCTAGCCAAGGCGCTGGAGTATCAATATTTCAAATGGGATGATCTCGACCCAGCAAGTACGATATTCCTCTGATTAACACTTAAGCAATGGACGTACTGACTTTACGATTTGTATTAGGAACTGAATGGCATAAAGTAGCAGAGGCGGATTATGGTCTGACACTGGAACAAATCCGACAAAAGCTTGTCCGAGCGATCCAGCTGTTCCCGTCCGTCAGATATGGCAAGAACTTGGATTCCTGTTCTCCTCAGGAGTTTGATGATCTCATGGAGGAAATCGGCTCTAATGAGGTTAACCTATAGTGACGGGGTCCTGTCATAACAGTGCTTTTCGGATACGTTAGGGGTAGTAGTAAGTTGAAAATTGGGCGTGCGCTATCGGGGATTCCATGCCTGCCTGCCACCAAAATATATGCGACTAGGATTCTAAACGAGGGCTATTTCGCGTCATAAATTGACTTAACATGCGCATTGCTTGAACAAATATTCTATTAAACGGCCACCTCCACAAATCTCGGGTCGTTAGCATCCTCCAAAGTACTCTCCCCTTTGCCGCTGGGAGTCTTCGATCCTGCATCTGCATAGAAATCGACTTCCCCTTGTCCCTTGATCACACCCGTTCGATCGAGGATAGTACGAGCACGCACATAGGGGTCAAGCGTCCAGTAGTTCTCGCTGAGCTTCTTAATAACTTGGTCTCTACTGCTGTTCACGGACTCATCAACCTCCGGCCCTGAGATCCACTCAGCAGTGAAGCCGAAAAACTCATCCGCCAGCTTTGTTCTGTCTGCAAGAATGGTGTCTCGCGTGGCCGTGTCCTGTAGTTTATCGTTTTCATCTGCCTTCGGTTCGATATACTCGTACTCCCAGTCCTCAGCGCCGCCGAGTTCCTTCAGGATGCGGTTCTGGGGGATCACCTGCTCGAGGGCCTGGGCACCGTTGAGGAAATGGACTTTGGCGGCGACTACGGGGTCCAAGATTGGCTGGATGAGTTTCCACATTCCTAGTTGGATCAGAATTTGCAAGAAAGTCGTAAAGAGGAAGGGTGGACAAACCGCTAAAGATCCAGGGTGCGTTGTAGAAGATCAGCGCGCCCAGTGACTCGGGATAATGCTCTTGGAAAGTCTCAATGATGAATTTCACCGGAGGGAAGTCCTGAACTATATATCAGAATTGCATATGCCAACCAACAATATAACCAGCTTACCCAGTTAGAGAGAGAGAAGGAACTCAGGTCAAAGACCACCGTCTGTACTCTGCATTAGACACCGCGCAGTTGAGGGAAAGGAGGAAGCATACTATCGTGTCCACCGGCGGAACCATCGTAACCCTCAACGTCTCAATACAATGAACAATATAATTATTCAACGCCCTCGCCGTCTGGTCACTCGGGCTATGCACCCGCGCACGCACAACAACAATCGGACGCCCCGCAGCATCAGCACCATGGATATGGCCCTTGCCCGATCTCAGCTGCACCAAGAAGCCCTCGCCATCGCTCTTCTCCTCCCCCTCTCCATTCCGCGCCTTTTCCAGGGCATACCCTTCGCCCTTCGCGATAACCTCCTCGTCGACTCGGAACTCGTTGGCGCGCCAGTTCAGCGCCTTGGCGAATTTGATCCACGCTTTGGGGACGTCCCATTTCTCGGCGCGCAGAAACCGCAGAAGCAGCGCGTCCGGGTGGTCTTGTTTCAGGCTGCTGGTGTACGCCGCGCGGAGCTGGTCGCCGCTTATCTGGGTTAAGACGGACTGGACTGCTTTGAGCTCTGGTGAGGCTGTATTCAAGCTTTTGAGTGAGGCGAGCATTTTGGGTGGGATTGCGGAGAGCTCGTCGTCGGTGGGTTGGGGTTGCGAGCGGCTCAGAGAGAAGAACCTGCGATGGCTCTTCGCTGTGTCTGTGGACTCGGTGGGGGATTTGGGTGTGCCATTGGGCTTTGCATCATTCGTGTCCCAGCTCTGGAGCAAAATATTCCAGAATTCGCGCAGCTTGGCCTCCTGCGCTGGATTGAGGTTGCCAAGAGAACCAGGGGGGGCACTTGGCGTGGCAGTCATGGTGGAAGTTGGGTTTAGCAAAGATGCTGCAGATGCAGATGTAGGCGATGGGCGAATTTAAAGCCAATTGCCATCCAGTCCAATTCATGTGATGGCTTCCTGCTGGAAGAGGGGCCGAGGGGACTGGCAAGCGGAGGAGGGGCTGGCTCGAGATCTGCAGCTGGTCTGGTGGCGCTATTGGGATGCGATATTGGGACTAACTGGAAGCTGCAGTAATAAACCGGGCACAGGGAACTCAAATGTCCGTGCAAGTGGATTGCGAACAGTTCCCCGCCCTGACTTTGCAATGATCTTCAGAGCCGTGCCAATACCCCTGAATGACCTGGTTTGGTAATCTGGGGAACGTGGCCCCTCGTTGACAATGCCGAATATCTAATGACCCCGCGTTCCACTATTATCCAGTCGATCATCTTGCAGAATATTATACGGTCGCATGGTGAAGCAGGGATTACGCTTGCTCGCCGATCTAGCGCAGCAATCCAGTGAACCGAGTACCGAGTTGTACTACAGTAAGAGCGGTTATTCCTGCAGATTTGGTGATAAAGCCTGTTTAGAGTTAAGAAAATAAGAAAATCAGGATCTATTGAAATGGATATCTAAAAGGATGACTCAACCGACGTATAGTCCTAGTGTACTCTCCAAACAATGACATAGATATACAGTCTCACACTACCAAGCTGTCATCCCACCGTCAACTTTGATATCTGCGGCCGTGATATACGAAGCCTCACTCGATGCGAGAAAACAAGCCACCGAAACAACTTCCTCAGGGCGTCCATACCTCCCCAGCATAACCTTGGCCATGGAATCACCCCGAAATGGATCCTGCAGAACCGGCGCGGTCTCGTACATCTGTATCTTGCCAGGCGAGATATAATTCACTCTGATCCGCGCCTCACGGCCCTTCATAGCCAACTCCCGATTCAAGTCCAGGACATCCGCTTTGGTCTTCCCCTGGGGCAGAGGGCTCACAAACCCATCAATCGAGCCAATATTCACAACTGCACCGCCCACCCTCGTCAACTGCGGCCACGCCACCCGAGTCATGAGGTGGATCAGGTTGAACTCCTGGCTATAGTTGTTATTGCAGCGTTCGTCCACGACGCCGCCCCTCAATCCCAAGTATGCCATCGAGGCATTATTGCAGAGCACGTCGATACGGCCGTGCCTCTCCATCGTGAAATTGACTAGCCTCCCGCATCCTTCTGGCATGGTTAGATCGCAGGGTGCTAGTGAGGTCATGGTCCCTCCCATGGCCTTGACTGCTGCATCTGTTTCTGAGGCGCGGGTCGCATTCACGTCGCAGCCGACGATGATGGCGCCTTCTTGGGCGAACTTTAGGGCTGCTGCGCGGCCCATGCTGCTGCCGGTTCCGGTGATGATGCAGATTCTGTTCTGGAGACGGCGAGACATGTTGACGGTGTAGTTATGACTGAGCTGTGTAGAAGTGGGATAGGCTTGAGGCAGGAGTTTAATGATGACCCGGAGACCATGTCCGAGGTGTACACTAAATAGGCAGCTTTATATATAATCTCTACAATTTTGTGCTTGTTCAATTCACAAATCAAAGCGTGGGAAGTGAAGTAACTACATTGAGGCTCTCGTGAGTATCCGAAGTAAAAGACCGGATTCCCTGTTGGGCATTGTCTAGGGCAATGCCATTCACAGCAATCGCCATCACTTAAAGCCGTAAGCGAGGGCCCGACCCAATTATATATGTAGTTCAACAAGAGTAATGTATATCTCAAAGAGCCTGTACTACGTGAAGCTGCATCGAAATACTGTGAATCATGCACATGGCTGATGGAACAAAAGGTGCCCAACCGAGTTAGTGAATAAATAAAGTCCGCTGCACCAAGACTGTTTCTAGTTTTGGCCGGTCCGGACATCTTTAGGTCCTTTAGGTTCTAGAAAATACCCAGGTAGCCTTGCCAGACAGTAGCCATTTCCCTCTCCGCAGGTAGTATAATTTCAGGTCGCCTCCATAACAGGCAGAAGGGTCGATAAACGGGAATATGCGACAGCCCACTAGATATGTCGACAGCATGTGGGTTAGGCTAAAAGGCCTAATTTCCTCGCACATCCTCTACGATCATAGTGGAGCTGGTATTTATATCATAGTTGTCCCTCGGTGCAACCCCGCGCGGTTCCCCGGTTATCGTCCGATGATGTCATTCATCACGGACGTATAATACCTTCATTTCCAGTCGGCCTCGTTTTCGTTTATTGGCAAGTCAATCCATCTGCAAATACTATTTTTCCAGGCTGTACGCCATGGAGATTCCTGAGGTTGGTAAGATAAGCTCTCGCCTCGCCTGGGTACACGAGGCATGGCTAACCTACTAATGGCATGCAGGTACTCATGCAGGCGACGACATAAGGATGCGAAACACCTCTACTCTGTTGTCCAAATCTCGTTATGTCAGGCCTTGCACAGCTGCTCCTGTCCAGCAGTGTCTCTAGGCCACACCATCAGCTATCACGATCCGATCCAGGCGATATCGACCCCCTTGGCGCGCAACAGCGAAGAGGACTTATCGCAGTCTCATGCATTGCAGCTGTTTCCCTGCTAGCAACATGTTCCCTGCTCTGCTTCCTTACATACCGGTTCATATTCTGGAAGAAATACTACCAGCGCCCTCTCGGACACAACCATTACGTCGTCCTCGTCTATAATCTCGCCCTGGCAGACGCCCAACAATGTCTAGGGTTCATGATCAGCCTGCGCTGGCTCGATAAAAACGCCGTGACTGCAGACAATCCCTTTTGCTTTCTCCAGGGTGTGTGGCTTCAGATAGGGGATCCCATGAGCGGACTGTTCGTGCTGGTCATCGCAGTGTACACCGCACTGCGCGTGATGCGCGACTACCATATTAGCCATCGCCTGTTCGTGACGGTTGTCGTGAGCCTCTGGGTATTCGGGATCTTGCTATTCATCATCCCAATCGCTGTTCTTGGTCGCTGGGCGTGGCTTCCTGCGGTCGCATGGGTATATTTCCATACTTCCACCACTCCTACATATAACTAACTTAGCGTATAGTGCTGGATTGCCCCCGGCCAGCTGGCGTTATGGGTATGGACACACTACTTCTGGATCTTCCTCACCCAGTTCGTCACTCTCCTGCTCTACGCCGCACTCTTTATCCAGGTGCGACGTAGAATCGCCGAGTGCGCAGACCTAGGAGGCCGCCGAGCAAGTCTGCGCAATATGCACCGCGTCGCCAGTTACATGGTCATATACCCAATCATATACACAATCCTGACCGTTCCGCTCGCTGCGGGCCGCATGGCTAGCCTAGCCGGACATACGCCGAGTATTACATACTTTTGCGTTTCCGGCTCCATGATGACATTGTCCGGGTTATTCGATACGGTGCTTTATACATTGGCCCGGAAACAGTCGGTGCTGGATTCAGAACGGAGGGGGCTGAGTAGTACTGCGTCGGATTTGCTGGGAAGTGGAAATGGCGTTCAGCAGACTGATACTGCGTTTGCTAGGACAACTTCCCGTATTGGTGAGCCCATCGTGCAGTCGGACTGGGATGAAGACGTTATACAAATTCATTACTAGAATATTAGATGAGCAGCCCTATCTATCTCCTGGTATATAATAGCAGGGAAAATATGACCTGCCCATTGCACCATCTCTCTCCCCCACACATACTATGAATTCTAGACTCATCGCCGGAGTGGTTACCTTTTCCGTACCATCCACCGATAATGACGCCAACTAAGCAGCTGCATCTGGTGCAACAAAGCGAGCCCCTAGAGCTGACCCGTGGGTTTCCGCCATCGGGGCCGAGTATTCTATGCAACATCGCCAGTCCATAGACGGCGGATAGATCCGGAATGACGTGGAAGTGACAGCTTCCATGGTCAAGCGTTATCCCCGCGCCAGGTGACAGCTACACCCATGGCTCTGCCAGCTCGGGGTCTGGAGAATGGTGATTTGACTTTGGCGGGTGGCGAGTCGTCCTGTTGCACCTGGGGGAGTCGGTCATTGAGTCCAGGGTATTAATTAAACCTCTCTCCCAACCCTAGACGTACAATAGCCCAGTTCAATTCCGTAGAACATCTGCAAAATGGGATTAATGAGCAAACTGCGTCCGAACGTCGGCCAGCATTTCCAGGACCAACATGCGATCCGACACAACAGCGAAGATCTGGTGGACACGCCCATCCCGCTCGTAACATGGCGGTCCTTCGTCATGGGCATTTTCGTGTCGATGGGAGGATTCACCTTCGGCTACGATACCGGCCAGATCTCAGGGTTTCTGGAAATGGACGACTTTCTGCGCCGCTTTGGGCAGTTGCAAGAGGACGGGACTTATCATTTCTCTAATGTTCGCGCCGGTTTGATAGTTGCTTTGGTGAGCTTTACTTCCTTTTTTTTAATTCAAGCTGTTGACCGTGTGAACCGTGTGAACCTCCAGCTTTCCATTGGAACCCTGATGGGAGCACTTGTCGCAGCACCGATTGCAGACCGGATCGGTCGGAAATGGTCCATCAGTGTATGGTGCGTCTTGGTCTGTGTTGGGATCACAGTCCAGATCTCATCGCCGTTTGGGAAATGGTATCAAGTTGCGGTGGGTCGCTGGGTTGCAGGCTTGGGAGTAGGAGGGCTGTCCCTGTTCGTCGTCTAGCCCTAATCGCGCATTTCGATCTCTATCTAATATCTGCAGTCTCGTACCGATGTACCAAGCAGAAACTGGACCAAGACATATCAGAGGAGCCCTCGTCAGGTAGGCCTCACTCCTATCCCGGTATAGTCCTCTGCTAACAGCACAGCACGTACCAACTCTTCATAACCCTGGGCATCCTCATCGCAAACATCATCAACTTCGGCACCGAAAGAATGACCAACACGGCCTCCTGGCGCATCCCAATGGGAATCACCTACCTCTGGGCCATCGTGCTAGGAGCAGGAATCGCCTTCTTCCCCGAGAGCCCTCGCTACGACTACCGCCACAACAAACCCGACAGGGCCATGACCACTCTGTCCAAAATGTACGGTATCCCGCGGAACCACCGCGCCCTGCGCATCGAATTCGACGAAATCCAGGAAAAGTACCAGCTCGAGGTCGAGCGCGGGCAGGCGTCCTGGGTGCAACTCTTCCGGGCTCCGAGGATGTCGTACCGCGTGGGCGTTGGTGTCGCCCTGCAAGCATTGCAGCAGCTTACAGGCGCCAATTACTTCTTCTACTACGGGACGACTGTCTTCCAGGGCGCGGGGATTGAGAACTCATACGTCACGCAGATGATCCTGGGCGGGGTGAACTTCGGGACGACATTCCTGGGTCTGTACCTGATTGAGAACTATGGAAGGCGACGGTCGTTGATTGCCGGTGCGCTGTGGATGTTCGTTATGTTTATGGTTTTTGCCTCTGTGGGGCATTTTGAACTCGATAAAGAGGACCCGTCAAGGACGAAGACGGCGGGTGTTGTCATGGTGGTCTTTGCGTGTCTTTTTATATTGGGTGAGCTGCCAACCATATCCACCACCTCTACCATCACGATATATACTAACAACGCAGGCTTCGCCTCTACCTGGGGCCCTATGGTCTGGACTATAATAGCGGAATTATATCCCAGCGAATACCGCGCCAGAGCAATGTCGCTCGCAACAGCCTCGAACTGGCTGTGGAACTTCCTATTGGCATTCTTCACACCATTCATCACGGGGGCCATCGATTTCCGATACGGGTATGTCTTTGCAGGGTGTCTGTTCCTAGCTGCGGGCCTGGTCTACTTTGCCGTCATTGAAGGGCGGGGGAGGACACTGGAGGAGATTGATACCATGTATGTGATGAAGGTGAAGCCGTGGAAGAGCTCCAAGTTTGTCTTCCCCGAGGAGGATGAGGGGAATGGGCGCTCGACTTCGCCTCAGGAGAAAAAGAGTTCGTCTCATGATGGGCCGCAAAGGGAGTGGCAGCATGCGGAGGGCGTTGCTGAGCATGTTTGACGTTGAAGAAGAGCTGTCTCGTGAGAAAATGGCGAATATACCCATTTCATCCCACCATACCTGTAGTTGTATTCAATAGCGCGAAATCATAGTATATGTCGTAAATATTCGTCCACGATGAGCAACAGAGAAGGTCTGCATTCTGTACCAGAGGACGAATTCGTGATTTCCGGACATCATGCTGGAATCGGCCCATATGCTGTTAGGGGCCATCGTTTCCTGTGATGCTTAACAAGTCCCGCCTTATATACGGAGGAGAGGACTTTGAAAATGGATACAGCCAACAGAATGGGAGTCACACTCGAAGCATACCACTGTTTATATGACGCGTAATGGAGAATGGATCGCAGTTGAGGGTTGCCATGATGGACAGGGGAATGCAGGTACGAATCTCTTTACTTCCATATGAAACAGCATACGCAGGTATATTTTAATTAAATATTAGCAATAGTGGATAATATTCCTAGATAATAAGTTACACAACACAATTACCGTTGATATCACCGAAATCCAGCAATCCTGTGACTATCGGCCTTGACGTGTCGGAAATTAGATTCGTGGCCAGAGATGTTATCATATTCCTTCGTCTGATCGAGATCTCTGTATTCGATGAGCTGCTCTCGACCCAGGACTCCGATCTGGGCATTGTGCCCCTTGATATGGGCCTTTATATTGGTCTATGCAAGGGGTGATCGCCTAATGCTCCACAAGGCGTCATGATTTCCATACGATCGCTGCCACATTGAGGAACGCTGTTTCCTCCAGCTGAATCTATGAAGATCTTTTTACTTTTCTGCTGTTCCAGCGTGATCTACATTTACGATGTTGTTATCTGCTCTCTGGATCTTCCGAAGTCGCGTAGGGCATTCCAGATCTGCCGCGCAGCAAAGCTTTGCTCGCACCAGACCATGGCCTCCAAAGACAACGCGGCTGTATCTCAGAGCCATATCCCTGCAAGAGACTCACAGGAGTTCGACAAGAACACGGCCAGCATGCTCGACCATGCCGAGGCCGACAAAACACCAGCCGTCGCTGACTCGGTGGAATCGAGGGAGCCAACACCAACAACAGAAAGCGTCTACAGCGTCAAAAGCACCAACGAGAAGATATTCATCATCTTCCTAACCGGCCTAGCCATGATCCTCTGCCTGATTCCAACAAACATCGTTCTGCCCATTCTCCCGACACTGAAAGCCCAGTACGACGTGTCAACAACAGACATGAACCTGCTCGTGACCGCGTTCTCGCTCGTCCAGGGCATCACCCCAGCGCTCATGTCGTCGCTCTCTGATTTCCAAGGCCGGCGCATAGCCTGGATGGTCGCATTGCTAGTATACACCGCCGCCAACATCGGGCTTGCTTTGCAGGACACTTACGCGGCGCTGATTATCCTACGCTGTCTCCAGAGCGCGGGGAGCAGCTGTGCGGTTCCATTTGGATTCGCAGTCGCAGCAGATGTGGCGTCGCCTGCAGAACGGGGCCGATACATAGGCACACTCCAGGGGTGCGTATTCGGTGCGTTCGCCTTTGGCCCGGTTATCGGCGGCGCGCTGGCATCCTCGTTTGGATGGCGGAGTGTCTTTTGGTTCCTTGCTATCGGCAGTGGTTCGGAATTGGCTTTGTATATCCTGGTTATCCCCGAGACCGCTAGGAATGTTGTTGGGAATGGCTCCATCGAGCCCAAGTCTTGGTGGAGGAGGCCTGTGACGGAGAATATTCGACGGCGGCAACAGTATGCTTCGAAGGGCGAGTGTAAGCCACTGACGGACTCAACAAGTCCGAAGAAAAAAATTAGCATGGCACAGCTACTGCAGGCTTTTACGATACTTGCAGAGAAGGATGCGTTCATTCTCATTCTGTTCGCGAGCCTGCTCTACTACGGCATCACGGCCATGTGGGCATCCACTGGGAGCCATTTCGGCAGCTTGTTCGGCCTCACTACCTTAGAGGTGGGGTTCGCTTTTCTGTAAGTAAACATATGCCCGCTTTCACAGTACTCTTCTAATTTGCCTTTAGACCATACGGAGTCACCGGGGGCATTGGCTCAGTACTCAGCGGCAAGCTGCTTGATGTCAACTACAAAAGAATCCTGCGCCACCAAAAGCAGACCGAAACCACCACGGACTTCCCATACGAAGTCGCCAGACTCCAGGTCGCCGTCCCGTTTGCACTCATGTCCTCGCTCTCATTCATCGCGTACGGTTGGGTCGTCGAAACCGGGCAGTCACTCGCAGTGGCATTAGTTCTGCAGGGCCTTATCGGGGTGGGCGCAACGCCGCTGCTGGGGGTTATATACACGCTCCTGATTGACCTGTATCCCGCCCAGGCTGTTGCGACGCAGGGGGCGGCTGATCTGGTGAGATGCTGGCTGGGTGCTATTTCGGCGGCTGTTATTGACTACATGTTGTCGAGTATGGGGTGGGGGTGGTCGTTTACGTTTATTGGGTTGATGATGATCGTTGCGATGCCGTCGGTTGTTCTTGTATATGTACGCGGTTCGGGCTGGCGGAAGGAGCGAGATGCTCTGTCTATACAGTTTGATTAATCTGCTACTACTATTACGGGTGTTCTGAAGCTGCGATTGCTCTATAGATACTTAGTTTATTTCACTTTGCAGTATATAGATATAGAAGATATTAATATTATGCTGTGATTTTACCGGTGGTTCGAGATTGGCTTGTAGTTTGTTAGACCTGTTCCTATTCCATTTGTCATTAATTCATAAACATATACAGTATTACAAAGAACCGCCTCCTAAGAAAGTGGCAACAATATACCCATGTGTCAATGCCGGCCCTAAAGTCGACCCGGCGCCCAAATAGGTCCGCCCCATAATACTCGCAGCCGTGTTCCCAATAGCAAACAGCCCCGGTATAGGCCGTGATTCCTTGTCTAGCACGCGTTGAAACTCGTCCGTTAAGAGCCCGCCTTTCGTTCCCAGGTCACCAGGCCAGATGGCGACGGCGTAGTACGGGGGGCGATCTACGGTTCCCATATTGGGATTTGGTCCGTTTGCAGTGGGCTCTCCGAAGAAACTGTCATAGGCATTGTTTCCCTTGCCGTAGTCAGTGTCTGCTCCCGTTCTACAAAGTTCGTTATATCGGCTGGTTGTGGATGCGAGGGCGGCCGGATCGATTCCAATCTGCTGCGCCAGGTCCTCGATCGATTCGGCCTGGAACATTACTTTCCGGGATAGAGCCTCCTTCGAGGGCTTCGTTCTCGGGAGCAGCTTTCCAAGCATGTATCTATTGCGGTAGTCGCTGTCCATGATCAACCAGGCCGGGATAGCGCTGACCTTCTCATTCCTGGCATACTGATCGTGGCCAGCATCAGTATAACTCTGAGCTTCATTCATGAAACGGCAGCCACTAGAATCAACGATAAAGCAATGCGGTCTTGCACGCTCACTCAGGGCAAAATGGTTTTTGAAAGTGACCGGGTCCACGATGGTTGGTCCCCACCAGGCATCGTCCATCAAGGCCGTGTCTGCGCCAACTCGTATACCTTCAGTAATGGCATCGCCTGTATCTCCTTTTGGTGAGCTGGTCCACGTTGTACTGGCAGGACTGGGCATGAACTGCTCTCGCATTTTTTTGTTCTGTGCAAAGCCACCTGCTGCGAGGATGACTCCTTTTGTTGCCCCTATTTTCTTGATAGAGTCTCCTTGGAGTGATTGCACCTCAGCGCCATGGATACCGCCTTCTTTCCCCTGTATGAGCCGCGAAATCTTCGTGTTCACGCGAATGTCCGTGCTTCCGTGTTTCAAGTTAAGGTATAGCAGCTGTGCCACCAAGCCCATTCCCAGGCTAACTAGTTCCTGGCCAGCAAGTGCCCTGACCATCAGTGGCAGCATCACTCGAACTGTATGAAGGAAAGCACCTGGAGACGACATGGAACGAGTGATCACAGGCGCATCATTCCCATATATCGCGACTGGGGATAACGGGGGCGGCAACTTGGCCCGCCACTCTTTATCCAGCTTCTTCACATTGAAGACCTTTGACTCTATCGTGCGGCCTCCGCCGCTACTAATCGCACCCTCTAGGTCCGGGTAGTAGTCAGGGTATCCTTTGCTGAAATGGAACTGGAAGCCCAGCTGCTGCAGAAACTGAACCATCTTCGGGCCGTTGTCGACGTACGCGTTCCTCCTCGCCAGTGACGATGCCGGACCAGTGTCTCCAACGGCTTGCTCGAAGTATCTCAGAGCTGCCTGTTTAGAATCCTTGATACCGGCGGCTGCGGACACTGGATTACAGGGGATCCATAGCCCTCCGCCAGATACGGCCGAGGCGCCCCCGATCGTGGATTCTTTCTCGATTATGACGGTGCGCAGTCCCAGCTTTCTTGCTCTCAAGCTGGCTGTTAAAGCCCCGGCTCCGGAGCCGATGATTAGCACATCGGTCTCTTCGTCGAAGTTCCTCGATGTATCTCCTGTTCGTTGTGGTGTGGTGGATAACGGCCGGACACGGTTGCCCTTCGTGACAGCGCACCGGGCGCAGTGTCTGAGACTATACATGGGCAAGAGCCGGGAAAGGATAATACTCTCGAGCAGTGCAAGTGTGAAGCAGCAGATCAGCTTGGGAAGCTGGAGAGGAGAATCGCGTCGCCAAGACGCTATTCACTGCAAGTTGACTGACTCGTAAGCATCCCCTGCTGTTAACAAGGGGTAAATCCTGTAGAGGAGATAATTAGTTGATTAAATGGTCCACTATCAGTAGTTCACTAGCTAACTAGTCACATTCTAACTGGAAAATTAATTCCTGCTTATTCACTGCAACTTGACTGACTCCAAGCCACCCCCGCTGCCACTCACTAGTCACTAGTCTTCAGTTGTCACTCACTAGTCGCTGGCCCAGCTGTCATTAATTAACATGTGTTCCTGTTAATCCTCCACATTCTGGAGACTCTCAATATCAAACATGTTGTGCTTTAAACCAAGAGGATATCCGGGGCGAGCCCTGCAGCAGGCTATCCAAACCCGCTTCTCTGGACCCCCCCGCCAACTGTCCTCGAAACCCAACCACCCAGATGCCGATGTCATCGTCGTCGGCGCCGGGGTAGCAGGCGTGACAGCCAGCATCGCCGCAGCGGAGAAAGGCGCCTCAGTAGTCCTGCTCGACGACGCACACGGCGGCGGCGCAACAGCCCTATCCGGAGGCGTCGTCTACGCGGGCGGAGGCACATCATACCAAAAAGCCGTCGGATACGGCGACGACACACCAGAGAACATGTTCCGGTACTTGAAAGCCGAAACACGCGACGCCGTCGATGAAGACACGCTGCGCCGGTTCTGCAATGAGAGTGCCTCTCGTATTGAATGGCTGGAGTCGCGCGGGGTGAAATTCGAGGCGTCGCTGTGTCCTCATAAAACGAGCTTTCCGTCCGATAAACACTATCTTATCTTTTCAGGGAATGAGAAGGTGTATCCATACAACACAGTGGCGACGCCGGCGCCGAGGGGGCATCGGGTTGTTGGGCGTGGGTTGTCTGGGGATCAACTGTGGAAGCCGCTGTTTCGCAGTGCCCTGGATGCAGGCGTGAAATTTCTACCGGCAGCCAAGGTCGATCGTATACTTGTCAATGAAGATGGGTCTGCAAAGGGTATCGACTTTAAATGCCTCCAGGCCACAGGCAAGGGCTTTTCTCGACATCGAACCCTGACTTCAGTCGGGAAGGCATTCCAGCTTGCATTTCCAGGCGTCGCGGACTGGTTCCTGAGTCGGGCGGATCGTATATGGAACCGAGACGCTTTGGCAATGTCTCTCAAGGCCCCTGCTGTAATTCTGGCTGCGGGTGGTTTTACCTTCAACGAGGATATGCGACAGCAATACCTCCCGCAATACTCGCAGGTTGCGCCACTAGGAACGAGAGGCGATGACGGGTCGGGGATACGCCTGGGACAGTCTGTCGGTGGCTCAGTAGACAAAATGGACAACATGTCTGCGTGGCGATTCCTGTATCCCCCGACGGCGCTTCTTGAGGGCGTTATTGTCTCGCAGTCCGGGCAGCGCTTCGTATGCGAGGACATCTACGGTGCGTTTCTAACAGACAGGATGGTCAGAGATCACAACGGCAGGGCATACCTCATTCTAGACTCTTCGCAGCGGGACAAGGCGACGAAGCAGCTGCGTGAACAGACAAGGCCGGAATTCTGCATTCCACGACTCCATTCGCTGAAATGGGACCATGTCAAGGCTTCATCTCTCCAAGATCTTGCCACAAAGCTAGACCTTCCTCCTACTGGGCTTCACAATACTATCACTTCATACAACGATGCAATTGGGGAAGGAAAGCCAGACCCAATGAATAAACATGCCGAATTCTGCTCCCCAATCGCCAAACCCCCGTTCTATGCACTCGATATCTCCCCGCGACGGACCGGGCTCCATGTTGTTCATGGACTTACACTGGGGGGGTTGCGCGTGGACGGTAAATCTGGATTAGTTCTGCGAGGGGATAATACGACTATTGGCGGTCTGTATGCGGCTGGGAGGACTGCTGTTGGTATCTGTTCGAATAGCTATGTGAGCGGGCTTTCTCTTGCTGATGGGGTTTTTGCTGGTATCAGGGCTGGTGAGCATGCTGCGAGTCATCTACAACGTAGTTCATTTGAACAGTAGCGTCTTGAGCTCTTAGAGCCGTAGGCCTGCCATGATATGTACACTAAATCCACCAATCCTAATATACCTAATGAGAAATGCTTGCTGATACAATCTACTCGTAGCAGGAATATTGACTATAAGACCTCCAGGATCAGCAACATGATACTCAAAAATAAGTCCGACATGGAATAAACCTACTCAGACACCCCCTCCCAGCCCACACACTTCCAACAATCAAAGAACCGCCCCGGATCATACCTCCTCTTGATCCCCAAAAGCGCCTCATAATTCCCACCAAAGAACGTGTCTTCCCACTCCGGCTCTAGATAATGCGCCTCATTCACATAAGCTCCACCCCCAGGTGTCAACTCCTTCAATTCCTGCACAGTCCCTAGCCACGCGTCTTGTAGTTTCGCCTCTTCTTCGCGTGCAAGTTTCGTCGGCCATCCACCTGTCATGATCGTGTGCCAGAGGGCATCCCGCCAGGCAGGGTTAACGCTCGTCGTGTTCCCGTTCTGTACATTCACGGGTGTGGTCATTATAATCTGCGCCAGGGTGCCGTCATCAGGGATGAGCTTGTTGCTAAGGTGGACTCCACCTAAGAAGGCATCGACCAGGTCGGAGATAGTGTTGTTTGATTCGAACAGGGATTCCGGGATGAGTCTGCTGGCGACAGCCTCGAAGATTCCGGCCGGTGTTAACCTCGCCGCGATGCTACTGGTGAGATTCAGGAAGCCGGTATAGGAGGGATAGGTGGTGTATTTGCTTTCTGAGACGTGGATGTCGGACTGATTTGTTAGGAAGGACGAGAATTCCGTAGTTAACGCCTTCAGCGCAGTGACGTTGTTTGAAGGAAGGACGAGGTATATCTCGGCTTTTGAAGGCCAGTAGTAGGCGTGTCCTGAGATGTTATTATGAGACCACACAGGCTGGTGCGTTGCATGTTGTGTGAGAATTTTCTGGAGCGCAGGGTAATTCGTCCCAGTAGTGTTCTTCCCCTGCGTCGCGAAATGCGCTTTGAATGAGTACACATTTATCTTAACCGCAGGATGAAGCTGGAATCGGTAACTCGTTAGAATAGCAAAGGCGCCACCTCCTCCGCCACGCATAGCCCAGAAGAGGTCGGGGTCGTTGCACTGGTTTATAGTGCGGAATTTCCCATCGGCAGTGACGACGTCGAATTCAACTGCGTTGTCCACCATAAGGCCGTAGGACGGACCAAACACGCCATGTCCGCCTCCTTGCCCGTACCCACCGGCTAGGCCAACGGAGCCTTCGTTTCCACCGGTAACGTCCATGTTGAATTTCTGAAAGTAAGTGTACACATCGGCCGCCTGCGCACCAGCGCCTATTTCTCCGATATGTTTGCCATTTGCGGCAGGACAATTCGACGCTGTAAAGGTTTCGTGGTATTTGGTGGTATTGATATTGTGAGTCCAGATAGCAAGGGTATTAGGGCGAGTGGAGCGGCCGAGATAGTCATGTCCTGTGTTCTTGATACTAACCCGCAGCCTATGTGCCTGGGCAAATTTCACAGCAGTGACAACATGCCTGGGTTCATGGGCATCGACATACAACGGCGACAGTCAGCCGAGGTAACATTGATCGGAAAGGTGCTGAGACGTATTCGCCGCATTGAGTGCACATGTTTGAGAGTGACATGATTCCCAATTGAGACCTGTTGTTGCACCGTATACGCCTGTCCGTGGTTGGTTTATGTAGTAGCCGGCTTCAGCGACGTCGCATGCTGCATGGTTGTAGTATGGGGAGTCATAGTAGCAGCTTGCGGCGTAGGGAATTGTTCGGTGAAGGTTGCCGGATAGACTCCCGTTGAAGCTCTCCCATTGCTCGCTCGAAGGCCAGCAAGGATTTCCAGGCTTGCATTTGTAGGCTGATGCCGCTGCAGTGGTGATAAAGCCAACGAGCCCTATAGCTTTGAGGGAGACAGATGGTAGCAACATGATGAATAAAAAATGAATGATATGTACAAAGTCAGGAAATGCAGGCGATTTGACGTCGTATTTATATAGTGACCGCAGCAATCAATTGCAGCCTAAGCCCTGGCCATAACTGGGACAGAGCTGAGCATGAGGGATAAAACATGATTGGTCCGACTACTCGACTGCTCTATTTGGACTAGTGGCATAGCTGTTATTGGTAGGGATCGCCACGTTCAAGGCGAAGCTCAACACAACGAACCAATCAGGTTGTTAGCCCTATGCAGAGCCCAACGCCGCAATGCTTATCACCATTTGGAGCTGCCAGCACTGCCGCCTTCGAGCTCTGCGTGTCATTAGAAGTAATGTTGAGTGCGTAATAGCCGGATTATTCTGTGGTAATGTAGGATGTCACATTAGTGTAATGGTAGTGTGTACTGGGCTGGTTGTCCTGATACTCGTCTGCAGGTATATATATATATCTATATTTTTGTGAGGTCTTTGGGATTGGATGAGCCGCATCACAAAATTAATTGGCAACAGTTGGAATGGTGATAATTTATAATTGATGTAAGAGCAACTAGAAAAGAAACCAAATTTATGAGCTTATACAAAACATAATACAAGTGGTTTGCGACGGGATTATGGCATCGGGTGTTCGCGGTTGAATACAACCACCACGGCACCACCACTATATGCCACGTTCGCACCTAGCTTGGCCTTGGTTAATTTGACAGTTCCACATCGGATGTGGTTCCGAAATGGCCCAATTCGGAACTATGAGCCGATCGCAGCATGGTGAGATAGAATACAGCGCTACTTTACGGCTGTCCATGTTCGATGTACTTGATGGCCCAGCCCCGGGAGGGAAGGCCACAATAGGCAGAAAGTCTTCGGGCAGGATCAGAAGTTAACAATTAGATAGGTTCTAGATTATGCCAATTATATGCTAACAGCCACTATTTAGTCAACCCGGCAAAGCTTGCCATTCTCCGCAGGAAGCCCATTCTCAGTGATAACCCGCCAGAACTCACTGCCAACCGCCGTGACCGCATAAAACACATTCTTCGGATCGAGCTTCTTCTTCAGGGCCAGGAGACGGTCATAACTCGACCCATAGAACGCCTGCTGGAAATCCGGCTCCATCCGATCCGACTCGGACAGGTAGGCACCGGAGCCAGGACTGGCGTCCCGCCAACGTTGCATGTGCTTGTAAGTGAACTCGTGGCGCGCTGTCTTGATTTCGTCTACGGTGGCATCCTCAGCCCAGTTGACGCTGGAAATAGCATGCATGACGGCCTTTCGCCACGCGGGATTAACTGCGTTATCGGGGTTTCCGCCGTTTTCGAGAGTCGGGGCCATGTTGAAGGCGATGAGGGTGAGGCCTGCGTCGGATGATGCCTTGATGGCATCGAAAGTCCGGTTTAGAAGGGACTCGTCCTGCCAGTTTTCTCGTGGGAAGAGACGGGAGGATGTTCCGACTGCTGTCTTCTCTACGGTCTCGAGGGGGAAAGAGTCTAGCCATGCGTCGTAGTAGTTATCGTAGTGGGTTGTTTTCGGGGTAAATTCGATGCCCAATTCCTTCAATTGTTTGAACCAGGGCTCGAGAAGGGCATTAGTCTCTTCGAGGGTCTTGTTAGGAGCAAAGAAGGGTTGCATGAGGAAATTGAATCCGCCATCTGCCGTCGGCGTAATGAAGAAGTACGAGTAGATGCCTGCGTCGGAGTGGGGGATGAAATAATCAAGGTAGGCTCTGAAGCCCGCCCAGAAGCTGTCATACGAGATATCGTCGCCGGTAGAGAAGGTGAATGTTGATGTTGTCGCAGGGATTGTCGGGTATGCCTTGACAGTGACGGATGTGACGACTCCGAAGGTGGCGCCACCTCCACCGCGCAATGCCCAGAACAACTCTTGGTTCTCGACGAACGACGCCGTCAGGAATCTTCCGTCTGGAGTAACAACTTCCATTGAGAGCGCCTGGTCCGCGCCCATGCCGTAGATGGAGCTCAGTGGGGAGTGGCCTCCGCCAAGAATATAGCCACCTATATCTCGTTAATTGAGTAGGAGGAGATGGATGGTGAAAATTCTTACCCATTACACCGACAGTCTTATCAAAACGAGCTAGTTAGTGTGACTCAACATCAATGGCTGGCTACGACATACCTGGCCTTCACCCCCCACAACCATCAAACCGTGCTCCGCCGCGGTCTTATAGATCTCATACGCCTGAACCCCGGATCCCAATTTAAAAGCTGCCCCAGTCCACTCCGTCCCTTCAGCCTTGTAGTTTTCAATGTACTTGGCGTCTTTGAGGTTATGTGTCCAGATACTCAGGGAACCACCGCCACCGGACTTGCCTGAGAAGTCGTGACCCGTGTTCTTGACGACCAAGCGGATGCCCGTCTCGCGTGCGAAATTAATGCCCAGCTGGACCTGGGCAACATTGGTGGCATTGATAACGTAAAGAGGGTAACCACCCATGGTGCATTTTGCGTCAGTGTCGTTGGTGGGCTGGCACGTGAGGCCCTGGTATACAGGGGACAACATTTCAATAGGGTCGGGGAGACTGGTGGTGTTAGCACAGAATAATACGACAGGTGTGCAAACATGTGAGAGATATACTGGAAATGCGAATTGGTCCATTGCGAGGTCAGGTATTGGCAGTCAGCAGCATCATGCCCGGAGCCACTGTAGCATGTTGATGCGCGAGGAACAGCCCTGATCAGAGACCCTCCAGTTGTCTTGTTCAGCGAGGCCCATTTGGCGTCGTCTGGCCAAGACTCGTCTCCTGGATAAACCTTGCAGGAGGCCTGCGACCGGGGGGCATTGGCATTGTGACCATCCAACGAATCGAAGTCGAATAGGGCTGCCTCGGAATCACCCAGACGCTGCAGATCGGTAGGCTGGAGCTGGACCTTCTCGAAGTCGAAGTATTCCTTGCCACTCGGGGACACCGTGCTGCCCAGTGCACCGAAGGGACTGCCTGTAGTTGCGGCGACAGTGGCCAGGAGGAGGCATAGGGCGCGCGGCGTGAACACCCCCATTTTGACTTGGAAGGATACGAAGGTGTGCGGGAGTCTGGAAGGCGAGAGAGAGTTTGTCGTCGATTTAAGTTCCGGCATTTGATTAAAAGGGGAGTGATCAAAGCCAGCGCATCTGCATTATTGGCGATACATGCTGCATCTCGGCCCCTTTCTTCCTTCCACAGGGGCCCCAATCAGGACCAGACGAACACGTTCCGGTGATTGCCGGGTTTCAGATACAATGTGGATTCATTAAACAGCCAATCTGGAGTGGAGCAGTAAGCCGGAATTCGATCGATCCAACTTTGGTCTCCAAAAAATACAATATGGTTCCCGCCCCCAATCCACCAAAGTCAATTTACCACCGGGGAATCGCAAGGTAACAGATCCTGGTGTCTTGTAAATGACGGTTAATCCGCCTATCATAAGCGCCACGGCAAGTAACAACCGGGAATATACGAGCGACAAGTATTGGAGTTACGAGGAACAGCAACCCCCCGGAGATTCGTCTCTCTCCCTCCGAGCCCGAGTATTTGGAAATTAAGAATTAAACTTTTCAAGATGGTGTCGAGGTTGTGTCCCGATGCCGGTGGCATATATGTGCTCAGGGACCGTGCTGGACCGTCCCAGCTCAACTGATATCCGGATCACTCACTTGGATCCGACACTCAATTCTGGGCTTCGCTGGCGTAACCGCGCTCGACATGGGTTGAGGCCCTCGTATCAATCCAATTGAGGTACGGGATTATGTGCAGGTATTGCTACGTTAACCTCGTTAACCGGCTTGTGCCAGACCATGGCAGACAGCATTCAAAAGCCGGGGTTGATCGTTATCGCCATCTTCCCAGCCCTCAGTACACTGGTGGTTATATTGAGATTCTACTCGCGATATCTCATCCGACAATTTGGCTGGGGTGAGTTAGCTGACGACCAGAGCACATATTGGCTATCAGGCTAATTTCCTAGATGATGGCTTAATTATTGTTGCATGGGTATGCCTCTTGCCCTTTACGACCCGGCCTTGTGTCTAACCTAAGCACTAGTTACTCGCAGTTGGACAGGCAGCCACGGACTGGATGTGTACGTACCCGATGCCAGTTCCTCTCCCATTGCTAATGGCCTCTTGTCTATCATACAGATACAACAGTCACCTGGCAAGGATACCACGTCTGGGACATTCCAAAGCAAAGTCTCGACGAACAAGTCCTTGGGGAGAAATACAACATAGCAAACCAACTCCTCTACAATCCCATCCTAGCCATCGTCAAAGCCTCTGTCATCATCTTCATGGGCCGCCTCGAAGACCGTCGGCCCGTTGTCCGTTGGAACCTCCGCCTTTTATTCTGGGTTAATATTGCGCTCATGATTGCTATATTTCTGGCTGACCTGTTCCAATGCACTCCCCTGCGCTATGCGTACGCCCACCCGGCCATGGATCTAGCCGCGCAAAAGGCCGCCGGGGCAGATGAAAATGGAATGAAGGATGGAGAACTAGTGAAAGGCGGAACGTGCATCGCACAAGTCGGGTTCTTTCTCGGCTCGGCCAGCTTCACCATCGTAACTGATATATGGCTGCTATGCATCCCCAGCATCATTGTCTGGCGGCTACAGATGCACCGTCGGAAGAAGATTGCTATCATTGTGGTTTTAAGTATGGGTGTAATGTATGTCTCCCAATTTCTAAAGTGTACTGCTCTCATCTCACCACGACTTGCCCTGCAGAGTCACTGCCGTTGGAATCGCCCGTTTAGCGGTGTACGCACACAGATACCGCCCGGATAACCCCGATCCCACCTACGATATTGGCCATATCACGTCCAGTATCGAGGTGAATGTCGCGATAATGACAGCATCCGCCACGGCGTTTCCGGCCTTGCTCAGCCGCATTGCCCCTCGGATCTGGTCCAGCATTGATCGGAATTCGGAGCGGCGCCGCCGAACAAAGCCTTCTTGGTCAGCAACGATGGGAGGTGGAAGTGGCACCCGCAGTGGCGCTCGCCGGGGTCGAGAGCGCGCTTCTTATATCATGATGGGAAATATTAAAGCACACGATGGGACTGACACTAGCCAGGAGGGTATTATAAGGCAGGAAACGCACTCTGCTGTATCGCCAAAAGACGGGATATAATTTAAAAATTTAATAATGAAAGTTACTGATAGACCACAAATTTCAATGTTTCATTCACCTGCAGGCAAGATAGACTTGTTAGTTGTTTCAGATGTGATGATCGATTGGGCTTAGCGGGAACGGCCCGCATCGGAATCGGAATCGGATCGAGATCGGCGGCTTTATTTTTATTCTACGTAGTCACTGGGTTGGCTGAAGTGGGGGACATTCATGATTTATACCATTTATACCGGTATGTTCTAGATCGGGCGGAAGCGCGTGTAGCGGGATGCTATATCTAACTGATGTCACTGGGAGAGTGGCTTGTGCTTACACCTCGTATTCCAACTACCCCTCTCCGTGTCAACCCCTGAGTGAGCTTGTCCACAGTTCCAACGTCTTTGCTGGATCTTCACTAACAACCATTCAGTTCGAGATGGCCGCCCTACGTGAGCCCGAGATCGTTCTCTACGACCTGGCGTGCACCAAGAACATCTGCTTCTCGCCCGTGGTCTGGCGCATCCGCCTCATGCTGAACTACAAGCGCATCGCCTACAGGACTATCTTCCTTGAATTCCAGGACATCGAGCCAACACTGAAAGAGCTGTATGCCACCCCATTTTCTATCAATAACCTTCGAACCACTAACCAAAATATACCCATGCAGCGGCATTCCCCCCGCCACCACAGAGTCCACAATAAAATACACCGTGCCCACAATCCACCACATCCCAAGCAACAAATACATCATGGAATCCGCGCAGATCGCAGAGTTTCTCGAATCAACATACCCCGACCCACCCGTCCCACTAACCTCCGCACTCGGCCGCGAGATCGAGTCCAAGGCGCGCGCCGTCGTCGGCACCATCTTCGGGAAGTCCATTATGGCGCGCGAGGTAAATATCCTGTCACCCCAGGCGGGGGAATACTTCCGCCAGACGCGCGAGCCCAAAATCGGACGTCGGCTTGAAGAGTTACTCGCGAACGAGGACGAAACCTGGGACGCGGCGGATGGAGATATTCGTGCCGTTGGCGGCCTCATGCAAAGGAATAAGGCCGATGGGCCGTTTTTGCTGGGTGATCGGCCTAGCTACACTGACTTTTTTATTGCTGGGGCTCTTCAGAATGCGAGGGTTATTGATGAGGGGGTGTTTCAGCGGATCTCTAAGTATGATGGATATAAACAGATTTATGAGGCGTGTTTGCCTTATATGGAGAAGGAGGATTGAATGGGTGGATGGGGGATCAGAAATGTGTATGTATTCTTGAGTTTCAAGACACGCAAATGATACTTTGTATTGCTCACTAAATATACCCGTGGTAAGCTTCTTATCCTGGTAGCTTCGATTTCGGGGCGTATTTTGGCCGACGCCAGGAATCCAACGCTAAGGGCAGATCATGCTTGCTTCTAAGTAGAAAGTCGCCTCGCTAATTGAGACAGTGTATCCAATATTATATATTGACCCTTTGAAAGAAGAAGGTGCAACGAAGAGGGACATGTTTTTGATAGGAAGGGGCAACCAGCTCCACCGTTCCCGCCTATAGACTCGATATACCGAACTAAGAAAGTATACAAGGCTGGTGGCTAGCCAGCTATCTGCAGCATAACAGAGTAGCAACTTGAGGAGTTAAGGATTGGACAACGTCTATTATAGGTTAATAGTTTGCAAAGCAGATTCAGGGTTATACCATATACCCCTAAAAGCTCTGCATAATCTCGTTTTCTGCAGGTTCAGATGGCCGAAGTCGGACTAAATCTAAACCTCAACTAGTCTAGGGGCTGAGAGACTCGGCGTAAGCCAAGTTGGCGTTGGATTCGGGGGTGGCGCTATGGCTTACTGGCTGCATAAAGGCTGGATTCTAAGTTAACTCGTAAAAATGATACTATAAAGACAAGGTAAAAGGATAGTTCATCTTACGGATTACTTCGTGAGGCATAAAATAGAGCAAAAATAACAATAACATTCTAGGCGTCTTGCAAGTACCCTATCAAAGGAGTGACAGTCCAGCCATTGCTAGCAACCCCTTCCTCCAAAACCATGGCTCTATATCTAGATACCCAACCCCCAGGAATTCCGAAGTACTTTCGGGCGTGCAAGCAATCTAGGCGTGCTTGACGGTGATGTAGATGTTGTCGTTACCACCGATGGTAGAACGTCCTGAGATAAATCAGCCCATATATTCGGTGCAAAGCAAAGTCAGAAATAGATAACTCACCTCCAGCGGTGCTACCGCTAGTGCACTGTCCGAGAACGGCCTCGGCAGCGGCAGCAATGTTTTGGCTAGAGGGATATGTTAGATACCACAAATGTCCGTGGCAGAAGGGGGCTGACATACCAGTTAGTCTCGGTGGTACCGTGGCCAAGGATCACAGCATCTCCATCCTTGCAGAAGCCGCCGTAGCTGCCGCCAACCTTGCACTGAGCGGTGCCCTTGTCCTTGAGGAAGTTGATGCAGTTCTTGATGTTGCTGACGGGAGCGTAGTTCTCGCCGCACTGGACGCCGGCAGCAGCGGCGCCGGTGGCGATGGCAAGGGCAGAGATGACGGTAGCGGCCTTCATTTTGATTGTTTGAAAGTTGGTTGGGAAGATGTAGAAATCTGAATTGGACTGTAGAGAGAAGATTGAGTTGATGATGAGAAGAATGAGGATATTGACGGGATGGATGCCTCCTTATATAGCTTTTTCGACGCCTCAGAACTCGCGATTGAAGCTGAGTCTGATGGTAAGTCCGTTCATCGATGTTGCTGCTCGCCTTAACGGGGCTATGTAGCCTCGCTGTCACGGACCGCACGGTTTGTTTTGTTGCTATACAAGGATCAAGGTCTTACTCTGGGTGACCGCGCTCCATTCAGGATCAAGGTGGGTTGCGCGGTCCTATCTTTGGAAGTCGACCGCAGTCGCTCTCAGCGCAGCGTGCATCCTAACTGAGCAGAAAGGCCCATGTGCATAGCCAGGAAAGGAGCTATGAAACACATTGGTGGACTCTTGGCCGGTGAAGAGGATACCACAAGGCTCCATTGAATGGTTCACCACGCCTAACTGAACAATGTTAGGGCCAAAGGTACATGACCCAGAGTACGAAGTACAGCAAATATCACCACAGAACTAGTAGCAGGCATTAAGGCGACCATTGAACAATCTTAATCAGGTACTGATTCTCGCCCTGCATAAGTGTGGCTCTTCCGTAGTCAAGGCCCCCCGGGCAAGGACGAATACGAGACCCCGTCGGCGTAGCCAGGCGAACCGCACTCTAGACCTAATACTCTCGTGTGCATTCTCAGTACGCTGTACCCTATTTTTATGGGGTTTGGAGTAGTGCTCAGACGAGGTTGAGTTGAGGAACATAGGAATAGAAGATGCCCAGGATGCAGTATGCCCGTCCAGATCCAATTGGCGTTGTCGTTCAATATCGTGAGGAATGCGGGCATTCAACCTAGTAGGCGAAGGAATACATCTCTACGTCTAAAGCTAAGGTTCTAGGCCTCCCAATATCCGGAGTTATCTCGGCAGTTCTGTACTCTGATTCTCGACGCAAGACCCAAACTAGGGCATAGCGTGCGCCAAGTTCGCCGGATTTGTGGGGGAGCTCGCATGATCCCTGTCAACGGGAGCGAAGGAAAACAAAGGGAAATCTTATTCGATCCACAATCTCAGAAGACGAACCAAGCATCGACTAGCAGTTACCTAACAGCGGGTGGCTGTTGATGGCTTTCGCAAGCACAAGGGCTGTGGACTGAGCTTGACAGGATAAGATCCCTGTTAAGGCCGCCCATGATCGACATCAGCTTACCCCCGGAGGAACTGACAACTTACGCCAACGTGAAGAAAACTGACGTGTCCATCCTTCAATCGGGCGTGGCGGAGTCTTTCGGCGCCTTGCAGGGGCTGTTTAGCCTCGCAGCCTCCTACGGTTGATAATATCGGTATAGTTGGCTGTGGAGTAGCTCGCAAGCAACTTGCGGCCCTCTCTTCTGTTGCCTATCTCTTCTCCTAATTTAGAACTGTCAACGAGATAAGCTGGACACCTTGATGGTACAGAGTTAAAATACTTAGTAGGTGTGAAGTAGTTATCTCTGCTCTGGCTGCGCGGTATTAGCGAACCACGCTTCGCTTAGACAGTTAGGTCTCGGATACTCCGACGACCTCAGCGTGCCCGAATTTATGCCGGTGAGCTGATGAGCCATTCTGCATGCGTGGTGCATCTGGAGGTGATAGATGGAAGCCCACAATACTTCAATACCTGCGCAACCGCGGCATTTAACCGCTAATGGAATAGACAGGGTGAGTACTGAGTACAGCCTGGTCCAGTACCGTGATTGTAGGTTTGGGGACTACCCACGGAGCGTGGTGGGAATTCTCTCACGAGGCTCGCCGTGTTTTGGAAGGAGGATATTGGCATGCTGATTTGTTCAGTGGTAACGGAGAGATACATATTCTAGATGCTAAAACAAAAATACCTATACCGTAGAGGGGCTCCGACACTCTTATTTCCCTAAGCCCGTTGAGGGTGCCGCGATATTATACAATGCTGCCTCCCAGCGAGTGAATAATGAAGTTGATGACGACGATGGCCATGTCAGCACCAAATTCTATGTACTTCGTGGAGGCCTTATCTCCATTCATGATGGTAGTGTATGTAAATACACCATTCATAAGCGATCGGACTATCACACGAGGCCGCACAGCCGTACATGGAGCAGCATATCGGCCAAAGGGGGGTGGGGAGTTATGTGCGCTGAAGGCTCAGCTCGCAAAATGACCAGCCCCTGAACCTTATTATACCGTCGATTGTGGAGGCGCAGTATATTGACAGAATTCTCTGCGATCTCGTTGTGATATCATGCAATTCAGCTGCTAAACACAACCATTCAGTCCAGTGTAGAGGAGGTGCGAGGAAAATACTCAACAAGCACATATGGTACGACTAGCGGACAAAGTCTTCGGGCAGCGAAAAGTAATTGCCGAACAGGGCACATCGAGATATTGCTTATGCTATTTACCATGAAATTTCCCCTCAGCTCTACGGTGTATGTAGGCTGGTCCGCAATCCACTTCCCAATCTGACATCCTGTCTGTGCGTCCCCCAGGACAAATAATGCAAGGCTACAAAGTTCGATAGAAACTACTCAAATGGAGCTCTAACAGAATGAGTATTCAAAAGTAAGCCCCAATGGAGAACAGGTTTCATGAACAATCAGAGTGGCGATTCCGCAGATGCATTTGGTCAACATAGTATATATACAATCCTCACTCCGACGGTCACAATCAATGACAAGCCTTCCCAAACTTTCTTAGCCGCCAATAATTATACGGGAGCGGCGCGAGAAAGCCAGCACCAACAGAGACCACAGCAGCCATCCAGAAACGAGGGTCATCGAGAGCGACTACGCCCCCAGTAAGATGGTAATCGACCAGGTTCTCCGCAGCCTCCATCGCCAACATCGAGACAAGGCTCATCCCCATTGCTGTCCGAGCGGCCATCGACCACGAAAGCCTATCAAGGCCGCGTCGAAGGAGGACCGTCTCCAGTATGATGGATGTTGTGATGCCTGAGGCCACTATTTTGCGTTAGACATTAAAGGCACATGAGGTGCGGTGTAGTGCATTCCATGTAGGCACAAGTCGCAAGGGATAAGGTAGGTACATACTCGACGCAGCCATGATAGTCCCCATTCCCAGATCCGGGAAATACGTCTGTAGCATCCACAGGGCCGAAAAGTCGCCTATGGAGCATCCGATCAGGCATCGTAGGGTGTTGATTCTCGCCCGTCGCCACGTGGAGCGGCAAGTCCAGAACTCCCGCTGAAGGGGCGACAATTTGTGCGCCGGTAGATTCTCATCCGGCGCAGTTTGGGCCTGCTTCTTACACGTTGAGGATGAGTGCTTTTTGTCAATGCACCGGTACCGGTAAACCGGTCGAGTCTCGGCGAGGCTAGGAACGAAGCGCGTATTACCGGTAGGACGCAGGGCCTTGAAGAGTAGCCGCTGTCGACACAGGGGTGTCATCTGTGAGGGATATAACATGACACTGATTGAAATACTCGCATTATGTACAAACTTCTAAAATGTTTGCGACGTGGAAAGGCGAGATGTGAGATTTAATCCCTGGCAGAAAACGCGAAAAAGGCGCATCCGGTCACGTGCTGGCGTTGGGATGGACGTCCGCGAACAGATGGATATATCACAGTTGTGAAAGAACTAATTGACCTTTTTGCTGTCAATAAAACTGTATATAGTTAATACCATGACTATCCATGATAATGTACCGAGAAACGGCGCTTGTCCAGAACCAACGAGAACTACAAAGTGGAAGTACCCACCTGCAATTATATATATTATTGAAAAAAAGAAACAAAAAAGGCATAATAATAACGAGGAATAATAAAACAATCAGTTGTCACCTAGTAGTTTTCTGTATTGCTTAAATTTCAACAGTTGACACTATCATACTCTAATTTTGCTGGTGTTGACTCACCTGCTCTCCATCCGGTTCACACTTGAATTGCTCTGATCCGATGGCCAATCATCACCCCAGCGTTGTGACATGAGGCTAATATATATGAATACGAAGAAGATGCCAGACATCGATGCGATATTGGATGAAGCCCCTCATCTGTCTCAGCCACACGCGTACCTTGGTGGTGCAAGTTCCAACATATATACCAACCTTTGATAGCGACGTCGTTCTCGTTTACATCAGATAGGAACGCAGCAAGTTCACTCAAAGAGTCTATACCAGTCTATACCAGGTTTAAAAAAGATGTCCTCAGCACCCACACCAGCACCCGGCACCGCAGCAGCCGCATTCGACAAGTCCAGCGATGCATACGAGCGAATGACCGGCGGATGCACCAGGGAAGTCGCGCAGTTCCTGCTAACCCTTGAACCAAAGGTAGAAACATCATCTATAATCCTCGACAACGCCTGCGGGACTGGGATAATGACATCCGAAATCCTGGGTCTGTTCCCCAAGGCAAAACCCAAGATATTCGCAGCAGACCTCGCCCCGTCCATGGTTGCTAATTTCAGTAACATGGCTCGTGCCAAAGGATGGATAAAGGATGGCTACGACGGATTGATGATCTCTGTTATGGATGCGGAGGATTTGACGTACCCTGATAATACGTTCACGCATTCGTATACGAACTTAGGGTTTCCGTTCTTCCCGCAGGCTGAGAAGGCTGCTGCTCATGTGTATCGAACTTTGAAGGTCGGAGGGACTGCATTTATCTCGACTTGGTCGAAACTCGGGTACCTCAGGCCAGTTCACGAAGCCCAGCTAAGAGTCCACCCGGACTCAAAGCCGTGGGAAATACCGATGCCAAAGGAGTGGCTCACGAAGGAAAGGCTTGTGGAGGTGCTCGGGAAGGGAGGGTTTGAAAGTGGGAAGATCCGGGTTCAGGAGAGGACTGTGGGATACAGAGGGAAGGATGTGGATGATTTGATAGACATCATGAAAGCATCGTTTCGAGACTATGTTACGAATGGGTGGTCCGAGAGCGAGAAGGAGCAATGGGTTGAGGAGCTCCGTAATAGTCTGCGCGAGGAGGAGACGGCAATGGCCAGGGTCGAGATGGTTGCATGGGTAGCTGTTGCGCAGAAATAAGCTGGCTTGCCTGTTCTCTCCACCAGCACCACACCACATGCTCGTGGAGATGAGAAAACTGCCCGGCTCACGAGGACGACGCGTGGTGGGTGATTATGTCCGTTTCTTGATTTGCGGCTGCAAGGTTACAGCGGTGCAGTCACCAACAGTGCATTGTTACTCGACTCTCATGTTGTGATAGGAATACAGAATGGCGGGTGTAATTGTGATACATTGCATTGTTATAACAGACACCGGCCCGTGCGCGAAGATATGTCTTTGTCTGATTGTGCCAGGCTATAGTCAAATATCAATGTACCGCCCAAGTAGACAGCAAGACCGTCTAACTAGAGCCCTCTTCGCCGTTATCTAACAGCACACGATACATCCTCCGAATCCGCCGTTCCAGGTGTAACTGTGGATCATGCCCAACCGGACAGAGAGCTAAGGGACCAGTAACCAGCTTCTGGTATTCGGACCGCTTGCATTCCACATCCCAGGCTATCGCCTCCTCTATATTCTCTACCTTGTATTTGGTCTGCCACATGAGCGCGGTAGAAGGCCGCTGCTTCGTGAAGAGCGCGGCGATCTCTGACGCAGAAATGCATCGTTTTGCGGTGGACATGATATCTGCGGCTGTCTGGCGAACGTACAGAGGCGAGGCGCAGTGGACAACACCGGTGGTTTTATGAGCCAGGTGGAGAAGGCAGCAATTGGCCACGAGATCGACGGGGACTTCCTCGAAAATATGGTCGGAGTTTCCAACACGATCAAGATCAGACATGCTGAAGCAGAGAAGCAGAGTGTGCATTGGAATTGCTTTATCGGGACCATATAAGGGAAAGGGCTCTGCGATGGCGGGTCCAATGGCGGATGGCCGTATGATAAGCACTGGAATCGGATAGGGCTGACGAAGAAGTAGACGCTCTGCTAAATGTTTTGCCTGTCCGTATGGCCAGGCGTACCTATCGTCTAATGGTAGTTGGGAGCATTCTGCGCCTGGATGCCCGGCGAGTTCTTCCACTGGATCGGGATTAGGGTTTGGTGAGGGATACAGGCATTCTTCGACCACGCCTCCTGGGAGAAAGCTATTCGCAGCCAGACTCGAGAAGTGCACAAAAAGCTGAACATGACGGAATTCAGATGCCATTCGGAATAGTGCCATGGCAGTTTGGCAATTGTCTCGAACCGACTTCCCCAAATTCTCGACCAAGGAGATATTTGCGACTGTGTTGATAACCGCAGTCACTTCATTCCGCATCCTATAGCGGACGGCTGGATCGATTCCAAGGCCTGGTCTGGATAGATCGCCGGTGATCAACTCAACTTTGCCAGAGTCAAGTATATCGTCAATCTGCTGCGGCATGGTGGATTCCCACTTACGGACTGCTTCACCTACAGACCCTCGACATAAGGCGAATATCTTCTTAGTCGGTAATCGCATGGCTAGTTTGTATAGCAGACAGCCCCCCAGGCTGCCAGTAGCTCCGGTAAGAAGGACCACTTGGTCCTTAAAATGCTGAATATACCCATCTGGTGGCACGGCAGACTGCATCTTTTGGCTCATAGCTGGCTCGTTGGTCTATGCCGACGAACTGCAATAAACAACGTGCCTGAAGCTTGGTAACATATGTCTTTCAGAGCACGCACTGCAGGTCCTTCGCATGAGCAGAGCGTATATGGAGACGAATTGCACAAGCCATTAGCGAACTTTCCCCTTAAGAAACACGAGGCGCAGGAGCCGGAGGGTACAAACTTGAGGGGTTGTAGTGCAAGCACCACTTGTGTAATATATTGCATTCCAGCCATCCAAAGGCCCGTGTTCGAACCTTCTATGCCAGATTTAGGCTCTATGTGTGTTATAGTGCCGCGCTGATGGACGCATCTGGCCCCTCTAAATTCGGCAACAGACAGCTCTGGCCATTAATTGAGATTGCACAGACGTGGAAGCTAGCTGCAGTTCCACTAACAATGTGACTCGGTACGACAGTAGATACCCAATGAGGGCTGCAAACGTCTGGTCAGCCGGGAAGCGTGGGCATATTCAACCCTGTGAAATAAAACACCCTTGGGTTCCAGGGAGATGGGCAATATTTACTTTATGGCCATGAAATTGCCGTCGCTCCTTTTCTCTCATGATAACGCTGGGAAGTAAACCCAGCCAAAGAGTCACTATTTGTGCTTTCACCACCGGACCAAATGGATACAAATGGCGAGATCAGGGTTGACGTGGCCGGCCTCACACTTTCCAATGATACCCCGAAACCCGAACAGTCAACAATTGCAGCTTCGCCAAAAATGCAGAACGAAGGCCCCCCTCCTATCGCCATCGTGGGAATGGCTGCCAGACTACCAGGAGGAGTAAATTCCATCCCATCCATGTACGAATTCCTTCGGGACCGAAACGACGGCCTATGCGATGTCCCCCTATCCAGATTCAACATTAATGAATTCCACAATGACGGAGACATCCCCTACTCGATGAAGAGCCAGAAGGCATATTTCATTGACGACGACGTGGCCATGATGGATGCTTCGTTCTTTGGTCTATCCGAAGTGGAGGCTGCTGGCTCGGACCCTCGCGCGAGGCTCTTACTGGAAGTGGTTTACGAATGCCTGGAGAATGCAGGACAAACCGGATACCGCGGGGACAGGATTGGCTGTTATATCGGTGCTTGGGGCGCGGATTGGGCAGAACTTACTCTCAAAGATGGTCAACATCGGAACCCGATGATTGGCGCTGCAGCAGGGAGTTTCTTCTTGTCGAGCTATATCGCGTGGAACTTGGATCTGCATGGACCGACGTAAGTCCTTTTACTAGTTACTGCAACCCGCGCGGATACTGACTACATATAGGATGACGATTGAAACTGCATGCTCCTCGTCCATGGTAGCCCTGCATGAAGCCTGTCAAGCCCTATACTCCGGCGAGTGTTCATCCGCGCTTGTAGGAGGAGCCAACCTGATTCTCACCCCGACACTACACATGAACCTGGCAAGTAGCGGGGTCCTCTCTCCACCGGGGCAATGCAAGACATTCGATGCGTCCGCAGATGGATTTGGACGCGCGGAGGCCGTGAATGCCGTTTTAATAAAACCGCTAGAGGATGCAGTACGAGACGGGGACAGAATCCGCGCTGTGATCAGAGCAACAGCTGTAAATAACGATGGGCGGACAGTGGTCCTCTCAACGCCTTCAGCAGATGCACAGGAATCACTTATTCGGAGTGCGTATAGAAAGGCGGGTATTGATGCCATAGACGACACCGCATATTTTGAGTGCCATGGGACTGGGACGATGGTAGGGGATGTCACAGAGATGTCTGCGGTGGCCAAGGTCTTCCCCAGTGGCGTTCACGTTGGATCGGTCGGTACCATTGTCCGTTAGAATACTTACTTCTGATGATATTGTAGGTGAAGCCCAATTTCGGCCATTCTGAGGGTACGTCGGGTATTACGAGTCTCATCAAGGCCGTGGTGTCCCTGGAGAGGAAGGCCATACTACCACACATTCATATGGTCGAACCGAATCCAAAGAGTAAGTCACTCTTAAATACCCTAGGTAGCCTACAGTTACTGACCTGAAGATGAAGTTGCATTCGAGAGTGCAGGCTTAATAGTGCCGAAGCATGAGATGGCATGGCCACAAGGTCGAAAGGAGAGAATCAGCGTGAACAATTTCGGCGTAGGAGGAACAAATGTCCATGTTAGCTACCAATTACACCTCGAATATCATCCAAAGAGAGCTAACCGTGGGAAAGGTCATTTTAGATTCTGCCTCCTCGTTCGGACTGGACAGTACTGTTTCCCCAGCTCTAAACTCAACAAATACCCGGCTCCTAGTACTCTCAGCCAACAGTGAAAAATCCCTTCGTAATCGAATAGAAGACATAGAGGCTTACATTGAAGGAAATCCAAAACATGTTGCCGATCTTGCATTTACACTGGGAGAGCGTCGAGAACATCTCACGCAACGGGCATTTATGCTGGCCACCGAGGAGGCAACCGGTTCGTTCAATATCGGCGCTGTCGACACTGCATGCACACCAGAGATTACGTTTGTTTTCACAGGCCAGGGGGCACAGTGGCCAGGGATGGGAAAATCGTTGATACAGTCCTTTGATCGGTTCCGGTCGAGTATCAGACTGCTTGATTTTGCCCTTCAAAGAGTGCAACACCCACCAGCATGGACTTTGCAAGGTTGGTATCCTTTCACTGGAAATGAGTTAAGGCATCCACTAACAGCTTGAGTAGATCTTCTCTGCAATGATAACAGCTCACACCAATTAAACTCGGCAGAATTTGCACAGCCATTATGTTGTGCCATTCAAATCGGCCTCGTGGATCTTCTGGCCCACTGGGGAATTACGCCAGCGTCCGTCATCGGCCACTCCAGTGGTGAGATAGCAGCCGCGTATGCTGCCGGGGCTCTCACTGCCGAACATGCGATTAGAGTCGCTTACCATCGCGGCCAAATCTCGCATAAAGTGCAACGGCGAGGGGGTATGGCCGCCATCAGCATGGACCGCGAGGAGGTAACTCCCTACCTGACCGAAGGAGTAGTGATTGCTTGCGAGAATAGCCGGCAGAGTGTTACACTATCAGGAGACCGAGATGTGCTGGAGGGTATTATGGAAAGAATTCAATCTGATGACCCTGATGCGCTGTGCCGCCTGCTTCGCGTCGACAAAGCATACCACTCTCCCCATATGCAGGACGCCGCTGACGAATATGAAGCTTCCCTTGAAGGGTTGCAGTCAAGAGGTGGTTCGTCCATGATGCCGTTCTTCTCGTCTGTCACTGGGGCACGTATTACCGACCCATCTGAGTTAGACGGTAAATATTGGCGACGGAACCTAGAGTCCCCTGTGCTCTTCCTAGCTGCAACCAATGCGATACTAGATTCCAAAGAGGACACTTCAAATTCAGCATTCGTTGAGATCGGTCCTCATTCAGCCCTTTCTGGACCACTACGACAAATTATCTCTGAGCACCAACACGGGGGATCATGCTCCTACATACCGTCCCTAGTACGAGGAGAAGACCCAAAAACATCCGTGTTCTACACTGCCGGAAACCTCTACAATGCAGGGGCCTCTGTCAGCTTTCGTGCAATCAACGGCGAGGGAAACCTGCTTGTGGATTTACCCCCATACCCGTGGCAGCATGATACCAGGTACTGGAGCCAGACACCTGCAGTCGAGGCCTGGAGGCTGCGCAAGTATCCCCACCATGAATTACTAGGCTCTCGAGTATTAGGGTCCACAGATCTAGAGCCCTCATGGCGGAACACGCTATCTCTTGACGATGCCCCGTGGCTATACGGGCACAGGGTCCTGGGAAAGACACTTTTCCCTGGTGCTGGATACATCGCAATGGCCGGGGAAGCAATTCAGCAAATAACAAACTCATCGACCTTGAAATACCAGATTAACCATCTCGTCCTCAAAAGCGCCCTCTTCATCGACAGCAACGAGTCGGTGGAACTCATCACCAATCTGAGACCAGCTCGGATTTCCGATATCCAGGACTCGGGTTGGTATGAGTTCTCGATTACGTCTGTCCAGGCCGGCGAAACAACGCGGGTATGTGTCGGCCAAGTACGAGCTGCTCCGTCCTCAGTCCCATCCAATATGCCACTGGTAGATGGCACGCAGCTCAAGCGGCACGCCACTTCGGCGACCTGGTACAAAGGACTACGGGAGATTGGAATGGACTACAACCGTGAATTCCGTGGTCTGGACGACATCTCTGCAGACCCAATACGCCACGTAGCAACAGGCACGGTCAAGACGGCAAAAGTGTCGCCCAGTCGGTATGTCATGCATCCAACGACTATCGATAGATGCCTACAACTGCTTTCAGTGGCCATGTTTCGAGGCCTCACCCGCAGTATTAATATCCGGAGCCTTCCTGTTCTATTCGAGGATATCTTCGTTAGTCCGGAAAGTGAAGAGCTCTATGTGCAAGCCCAGGCTGATATAGGAAAGGGCAACTTTATCCTTGGAGACGTAGGTGCCACGTCCCAAGACCAAAGGGAAACTGTTCTGTCAATTACAGGCGCACGGCTCCATATCATAGGTGATGATACCACGGCAGTCAAGGAAGGCGACCTGGCATCCAGGCCAGTCTGGAAGCCTCATATCGATTTTATACCCGCGGCATCAATGGCAAAGCCACCACCACCACTGACACTCGATACCGAGGTCAGCGACAGGCTGGTCGACCTTTTTATAGCCGAGACTGCTGCTCGAGTACAAGACATTGAGCCTTCAGAGGATCACCTTCTCAAGTACAAACGGTGGCTCAGCATCGGTCAATCCAGGATACAGAAACAAGGGACATGGAGACTCCCCGACTTTGGATACGCACCGGACTGTCCCTTTGACTCTTCTGCTCCATTACAAATGATGGCATGGTTGACCGAGAAAACTGAGGATTACGCTCAACTCATCCCTCTAGTCGCCTGCATGCACCGGGTGTTAGACAACATTGTGGGCGTGTTCGAGGGGACGGTTAATGCCCTACATCTCCTAATGGAGAACGACGGCTTAAAGGACGTCTACGACGTGCTTCTATCTTTCGACTCGTGCAACGAGTTCTTCACTACCCTGGGCCACTCGAATCCGGAATTGAACATTCTCGAAGTAGGAGCTGGGACGGGCAGCGCAACAGCTCGGTTCTTGGAATATCTGCACGCCCCCGATGGCAGTCGCCTGTATTCAAAATACACCTTCAGCGACGTCTCGGCGGGCTTTCTGGCGGCGGCAAGGGAGAGGTTCTCGAGGTATGATGGAATGGAGTACGCAGTCCTGAATATCAGTGAAGATCTTGCGGCGCAGGGTATTGAGTTGGGGAAATATAATCTGGTTATCGCCTCTAATGTATGTTCACCTTGTCTCTCTTGACTACTTTGGGGTCTCAACGGGCTCGAATAGGTCATCCATGCTACGCCCAGCCTCAATAGATCGCTGTTCAACATCAAGAAGCTCCTTGCTCCGGGTGGTCGGCTATTCCTGCAGGAACTTGCTGAAGGTACGTTTTCACATTCATTTGCAGTTCAACATGGCAAGAATTAACAAAGTCTGCATTCCAGAATGCCGAGGAGCCGAGTATATATTCGTATGCTTTCCCCTAACGGCGTATTAGAAGTGTGCTGCTAATTTCACATACAGGGCCTACTACCAGGCTGGTGGGTAGGCGAAAATGACCAGCGCGTCGAAAAGCCCTATGTCTCTGTAGACCGATGGAGGCAGGAGATGAAGGCCGCTGGATTCAACGGCATCGACTTTGCAATCCACGAGCAGACCAGTCTACTCGTCAACCTAGTCTCCAGCAGCCCGCTGCCACCAGTAGAACCGGCAATAGTTAACCTCCTAGTCCCAGGAGAACATTCCCAATGGATCTTGGATGTCGCAAAGCGATTCACAACGAATGGCCATCAAGTCAACATATGTACCCTGGACCAACCACGTCCGAGCGAGGGAGATACCATCTCGCTACTCGACGCAACAGGGCCGTTCCTCTTCAATATTTCGACAGAGAGTTTCCAGCAGCTAAAGACATTCCTACTCAGCCCATCCGTCAAACGTGTGTTATGGGTTACCAGGATGTCGCAGATGGCCTGTGCCGATCCACGATATGGCCTGATCCATGGCTTTTTGCGCGCGCTTCATGGCGAAGCTCATACAGATGGCACGAGTTTGTCTATACTTGATGTCGAGGAGTTTGACCAGAATACGATATCCCATCTGTTACGGGTGTACGACCACCTTCGTCGGATTCAAGTGTCAGATGAATCGAGGCGCGAGGAATATGTACTCTGCAACGGAATAATCCACGTTGCAAGGTTCGAGGTCGCAGATATGGGAAAGGAGCTGGAGAGTTCAGTGCAAGGTTCTACCCCTAGGAGGTTAGGGATCGAGTCTACAGGGCTGCTGGACTCGATGTTTTGGAGAGAAGATGCGCTTTCCGACCCGAAGGCCGGAGAGGTTCTCATCAGGGTGGCATATATTGGACTAAACTTCAAGGTAAATAGACTCCCCTACAAAAGTGCAATGTTGACAACAGCCAAGGACATCATCACAGCCCTTGGGCTTATTGCAACCCCAGACCAACTTGGTTTAGAAGGGAGTGGGGTGGTCCAGTCTGTAGGTCCTGGCGTATCTACCGTCAAGCCTGGAGACAGAGCGATATTCCTCGGGCCAGGATGTTTTGCGACGCATATTCTAGTGCCTTGCATGAAAGTAATACCTCTACCCAGAGAGTGGTCACTGGAGGAGGGCGCCACCTCCCCAATCGTCTCTCTAACCGCAGCACAATGTCTTTTGAGAATGGGAAAACTGCAGCCTGGTCAGGTATGTTGCCACCGAATTCACTCAATAGAGGTATTTTATTAACATTGGCGCAGTCCGTATTGATCCATGCAGCCGCTGGAGGGGTTGGTATCGCGGCCATCAGGATATGCAGAGGCATAGGCGCCAAGGTAACTCCAGGAATTCTGCCCGTGTTTCATTTCTCATGAGGATAGATACATGCCACCGTCGGCAATGATGCCAAGGCGCAGTATTTGATGGACACCTTCGGTATTCCGCGATCTGATATATTCCACTCGCGCGATTCTTCATTCTATACCGACCTAATGCGGGAAACTGGTGGGCGTGGAGTAGATATAGTGTTGAGCTCTCTAAGTGGCGAACTACTCCAGACGTCGTGGAAATGTGTAGCTCCAGGCGGGACCATGTTCGATATCAGCAGGAGGGATGTACTGGCCGATGCGATGCTCCCCATGAAACACTTTGTGGGAAGAAGATCCTTCGTTACCGTGGACCTAGGAGAGTATATGGAAGAAGCGACGGATCAGTCTGCAAATTTGTACGTCACACACAGGGCTTCTGGGGCTTCCATACTAATAAAATGCAGCTCCATTCCAGTAAATCAGGGGCTCGTGGGGCCTATTTCGCCAGTGACCTGCTTTGACGCATCCGATGTGCCGGCTGCCTTCCGCCATATGCAAACCGGGCAGCATATTGGAAAGATTGTGGTTCGAATACCGGAGGATCTTAACACACTACCTACGAGGGATACCCGTGCGGAAATTACATTTTCACCCGATTATGCGTATCTTCTCAGCGGCGGACTAGGTGGCCTAGGACGCGCCTTGTCGAACTGGATGGTGGAAAAAGGGGCTCGGTGTTTAGTATATCTCTCCCCAAGCGCAGGAACAACCGACGAACATAGAACATTTGCAGAAGAGCTCAAATGCCAGAGTTGCGATGTCATCTCCATCCAGGGTACAGCGGCCGATATGTCGGATGTGCAAAAGGCCATATCGCACAGCCCGAAACCAGTCAAAGGGGTCTTCCAGCTCGCCTTAGCCTTGAAGGTACGTTAACCCTCACATTGAGAAGCAGACTTGTTAATCATCATCTTCCAGGACATAACATTCGAGCGTATGACGTTCGAAGACTGGACTATCCCACTGACGGCCAAGGTTAGCGGTACTTGGAACCTGCACCAGGCATTCCAGAACACAGCTCTAGACTTCTTCGTCATGCTTGGATCCATAGCTGGCATTGCCGGAATGACTGGCCAGTGCAACTACTCGGCAGCAAATACATTCATCCACGCTCTGGAAAGCCACAGACTGGCTCTCGGCCAACCAGCCTCTGTCCTTGATCTCGGCCCGATAGCAGATATAGGCTACGTGAGTCGCAGTCCAGTGCTAACCAAAATATTCAGCGGCCGATTCGAATTCCAATTCATAAAAGAAATGGAAATGCTAGATGCAGTGGAGGCCCTGATATACCATTCGACATCCTCACGGTCCTCGTTAGCGAGTCGATATGACCTCAACCACATAATCCTAGGTCTCACACCAACAGCCCCCTGGATCCGGCAACGCGGCGACACCCGGCTCGCGATCCTGAATAATCGAGCCCAGAGACGGCAACAGGACCCTGACACCGTCGACGACATCGTTGACTTTGTAGCCCAGGTGGAGTCTGAGCCAGAAGTCCTCAACCGCCCATCGACCGAGGAATTCCTGATAGTAAAAGTAGGACATATGATCAAGACGCCAAATTCCAAAGCCCCCGCAAAACCCGACCTGAAGGCGCTCGCTGGTATCCCTATTGACTCTCTCATTGCAATCGAAGCCAGGGCGTGGGCCAGGAAGCGGCTGGGTGTACAGATAAGTTTGTCTGATATTACAGCAGCAGGCAATGTAAAGGGATTGGTAAATTTGGCAATTGACGGGATGAAGAAGAGGTATTCTGTTTCGTAGTCTATATGAGGTCATTAGGTCGTAAATTGAATGTGACTTTATACGGATGCTTCTCGTGATAATTAAGAACTGTACTAGGTAAGGAATACTGATAATGGAGTATATGGTAACTAGCTGTACTTGATCCTACTTATTCGAGCTCAACCCCATTTGGAAGGCGCAACGGGTCCTCTGTGGCTGCCCAGTAAGTATTTGTACTTTCCTTGATAGTAGATGTATATGTCTACAGTCGCTGTTCCTACCTGCCATGAATAAATTTAAGAAGGCGCAACCCTGAAGCGATAGGCAGGTGCTCCTTCCTCACAATGCTGGATGACGAAACGTTGAGGCTCTTCTACTTTCCCCCCCATTGCAGTTCAATAAATAATGCCCGTGAGAAACTATATTCGGTACCATCGATGATAAACCTCACAGAAAAGAAATCTTGGAAAAGGTAGAAAGGTATTAATTCGTAATGTCACCCGTTAATCCATACAATAGGTTACTCTTCACGCCAACTCACCCTCCCACTGCGGAACTGGCTAATAAGGCCAATAGGCAGCAGGCCGTGGTCGACAACATTAAATCCACCGAAACGCTCCACAATCTCGGGTCCATACAGCTGCGCCACCCATTTCCAGTACGGCGACATGTCGTTCCACTCGCCCTTGATCCCGCTCAAGCCTTTCTGGTTCTTCACGTTCGCGAGTCCCACGGCGACCGGGCCCGTGGAATCGTATTGGATCACCTGCTGCGAGGGGTGGCTGAGGAGTTCATCGTAGACGTGAACCAGTTGACGCCCCGGTCCGTAGCTTACGAGTTCGCGGTGGCGGGTGTACTCCTCAAAGGACATGAAGTCGTCAATGTCGACAGGACGGAATCCCTTGTTCCGCGCGAGGACGAGGTCTTTGTCTATAGCGGCGTAGCGGCGCTTTAGAGAGATATACTTCTCGTGTTCAGCCTTGAAGAAGTCATCGAGGAGGGTATCTGGGCTTGCAATTATGGAGTCCCGCTGGCCGACGAGGTTGATGAAAGGGCTGGACAGTTCTAGGCCGCCCAGGTCGATCGGGAGGAAGAAGTACCCGTCAGGAATCGAAGTGTTCCCGAAGCGGGACTGGATGGCCTCGCGGAGGTAGGTGATGACGCTGCGATCACCAGTTCCCTGCTCTGATGAGAATATCTCGCGCTGGATGCGTTCGTGGGTTTGGAGCATCATGTCGACGTGCTGCTGGCCGAAGCAGTTTGCGGGCGTGCCGAAGTTGTAGGTAAAGAAGGTCGACGCGAAGGCGTTCCAGGCCTGGATCCAGCCGAAAATGCTGGCTTCTTTATCCTCGAGCTGGCGTTTCAACTCGTCAATGTGGCCATCTACCATGTCTTGATCGATCTCGAAACGGCCGGACTCTGGATTTAGATACAGCATCCCCCATTGGATTCTGCCGTTTGGCAATTCTGGCTGGATAGTGGTCTTGGGCCCATCTTTGGCCGTAATGTGGGCGCCGCCAGACTTGTCGCCGATGGGGAGACCCATGGTCTCGCTGAATCTTTGGATACCCTTCCAAGCTTTTACGGAAGTGTCCTGGCTCCGCGACCAGAACCAGAGATCGTCATTTACTCGCCACAAGGACTCACCGCTGCTCTCCTTGTTGATCAAGAAGTCGAGACAAAACAGGGTGACCTCGCCAAACACTTCGCTCAAGACGTGGGACCCAGGGGTACCACGACGGCGGAGCCGGGGTTCGACGTCAGGCTCGTCAACAAACTTCAGAGGAGCAGCAAGAAACTTCTCGAAAAAGCCAGTCCACTTCTCGGACACACCAAGAAACTTGAGAACCGCCAGAATTGTTGCGTGAGGCAAGCTCGGATACAGGGACCCATACTGAGCGCGGAAGCATGTAATCTCACCATAAAGTCGTTTGTTGATCGTGATATCGGCGCTCAGCAGGAGTAGCAGGTTTTGCTTCGCCTGCGTCGGGTTTGAGGGCTTCAGGACTTTCGGCGCAAAAGGGTGCGAGTCATACAAGTCTTCGTGCTCGGACATTTCTCCACCGCGATCGATGAGGCCAAATTCCATGTCTTCGTCTGAGTCAATATGCGCCGCGATACGCTGCAGTCGACGGGCACGCGGTGCGATCTGTTTTACCGTTGTGGGCTGTTGTACGGGTTGTTGTTGCACGGCGCTTCTTCTCGCGGGCGCCGCCTCAGCTTCCACCTCTCCCTCGCCCACTTCCCTATCCTGTTGTTCGTTATCCAGAAGCTGGGATACGAAGTATGCATTGCGGTGGATAGACTCTTTGACGATCTGCAAGTTGGGCTTCTCTTCGCGGGAGTCAAGGAAAAACCGACGGCGCTTCTTGTCTTCGGCTGGGACATTAGACCTCGGGGTTTTCCAAACCCCCTTGAGCTTTCGAAAGTTCATTAACGACTTCTTGAAAAAGACCGACCATTTGACGCCCAGATACTGCAGGAAGATCGCTTGGATGAGGTCTTCGTGCATGTAAATGTGATAGGCACCGTTAAGTTGACGTCGCTGTTCGACGGCCACTTCGGGGCCCCAGGACCAAGTGTGCAACGCTGCGAGTCGCATGTTGAGGACATCGGCCAGCTCGGTCAATACTGTGTCGTCCTTCAGAAACTCCCTAAGAACAGCCCGCTGCTTTTCAGTGGGTAAATCGGAACTGAGAAGACCATTTATGACCCATTTCAGTGTAGTGGGATTGAACTGGGTGGACGAGGTCAGTTCACTCTCGAATTTTGAGACCTTCTCGCGCAGTCTCTCGAGAGCCTTAAGGACATCCTTGGTAGTATCAGTGGATTCATCGTCAACAGGTCCAGATGGGCCGTGGAACAAGTCACCGAGGAAGGCCGTGATAGTATCGGTGTCAATGTCCGCGGGCGTGAAGACATTTTCCTCCCAGTTTCTCTTCGATTCCATCTTGCGGGCGCTGGCCAGCTCTTCAAAATCGTCATTCTTATTCTCGCCTTCTCGGGTCTTTGGATTCTTTTTCACAGACAGCCACTCCATGGTGAGCCGAGCAAACAGTGTAGCATACTCATATTTCAGCGTCTGAACGTCAAGCAGCGACAGCAAAGAGCGATGCCATCGTTCCAGCGTATCTACTGAAATCGAAGGATCATACTCGGCTTGCTTCAGGAAGCGATCGAGGTTGGAAAGCTCGGTGACGAGTTGACGGTTGCTGTGTGTTTGGTCGGAGATGCGCCCATCGTCGTCGACACGAACATCAAAACAGGTCTTGACGCCGTTCGACAGAACACGGACCTTTTGGATGCGAGAGTCCAAGGAGTCGGCCTCTTCCAAGGCAGCAGCTTTGCGTTTCTGGAAGATCTGCCTTTTGTTGGACAGCTCCTCGAGTTTGGCGTCAGTGATGTGCTGCAGAGTTTGAGAGTACTCGGTATCAGCTGAAGCCATTCCGATGATGCTGTACAAAGTACTAATTTACTACGAAGGTTTGGTCAAAGTATTTGTGAGTAGAGAGTAAGGAAGACTGAAGGCCAGGGTGAGGAGCGACAGGCTTGAAATAGGGCACTGGCAGGGAACAATGAGGCTGTGTAGTGGGTGCTGCCTGATTTGGTTTGAGTGACTCCAGGCTGCAATGACAGAGTTGGAACCTGGAGGGAAAGAATCAACGTTGATCCACATAGCATCCCTACATATTATTCGTGCCATGGGACCTGCACCGCCTACATCATAAACGGTCGACTCTCGTCGTTGAGCACCCAACTCAGCGGCTCGACATCGCCGAAATTAAAGAAGTTATCTGTATCCGACATCTAATAGACTGTCAGTATAATTATTGCGGTAGAGGGCCCAGGGTAGTCACTTACGATGCAGTCCCAGTCGCCCATGAACGGTGCCGCATTCTCGGAAATCTCGTTGACGGCATCGATATTCATCCCATTGTAGCCTTGTGCAGCCTTATCCTCCATGAACGAGATACATCGTTGCTCGGCCTGCTCTGCCGCCCGGAGCAGATGGTGTGGGAATTCAGTCGGCCCCAAGCCCTGCATCAGTCCCTCGACCTGGGCAGATACCAACGTAGACAGCAAGAAACCCTTGATATTCGTCTCACCGCATTCAATCATATCCCAAAACCGCACCTTTGCATCCGTCAGAAGAGCAAACAAGTCTTGGCGGTAGGGGCTAGGGCCAAGACTGTCTTCGTCTTGCAGCTGGGCCTTGAGCTCCAGTAACACAAACATGGTCGCAAGCATGCTCCCTGTGCGATAGAATCCAAATCCACACGTCACGAATCGGGTCATATCATCTCGGTCTGACACTCGTTCGTCTCGAGGAGCAGCTGCCATGATATTGGACGATGGATAGATAGCGCACCAGACCTTCACGGCACTCTCGATGACCACCTTTCTGGAAAACGCGTACGTCGGATCGCGGAGGGACTGTTCGAAAAAGGGCATATGAAGACAGCAGAAGTAGTAATGGATGATGAAATCCAGGACCCGTGTTTCAAATTGCGAGGGCGTCCGCCCATGTCCAGACTTAAACCCTCTTAGTGTTCTACAAATGGCGCGGTATGAAGCCCTAAGCTCTGTGTCGAATTGGAGAGTGCGCTCGTAGGTCGCATAGGACTCTAGATCATTCAAGAACCGCGCAATTGCAAGACGCTGCGGATAGGTCTTGCGGAGCTCTCTTGCGATTGAGGTTTGGGTATATTCATCGTCAGCCTTGGGCACCGGGTCGTCCGTCAGGAGCTGTTCGTCGTCAAAGTTCGCGGGGGGTTCACAATCAAAGTCGTCAACAGATAGTAGAGGCGCTCCGCCGGACATAATGCTAGATTGCAGCGACAGCTCTAAGATTGTGTTCCACAGTCTCCTTCGCATCTCAGCAGCGACCGTAGTCCGATTCGGTAGACAAGAAGGATCTCGGTTCAATCCCATGTGCATCGCTGTGCGGAGCAAAGCGCCCGCAGAAATCCAACTGGAGTCGCCGCCCACATTTATCGTCTCTCGCGCGATCAACAGGAGAATCCTGCTCTGCAAACATTGAATGTTCAGTCGCGGTTTGAAGTCCGGGTCGGACAGCCAAGTATGAGCTTCATAGACCCAACGGTTAGCCGACGCCCTGAGAGAAAAACGCTCATCATACGTGATGGCTCCAATGGCGAGAACAAGCTTGAGCTGAACTGTGAATGCGATGCTGGGCCCGGCATCCGACACCCAAAGCGCATCGTACTCGGTTTTGAAGGTGGGTATATGCAACACTCGGAAGGTCGTTTCAACCGTCCGAAGATAGCAGTCAACGAGCTCGTCGGCAATTCCTTTGGGTGGGAGTTCTGTCGTCGGAGGAGTTGGCCATCGCGGCGTCCGTTGGGCTTTGATGATTCTCGCCAGATCCTTGCACCTCTTCATTCCGGAGATTGCCTTGGAACCGTTGGCGCGCATGTACGGTTCGATCACCTCAAAGACATCGCGAAACTGGCGGGTCAGTAGATATCCTAGACATCCCTGGTAAATGAGGAGGCCTACCATTGAAGCACCCTGCGCCCAGTGACTGGCACCGAATAGCCTACTTTTATGGATCACCAGATTCCGGCTGACGGCCTGCGAATTGGCGTCAACGCGGCTGCCGTGGTTAATATGAAAAGTCCCGGCCAACTGCGAAGTAGTCGTTTCAATGTTATTAGAATTGGGAGTGGGACGAGGCTGCGGACTGGCTGTCTGCGTAGCTTTGACCAACTGCTCTTCAAGACGTCTAATCGTGCTTTTCATAGACTCCACCTCGGAGGCAGATGCAAGACTCGTCCGGGATAACGAGGACTTCGAACTGGATGCCAGAGATCTAGACGCATAGCTTGGAACCTGCGATGCACCGCCATCCGGAGGCCCCAGTGAATGGCGTTCTGGCGACGTTTTCGCAAGATCCAGTTCGGACGTGCCCCGAAATCGCAGCGGCGTCGCATCACCGTCATAGACGCACGATTCATTCTTTGATTTTACGCAGTTGCTGCAGGGACTTTCGCGGTTGCATTTTATCTTGCGTCTCCGGCATAGAGTGCAGGATCTGGAAAATTAGCTGTTGTTCACCACGAAGGGGATCTGCGTACACTGCTGGCCGTCTGCGCCGTCGCTCCGGTCCAACACCTGTCATCATTTCGACTCATCAGCCAACTCGGGAAATTGTCCAGTGGAATCTTCGACAATCTGATGCATCTGGAATGCAATGGAAAGAATTCTGAAGGTGACAGGAAGAGTGAATAAAAGTGCATGTTTGGCCCGTGTCGCCCGCCATTTCCCGCTCCGGTGTCGGCTTGAGCAGAGTCCGATCGAATCCCCGACGTATCTCCGACATCTCGGACGGCGCAACAGGAGCATATAAGGAGCTGTGCCGATCGACTTTTTTGTGCTTCTCCAGTATACTTTCTGTGCTGTCCAGTATACGACAATTTGCTTCTCGACTGGTAAAGTGCATTTTGCGAACTGACGAAATGGCGGACACAAAAGCAGACTTCCAGCCCTCGGATCCTGAGGCATCCGATGTACACGCTCAACCGAACAGCATCGATGAGAAAGCCAGCGACAAGGCGCCGTCTGAAAACTTCGGCCCAGCTCCAGACGGTGGTCTCAAGGCCTGGTCTGTTGCAATTGGCTCCGCCTGCACGATCTTCTCGACCCTCGGCTTCGCAAACTCCTTCGGCGTTCTACAAGAATACTATGCGGCGCACCAACTCTCATCAGAGTCCGCAGACCGAATTGCATGGATTGGATCGCTCTCTGCCTTTCTTCAATTCGCAGCCGGAGCTATTGCAGGTCCTTTATTTGACCGATACGGCGCTTGGGTAGGTCCCTTCTTCCTCGATCGTCTTTGCCGTGCCCTAACAAGCCCTAGGTTATCCGCCCCCCTGCCATCGCCTACGTCTTCGCCCTGATGATGACCAGCCTCTGCAAAGAGTATTGGCAGTTCATGCTCGCCCAAGGCGTCCTCGTCGGAATCTCCACAGGTCTCCTCCAATTCCCCGCCATGGCCGCCGTAACTCAATACTTCGACAAGAAGCGCGCCGCCGCCCTGGGGATGGCCATCGCCGGCTCCTCCATCGGCGGCGTAGTGTTCCCAATCGCCTTGTCAAAGATGCTCAACGGCACGTCGCTAGGCTTCGGCTGGTCCATCCGCGTCGTCGCATTCATCATGGTCGCTACAATGGGCATCTCGTGTCTCACCGTTACCGCCCGTCTGCCACCCAGGACAACCGCCTTCTTCATCCCCAGCGCATTCAAACAATCCCTCTTTGTCCTCCTCATCTTCTCCCTCTTCCTCCAAATCCTAGGCCTCTTCACGCCTCTCTTCTTCATCCCGACTTACGCCGTCTACCGCGGCATGAACCCAACCCTCGCCTCCTACCTGATCGCCATCACAAACGGCGCGTCCACATTCGGCCGAATCATCCCGGGAATCCTCGCCGACCGATTCGGACGCATAAACGCGCTAGGCATTGGGGGGATCATAACAGGCGTGATAATCTGCTGCATGAACGAAGTGAAAACCAACGCTGCACTGATCGTATTCTCCTCCATCTTCGGGTTCTGGTCCGGCACGATCATCTCGGGCGGGAGTGCGGCGCTCACGTCGGTTCCTAAGAATCCGCAGGAGTTCGGCACGTACTTGGGAATGGGTTTGGGCGTTTGTGGGTGTGCGGCGCTTATTGGGCCGCCGGTTAGTGGTGCATTGGTTGATCGATATGGGGGGTTCTTGGAGTTGTCGCTTTTTAGTGGCATTGTTTGTATTGGTGGGGGGGTTGTGGCGCTGTTGGCGAAGGGGGTTACGGAGGAAGGGTTCTTTGGGAGGGTTTAGTTGACTTTCCTTCTTTTTGTATTTTTATAATGTTGCACGTGTGGCTATAGATTTACTTAATACATACACTTCACTCTGACAGTACCTCTGGGCGTGGTATACTATTGCGGCATCTTAACATACCCGGGACAAGCAAGCGTTAATTCACAAATTCATACAATCCCTTACAGCAACTATATGAACAGCTCCACTACCTTTTCACTATCAACTCCAAACCTCACCTACCCGCTCCAAACCCTAGCCCCAGACGGAGCATATTCGCTCGGCACCAGGCAGTAAATGTTAAGCAGGGTCCCAGGATCAGTAGCCGAATAAGCCCCGGAGAACACAACACGTGGACTGGAGCTGCCATTGCCACCAGCAATAACTTTGACCTGTTCGCGGGAAATATAAAACTGGGCGAGAGTGACGTGGTTCCAAATGAGTCCTTAGAGAAGGGGTTTGGTTGACAGCGGGTTACATTGTGATCTAATAGACTACCCGAAAAGATAACTCCGAACTATAACTTAACTATTCTCTGCTGGCGCGATATTTTCACGTTGACAAACCACCTGCCGATGAAACAGAGCGCGCCAAGTACATTGCACATTGCATGCCAAGATCCCCGCTGTTGAAAGCAGAATACAAGGAGTCCTGCTCTCAAGTGTCACCTGGATTATCTGATGAAGAGTGCATGAATTAGCCTAATTTGTTTTCACATCGAGATGCGCATAACCTCGGAATTAAGACGAAACCGCAAGGAAACAATGTGGCCATAGCCAAGCCTGAGGGGTTAAGTTCCTGGTACCTTTGTTTAAATGCCCTGAAACGAACGTAGTGAGAGAAAGGGAATAGTCAACAGGGGTGCACGTGGGTCGTCCAAAAAAAGCTGCTTCGATTTGTATGTAGAAACCTTGTTGCCACGCGGGCCTTTCATTTGCTTATTGACTTTCCCTCCCCTCCACGCACGAATATGCTCCTGCTATTTGCACACCTGTATTCTACCACGCTATGTTGCGACCTCGATCTTGTATTAGCCTTATATTTCCTTGAAGAGCAGACCATTCAGGGATATCATGTATGAAGCGAAGTGCTGTTCCTTTTTTTGTATGCCCTGTTCGGTGAAGAAACTAGGATCCGGGGCGCTAATACATCCGGCTACAAAAGCAGCGTCACCCCTAAGGATAGAGGCTATTGACTTATTTTGGAATTCCCAGCATCAACTGCAAGCCCTTCATCTTTATCATCCAGTGACTGTGCGCCCGATTCGTAAAGCTTTCGGAGGATTTCTTGCTGCTCCCTTAATGTCCTTTGTTGATGCCTGGTTTTATCTATAGGTGAGCAATATCCCACCCCACTTGCAACGAGTTCAACGACAAAAGGACTCGCACCTGATCAAAATCTGAACTTCGAGGCTCCTTAACTCTTTCCTTAACCTGTCCAGCTCTAGATGCGTCCTGCGCATACTCTCGGAATTTACCGCAAATTTTGCGCGCCCGAAAAATCGCTTCTCGAACAATCTTGGGTCAGGCTTGAAGTCCAATACGTATTTGCTGGCAAAATCTTGCATGATCTGTAGTGGTTCCTCTGTGCGCTTAAGAAGCCGTTGCATGCGAGTTTGGAGCACCCTGTCCTCATGCTGGAACGAACCGGTTAAATACGCCGAAGAAAAAGCTTGAATCTCAACAGATTGCTCGACGATATCCTCTGCTGTTCTCTCAAAGATCGTATATGTCTCTTCGTTGGCACGGTGTAAACGATGCAGGTAAAACGCTGCGCTGACAACCAGGGCATACACAAATGTTAAGATGGTGAGGATGCTCCCTGTGATGGAAAGAGGACTATCTTCACATGGAATACAGGCATCTGGCAGCATGCTAGATTTGTTGGGCGAAGATAGAGGCCGACGGGTCACGGAGTATAGAGAGGCTGTGACTATATAGAAGTGAGTGAGCAGAGGAAGTGCAGACCACGCAGATCCCGCGTAACTGCTGGGACTGGACGAAGTACAAAGGCGGTCAAAAGTCTCTGGTCTGGTTACGCTTTCCGTTCCTGTCGCTATTAGTCATCTTCCGTCCGTGCATTGCTGCTGCTACAAGCCTGATCTCAACTCAATACCCTTACCATCACTCCACTGATTTAATGTCTTCGTTTCAGGGCCCGCAGCGTGCCAAGCGCGCGTCTTCCAGTATCTGCGGATGTCCGTGCCAATTTCGCTATAGCGTAGCTTGGCCTCCAGCAGTTTTGCTGAACCGCGAGCATCTCCCCATGCTAGCTTCGGACTTCCGACTGCGGGGATATCTCTACACAATACGGCCAAGGCGGCAGTTTCTCCGGTGTAAGAAGTAAATTTCCGGTTCCTGCAGAACGCTAGTCGGGGTGTCGAAATGGATATATATATATAACATATATAACATACCAAGTATGCCCGCTCGCTGGTTAGGCACTGGCTATCCGCAACACCAACATGCTCTTCTCCAAACCACTATCACTGGCCCTGCTTGCTGGGACTGCAGCAGCCAGGGAAGGCTTCGTAACGACAAACGGAGAAAAATTCCAACTCGACGGCGAGGATTTCTACTTTGCGGGCAGTAACGCGTACTACTTCCCATTCGACAATGTATCCACCTCTCCACCTAATATATATCACGACCGACACTAATGGTATAGTAGAACCAAACAGACGTCGAACTCGGCCTCACAGCCGCAAAACGCGCTGGGCTCAATGTCTTCCGCACGTGGGGCTTCAACGACAAGAACACCACATACGTACCCGGGGGTCTACCCGACTACGGCGGCGAAGGGGCCGGAGCAACGGAGATCGTGTTCCAGTGGTGGAATAAGAATGGCACGTCGACGATTGATCTAGAGCCGTTCGATAAGGTGGTGAATGCGGCTGAGAAGGCGGGGATTAAGCTGCTTGTTGCGCTGACGAATAACTGGGCGGATTATGGCGGGATGGATGTGTATACTGTGAACTTGGGTGGGAGGTATCATGACGATGTAAGTTGCAGTCACTTCTTGTGGTTTGCTGCGTATAGGAAGGAGTCTAGTGCTGACAGGACAGTTCTACCGTCTCCCCCAAATCAAAACAGCTTTCAAGCGGTACGTCAAAGAGATCGTCACACGGTACCGAGACTCCCCAGTGATTATGGCCTGGGAACTCGCCAACGAGCCTCGATGCAATGCAGACGGGGAGCGCAATCTCCCCCAAAGCCCAGACGGATGTAGTCCCGAGCTGCTCACATCGTGGATATCCGAAATAAGCACGTTCATCAAGACGCTTGACCCGGACCACCTGGTGACGTGGGGCGGCGAGGGAGGATTCAACTACGAGTCAGACGACTGGGCGTACAACGGCTCTGACGGGGGCGATTTCGAGGCTGAGTTGGAGCTGGAGACTATTGACTTTGGGGTCTTCCATTCGTATCCGGATTGGTGGACAAAGACGGTTGCGTGGACGGATCAGTGGATTGTCGACCATGCGGAGGCCGCGCGGAGTGTTGGGAAGCCGGTTGTGCATGAGGAATACGGTATATCTCTTTACATATCTTTGTTGAGTTATGCTGATTGATACAGGCTGGTTGACCCCGGAAGGACGGCTGGACAACCTGGGAACAGTCTCGAATATTACGCGCCTGCAGGCTGTTGGGGGATGGCAGAACATCAGCCTGCATGAGAAAATGCCGGACCTGTTCTGGCAGTTTGGGTTCTCTGGCTATTCGTATGGCCGCAACCATGATGATGGATTCACCATCTATCTCGATGAGTACGTCTCCTCCCAATATAAGGCCCCTCCCAGTAAGACCATGCTAACGACTGCAGTGCCGAAGCAAAGGATCTGGTATACAAGCACGCACGAGAGGTCAATCAACTGAACCGCAGGCATTAGATAGTCTAGATACTTCCAGCTCGCAGAATGATATCCCTCACCCACTTTACCTCCTCTACAATGACATCCGGCCGCACAAGATGCACATTATGCCCACAGTCCCGCAGCCTCACAAACCTCGTCGTAGACGAAAGCCCAAGCTGCTCTTCTTGTAACTCACAATCAATCCCATCCCACCGATCCAGCAACGCCCGAAACGCAGCTCTCTGCTCCGCCGTCCCATTCCCAGCCCGCACGCCCTCCTCATAGATCCGCTCATAATCTCTAGGACAATTCGCCCGGATCACACTGAGCGGTCTCTCTCCCAATGCCCTATTCCTAAACTGCTGCTTATCCCTAAGGGTCTCACAGACCTCTACAAACGACGCCGCTTCAGCCTGCGCAGCCTCAGCCCCCGCAAAGATATCCTTCGCTCGAGCTCTCCACTCGTCATCACTCAGCACCGTCTCCCCTCTCAACCCCGTAACACGCGCGTAGTTCAGATCCCCAAGTACAGCAGCGATATTCAAATCAGGTACAGTGAAGAAGTCACTCGCGCGCTCGGTCGCCGCGTCACAGACGACCATCCCGGCGACAGCATTTGGGAATAAGTGTAGGAACTCGCGCGCGACGATACCGCCGTATGAATGCGCGACTAGGATTAGGGGATTGTTATGGAGACCTAGTTTCTGCAAGAGGAGGTGAAGCTGCCCCGCGGCCTGCACGCTTCGAGCGGGGGTGGTGGGAGAATGGGGATTCGGATTAGGATTCGGAGATGAACCAGGCTGTGTCGGTGGGTCAGGGTCAGGGTCCGAATTCTTCCCCGGGTGAAGCTGACGTCCTTGATCATTGTCAACAGGGTCCCGCAGGTCAGGGCCCTTCTCGCTGCGACCGAGGCCAGAGCGATCGTACAACAGCGTGCGCGTCCACGGGCGCAGGAGTCGCTCGACAGCAACATAGGATGAGGCTACATCGCCAGCACCGGGGATGATCACGACGAGGGGATCAGCAACAGCAGCACTCGGGTCCGAGGGAGAAGAGACGACTGGGCCGGACATAAAGGCACTGAGGCTGTGGGTGCCGATCGGAACCATCGTGGGTGTGGGTTCTGCTGGCGGATTTGGGGGCTGGAGTGCGGCTGAACGGGGTTCCTCCATTGTTGTTGTATGGTGTCAGGGTCGGCTGGACCCGCCTGATGGACAGGCTGTTTTGTGTTTATGATGGCCGATGTTTATGATGGCTGCTGTTGTTCCTGGCTTGTTACGGTTCCTTGGTGTAGGATGGCTGCTGGCTGTCGGTAGACGGCTGTGCGACCTGATGGATATCGTGATACAGACTGAACGATACTGAAGGGTGCAGGACGAACAAGCGGCTCTGCAGGATGCAGCCTTGCAGAAACAATAGATATTGAAGAATAATCCTTATTATTCCTTAGCCTTGACACTTCACAGCCCCGGCTGTGGAGACTGGAGAGATGCCGAAGCGTTGGTGCCAGGTAGACAGCGTGGACGATCTCTCGTAATCCACAATGACCAAAGGAGGAGGAATCGTCAAAGTAATCTTCAAAACTGCAACAAAGATACACCGTGGAGACGAGCTGCTGCAACAATAGGTGAGACGACAATACAGCCTGCCTGTTCCGCAAGAACGTCGCTCGAACTACGCCACGACGAACACGGCAACCGATGAGCACGAGAATTGGCAGGTGACGAGGATGGCACTCAAAGGATGCTGACTGCAGGACTGCACAGTGCTTCTCGCTGGGAAGTCGTCGGGATAGGCGGTTGCTCGAGCAGGGTCAGCGATATTGACCAACAACAAGAGACAACAACAAAACCCTGTTATAAATAGACCAGCTAGAAGCGTTACACGGGGCTGAAGCTCTTCACAACCAACAAGACAAGCTTGGCAGCCGGATCTGCGGCGGGTCGTGGCTGTCCAGCAGTAAGCCAGGTCGTATAAGCCCTGTGGAGCAAGCCCTGATCCGCAGTCTCACCACAATGAAGCAGCAAAACAATACATATAAAGAGGACCTTAACCTCGACCATGGCTCAATCAATCCTCTCATCATCACAATCATCACTCTAATATCACACCATGCGTTTCCTCCCCATCCTCCTCGGCTTCGGCGCTCTGGCTGCCGCCCGCTGCGGTACACGCCGTGTCTCTGAAGAGCAACGGTCGTACCACAAGTTCCTCCACGAGAGAGAAGCTCGCGAGGCCCATCAGCCTGCAGCCCGCGATGTCTTCGATGTCGAGATTGACACCTACATCCACATCGTCAACGGCAACACCACCGCAAACCACACCAAGATCCCGCAGCGCGTGAACGACCAGATAGCCGTGCTGAACCACCACTACGAACCCACCGGCTTCTCGTTCAAGCTCATCAACGTCTCATACACCTACAACGCAAGCTGGCTGGACATCTACTCTGAAAGCGACGAGGAGCTCGACATGAAGAGCTCTCTCCGCCGCGGTGACTTCAAGTCCGCCAACCTCTACTTCGTTGACCTGGAAGAAGACCTGCTCGGTGTCGCGTAAGTCCCTATCCACCATAATCATCTCCTCCACATATACTAATGCAAAAACAGAACATTTCCCACCGACAAAGGCCCCAACCAGCTCAAACTCGACGGCGTAATGTGCGACCTGCAGACCCTCCCCGGCGGCAAAGCCCCCTACGACCTAGGCATCACCGCCGTCCACGAAGTCGGCCACTGGCTGAACCTGCTCCACACCTTCGAGCCCAGCGAGGACGCCGAAGAAGACGACCCAACCGCCGGCTGCCGCGGCCACGGCGACTACGTCTTCGATACCCCCGCCGAGGGAACCCAAGCCGAGGGGTGCCCTCGCTTCCGGGATACCTGCCGCGGCCGGAATGAGACTCTGAACTCTTTCTCTATCCCTGGGTCTGACCCGTTCCATAACTTTATGGACTATACTGATGATCGGTGCCTTACGGAGTTTACCCGGGGGCAGATCGTGCGGATGCAGAACTCGTGGGAGCAGCGCGAGCACTATAAGCCTGGTATTGGTGGGCGTCGCGCGAGTGCTGGGTCTGGGTGGAACAACTGAACTATTTGACGGATTTGATGTTTAGCGGTATTGTTTTGATTATGCATAAATGGCGAGAGTTGAGTTGCATTTTGATGGTATAGACATGGCGGTGTTGTTGAAGTGTTGTTGAAGTTATAGAGTATATATACCCACGATCTGTCTAGAGGTGTCTAGTATTGAAGCCAATGAATGTTCATGACTTTATTTTATTCACTTTGCTACTATATATACCACACTCTCAACATCTATTTCTCAGGGTCTCACAAGAGATCGTGACAGGCTCCACTTGGGCACGGCTCAGCTGCCTCCAACCAATACCATCTGGCACAAGAAGAAGACCCCATGGCACAGCCCCCCTAACAAGCCGTACCCGTCCATGGACGTCGTCAGCCAAGAAGGGCGATGCAAGCACAAATATATCGTTCTTCTACTCTGCTTCCCTGCACATAATCCGCAAGCTTACCTTGAAGGTAAAGTGACCTCCAAACAAATACAACCATGGACCTTCCCCCACCATCATACGAAGATGCGATCCGGCAAGGGCCCGGAAATACCCCAGGCGACAACCACAACCACAACCACGGCGACAGTCAAGGACGACTTCGTCTAGAACTCCAAGGCACCTCGATCCGCGATCTATCGACCGGACAGGTCTTATACAGACTAAGCCGGTCGGTGACGAGTTTACCAAAACCCGGACCAAACAGTTCGTCCTCGGTGACCTTCGAACGGGTAGAATACAACAATACTCCACCAGAAGCTAAAAGCACTGGCATACACAAAGACGATTCAAAATCAGAGCCAGATCCAGAGTCCCAACCACAGAATAAACACCTCTTCTACCTCGTGCACCCGCGCGACGCGCAATACCGGCGCGACACCCCAGCATACTACATAACATGCCTCTCCGCCTCCCCGGACAAAATGGAAGGCAACATGCAGTTCGAAACGCGCGGGACAGTCCTGCACGGGACGGAATTCCAGGCTCTGCTTAGTCGCGGGCGCACGTGGGAACATAAACCACTTTTCGCGATGGGTGGGAAGGTCCCGCTGTTCAGTGCGCGACGGGAGGGGCTGGTGGGTGGGCAGTATACGTGGAGAGAGGACTCTGGGAAGGAAGTCGGCCATGAGTCTGCTCGGAACGGGGAATCGCGTGGGCTTGTTATTACGAGTCCGATGGAGCAGGAGAGGAGGGATGCGTTGGTGGCGCTGTGGGCGTTGAGGGTTTGGTATGAGGTTGCTGAGAGTCCAAAGGCGAAGCGGGAAGGTGGGTTTCCTTGCCTTGACTCTTGTATGAAGACTGCTGACTTTGTTTAGAGTTGGAACGGATGACACCAGCCTCGGCCTTTTCAAATCACAGTGGATTTCCAAGGAAAGCCGGGGCTCTTGGTGCTCTTGGGGCTTTGGGAGCGGCTGGCGGTGGGGGTGGTTGTTGAATAGTCAACCTTTTAAGATTCCTTATTTCTCTGGGTTGTACATTCTAAATGAGTTATCTATTATACAGTCTATAACGCGGAATATGCATGAAAGGGCCGACTTGCGCTATTTGAAATGCATGCACTGGCGTAACGTCGTTCGGACATAGATGGCTTGCTGTATAAGATAAATCGGGATCCAATGGCCTGTGATGAAGATGGCCCGGAGACCGAAAGTCTCAGCATCCAAGTGCAGGTGGTTGAGCAGCAAGATTGTGATGTCTGGCTGAATGGCCATCACCATAGCTAAATCTGATGTGGCCGTGCAAGGGTCATCATGACGGGAGCGGGAGACCGGACTATAAGAAGTCCAGCAGAGAAAATATCTTCTGATATCAGCCAACCGACTGCACAGTTTCACCAACCACAGCCGCAGGAGGTCCAGCCTTTCCCTCCGCCAACACAGATCTCTTCTCCGGCTCAATCCCCAACCGTGCCTGCGCCGTATCACACAACTCCGCATTCCCACACTCACAATCACCCTCCCTCGCCCATCGATACGTAATACTCCATCTCTCCCCTCTCACCCTCACCGTCCCATCACCCAACATATCCGTCTTCCTCTTCGCAATCCCATGCGTCCAATGCAGTCTCGAATCCCTCGTAAAGCGCATCATACTCCGCGGCGCCAAATCAACATCAACCTTCTCATCGCCGTACTTCCCATGCCTCATGCGCATGAGCACCGGCGCCCCCAGCGAAAGCGCATACAGCTGGTCCCAGCCGCGATGGGAGTCGACGTGGGGCGGGATCCCCGAGCCCGGGGGGTAATACTGGAGACAGACCTGGTCAGGCGGTCTGGATTCTGTTATCGGGATGAGAGGTTCGAGCCAGGAGGGGAATGGCTTGTATGGGATCGACGGGTCTATGCCGAAGGTCTTGTAGTCGAAGGTGTAGCCATAGTGCAGCGAGATGCGGCCGGGGCGGTCGGGCCAGGTGAGTTCGGTGCGGAAGAGGGTGAGGAGAGATTCTTCGTGGGCGGGGGTGATGAAGTCGGCTTGGTAGTCGAGGCCGGGGACATTTGGGTTCTCGGAGAAAGAGGATTGGGGGTGGGAATGGATGCCCATCGTGCGATGGCACTTGCGACAAAAAGTTGCAGATCAGAAGTGAGGGATGATGTGCATAATGTGCAAAGTGTATGCACCACATGACTAAGCATGAATAACTTATGCGACGTGATGGTGGAGCTGTTGACATGTCTGGTATGTGGCTGTCAAACGAAATAATTTGAAAAACGTTATTATTACCCATTGAATTCCTCCACGGAGTTGTCCTCGGTTTCGCGCATTCCAGGGCCGCGTTGCGAGAGATTGCCCTCCTCGGGGTGGCCTTAGCGCAGGCTTTCGTACAGGATATCATTGATCAGCACATTCCCATATTCTGTCTATTAATGTTGTGCTGTATACTGTCGATGACCATCCATTGAAGTTTTCTCTCTGTATTTCACAACCGTAACCCAATGTCGAGGCTAGTTCTGCTTGCACTGCCGTGGCTAGCCCTACTTGCGTGGGCGGAAGATGTCTATCTTGAATGGGATATCACCTGGGTCTGGGCTGCCCCGGACGGGTTTGCCAGGCCCCTGATCGGTATCAATGGAGAATGGCCATGCCCACAGGTAGACGTGAATCTGGGAGATCGGGTTATTGTGGATGTACACAACGGCCTTGGGAATCAGACCACTGGCATCCACTGGCACGGCTTCCACCAGTACATGACAGGGATGATGGACGGCAGCAGTGAAGTGACGCAGTGTCCGATACCTCCAGATGAAAAGATGAGATATGAATTCATGGTAAGCAGGTGGTAGACGTATTGAGAATAACACTGATGTTGGTAGGCAAATCAATCCGGGACGTACTGGTACCATTCACACAACATGGGCCAATATCCCGATGGACTGCGAGGAGCCTTTATAGTGCACGACCCATCTCCACCGTTCGAATACGATGACGAATTCACCATCACTCTGTCCGACCTATACCATGAACAGATGCCCTTGCTACTCAATCAGTACCAGTCTCTCGAAAACCAGGCGAATGGAGGGCTGGAGCCTCTGCCGGACAGTGCCATAATAAACGACTCGACAAACACCACTATCCATGTCCATCCCAACAGGACATATCTAGTTCACATAGTCTGCACCGGCAACTGGCCTGGACACACCTGGTTTTTCGACGAGCACGAGATGACCGTCGTCGAGGTTGATGGCATCTTCACCGACCCATACCCTGCCCGTGACAAGCGCCTCCGAATAACAACCGGCCAGCGCATGAGCGTCCTGATCCAGACAAAGAACGACACCAGCCGTAACTACGCCATGTGGAATACAATGGACATGAACATGATGTTCTTCTACGAGAATCGAACCATCCCTGAGGGCTTCAACCCGAACGTCACCGCGTGGCTGGTGTACAACGAGAGCGCGCCTCTACCTCCTCCTCCTGTGGTGTACAACCTGGATGCAAATAAGGATTTCGTTGATGATGTTCTCTTCGTGCCTGCGGACCACGAAAGGATCCTTGAACCGGTGGATCGCCAGATCATCATAAACACCACTTCAAAGGCTATCAGTGGCGTTGCGAGGTGGACTGTGAACAACGAGACATATATCCCGCCAACCGTGCCATCGCTCTATACAGCCTTATCCGTCGGCGAGGAATACATTTCTGATCCCACGGTATACGGACAGGTCAACCCGTTCATTGTCGAGTACGGCGAGGTCGTCGAAATCGTGATCAACAACGACCACAACAACCTGCATCCATGGCATCTTCACGGACACCAGTTCCAGGTTATCCAACGCTCAGCAGTAGACGGGGGGCTTTTCGCCAACTATTTCCAGAACATCTCGTCGACTCCGGTGAAGCGGGATACGATCATGGTGCAGAACAACGGACATGCAGTTATACGGTTTCGAGCAGATAACCCAGATAAGTCTCACCATTTCTACCGTGCTTATAGCAAGACTCTGACTGACTGACCTACGCGTCTGGCTCCTCCACTGCCACATTGAATGGCACGTTGAAGCTGGGCTTACAGCGACGATTATTGAGGCGCCGAAGGAGCTGCGTGAGATGTCGCTGCCTCTCGACCATCTAAGAATTTGCGGGAGCTATGGTAGCCCAGAGTGTGGGAATGCCGCTGGGAATGAGGGATTGAATATGACGGGGCTTAATACGGAGGTAACTCCAGGTAGTTCAGGGTAAGTCGAAGCCTACTAATGCATCCTGAAATAATAGCTTCTGACATTACTAGTGCGATGATTGACGGCCATGCGAAGTGAAAAAAGCATATACACTCGGTTACAGGAGAAACAACGGATAACATGGTGAATAGCGATATATAGCAAGGCATGGTTTCATTACTGTCTGTAGCAATTCCAGCTGTCACCAGTATGAACCAAAACATCGAATCACACTTGTAAACAAATATTAGTTCGGAATCTCTTTCACCTGTGTGGACCTGTCATTATAATTAGGAGCCACATTCCCCAGAAGATCCTCCAGCCACTGGTATGCCACGATCAAGCTGTCGGGATATCCCATGTGCGGCAGGCCGGGGAAGAATCTACATACCGCAGCGTCAGTTCAAGCCACTCAAATACCAACGGAAACTTTAAACATACTTCCCCTCCTTCGGAGTTCCATAGTTGAAAAGTTCCAAACAGTCTTCAATCGGCGTAACACCGTCCGCGACACCCTAGGAAGGTCAGTTTCAGGCATAAATTCCCAGCACGGGAGCAGACATACATTCAGAAGCAACATTCTGCAGCTAGGTTTGTGCACAATCCCCGTCTCCACCAGCGAGAACTTCTTCTGTGCGTGTTCCTTAAATTCCTCCACGTCTTTGTACCCGTGCTTCGTCGCCCATGCCGTGGTGAGCCTGTTCCAGTCAGCATCGAGCCATCGACCGTCCTGGCAAAGATAGGCTCACGTAAACGGATACTCATGATCATCCACATGGCCCAACCACTCCTTATCCAAGAAGTAATGACACCCAGGCCCATGCGCAACCGCACCAAGCAGCCGATCTGCATGCGTATGCGCCGCTCGGATAGCATAGAACCCCCCTGCGCTCAGTCCCCATACAACGACCCTGGTAGCGTCCAGTCTGGAATGTGCCATGATATACTCGAGGACGCTGTCACATAGCCGATCCGGCGATTCAGGATCTGCAGGATCGGCTGGGCAATCTGCGGTGCCTGGGATCTCCATAATCACCGTCGCCCAGCCGCGCGCGGTGATTTCGTGGCTGCGCTGGCTGTTGTCTGTGCGGTAGCCGTCTAGGCCTGTCATGATGAGTATTACCGGAATCGGGTCTGGGTTTTCTGTAGCCTGAGGCAGGCGGACGTATATGGGGAGTTCTCGCCCGTCATGGCCGCTGCGGTGGGTATGGGTGATTAAAGTCTCCTGCATGGGTACATCCCAAAGGGAGGCTGCCCTTTGGTAGACGCCCTTCTGCAGATCGTACGCGGTGCGTTTAAGGGAGTCTGGCTGGGTGACGTCTACGTATGGGAACCGGGAGATGCGGTAGACAGCGGCGGCGCGGCAGAGGAGTTCAGAGGCTTTTTCTCGCTGTCCGGCATCTAGTGCTTGGATAGCCAGCCGCTCAAGGGAGGATGCGGTGGGGAAGAAAGATGTGGTATACTCCTCTGATTCTGCGTCGTTGATATCATCCTGTTGCACATTGAAGTAAGGAGCGTTAGACAGACACAGCAGGTGGGTTAAATTGATGAGGCCGTCTTACCGAGATAAGCTCCTGGAAGATGGGTTCGAAGTCATCATAACACCCATCATGGAACGGGTATACAGATTTCTGACACTGTGCAAGCTTAGTTTCCATTCCATGTTAATCAGTATGGACAGAGAACATACAGCAAACTTCCACCGCGACTCCCACAGGGTTTTGATAGACCCCTTGTGAGGGTAGACGGTGTCGAATTTCGGGCCAAGTATCCAGTTTGGCATGGTGAATCTGGTCTACCATACAAGTTATCGAGCTGAGTAGATAGCACAGGACGGAAAAGGTTTCGTGGTTGTTATAAGATCCTGGGGCCCCATATCAAACCCCGCGATGTCCCATCAAGCCGCTATATTTAGTACTCATCGAGTCATGGAATCAATGACGGAGCGGCAGGGAGTCTGGAGCAGGGATATCTAAGCGAGACGATCATTGCGACGTGAGCTCGCGGTGCAACTGCGAGAGCATTACGTGGATTGATGCAAACAGGAGCATGGGCTGTGGCAGTCGAAGGGCCAGTTACGGAGGGGGGTAGCGGACTCCTGCCTAGAACGGAGGTATAAGACAAGCTGTTATTAAAGGATATTATCATATTAAATTATTACACGCCCACGGAGTTCCGCGGAGCAATTATGGCACTTTGTAACATGTAATCTGCGAAAGACCTGGCTATATATTTGCACCTCCATTGACTGCTATCACTTGACCTAAGGCACATTAGCCAACACTCCGTAGAGAACAACCAGGTAGACTCACCATTGACCCATTCGCTGTCAGGACCAGCAAGGAAAGAGACCACTCGTCCAATATCTTCCGGGACGCCACACCTGCTCAACGGACTACCCCCGGCCAGGGCGGCTTCGATGTCCTGGAGGGAAGAGTTCTTGTCACACCCCGGCGCATATCGCCACGAGTTCGCAAGCCACATATCACTCTTCACCCCCGCCGGGGCAATGGCATTTACAGTGCATTTCACCCGACCAAAATCTGCTGCAAGACAGCGGGTAAAACCCTCCACGGCGGACTTGCTCCCCGCGTACAGTGCATGGCCGGGAACGCCCACACCAGCAGCAATAGAGGACATCAGGATGACACGTCCACCCGGTTGGATATGGTCAAAGGCATGTCTCGCAACAAAGAACTGCGCGCGAGTGTTTAGACTGAAGACCTGATCAAAGTCGTCGATAGTGGTTTCGTCCAGGGCGCGGAATTTCTCCACGCCGGAGTTGGATACCACGATATCCACCTGGCCGAAGTGGTTGACGACCTGGCGGAAGAGACTTTCTATATTAGATACCTGGGTCAGGTCTGCTTGGAATGCGGCCGCGTCGATGTCGAGGTCCTGGATAGCTTTGACTAGGTCCTCTGCGGGCTGTTGGCTTCCGCAGTAGTTGATGGCAATCGAGGCACCTCTTTTGGCCAGTTCAAGGGCGATTCCGGCCCCAATACCTCGCGCTCCACCGGTGATGAGGGCGACCTTGCCGCTTAAGCTCTGGGGTAGAGAGTTTGTTAGAACCATTGCTGAGATCGGGGTGAAAGTTCCTCTTCCAGCCCGGTTCCTGGTACGTGCTGAAATTACTCATTAAATATATATATAATGCCGCATAGCATTGGCACACAACCTCGATGACAACCACACAAGGCGTACAGGCTAAGAAGACTTAATGTAACATATCCCCCCTCGTTCTTTCGAAACAACATGGAACTCGCAAATGATGGGGTGTTGGGAGATGTGGAAGCTACCCTGAAAAGCCACTTCTTCTTTGACCATGAAGAGATGCCACCGCATCGGGAAATCACATTGGGATCGCCCTAGCTGACGTCTTATCCCACGTCATGAACACCCTCTCTGACCATACTGCATCGCCCTCGAGGAGGCCTTAGCGTACAGTACTACGTTGAGGTACTGTGGCTTGAGGCACCAAGGGCACATCGCAGTCTTGAGACGTTGGGAACGCAAGATCAAGGGAAATGTTACGTCCTGTTGGTGGCAGACATTGTCATGGACCCATGCCCACTGTCCTTGCAGGGTGATATATATTCTTGTGTCTCACTTTTCAGCACAGTCGCCAGGACCCCGTCGAAGTATCTGCACCACCTCATTCCTGTTTGCATCATGCTTAAGCAAGATCCAAAGTTAGAGCTCAGCTTTCAAGGTAAGCTAATCTGTGATCAGGGGTATAGTGCTGGCTAATATAGACAGACTTCCTAGCCCTTCAAAAGGTTGTATTCGACTGGGCTGACAGCTATGATGCAAAGGTACGCGCCGCCGGATGCATATATGATCGACCTGCTAACTATGAACCACGGTGTAGGACTGGGACCGTCTGAGGAGCATCGTTGCACCTACCCTTACTGTCCGTTAATCCGTATCCTTGTCCTTGCCTGCCTGGCCTCTGACCACCGGAACAGGTCGATTACACCGAGATCGGTCTACGAAGATGGGACCCCATGCCGGCCGAAGACTACCTGGAAATGGTAACTGAGGTTGGATTCCTCGGAAACCCCACCATAAAAACCCAGCACCTCATCGGAGCAACATGGTGGGAGGTTGTCTCGGAGACTGAAGTCATTGGGCATCACCAGCTGCGTGCCGCCCACCAAGTCTATACCAGCCCTGACTTGAGTGATGTTAAGCTAAAGGGCCACTCCCATGCCACCAATGAGCATTACTATCGCAAGATTGATGGACAGTGGAAGTTCGCTGGACTGAAGCCTACAGTGCGTTGGAATGAGGAGCTGTTCGAGGAGGTGTTCCCGGCAACCCAGTAAGGGATTAATGATGCCCATATTGGTGTATGTTGAATGGCATTTGCAGTCTCATATCGAAACCTGTACGTAATTAGGGTTATGATGGAATCCCCGTTCCATTACTCCCAACAGGTAAAGTTCGTACCTCGTAAAGCCTGCTATGTAGGAATGTATACTCTGCCGCTCTCGGAGATTCCGAGCTTAATCGCTATGCTAAGACGACCTCCACGATTGGGGCCAATAGAGCGCAGTTTCTCCATTCCAATTAGCCTCCTTCACATACAGGATCCCATCTGTCAACGGGTGTAAAATGCGAACACATTCCACTCTCTCCAGAACGATCGACAGGCAAACAACCATGAACGTATATCCTGTTATATCTAACACGTAGCTTCCCAGCCAACTCCAGCCCTCTGAATCTCGGTGAGCCAATTACGTTCTCAATTCGATCGTCACACTTCCTTTATCCCCACTAGCCACGATGAAAGCTTCAACACTACTTAGTGCGGTCTCGGCTATATCGACCCTGCTAGCGATGCCGGTTGCAGCAACACCATCCCCAAACCCACCGAGCCTAAACTTCCTATACTCTATGAATACTACCGTCGGAGAGCCCATCGAAGTAGGCAATGGTCCCTGGGGAGCTCGCGTAGCCATCCCCGTCACTGGCGGGACTTTCAAAGGGCCCAGACTATCCGGTAGGTCGCCCCTGCCCCTCCATCCATGACCCCAAGGTCCCAGGTCCCACTAACAACTTCCAAAGGAAAGGTCCTCGACATAGGTGCCGAATGGGGCGTGACTGACTCCAACGGGACATTCAGAGCCGATGCAAGGTATCAGCTCAAGACGGATGACGGGGCGAATATCTACGTCCAGGTGAATGGGCCGAGTCAGGGTGAGGGACATTCGCAGTCTAGGATTATACTGGAAACTGGCAGTGAGGAGTACTACTGGCTGAACGATGTTCTTGCAGTTGGCGTCACCACTCTGGGACACGGGTGGGTGGCGGTTGATGCGTGGGAATTGGTTAGCCCGGAATAGTCTGCGTAATGTATTGAATAGTAATCATTGTTAGTATATAAAGCAATGAGAAGCCGTCTGAGCTAGAACTAGTATTTCTGCGGCCGAATGATAGCTATGGCCTTCTATCTGTGGCGTGGGAAGTGTGTTGGCATATAATGCAAATAGAAAGACGGCCTAATACCGCTAGTGGTTTTTATGGTCGAACAGTATTTCGATAAAGTGTACGGGATATAAGGCAAGTACTGAATCGGTTTATATATAATGGTTCTTAGGCTGTGAATAACAGGAGATTTGGGCCTTCAGTTGGTAGAAACACCGTTAGACCTTCATGTAAGGAGTGTCTATTGGCCTTGTGCCGACCTACTATCCTGACTACTACCAGCACGGGTTTGGGACGGCTGGGAGAGGCACAGTAATTCTGCCATACTCGATATCACAACAGCATCAGTCTCCCGGGCAATAGTAAGAGCCATGTAATTTTATGCAAGTTGTGATGCCACCTGCACGGAGGCTATTGAAATATTGCAATGACCCCCTTGTCAGCATACCGATCATCGTAGGCCCTAATTATAAGTGCCTAGGAGCGTGATGCGCACGGTCATTGCGCCCGATTGACAGGGATACGCGCATACCATTCCAGCCACCGGAGACGTCAAGTGTCTGTTTGAGCTATGACCCGGCTTTCTGCCACAGGAATCCGTAATGTTTGTATCTGTTCCTAGATCCGTTTCTAGTATCGACATTCTTTCTCCAGAAAGCATGTGTAAAAAAACTATGCCCACAAATGCCCCATCGCTGGCGCGATTGTAAGGTTTGCAAAACCTCAATCCAAAATATCTTGACCCAGGCCCTGCAGTGCTCCATTTTGAATCACCGTAATCATGGCCTTTGTTCGTCGCCTGCTGTGCATGGCAGCGCTTGCCGGTGCTGCCGATGTTTATTATACACTTGATTTGACATGGGAGACCGGCTCACCAAACGGCCTGGAACGGGATATGATATTCGTGAACAACCAGTTCCCAGGGCCGCCAATGATCCTCGATGAGGGCGACGATGTGACTGTAAGAACCGGGCCAGACCAATTCGCGAAGATGGTATTTCTGACCCGAGTAGGTTGAAGTTCACAACCATATGCCATTCAACACCACAGTCCATTTCCATGGAATCGAGTATGCACTTTGTTCCTTTATAGACGCACATACCTGACGGAAGTAGGCAATTGGGTACTCCATGGGCCGATGGCGTACCTGGGTTGACCCAATGGGCGATTCAACCAGGACAGTCGTATACCTACAAATGGCACGCAAATGATTATGGGACATACTGGTATGAGCTCAACTCGAAATGGCCTCGGGATGCAGACTAAACCCAACTACCAACAGGTATCACGCCCATGACCGAGCAACGCTACAGGATGGTCTGTATGGTGCGATACATATCAGGTACGTCGCCTCCACTACTGCAGGTCTGGCGACTGACATGATGCTTTTTAGGCCGTCAAAGGACCGCGAAAACCCCTTTTCCATGATCTCGAACGACACCGACGACACACATGCCATGGAAGAGGCAGAGAGACACACAATACCGGTGATCCTGTCGGATTGGGATCATTTGACATCAGTGGAGTACATGGAAGCAATGGAAGCCACTGGCTATGATATTTTGTACGTGCTACCCCGTCCACCTCAACTGTTGTGCTAACCAAAGTAGTTGCTCCGATAGTATCCTTGTCGGCGGCATGGGGTCTATCTATTGCAAGGACCCCAAGGAACTGACGGCGCTCCAGGCCGCGCCAGTTCAGCAGGTGATTAATGCGACATTAACTGATAAAGGGTAAGTCCAATATATTCAACCCAGACTGCAACATTCTTAACATCCCCAGATGTGTCCCATTCGTGACAAAACTGCAAGGAGACTGGGAACACCACCCCGATAAACTGCCACCCGGGTTGAACGACGGCTGCGTCCCCAGCGACGGTCCCGATGCCGAATACATGGTCGACGCATCCCATGAATGGGCCAGTTTCAGCTTCATCAGCGCCGCCAGTCTCAAGGCCCTAGTAGCCTCGATCGACGAACACCCCATGTACGTCTACGAGGTTGACGGTCGGTACATCGAGCCCAGTCTAGCTGAGAGCATCGAAATATACAACGGGGAGCGGTACTCCGCCATGGTGAAGCTGGATAAGGAGGCCGCGCAATACACAATGCGTATTGCCAATACTGGGGCCAACCAGGTAATATCGGGGTACGCGAAGGTGACATACCAGGGAGGACAGGATAGCACACGGCAGTCAAGTCCGTACATCAACTACGGCGGACAGAATGTAACAGAGTCAGTGGTGAAATTGAACACCAGCGATCTGCGTCCATTCCCAGCAATCTACCCAGCACAGACAGCAGACGACTTCCACCTCCTAACACTCGGCCGGATTAATTCATCGTGGGAATGGACGCTGGACGGTACGAAGTTCTTCCCAAGCGACTTGGACTCTATGCAGCCTGCTCTCTGTAACCCGGACAGTCCGGACCTTGAATCCGCGCTGAAAATCACCACGCGCAATGGGACGTGGGTTGATCTGGTGTATCAGCTGCGCATTGAAGCCCCGACGGTCGTGCAGCCTCCCCATCCAATGCACAAGCACTCCAACAGAGCATTTCTGATTGGCCGGGGTGTGGGGGACTTCAAGTGGCGGAGTGCGGATGAGGCGCGCAAACAGGTGCCGGGGAATTTCTTCTTGGATAGCCCGTTGTACAGGGATACGTTTGTGACTGCGCCGGCTGGAGAGGCGTGGATGGTGGTGCGCTATCAGGTGGTTAATCCCGGGCCGTTCTTCTTGCACTGTCATATGGAGACCCATTTGCATGGGGGGATGGGGATGTTGTTGTTGGATGGGATTGATGCGTGGCCGGAGGTGCCAGAGGGATATTGTTAACTCGAGTTAAATATAAGACAGTGTTGGCGAATGGATCTACACAGGACAGGACCAGAATTTGGCAATACAGGCTTCTTAATGATGATTTTGAAAGAGGCTTATGATTTAGAAATTTGGTTATTTACATAACAGGCGCCATAAAGGTGCCCAGGTAGTCCATCTTCCCCACCGGCACGCCCTTGGCCCTCAGGATATCATACGCAGTCACCAGGTGGAAATAGAAGTTCGGAGTCGCAAACAGCACCGCATACGTCTCGGGGGTAAACTCATACTCCTTGGGTCCCATGGGCGCCTTGAACTTCTTGCCCTCGTTCGCGGCAAGCACAGCGAGGTCGGCCTTCTCGAGCGCGGCAAGGGCCTCGTCAATGCGCTTGTAGAAGTCGTCGAATGTCTTGTCGTTTTGCTCCTGGGCTGGGGGCTCGACGAAAGTTGCGCGGCAGAGGGTCTTGATCGCTGTGTTTGTGACGATGAAGACCTGGAAGGGGAGCCCCTTCATGTCGTGGCCGAGCGAGGCGTTGAAGAGGTCATCGATGGGGATGTTGTTGGCCTTGGCGTGCTCTTCGGCTTTCTGGAGGATGACCTTGAGGGCCTGGATGCCCTTGACGAAGGGATCGATGGTGTAGGTGTAGATTGAGGAGGACATAGTGACTGGATTAGGGCTGTGAGGCTTGACTGATTGCGCAATTGTTTACTGCAATGGCTCACCCAGGAACAGGAGGGCTATTTGAATAGTCAAGGTACAAGCTCCTCACTAGCCATTATTAATCGCCTTCCACGGGCTTCGATTCTGCGCATTGTGTCGCACAGTTTGATTTGTCAGAACCTTCACTTGTGGGCCAGTGTAGCGGTGAGTCCACCGAGCTTACCAGGTTATCCTGTCTGCAGTCTGCAGCTATTTTGGATTCATTTGTAAGAGAAGTTGAAATTGGATAACTAGCGAACCCCTCGAATAAACAGGGAAGAGGCACGGGCCTGGCGGGGTGGTCGATGCTCTCCCAAACACAATGGGTCCATCAAAGCCAAATGAATCATATTTCTTGATCTTGTTTGTCAATCTTGTTTCCTCGGTGGCAGTGGATCAAATATCCCTCTGGCATAACGCTTCTTACCGTCAAGGTCACTGCTATTACGGCGATCCTAGCCGAGGAAGAGCAGGCAGAGTATCAGGTAAAGTTGAACGAGATCTGTATTTAGACCCAGGGTGCAGCCAAATTAAATATTAAACCTGGATACTTGAGAGATAAACATCACAATCACATCCGGAATTCCAGCTGCTGGTCAACCACATCCTTTACCTGTTCCTCCATTCCCTTGAACGTAATGCCCAACTCGCGCTCTGCTCTGGTGGTGTCAACGCCATAATTCGTGCTTTCAACTGGCGACAACGCCCACTCCACATCCGGATACTGCTCTCGCACAAATCGGTCGACATCAGCCCATGATCGTCTCTCTGCAGCGAGCAGATACGAGCGCACTGCATTCGTATCCCCATCGTCGCTATTTAAAGGGCCAATCTCCAATGCCCTGACATGCGCTGCAGCTACATCATCCACATGCACACCCAGGAACTGTCCGAAAGCCGGCGTCTCGGATACGAGCGATGTCCACAGCATACCCGGGGTCCCGGACAGTTCCTCTGCAGTTGTCTGCACGAGGCTGCGCCCGAACACGAATACGGGGTGTAGAGAGATTGTGGTGAAGCGCGGTTGGTTCTCCTTCACGAAGTCAAGAGTGGCCTTGTGCGCGGCCAGTTTGCTGGCGTGGTATTTGCCCATGGGTGGGAGGGTCGGAAGCACGCTCGGATCAATGGTTCGGTCAATTGGATCGGTTTCTAAGTAACAAACATGTCAATGCAAATACGAAGGAGAGGACAATACAATGGCCCTCACCTTTGACGACCATGCTGTCTCTCTTTCCACCCTGCGGAATCATCGCAATGACCGACGATGTAATAACAATTCGCTTTATGGAGGATGACTTTGAGGCGGCTTCTAATATAGCTTTCGTCCCCTCCAGGGCTGGGGTGAGTAAATCATCGGTGCCCGGAGCAGGTAATGGTGAGGCCAAATGGAGGACATATTCCACGCCATCGAGGACATCATCGTAACATCCTCTGACGGTGAGGTCTGGCACGATGGCAAAATCCAGGTGGTCCGTATATTTGCTGAATATGCTCTTTAGCTTTGGGGCTTGGTCTGCGCGTCGGATTACCAGGCGGACTCTGTATCCGGCTTCAAGAACATTCTGGGTGACAGCTGAGCCGATGAATCCTGTTGATCCGGTTATTAGCACAAGCGAGGTCATCTTGATTCGTTGATCGTTGATCGTTGATCGTTGGTCTTTTCAAATGTCTTGCTCCGAGTATATGCGATGCAAGGCAGTCCCAACAAGCTGGCCTTCTCCAGCCCTTTTATCGTCCAGCGGTCTTCCATTTGTAATTTTGTGCATTAGAAATCAGAAATAAACTCCTATGTCCGATATATGTGGTCGTGGTGGCCATGTTTAATAATTCGTTGGGTTGAACCTCGGTGCCGGAACGATCACTAATCTTTGCACTGCCAGCCCTATACAAGCACCTGGCCATGATCAGTAATCTCCACGTTTGACACAGGAAATACATGTCTCTCATAGCGACGTGATGATTGCCATGCCCGAGGTTTGACGTCGGTTACAATGTCGGCCATAAAAGCACATTCATACGGTATATATATCTATAACATCAACCATGTAACAAACTCGTTCCAACACGATAAATATTTAGAGTAACGACCAGGATACCGCCGAAACAATGCCCGCTGAACCAAAGACGATTCCAATCCCCAACACCTACGCCAACCCCCCAGATAGCCAAGTCCAAATCTCCAACTATCCAGACTCCACACCAGGCGTCACACCCATCCAAATCGTCAAGCTCAACCGTCCCGAGAAGCTTAACGCCATCACGGGCGCCATGATATACTCGCTGATCGACTTCTTCTCAACGGTCTCCGTAGACGACCGTGTCAAAGTCGTCGTCTTCACCGGTGCAGGCAAGGCATTCAGCGCCGGCATCGACCTCACTGGCGACTTCAGCCAGGACAAGAACAAGCTCCCTCCGAGCCAGATGCGCGATCCGGGTGGTACACTGGCGCTAGCGATGTTCAATTGCACCAAGCCGATTATCGTCGCGTATAATGGGCTTGCGGTTGGTATTGGAATGACCTCGACTCTGGCGGCTGCTATTCGGTACCTTCACTTTCTACTTTGTCTTTTACGATGTTTATGAGGATACACAATTACTGACTTGCAGACAGCCTCGCTCCAAGAAATTCCGAATTCGGCTTCCCCTTCTCCAGGATCGGTCTAACGATGGAATCAGCCAGCTCATTCTTCCTTCCCCGGATGGTCGGATACAGCAACGCGACGTACCTCCTGGCCACGGGAAAGCGATACCCAGCACACTCCTCCGTGCTTCATGGAGTGTTTGCCGAACTCCTGCCAGAACCGACAGACGTCCTCTCCCGTGCTGTGGAACTTGCACAGGATATCCTGTCAAATGTGAGCACAATGGCTGTGCATCTCAACAGGCAGCTTATCTGGCGCAATGCGGGCTCTGCGGAGGGTGCGCATTTGGTTGATAGTCCGTTGCTGTATGATATGTTTGGGAGCCGGTGTGTTTCAGAGAAATATCGCAACGTGAGCACTGGGTATCTTACTGACTGGAACAAAACAGTGACCATTTGGAATTTAAGAAGTCGTTCTTCGAGAAGCGGCAGGTGAAGTTTACGGATGTGTTGTCTGGGGACGCACCCAGAACGTATCCCTGGTGGACTGAGCTGTCGGTGGAAACGAAGCCGAAGACACAGGGGGCTGATAGTAAATTGTGATATAGGGCTCAGGGAAATATTATGGCTACTGTAAAGACATCTGGTGGATTGCGTGTGCAGGAAGAGGGTTCCAGACCGAACGTACCGTGTGACCCATCTGCAGAAGCTGACTCTTGCTCCCAATCACTCTCACCGGGCACATTTGTGTGCCCACTTACATAGTTTAGATATTCTCGGCAGATAGGCAGCATAATATGCAGAGTCAAGAGTTATTCAGTATATTGGGAACCTAGTCTGAACCAGGAGCGTAATCATATACCTACGGTTGATAACCTTTTAAGCCCTGTGAGTTCTTACCACACACCCGGCGGAGACTTATATGAGTTGCCAGAGGCCGAGCAAAAAGGATAATAAGCATCTTCTGACAGGACTGGGTTTTAGATACTGCGGGAACTCATTTGGGATGGGGCCAGCTGCGTCGGCAATAACTACTGCTCCCTTCGTCACTCTTCTCACGTCGATTTACAGCGCCACCATTCTCATTTTCCAGGTTCCCCTTCACATGCGGAATATACAGCCAATTTCCAAAATGTCCTAATACCGCGAAGAGTTCCTCCCAGATTTGCTTTTGCTCATGTAAGCTTGAATCGGGATGCGCAGCCACCAATCTAGTTTGCGGGAACCAATTCCTCGTCCTCGTCGGTGCCACAAGCCTTAGGCATATGGTACTTCTGATCAACAACCCTAATCCTGAGATAGCCGCTCCACACTCTGCTTCGTAGACATCCTCGACTCCAGTCTCTCCTGCGTGATCAGATATGCCTCTGGCAGAATATCCTGCGGTGGGCGTCCCAGTATCATTTGACCTAGACTCTCCCCAGCAAGCCACGCACTGGGCATACCATATCCACAGTAGGCAGCACAGATCCACTCACCCCCTCCTTCTCTATCGGTGATTGATGCAGGCAGCCGGCCAACCAGGGGCATCCCATCCGACGAAAAGCACATTATACCCGACCAGGCACTGACAATTGACGAAGTTCGCGCGTCATTCTCACCATCATGTCCAAATAAGGACAGCACCGAGTCTTTCAGGTACGTGACAGACGAAGAAGAGAGCACGGTATCATTCGCCGACAACATATCTGCCACACCGGACTTTTCCCCGCCAAAGAACATAGTCCCCGTCTTGACATTCTGCATGCCGTATATCAGACCATCGGCAAATGTGTCGTCTTTTACGTCGTTATGTGGTTCGTAGTGGACCGCCCATGACGTTGAGTTGGCCCTATTCTGATACCCAGCCCCCATGTCCTGGACTGTCATCGTGCCCTTGAGTGGATATAGCGGCCCTCGCAATGATGGCAAGAGATGTCCAGTGTATCCATTGGTGCAGTATGCGACATGGCGGGCTCGAATTTCTCCCCGCGGCGTACTTAGGGTGTACGGGTACTTCTCGTCTGTTGTAGGGTCGAAACTCACAGCAGCAACAGGGGTACCTGTCTCAATCGCCAGGCGAGAGGGGAATTTCTTCGCCAATACTTCGAATAGTCTGGTAACTAATCTGTACGGCCATATAGTACCTCCTGGGTGTAGTACGCCGCCGACAACGCCGAACACGCCATGCTCCTATGATGATTAGAGCTTAGATATTATAGCTGGTGCGGGGTGATCTTACCCGCTGGCATCTGTCCGGAGCGAGGATGTCGTATATACCCTTGAAATCCGGATGATCCGCCTCCAATTCCCCAATGCCCCGTTTCACATGTTCAAACGAGGCACCATCCTTATAACAGCGCAACTTCACCACGTCCGTCAACTCCGCGTACTCCACGGCATCAATCTCAGCCGCTACCTCACGCAGCCGACGCAGCGTCTTAATATTGAACTGTACAATCTTCCCCGCCATCTCAGCGCCAACTGTCTCCTTCAGCTTCACATATATCTGCGCGGCATTGATCGCCAGCTGTCCGCCATTACGGCCCGTAGCGCCCGAGCAGAGGGTGCGTGCTTCGAGGACTGTGACTGTGCAGGAGTCATGCTGCTCAAGGAGAGTCTTTGTGACGCTGGCTCCGGTGATTCCGGACCCGATGACTGCTATGTCGGTGGTTAGTGGGAGTGAAGCGCTTTGCGCACTGGATAGTGGGTGCGGATCCTTTTGCCAGTAGGCTGCTGTAGGGTTTTCCCTGGGGAGTCCGGGGTCTGATGAGATTATTTCTGGGGGCGTTAATGTCAACATAGTGGCTGGTACTTGGGTTAGGTGGACTTACTGGCTATGGCTGCCGAGGACATGATTGTCGGTTGTGTGAAGGTCTGTTGGGTATGGGAGTTGGAGAATGATACAATATATTACTAGTAAACTACCCCGCGTCCAGTCGGAATGATAAGCCGATCTTAATTGATTATTCATGAAGGGCACAAAAGACAACTTTAAAACAAAAAGTATACAAGTTAATCAACATGTACCCCATAGCCCATCCACGCCGCCAGGGCCTCAATAGTAAGTAGGTAACGCCAAGCATATGAGCACGGGGCTGTATGATGGGTGGAAACAGAGGCGAAGACAGCTTTGACTCCCTAGACACCAGCTATATTTATATAAAGACTTCAGAGGCGCATGGTCATGGGCCACGCCAACATCGGAGTATCTTAGCAGAACAGCCTTATAATTCATTGAGATAACATTGCATCCTAGCCACCATCCCAACCCGTCGGGGTCGTCAAAGTACTACACAGTAAAGAAAGCCGGCCAAGCCTCCGCAACAGCCTGTGCAACCGCATCCTGGATCTCCAGTCCAGGGTGATAATCATTAAACCACAGACAAGTGACCCCGTCCTCGTTATAGCAGGTTGCAGCATCACCGCCCGCATCAAGAAGGTCGTTAAACGCGGGCTGTGTATCGACGACCTTAACAACCGCATCCGAATGCTTGGTCGCAAAGGCATCCGCCTTCTGCGTGAGCTGGGTATTCCAGCTTGCAATGGCCGCTTTCAGGTGCGTGATGGTGTATTCTGCGTTCTCGCCCTCGGTGATGTAAGGTGATCGGTCGGTTGCTGCTGTTATTAGTCAAACGTACAATTCCATAGCAGGAGCAGATACATACGAGGAACGGTTAAGATGGCGAAGTTGCGCGCTCCGCCGGTATAGACAAGCTCGATTTGCTGGAACAGCTGGTTGAGGATCTCGGTTGCTAGGGCGTCTGGGCTTTCCTGATACCACGCGCCACCGACATCGTTCACGCCCCTAGTCAAGGTTAGATATGTAGGTTCGTAGTGATTATGGCCATGGGTGCAGCTTACTCCCAGACAGCGACAAGAGTATTATTCGCAGTCCACGGGGCAGATGGCGGCGGTGGGGCAAGGTACTGCTTGAATTCGGCCACCTGGTCAATGAGCGAGAGTACCTCGGGAGAGTACGGTGGAACAAGTGAGGCGTTGACAGTAGCGCCGCCATATGCGAGGTTGTAGTTGAGAAGAAGCGAGTTGTTATAAGTGCCAACAAGATTCCCGATCCAGTTTGCGCCGCCTGCTGATGTCCATCCTGGGAATGGGGGGTTACCGAGAGGGTTGGACGATGAGGGCTGCTCTCCGGTGATGTTGAATTCAGTGGCTGTGTATGAGTCGCCGAAGCTGATGAGGTACTTGCTTCCTGGGGCCCGGGCGTGGGGGACTGCAAGGGCCGTTGAGGCCAAGAGGGCGAGAGAGAGGGTCTTCATGGTGCTGTTTCTGTGCGGGCTTCTGGACGGCGTGGTAGCTGAGGGCAGGCTGATTATATTTTACATGGCAAGAAAATACCTGACGGATTAATATAATTCATGTTGTGAGGTAAATGATCTGGTTGTCACAAAAAGAATACTCCGTGTCCAGTTACGGATCACATTTTGCCGTGAATCAAGAAATTGTCCGCAGATAAATAGCAGTGGGTAGTCATTCTTGGAGATAAACTGCTGCGAAGACGTTTACCTGAGACAGCCCCTGTTTGATAGCCAGGAACTAACAACCAAAATGGACAACGGAGATTTGGCCGAGACTTGGTCTAAACAGCCCTGAAGAACGCACAGACTTAGTCTAAATTGCGACGGGCCTGCAGGCCTCTAGTACAGTCCAACCTGGCTATAGCAAATCGAATGAGACCGACGAGTGATCTTACTATAGCCAGGTTCTTTTTAAAAAGGGGACCTGGCTATATCCGGGTTCGGTATAAGCGGGTTTGACTGTATTGGGAGTAGGTCTGAATGTCCCCAGGACGTTGAATGGACTCCACTGGCAAAGTGTCTTGATACCATCATATAGGGTTACGCGTGTCAACATTAATATGGTTGACCAATGCACAAATCAAGTAGATGCTTTTTAATGATAAATCCATCACCAACTCCCACATCAACCCCTAATCGTACTTCCTATACGGGTTCCCCAGGATCTTCTCCTGGAAGCCATCAATAGCAGTCGTATGCGCCCAGGGCTTCAAAGTGGTCTCATCCTTGACCACGGACGCAAAGCACGAACTCCAGCCCGTGCGCGGATAATGCTTAATCGCATCCTGCACGGTATCGTCATGCACCAAATGCGAGTGCGCCCCAGTATTATCTGCCCAGTTAGTCTTGAAATATACACGCAGAAGGGGTTACACACCAAAAATCGTCGCAAGCTGCAAGATCTGCCCCATACAAGTAAGACTCCCCGTCTGACACAAATTCTGGTGTCGAATAATGGCCTCTGCTACGCTCTCCGCCTGAGGCTTCGACGCCACTGCATTCCCGCCCGCAGAGTCCTTCTGCAACAGATCGAGAGCGAGGATTCCGCCAAAGAACTCGTGGCTCAACAATGTCGCGCGTAGGTTCTCCGGTGTACCACCGATATCATGCAACAGACACGCCAGGAAGTATGTCTCGTCGCTGAATTCCCAGTCCGGAGCGACGTAGCGCTTCATCGCCAGGCCGAGGTGGTATACCCGGAGGCTATGCAGGTATACTGGTTTGGGCAGATTCTTGCGACAGTATTCATCGACTCTACGGGCGAGGGGGGTGGCAGGAGTGGGTGTCTCAGAGACTGGAATTGCGACTGGGCTGCCCTTGGCTGTGAGATTTGCGTCTTTGAAGACGGTCTCTGGATTTGCAGGAACGGCGGCGAAGCCGTGTTGTTTGACAGGGTCCGACATGGCAGTTTCTAATGTGTACTGAATGAAGTGGGAAATTACGAGGTTGTTGGTTCTTTCATTGCAGGAGATGACGCTTTTATACCAAAGTTCGGATGGCCGGGATTGATGTCATTGGGCCATGCAGTCGCTGTCAGCTTTCCCGTCCTTATAAACCATTGGCAATGACTTACAATAGGCCGCTCTAGACTCGACAGGGTCTTTGTTGGTAATATGGTTTTATAAGCAGTAATGCTAACTCTACCGTAAGCAAACAACCGGTTCACAAATAATTATATAGTGAATCTTCACCACAATTGCAATTAATAGCACAGCGTGAGTCACAACACATTCCTAGCGCTCGAGCTGCTACTCGGCTGGTATGTTTACTTTCCGTGCTCAGTTTGCGCACGTTGTAGCTTCTCTCCCAGGTCGCTCTTCGCTCTCAGGATGGACCATCATTCTATCGTATCGTCTACCGCACTTGCTCTGTACCTGCCACCTCTCTACCCAGACAGACATGTCTGCATAAGTTGCTCCTTCTTTTACCCAGAATGCCAGGCCGAGAATGGACCTTCCATGTATAGTGTTGGATAATGTTGGAGCGACGCGGCAAGACCAGGACATCTCACCACTCTCGTCTATTTTAGTTATTCTAGTCCCATTTGCTACTTATTATTTTTAATATGAGTGATACGAAGTCCATTTACTCGATCCTAAACATCGGCCACTGCACGGAGACTATATTCAGTGCCCTCCCTCGAGCGCACCTCAAGTCCCTTCGTCTAATCCGCAAAGACTTCAACCATCTTGTCACGCAGCAGTCGAATCTCTTCTCAAGGGCGTACATCTCCTGCGCAGAGCCGGACATTCGTGCTTTTAAGCTGCTCGCCACTAGCCACCTCAGAGAGTACGTTACAGAGCTGGTCTGGGACACCACGGTTGGACCCCCCGTCAATGTGCGTCTAACGTTCCCGCACCGCGCTGAGGACTTCGCCCTGATCAGGATTATGGGTTCCTGGTCAGACGATGCCCGAAAGGGCGTTGACTTGAAAATATTTCTGAGGAACTTTGCCGTCTTTCCCAAACTGAACAGTGTTGTCTTCACCGAGTTAATGGGATCTTTGGTTCACACTACACAGCCTGAAAACCGGCCTTACGAGTCCCCTGCAATGAGGTCGTGGCTCAAATTGGAACTTGGCCCCCTTCCTCATATCCCGGCTTCTACGGAGACGCCTCTTAGGTTTGACATGGTTACCACGACGATCGATTGGGCAATGAACTATATAAGGCGCGAAGACGCGGCTTGGATCCCTCATTTGGAACTCGGTCGTTACACGTCTGCAACCAGTCGAGCACCGATTCTGTTCTTGGTGGCGATGAGCGTTCTCCAGCATAACTCGAAGCGCTTCCTTGTTGAGGCGACCTCCGAGAAGTTTGCACTTCATGGCATAAACGACAGCTCGTGGATGAAAAAGTTGGATGTTGTTGCGTCGCCCAGAGATACCGCATTGACAGGAGAGCCATACGATCCCCTACAGTCGCTCCAACACCTCTTCCTGGGCCTAGATAATCGGAAGGAAGAATGGGAACATCATACGAATCGGTTGCTTCAAGCTGTCAAAGCCCTGCGCTTGCGGGAGTTGGAACTATCGCTGGTGAAGAAGGAATGCCCGTACAACATTACCATTCCAGATTATACCCAGATCCAGAAACTCGTACTGAAGAAGTTCGTCCTTACAAATGAGGAATTGAAGTCAACGACGCTCGAGTGGTGCTATCATGCCGGGCTGGAAAGTCTGCACTTGGTTGATTGTGAGATCATCACCCGTACAGACACACGACGAGACGTTGTCCAGTGGCTTATAGAGCTGCATATTCGTCCCTACAATACCCCGACCTTTGGGTCGTCACCGGAGACAGAACCGCTTGATATGGGATCCCGAGAATTCGTTTTCTACAATAGACTCGATCTCCTGGCCGGTGGACCCCTGCGTCAACTCAATGTCTTTTTTGATAAGCTCGTTATTTGCAATGTTACTCCTTAGGTTTCATAATGGTTACTTATAGAATAGTACAGCAGAAGTCCTCCTCAATCGCCAGTGTATTCGACAGTTTCCTCTCTATTCAAGGTATTAAAGTAAATGCTAGTATATTACGGCGGCGACAATCACACTGGCGACCTTCCTGAGGGCTACACCTACTTTTCTGCCTGTCATATGTGGGAAATGATTATTGATTGACTGATATATATTTGTATTCTGACTACTTGCAAACCAATTAATCACTGTCTAATACAACAACCTCTGCCTCTGCTTCACCAACACTCTCCACGCCGAGTATATCGCCCGCATTAACACCTGTGATGAAAGCTCCATCTCCCTCCTCGAGTACAGCATCCTCTCTCCAATCCAGACGGATGCTCGCCTTTCCACCCTTCGTCATAGGCAGATGCACATAAACATTGCGCTTCTTCTTCTTAGACACAACCTCATTCCCAGCACCAACGGTCCACTCAAACCGCCCCTGCGGCGCAATAATCCCAGCCCCCATCACAAAGTCCGCATGAATGGGAATCGTCTCCGGGATACTCGGAGCAGCCTCCTCTTCCTCCGTCGGACTCGCCTCAGGCCCAGCCTTCAGCGGGGACAGAATAGGCACAAACGCCTTCCTCTTCGCCGCTTCATCAAACGTCCGCGTATGATAATTCGGCTTCAGCCCATGCTTCCACGGCAACGCCCAGATCTGCAGGAAATGAACGGGTTTGTTCGACTCGTTCTGCTCGGAGTGCGCAATCCCCGTGCCCCCAGTCGTGAACTGCACATCGCCCCTCTTCATTCTGTAGAATGACTTCCCCTGCTCAGATTCTGCGCCCCGCTGCACCATACTGTCCCGATGCGTCAGCTCGCCATTCAAGATATAGCTAAAGATCTCCGCATCGCGGTGCGGGTGTGTGGGGAAGCCGTTTTTGGCTGCGACGCGGTCTTCATTCAGCACGCGCAGGCTGCCGAAGTTCGTGAAGTGGTGGTCGTAGTAGCTGGCGAAGCTGAATGTGTGGAAGGACTTGAGCCAGCCGCCGTGTTCGGCGTAGCCGCGGTCGGCGGAGCGCCGGGCGATGATTTTGGCGTGGTTGAGGGATTTGGACATTCTCTTATCTCTGTTCTGCTGTGCTGTGCTGTGCTGTGGAATGTAATGTAATGGTGTTGTGGATGTTTGGAGGGTAGTAGGATATCTTTTTCTTTTTTTTGATGATTGTGCTTTCACGGACTGTGTCTGGGAGTTTATATACTTTGCGTCATGTGGGTCCTGGTGCTTTTTATAAGCATCGGATAAGCATGAGTGAGGGACTGGGATGGGCTGGAGCCGTGAAGAACCTTCGAAATCCACGAGGTCTGATTGGATAAGGCTTCAGAATGCTGAGCCAATTTCGTCCTCCCGCAAATCAAACCGGTTTCTAATAATCAGCTAATAATGCCGTTGCTTGTCTTGTCAGCGGTCGCGGTACAGCATAAGCTTATGCAGGTGGCATTACTAAGCTGGATTAATTGTGTATTGCTTGTTCAACAATGTCGACACTCGACAGTAGTCCCTGGATTTACTTCTAAATTAATAGTTGATTATGGGCTACATATTATTTGCTTATCATCGACAGACTAGAATGCAAAGCCACTTGGCTGTAGTACTTTCATCAAATAACATTGGTACAGTCGGCTATCATCCGTCTAATAAAGCCCTATAACCGCCTGTATACTATAGCATAGCATAGCAACAAAATCCGTTCCCACGCCCAATGATTGTCGAAATCATCATGTCAATCACCGCAGGCCTCTACTCCGTAGCGAGCTTTGATAGACATAGCAAAGTGGCTACTGATTAGTAAGTCCAATTTGCCACCAACGGAGATCTTTTCCGGCCATCAACAGTATTCTACCCCTTTTCCCCATCGTCGGTATGAAACTCTACGTCCCAGAGCCAAAATGTCTTTCTACGCCCCAGGCTGGGACTACAATCGGCTCCTGAACGCCACCAGCGCCGACTGGATGACCCTAACCGACGAACAACACAGCACCATGATGACCGGCCTTAAAGAAGCAGGTCTCTTCGACGGGGTAGTAGCCGAATTCGAGCGGCGGGACAGGGGAAAAGAAGACGCAATTGAAGCCGCGAAGCCTGAAGAGCAGCGACTCGCTGAGCGGGAATTAAACGCTCCATATATCGACACGCTGAAGCGCGTGTTTAGATTCGACACGGACTGGTCTGAGTGGGGTTTTGTGGTCTTTCGTGCTGGGCTTTATGGCGCCCAGCATGAGGCGCGCTGGGAGGAGTTTCGTGCGCGGTGGGATTTGATCTTCGAGCAGGAATTCAACGCGCACAGGGGGTATCATCCCAAGTCGGATCGGGCGATGGAGTTGTTTCGGTTTCGGTGGGTGGAGGACCAGGCTCTTGATATGGCTGCGCCGGAGGAGGTTTCGCGGTGAGCTTGAGTGACCTCCTTTTTATACCCATGGGTAGAGCTTGGTGTCTGTACTGGGGCTGATTGACTATGGCTATTACAGACGCTTTGATAGTATGTGGCAGGATCTCCCGCGCGGATTCACGACGTCTACTTGTCTGATGGTCACCCCTGAAGTCGTAGACTCTATTCTCAACTCGCCATTACCATCGTCTGCAAAGCAGAGGGAGCGAGTCAGACTTCCATTTGTGGTTGCTGTGTCGAGATCTGCTCACGTCCCATTCCCAGAGGAAGAGGAAGAGGATGTATTCGGGGCTGACTTCAAAGGACACTTTCATGTTGCTGTGGAGTCACTTTTGGGTACCTTCTATGGGATTGTTGCGTTGGATATCATCGACCTCCCTATATTGGTTGTGGGTATGACGAATGAGAGGGATGTTTGGTGTCATCCCCATCGCGGGGGCGTGCGGCATTATGAAGAAGGTGAAGTCTAACGCATTGGCCATAGATATATGGGTGTTTCATGAGGTCGTTATTGTATATAATAAGATACATACATAGATACAATACAGCATGTGCATTGAAGCTAGGCTAACCCTGCAGCGTCCCCAAGTATCTCACAGACCCCAAAGGATCACCACCCCGAATAATCTCATCAAACCGGTCACTCAACCGGGCGAAATTCCTCCCATAGCATCCCAGCTCTCGCAGTCGGATAGAAACCCAATCCTGGTAAATGCGATCGGGTGTCGCAATTCCTGCAAGGAAAAGTTGCCAGGGGATGCGCAGCATCAGCCGGGGTCTACTCCGGTGGAGCCGCAGCGATAGTTCTAAAACATGTGAAACGGCCGTTTCGAGGGGCATTAATCGTGAGGTGGAGTTGTGTGTGCTTCCCAAGCAGAGATAGAAGTAGACGATTGTGCCGTAGAAGGCGATGGATGCCCAGTACATTGTTTCCATGACGCGGCGGCCGTCGCTACCGACGTCGCACGAGTGGGCGGTTTTGGCTGAGGAGAGGACGACGTCGTATTCCTGCGATGTGAGTTCAGCAGTAGTGATGGTTCAGATCGGGGAAGACGTACCTCTGATATGCTAATGATCTCGTCGACAATCTGGATGTAGCTTTCCTCTTCTAGCCCTGAAGGGCTGTTGTTGAATAGCTCACCAATCCTGAACTGCAGTACATGGCTCTGATGGTACAGTCTCAAGCCAGGCAAGTTTTCAAGATCATCCAGCTTCGCCGCTGCTGGGTAGGTGTCCCCCCAGAACCGAGAGGGCGATTGCCGACTAATCCTATACAGATCCTCCAAGGTTAAGCCGTCAATTCCAGTTTCCGCCTGAAGGAACAAACGACACAGGCTATCGTCTATCGTCGCGGCGCCAGGACCCCGAAATACCGCCGGTGTATAGAAGTATAGTGTCCATAGCAGGAATAAAGGCACAGCTGTCTGGCGAAGGTCATCTCGAATAACCCCTCTCTTACTGACAGGGCCATGGGCCGTTTGAGAATGACCCACGGTATCGGAGCAGGTTCCAGACGGTAGGATGGCGTCAGTATCGGCCTCGAAATCGATTGCTCTCGGGTGATCTCCATTCTTCAACGACGGAACAACATGGTCCACAAGGAGACTATGGATGCCGCGAATATGAATATTTATAGCATTTGCGCCATTTCCGAAGCGGTTCTCGTAGTCTATAAGTAGCCATAGAGTAATGAAGATGGCCTCGACCTTTTCAGGCGACCTTTCATTACTATTAAAAGCTTCGCGAAGACCAGACAGAGCGCGACCATAGTGTATTCTGCCGTCAATATCGGATGAATCCGCACCTGCAGAGAGACTCAGACGCTCCTGGCCGTGTAGTCGAGACTGGTGGATTTCACTTGCGGTGCTGGCCAAAATCGCACTCATGAGCATGGGCTGTTTCACAGCGATTTTCTGATACGCATAGGAGATCGTAGACCATGGCCAGTGTTTTCCGAGAGCAATAACCAGCGCCGAATCCTGGAGGTAATCTAAACAAAGACGATCAAAGGGCGACAAAGTAAGGGAGTTGGCCGCCTGCACAACACTTCCCGAGCTGGGTATCGGATGGAGGGGCATTGAAGCCGGCACAAGAGGACCCTGCGACTGAGACTGCGTGCATTGACGGACTGCAATACGCCGTGTTTTCCTCCGGGGAACGGGCCCCTGCCATTCGCAGCGCATGCGAGCTGCCGAGCACCGCCGGCAGTGTGGCTCTGCCTGGCCTCCAATGCGGAGCTTCTCTTCGTCGCACTTGACCTTGCGGATGCGACACGTGCGGCAGCCTGAAGAGTCAGTTCTGAGCTTGATCTCTGTGTCGGGAGGTTATTACCGGTTCTGGACCGCGTTTTTCCGGGCTTCGGCCTGTTCGTCTCGTCCTGCTGTGTATCCATCGCCTAGTCAATATGTAGATGAGCTACAGAGCAGCTTTTACAGAAGTCCGAGTCTGGGGTAAAGTGGCTTTGAGCGGGGATGTGGGAGTGAAGTCTCCAACTTCGCCTGAATTGAACCAAAATCCGGAGAGCCGAGCGCCGCACTCTGATTGGCTGCGTCGGCTGTATAAGGGCTTCCCCAATCTCGCCTAACAATCCATTGCTTCCAGGATGATCTCGTCAACTCTGGGAGATGCTGTACGGAAATGCGGAAAATGCCCGGTTTCTTCTATTTAAGCCACTGCCTTGACGCTCCTTCAGTAGCACATTCCCAGTAATACCCACAAAATGACTCAGACCGTCCAAGTACCAGAACAGCGCTTTATCGACGCAGTCCAAGACTGTCTGAACCGATATGATGCGAAATTGCAAGCCATAAATCAGAAGGTAAGTGCTCTAGTGTCTTGTATTGACACTGCTAACTCCCCAGATCTGGTCCAATCCGGAACTGGCATACGAAGAACACGAAGCTCACAAGAACATCTGCGACTTCTTCGAAGCCCTGGGCGATAAGAACTACAGCATTCGCCGACAGGCTTATAATCTACAAACCGCATTTGAGATTGAATATAAACACGGGGATGGCGGCGGGCGTGTTGTGGCATTCAACGCAGAATACGATGCCCTGCCAGGAATCGGGCATGCCTGTGGCCACAATCTGATCGCCACAAGTTCAATTGCTGCATTTATCGCAACCTGCGAAGCTATGAAAGCTGTCTCCGGTAGCAAAGGATTCACTGCTCGTTTGATCGGTACCCCGGCTGAGGAATCGGGGGGTGGTAAGGTCCGACTCATCGATAACGGGGCATATAAGGACGTGGACGCCTGCCTTATGGTGCATCCTATGCCCATGGCGCCGGAGTACCCCAATCTCTTGAGTGTCGCAACTGCCACCACTGGAGGGTATCTTGCCAATGATAAGGTTACGGTTACCTTTACTGGAAAGCCTGCTCACGCTGCTGCTGCGCCCTGGGAGGGTATAAATGCGCTTGACGCCGTGGTAGCAGCGTATGTCAATATCTCGCTCCTCAGACAACAACTCCTCCCATCGCAGAAGGTCCACGGTGTTGTAGTGAATGGTGGTGACCGCCCGAATGTCATTCCCATGTCCGCCACTGTGAATTATTATATTCGCTCGCCGACCGTCAAGACGCTGAAGCCTCTTACAGAGAAGATTATCAAGTGCTTCGAAAGCGCAGCAATGGCCACTGGATGTAAAGTGGACTTTGAATGGTATGTCACTTTCTCCTTATGATTCCTTCACTACTAAGGCACGATAGGGGCCTCTCGTACGCAGATCTGAAGACAAACACGCCAATTTGCGACAGTTATGTGTCCGCCTTGCGAGCAATGGGCCAGCAGGCCGTTTTTACAACTCCACCGCGCGAGGGGTTTGGTGGCGGCTCCACTGATATGGGTATTCCTTCCTATTCTTCAAACCCGGCCCTCCAATGTGAAAGTTGACAATGTTTAGGAAATGTATCATATGTCGTCCCAGGCTTCCACGGCATTTTCGCCATCCCAGCCGACGGCGTCAACCACACCCCGCAGTTTACAGCAGGGGCAGGGTCTATAGAATCGTATAAACGGGCAATCAGCTGCGCAGCAGGAATGGCGATAGTGGGGTGTCGGATTTTGGACGATCAGAGGTTTGCCGAGCAAGTCAAGGCGGACTTCTTGAAGGACGAGTAGCATTTACAGTAGTCATAACAAGTTTAATGGTACACCCATATTATACTCTCTAGATACCAACGAGCCTGCCCTTTTCCCCTCGAAATTGGCGACGCAAGATGTATTATTATTTGACATGACTCAATGGTAAATAGGTCTACTGTAGTCTATTCCACGCAATTTGCCAGTCTCGTATCTGCCCCACTGGGTAAAACCTGGGGAAATGGAACCGATTTAGCGTTGCCGATGCAGCCAATGACTGAAGATTGAGAGAGTGTTAGTGCTTCGCTTATCACCTTTAAGCCGATACCTGGTGCGGAGAAGTAAGCCATTTGATGTTGGGGAGAGGCTTGTATAAATAGGATGTCACAGTAGGAGAGTAGTCTATTCCCCCAATGCTATCGGACTAACTACACCTCAAGCTCAGCATGACAGACACAGGTGAAAAGAAGTCTACTGACTTCGATCAGCCAGGCTTTGAACTAGGAGAGCTTCAGTCGGAGCCCACCTTCTCTCCCGATGCTGAGAAGAGGCTTGTACGCAAGGTCGACTTAATGTATGACCATGCCTACTCTGATCCATCTGCACTGTTAACCAGATAGGCTGCTTCCCCTAATGCTCTTCGCCTACATGATGGCGTTCCTCGACAAGCAGGCCCTGAACTACACCTCGCTCATGGGCATTAGAGAGGATCTGCATCTGGTGGGATCGCAGTACAGCTGGTCGTCTAGTATCTTCTACTTGGGATATCTGTTCTTCAGCCCGATTGCCTCGCTTCTGCTTGTCAAGTTTTCGCTTGGGAAATATCTCGCTATGAATTTGTAATTTTCTACCCGTCACTGCCGGTATCAACTAATATTGGATAGCATCATCTGGTCCGTTATCCTGGCCTGCCACGCCGCGACGACGAACTTCACCGGAATTATGATCGTTCGCTTTTTTCTGGGCTGTACAGAAGCCAGCATCTCTCCGGGCTTCAGTCTTATAACGTCTCTGTGGTATCGCGCCTCAGAGCAGCCCCTCCGCCACGGCGTCTGGTTCTGTGGGAACTCGATCTCCCTGATTTTTGGAAACCTGATTGCTGTTGGGATTTGGAAAATAGATGGTGCTCTTACGCCATGGAAGGTATTAGTACCCTTTTACCTGTTCATTTTAGACATGGCTAATATTGTATAGTGGCTGTTTATAATCTTCGGCCTTGTTACCTTCCTCTGGGGCATCCTGATGCTCTTCCGACTCCCAGACTCGCCAACCAACGCATCCTTCCTGACGGATGATGAACGTGAAATTGCGCTTGCCCGACTTCGATCAAACAAGGCCGGGTATAAAACAAACAAGATAAACCGGGAGCAGATTGTGGAAGCCTTCATCGACCCAAAGACGTACATGTTGGCTCTATATATTTTAGCAGCCAACATTCCCAACGGCGGATTCACCACGGTAACTGTACCAATATATATTTCGGTACCCATATACTAACAAGTTTACAGTTTTCGGGTCTCATCCTGAAAGGGTTTGGATATAGCACATTCCACACTCTGCTGCTCGGCATTCCCCCGGGTGTCGTTCTCTTCATACTCGTCCTGGGATCGTATGTCACCTCCCCTTCCCATCAACACAACTAACACCACCCAGATCAATCGTCGCGTCCAAAGTCCGCAACAGCCGTCTCCTAGCCTGCGTCTTCACCACAATCCTAAGGTACACCCCTCTCAAACCGTCATGGCACCTACCTAACAAACGTTACTAGTATAATCGGCACCGCCCTCGTCTACGGAACATCCGCAATCGCATCCCGCTACGTCGGAATCATCCTGATGGGGACATACTCCGCCGCAATGCCCGTGACAATGGCAATGATAACCTCGAATATTGGCGGGTTCACAAAACGCTCGACAGTGAATGCGATTTATTTCGTCATGTACTGCGCGGGGAATGTCATCGGCCCGCAGCTTTTCTTTGAGAGTGAGGCGCCGACGTATCAGGTTTGTACTCTCCCTACCTACCCACCTAGCATCCTAATCAGCGCTCGTTATCGAAGAAGAACTAATGACCTGGTACCTATAGAGTGGTCTCCAATCTATCTTGGTCTGCCTTGCCGTTGTGGTGGTTGATTGTATTGGGCTACTTGTTTACCTACGGGTGGAGAATATGAAGAGGGATAGGGCTGCTAGAGCTGGAGGTCAAAGCCATATCCAGAATACACCAAGGGACGAAGGGCTGGCGGATGTGACGGATCTAAAGAATCCTACTTTCCGATATGTCTTTTAACAGCCTGTTGTTATTTCCTGGTTTTGCTTCGGCGGTTGGATTGTGCCAATTCATAGTCATGTAGCAGCACAGGACCTAAGCAATTAAATGTAACATGACGTTCTCAAGGACAGGCCCAAACCGGTGATTAGTCCAATTGCAGACAATGCATAAAAAGCAATGACCCAAGTAGGACAATGTACTCGGATATCGGCAACTAGAGAACTACTTTCAAGACATGATGCTTCTCTGCGAAGAAGATGGTCCACGAGCAAGAAGGGGATTGCCATCTTGCAGTCCAACGGAGATACTACTAAAAAGGAACAATGCATTACAAGTGGATCGCTAAGTGACGATATATCGGTAGGGAGCATGTGGACAGGCTGTGGAAACCTGCTTGATAGCATCCAAGCAAGGTGGTTTAACCCTGAAGAAAACCACGGCATGGTGATCAATGTCCAACGAGAATTTAAATGTGGCGGCCACAGTTAGAAGTCAAGTCACATTCCTGTCCGGGGAAAAGGGCAGCCCCTGGCCTGAGCGACTCCGGATCCCAGCTGCCTGGTTCCGCGGAGAGCTTGCAGATATGCAAAGCCGATTACATTCGCCCGTTGGGGTAACCCGGCAAATAAAGCTGTACCAGGCGTATAGACATTATTGGATTTTATTTGATGCACGATATGTAGATCCGCATTGGCCGATCTGTACCTATGCAGAACAGGACCAGTAAACCGGTATCCTCGCAGTGCTCCGTGCCCTAATAGGTATATGAGGGGAATTAATTAAGTTCGTTGATACCTGTATATTCATCCAGGAAAACATCCAAGCTGCTATTGTTGTGCTGGCCAGGCGTCCCGGACTTCCTAGCTCACGAGCAGTTACGTAGGCTGGGCAGAAACTCGGGTCGATCGTTGGACAGCGTTTACCTATATTGGGAAACGGGGACGACGTATTGGACCGTGCATTGTACACCGTACTGAACATGTTCTTCGTCCTTGGCTCGGTATAATGGATCGTGTTAACAGAGCACGGTATTTGCTCGACCTGGCGGTCGGTGCGAGGGCTTCACCGCTGGAGAGAAATCGCGCAATTAGACGCGCCTGGAGCATCTAGATATCCGAGCGTTTGGCGGAGGGGCTCAGGTCGGGCTGGGATCCGTCTGCGGGGTTGCTGGCGCGCAGTGCTATGTTTCATGGTGGTAGAGGTTCGTATAGAGGCTGGATGTAGAATTGCTCACAGTTGCTTTGTTTGGACATTCGAAGGAGATCATGACAACTGGGACTTGGCGATACACACAAAGGCAGTATCCCAATCAGGAGACAGAAGGTTCGGAAATAATGGAGCGAATGGAAGGCCTCGAGAATATTAGATGCGAGTGGATTCTGCACGGAGCAGCTGCTGGTCATGTCAGATTAACTTTTCGTGATGTTTCACGTATCGACCAGTGATGGACCACAACGCCCAACAGCTGGGGCGTCCCCATGATGTTGGATCTATTACTGGCTCGCCCAGCCGCCTTTGCATCGCGGTCCACGGGGGAATGTCGGTCTGAGCCAGATGTGTGGAAGACCGGCCTCTAGTTCACTGATCGATTGACGGGATCGACCCGGACCGGACCATCGAACGCCAGTTGTCCTGTGGAGCTGATCGTGCTCTCTGCCTGTTACGTTCCCTTGCAGCATGAGAGAGCTTTTACTTTTTCTAGACCTGGGGCCGGGGCCGCTCTTCCACCTGTATGCGCTCACTCAGCCCCAATACCCTAATATGGAAATCGCTGATCCCTGCACAGCTGCACCCAGAGCCATACGCCTCGCAAGCCAATGGAGGCACTCGATCAGTTGGCTAGCGAGAGCGATGAGTCTTCGCAGCCATGCTTACTTTAATATCGCTGGGGCCACCACCATGGTCAAGTTGTATATCCCACAATCATGTCGACTCCCGATCGTGGCTGGATTATACTGGCCGTCTCATGGCCGCTCTTTGGTTTCTCTGCGATCCTGGTCGTGCTCCGCGTCTGGGTGCGTACCAGGATAATCAAGTCCTGGGGCTGGGATGACCCGTTCATCATCCTTGCCCTGCTCTGTGCGACCATCAACACAGCCCTCGCTACAATGGCATTTTACTACGGCACCGGCCGCCATGCGATCGATCTGTCCCCGTACCAGCAGATCCAGTCGACCAAGTACAACTGGCTCTCGCAGGGCTTCCACGTTATGTCTACGAACTGGGGGAAGGTGTCCGTTGCGTTGTTCATGCTGCGGATCAGCCAGCGGGCTAAGCATCATCGTCCGGCGATGTGCACTGGCATTGCTGTACTGTCCATTATAAATGTGGTCTGCGTGTATACTATCTACGGGCAGTGCACGCCGACAGCCAGACTCTGGGCTTCGGATGTGGATGGGTCGTGCTGGGATCCGAATATTCAGAAGAACTATGCATTCTTCCAGGGCTGTATGTGCACTGCCATCCTCTGCTATCTGCTATCTAGCTAACTGTTGCAGCGGCATCGGCGCTTTCCGATTTACTCCTTGCAATCTATCCTCTATTCACTATCGGCCCGCTACAAATGGCAATCAAGGTCAAGATCGGGCTGGGCTGTGTTCTATCACTGGGCGTGATGTAAGTTCAATCCCCATATTCACTATATAAGCTGACCAGATAGTGCCATGGTCGCTGCCATAGTAAAAACCGTGAACCTCGCCGCTCTCTCCGGCCGAACCGACTACCCCTGGGAGACGGTCGACCTTACAATCTGGATCGCGGTCGAGCAATACCTGATCATCATAGCCGCGTGCATCCCCACGTTAACCCCGCTGTTCAACATCGTCGTCCGCAGGCGGACGACCAAGCGAAGCAGCTCGAATAACAAGCCATGCCAGACTCGCACTCACAGCGGGCAGTCGGGACAGCCTCGTATCCAGAGGCCATTTGCGAGCGGCGGAAAAGGGCCGCGTGAGCCTTGTGTATGGACAACCAACGGGGATAGCGACGAGGAACCTATTATTCTACCGGAGGAAACACGGGAGGGGATTCTAATGACTACTGATATCCATGTTCAGAGTGGATTTGAAGTGGATCATGAGCGGATGGGGAAGGAATCAGTATAGTAGACTTAATGTGATTAATGTAATGTCATGAATAGTATTCCAAAATATACAAATTCCGCATATAGTTATTCCGCATCGATTGCCAAAACAGGTTGTCTCTCGTATGCAACACGACGATCCCTGCTCGGTTTCTCTTTAGTGTCAGCATCATTCTCCCCTTCAGCGCCAGATCGTCGTCGCGCTGAATTTCCCGCATTTTGCAGCCTGTTATTGGATGCAATCATGCACAACAATTGCGCCGAGCTGACACTGTGCAGTTCTTCCACGAGTCTTCTGAATTTTCCGCCTCCCCGCGAAGGACCTGCAATGACCGCCATAGGAATGTGGAACTCTGATCAAGGAGACCACCAACTAGACACTGCCCTGCCCAGCCAAAGCCACGTTTCTTGTACAACTAGGGCTGTGAGTCTCAAAGTCAAGGTACACGAGTGAAGTACTTTCTCCAACTCGACTCGTCTCCTCCCCGCACAGACCGGCAGCTGCTTCGTAAAATCTACCGACGAGCCGGGAATTCCCCAATTGCTGAGGCTAAATATTTATATTATTACCGGGGTTCACCCTCCGTCGAAGTTTCATTTCTGTGCATCCTCCTTGTTTTTATCCCGCATCGCGGAGTGTTGCGCTCTCACCATGGACATCGAAAAAGGACCCCTGAGTCCGGGCCAGCACACCACAACGTCATTTTCAGATCCAGGTAAAGACAATGAACCCATAGACCTGGAACAGCTCGGGGAGCGAGAAGGCTATGTCCTCGATACAGCCCTCGCGCAGCACGAGGGCCTGAAAACGACACCCGACGGCAAGACGGTCCTCATTCCACAACCGAGCGAATCGCCCAATGATCCTTTAAACTGGTCCTCGTTCAGAAAACACCTGATCCTGATCGTTATCTCTGCGGCTGCATTTTTACCGGATTACGGAAGCGCCACTGGTGCTGTTACGCTGATTCCACAGGCTACGTACGTCCCTACCTCTTGGCGCCATTACTCACTGTACACCGCGACTAACTCTGATAAGAGCGTGGAACATGACCCAGGACTATGTCAACCACTCGCAGGTTGGAAACGTGTTTATGCTCGGGGCTGGCGGGCCGTTTGTCGTGGCGTTGGCTGCGTACTTTGGACGCTTCCCGGTGCTTTTCTGGTTTATTGTGCTTGCGCTCGCGACGGCGATTTGGTGTGCTGCTGCGCAATCGTTTGAGTCGTTTATGGTAACTACCCCTATTATATTTAGATTTCTATATCTGACAGAGTATAGGCTGCGCGCATTCTTAACGGGTTCTTCTCGACCGTCGCCCAAGGTGTACGTGCTTCCCATACCACCAAAACGAGATACACTAATGTATTGGAAATAGGGCGGCCTCATGTTCATAAAAGACATGTTCTTCTTCCACGAACAAGCGCGCAAAATCAACATCTGGTCCGCCTTCATCGTCCTCTCGCCGTACATGGGCCCGATGCTCGCCGCCTTCATCACGAGTACCCAGATCTGGCAGTGGGCGTTCGGGGTATACGCGATTGAAACAGGACTGTGTTTAATTGCGATCGCATTATTTGTCGAGGAAACGTACTATGATCGCAAGAATACACAGTTTGAACTTGTCCCTAATGCGCCGCGGTGGAAGCGGATGCTGGGGATTCAGCAGAGGCAGACGGGGTATATTATCAACACGCCGCTTGATGCGGCAATGAGGCCGTTGAAAGTCCTAGTTAAACCGGTTGTGTTTATATCTATGATTTATTACATGCTTACCTTTGCATGGGTCGTCGGTATTAACACCACATTATCGATATTCGTTGGACCCTTGTATGGCTTTGGCCCGAAGCAAATCGGTACGTGACCAGGACAACTCTAACTCCCAAATATATAATAACAACACCAACAGGCTTCTTCTACTTCACGCCCGTCGTCGCCGCCATCCTCGGCGAAATAGCCGGCCACTGGCTGCACGACTTCGTCGCATCCCAATCCTCAAAACGAAACAACGGGCGTCTCGAACCCGAAGCACGGTTGCTGGCTATCTACATCGCGTTTCCCTTCATGATCGCAGGACTAGTGCTTCTCGGTTTCGCGCTCGAAGAAGAATACCACTATATGCTAACCGCACTGGGGTGGGGCCTGTACGTCTTCGGAATCATGATCGTGACAGTCGCGGTGAACGCGTATGTACTTGACAGCTACCCCGAGGCGAGCGGGGAAGTGGCGGCGTGGATTAACTTTGGACGGACGGCGGGGGGGTTTATTGTTAGTTATTTTATGGTGGAGTGGGCTGGGAAGCAGGGTGCGAAGAGGCAGTTTGGGACTATGACGGGGATTGTAGGGTTTGCGACTTTGATGGTTGTTTTTCTGGGGGTGTTTGGGAAGGGGTTGAGGAGGTGGGCGGGGCCGGTGGATTTTAAGACGGCTTGATTGTAGAATTGATGTAGTTAATGCGGTATGTATAATAATGGGAGGGAATCTGATTTATGTTTTGTTATGAAACATCAAGAATATGCGGTGTGAGAATAGGCTGGACAAGGCAGACACCACAGCACCTACTGGTTGGACAGCCTATGCGCGTTAATATCAGCCTTGTCTTCAATGACCGCTGATAGGCAAGATGGCATACGAGGCTGAGAGAAAGTCTTCGGCGGGAAAAAGCAATAGGTACAGCGTGACAACGAATGCGCCACAGCTGAGAGCTGACGGGCGGCAATTCATAAATAGAGAGCTTCCCCACTCGGTCAGAATACAAGCAAGCAAACTTGATATAACCACCGCCAACGATGCCTGTGCGATAACCTACTTGGCTGTCCGTCCAAAATGCCCAAACGAAAGAGAACGCATACCACCGCGGACTCCGAAGGGGACAGGCGAACCCAGGAAAAGGGCGGCGATAGCGATGTTGAGACTAGCGACAAGGCCACCCCGGAGCCAAGACAGACCGACCTGACCCCCGAAAGCCCCTTCGTCCGATCGTCATCGAAGTATCCAAACAAATTTTATACAATCGGTTGGATTTGTGCCTTGAGCGTGGAGCTGGGGGCGGCAAAAGGCATGCTGGACGAAGCGCATGGCGAGCCTCAGACACAGCCCAAGAGCGACCCCAATCTATACACCCTTGGTCGAATCCATGATCTCAGCGTGGTTATCGCGTGTCTTCCACTAGATGAATACGGGACCTCATCTGCGGCCAATTTGGTAGGGCAAATGTGGAACACCTTTCCAAACCTCAGAGTCGGCCTCTTCGTGGGCATCGGTGCGGCTATCCCTTGTTTTCACGAAGACCCGATTCGGGATATACGACTTGGGGATGTCGTAGTTGGGACGCGTGTTGTTGACTACGAGATGAGAAAGCAATACGCCGGAGGAGTTGTGAAGAATACGGGGCAGCAGGACAGGCCATCAAGAGTTCTCCGTTCCTCTCTCCAGGCACTCCGAGCTGCTTATGAGACGAAGTCGTCCAAGATAACTCATCATATTAAGACCATGGTCCGCAACAACCCAGAAGCTCGCCATTTTGCCTACCAAGAGAGCTTGACTGATCAACTATGCGCACCATGTTTGGTTGGCGGCAACTGCAATGGTGGAAGAAATGTTACGAAATCCCAGCGTCGTTCGTCTCGCCCGGACAAGGAGGCACGAATACATTATGGTGTTATCGCGTCAGGGAACACCCTGTGCAGGGACCGGGACTTTAGAGAGAAGGCACGGAAGGAGTTCGACGCCATATGCTTCGACATGGAGGCAGCCGGGGTAATGAATAATTTTGAGGGTCTTGTTGTCCGAGGAATTTCCGACTATGCAGACTGCCACAAGAACGATGACTGGCACTCATACGCTGCGGCGTCGGCGGCGGGTTATGCTAAGCTGTTGTTATGTTATGTTCCTGCAAATGTGAAGTATGCAGGAACTATCGGTTAGTCGAACCTTGTTACTTATGTATTAAGCAAAATATTGATCAAGGCCTGGTACCACCATAGAGAACGTTACAAAGAATCCTCACCATGGCGCCGAGGAGATAGAAATCCTTGACTGGATAAGTCAGGAGACGTTGGAGTCCCGACATGTCGACCACCTCAATCGCCTTCAATCAGGAACTGGTGAGTGGTTCTTGAGCTCTGCGGAATTCAAGAACTTTGTTGATGGGGATAACCCGCTCCTCTTTTGCTCTGGGATGCCCGGGGCAGGCAAGACGATGATCAGCACGCTCGCCATCGACACTCTGCGTAGACACTTTGACCAGGATACGACTGTTGCAGTCTGCTTTTTATATTTCGACTACCGAATCAAGTACGGTAGCACTGCCGAGCTTGTTGCCATCGTCCTGCGACAGGTTGCTGCGCAGAGGGCGCCACTGTCCAAATCCGCCAGGTCATTATTTGAAAAATATAACCCCCGAAAGAGCAGGCCTCCACTGAGGGACTATATATCAACATTGCAGTCGACGTTACTTGAGTGGAAGAAAGTGCTTCTAGTGGTGGATGCCATTGACGAGTGTCCGTCGTCTAACGGCACACGGCAGGTATTTCTAGATTCGCTGGACACTATTCAAGCTAATTCGAACCTCATAATCATGGCTACCGCCCGCCCGAACCCTGATATCGTCGATGTGATGAAATCGAGGAGAGCAAGGCGAGTGGAGATCAGAGCTAGAGATGAAGATGTAAAGGCATATATTACCGGCCGAATACGGCAGTCAAGCGGGCTTGCGCGACAAAAGCGGACACTTCGACGCAGGATCAAACAGGAAATCACCGAGGCAGTGGACGGAATGTAGGTCAAGGAAACCTGATATGGGCGAGAAGTCCAAACAGGATAACACCATGACAGGTTTCTACTTGCCCAACTCTACCTTGATCGTCTAATCGATCTGAGAATACCTAGGGATATCGAAGATGTGATTGCATCGCTTCCACGGGGCTACGATGCGTATGAGGAGGCATTCTCCCAGGCAATGATCAGAATCGAGAGGCAGGACGACAAGAGCAAATTAATCGCTAAGAAGGCCCTGTCCTGGATTATCTATGCCACTCGACCGCTCAAGAAGAAAGAGCTGCAGCACGCACTTGCGCTTAGACCCACAGATACTACATTTCACAAGAACGGCATGCCAACGGTTGACTACATACTCAGCGCGTGTGTTGGCCTTGTCGTATTGGACAAAGAAGGCGGCATTGTTCGCTTAGTTCATTATACTGCTCAGCAGTATTTCGAAGGCAGCTCAGCAAAGTGGTTTCCTGGGGCGAATGTTGCCACTGCAAAGACGTGCTTACAGTATTTATCGCTCGAGGTGTTCGATGCCAGGCCTGGCGAAGCCGATACTAAGTTTTATCGCAGGCACCAAACATATCATCTTTACAGCTATGCTGTAAGAAACCTCGCATACCACGTTGGAGGAGCTTTGTCGCAATTAGACAATGAACTGATGCAGTTTCTGACACACGACGGGAGGATGAATGCCTACGCGAACGAACTGTGGTGGCCGCCTTTCAGGGGATTGGACGTGTCCCCATGTCACATTGCTGCAGCTCTGGATGTCGATGAGACTCTCGGACGGTTGTTGGATAATGGATATGATATAAACGCCTCAGATGGAACGCGCAGAACCCCCCTGGTCTGGGCAGCTCAGTATGGCTGTGCAAAGGCTACCCGCCGCTTGCTCAAGGAAGGCCATATTAATGTAAATGCACAGAAACCTGGTGATGACTGTCCAATACACAGGGCAGTAATGCGTGGCAATAAGCAGGTGTTTGATCTGCTCATAGGGGACCCCCGGGTTGATGTCGATGCCAGGGATAGAATGGGTAAGACGCTACTGATGTTGGCCTGCGAGGTTGACAGCGAGGACATTGCTGCCGCCCTCCTAACCGATAGTCGCGTTAACCCGAATGCTGTTGATAACGACTCGTTCAGCGCCTTGCACCATGCCTGCGAAAATGGCAATACAACCATTATTGATCTGCTCATGCGATCTCCGGCTGGGGGTGTGAACCAGAGTACACCAGTCATGGGTCCTCCTCAAGTTAATTATGTACAATCGGAGTCGGAACGGAAGTTGCGTAGGGATATTGAGCTCGATATAATGGACAGTCTTGGGTACACCCCATTACATGCGGCAGCCATGCAAGGCAAAGTCGAGGCCATGAAAATGCTCCTTGATACAGGAAAGGTGGCCGTAGACAGAAGGTGCAAGTCTGGCAGAACACCACTCTCATCGGCAGCTCAAAGAGGGTATGTAGCCGCGGTATCCCTTCTACTAGAACGCGGCGCCAGAGCAGACCAGGCCGATATATACGGCCAGTTACCACTGCACTTGGCGGCGGGGAGGAACCGGGAGGGTGTCGTTAGAAAGCTGCTACAAGAGCCGAAAGGAGACTGTCTTGCTCTGGACAAACTAAGTCGATCTGTGCTACTAGTAGCTGCTGAGGAAGGAGCGGTCTCTATTGTCCGAATACTTTTGGCCCAACAGCAAAGAGACGAGGAGGATGGCGATCCCGACGAGCAACAACTGCTAGCACAGACATTGAATAACGAGCAAGCACCAATTTTGCACCTCATCCGGTCAGGAGAAATCAATCTCACAGCGAAGGACCACAACGAATGTCTCGCTTGCTGGGCCATTGAAAAGGGCCACCTTGAAATTGCCAAAGCCGTGTTGGACACGGGCGTTAGCGCTGATCACATCGGCCGCTTTAAACGCGCATTACTATCAATGACAGCCCTGAATGGGAATATCGAGATGGCAGGGCTGTTACTTTCAAGGGGGGCCGATCCAGCGTTATGCACCCATCGGAACCAATCTCCCCTGTACTGGGCTGTACGAGCAGGGCACTACGACATGACGAAACTGTTCTTGCACCAGAGCGCCGCTGCTGCCATTCCGAATAAGGTGGAACTTTTAGCTACCGCGGCCGACCACCAAGATGGCCGTCTTCTCAAACTTCTCGTCGGATATGGATTGGATCCAACCCTTGTAGACTCGGCCGGGAACACACCACTCGATTATGCAGTTCACGTTGGCTCGGTCAGGGCTGTGAAGCGCCTACTCAGAGCAGGTGCGTCCCGCGATCTTGTTGGCGATGCTGCACTGGGTAGCGCCAAATATGGGGGTTGGAAGAAAATTGTAAGGCTGCTCCAGGCGGAATAATAGGTCTGCGCCCCCAGGGTCAATGTTGATGCCACTGAGAAAGAAGCTACATGCTGCGTCGAGGGTAGGGTATATAGTCCTAATTCCAAATCCGTTAACCACGATATATATATTTTTCGTACTCTGAAGTAGGGCACATATTGTAGGGGACAGCACAGACTCGACCTCAACACCCGATGACGAGTCCCAAGAATAATCTTCCTTGCTGCGAATATGCACGAGAATCGCGACTTCCCAGTGTCGTCTGTTGGGCTCCTGCCTGTCTACCATAACAACAACAGCAGACTCTACGGATCTCCAGCATCTTTACATCCTCTTTGATACACTCGTCAGCTAGCATACTCTCTTTGATTTACCCTGATTCACATATATATTTCTACTTATTGATATACCTTATACTACCACCACCATCACCGAGATGTCTTCGCCCACGTACAAGAACGTCAGACAATGGACGAACGAGAAGCGAATCAAGTTTACCGAATTGGCTTCCCAAGACCCAATGTATCCTACACCTAATTCCAACCAGCCACCCATAGACCCAGGGGCCACCCCCACGGCCACCTACGCCATCATCGGAGCTGGACTCACCGGATGCAGCGTCGCCCACACCATGCTTCGCCACAGGTTCTTCGAGAATGACACCATCGTCGTCCTCGAAGCCCGAGATGTGGCTAGCGGTGCAAGTGGGATTACCCATGGTCAGGTCGCACCAGCAACGGCAATGGACTGGGGGGAACTGGTGCGAACAGTTGGGGTGCGGAATGCTAACCAGGCGGTTGCGCTTTCGCACAAGAGTCTCGCACGTTTGGCCGAAGTCGTTTCGTGTCTTCGTGCAGAGGATAAGGAGAAAGTCCAGTTTCGACCAGTTAAAATTGTGACAAATTTAATGGCCCCCGAAGCCCGGGGTCTGTATCGACGCTGGGGCCCTGCGTTTCAGAAGATGTTTGCACACCTAGGTACTCAGTTTACGGAGAAGGATGCCGGGGAGGCTGGGACTGTTCGTGTTTGCCCCCGATGCTCAATGGAGAACTAAACTGATGGGCATCAATAGACGTATCGATTCCGGATTCCGAGTACCTGGGGGGCTGTCGAGGGCCTGGGGGCAACCCTGAATCCCAAAGCACTCGTCGTTGCTCTATTTAACGACATGTTGCGTGAGAACAAGGAGCGGTTCTCCGTCCAGACTCACACGGCTGTTCAAGATATCGAGTACAGTGCCGTTAACGTTCAGTTTCCGTACTTGGTGCGCACCAACCGCGGTTTTTTGCGGGTATCTTCGGTGATACACTGCTGCAATGGCCAGGCGGCACATCTTAACGTTAGACTACGAGGGAAACTCTTCCCTTTGAATCATCCCATGTCCGTACAGGGACTGACACCCCTCCCGCCGGACAACTCCAGCGAGTACACCTGGAGGTTAGTCCAGAGGCCGACTGTTGACTACCAGACCGGCACATTTACACCAGGCCAGTACTCGGTGGTTCAGGATGGACCCTCCCACGCGTACTACCTTGCAGGAGGACCGCAAACTGTGTCTGGACTTTTACCCATGAGCGGAGAAGATGCCCTGCAATTATCAAAGAACGATCACCGCGAGCAAATTCACCGGCTTTTCAGACAGCCTGTCGAGAGACTGGAGGATTGGGTTGATCTTGCTACATCATCAGCCGATGAACCATCTGATGGCACCTATAGGGCAGATTGCCAATCGCTGTTATCCAAATGCGTGGGCTACACAGCCGACCTTCGGCCCCTTGTCGGGGTCATCCCAGTGCCTAATGCATACGAGCGACACAATCGGCAGTGGATTGCTGCGGGCTGCAACGGCCGGGGACTGGACAAATGCTGGATGATGGGCGAGAGTCTTGTGGCCATGATTGCCGGTGAATTCGTCGACCATCGCCTTCCGGAGTGCTATCATATCAATCGGGACCGACTGAACACAATGCACGCCCCGGACTTTCTAAATCGGCTGCTGCAGGTCGCTGCCTATGAGGACCGGACACCGGTTGAGGATTATCTGACTGCTAATTAGATATATAGATTGCTAGATAGGTAGTTAGGCAATTGACCCATGCACTCTAACCAGCTTGTCTACAAGATAATGAAATGCTGCAAACACCTAGTCACGCCAAACATGTTCATTATGTATGCCGAGTGCTATGAAGAATCTCCATCCCGGAACCACGTAAAATGCGCCGAATTCGCCCTCGACGTGCTGGGCTTTAGCGAAAACAAACTGCCTTCTCTACTCTGCGGTACAAGCGGCGGCGGCCACAGCCTTGTTGCAGTCGGGCTGGACGGGTATTGCGAATGCCAGCCCTGCATATTCCCTGGTGGTGCCAGGTTCCTAGAGCTCCCTTGATGTCCAAAAGAATCCTTCCTCGGAACCGGCGGACCATCGCGCAACGGCCACGCACCATCATCACCATCACGCTCAAGGTCACTAGCCTCCACCTCCTCAAGCCGAATAAACCGTCCCCCAGCACCAGCCTCCAGATTCGAATTATCTGATTTCGACGAAAGCTGATGCGCCGAGCCGGACCGTTGTTCACGAGAACTCGATCCACCACCGCTTGGTTTACTGCGTCGGGATGACCCAGACCCAGACCCGTATGTATACCCTGTTGGCTTCCGGAAGAACATTGTGTAGAGACGTTTAATCAGAGCGCGGATTCCGGGCATGCATGAGCACATAATCCCGACGTCGATTTCGAGTAGGGACCACATTCCTACGGGGACGAAGTCCTCTACGCTATTGTTAGTCCCTGTCTGTCGCTGTCTCTGTATGAATGTGTGATAGGGGAGGTACTTGTTGGGTTTGTTGTGCTGTTGAAGCCGACTGTTTCGACGAGGCGGAAGACGCTTATTATTGTTACTCTATCTGCGTATTAGCGGTGACTGGTGTACAGGAGAGGGAAGCGTACACAATACCCACAGCGAACATGAGACACATCCCGATGCGCTTCTCCCATTGCATTTGTAATCTCAACAGAACAGGCATCGGGAGGGCGATAACCACAACGTCCAGGACGATATTGATAATAGAATGAGCGAGCAGCAGCGCGTTATGGTTGCTGCATTTCCCTTCGTGTTCCCCGTCCCATTGAGTCCAGTAGTAGCTCATGGGGGAACAGGAGAATACCTGTGCGAAGAAACTGCCGATTCCCCAGACTTTTGTGATTCCCAGAGCTGAGTAGATTGCTAACCGCACGGGTTTATTTGGGAAGAGACGCAGGTACAGCAGGAGCATGGAGCATTTGATTGCCGCGATGCAGACGACGTAGAGGACTTCTTCGACGAAGAAGAGCTGTCTTGGTTAGCATTCTATTGTAAGGTAGAGGATACGGCGTACCTTCATGGTCTCATTAATGTGGTCGAAGGGGACGGTCCAGATATTCTTGCCTAGACCATACGTGCGCACTGCAGTGGTTAGCAACTACAGCATAAGGTGGATATTGATGGCGTACGTGGAAATCCAACACCTGAAATTGCGGCAGCGACAAGCTTCAAAATGTCAGCTTCTCCTCGATTGGATATCAAATCAAGGGACGTGTGTACCAAAGCAATGATGATGGTATAATCATCCCACCCCGTCTGCCACATAAGTATCCGATTCGTTGTCCGCAGGGCAACTGAAATAATCGCAACGATAATGCCCACTACATTTACTCTAGGAAAGGTCGTTGTATCCTCAGTGGCAGGGTAATTGCATGTTGAGTATGAGAAATTCTGGGCGGCTGGGGATTGTCAGTGGTGTAAAACTGGACGGCGGGGGATGCTAACTCAAGGCTTCTTTGATAGTGCAGCTTCCGGCAATACACGGCTCAAGCGCTGCATTTAATTGTGCATCGGCGCAGATACAGGCGAAGTTTGTCAGGGAGCATGTTGAGTTGCTTATGGCCCCGACCAGGCACGTTAGCTGGAGGTGGGGATTAGCACCCTGACCGAATATTCAAGGTAGGCACATACAGCACACTGTGGAAGACTGTCCATCGCCAGTCGAAGTCGACATCGAAACTGCTCAAAAAGCGAGAGCGAGAAGTCCGGCAGGTGGAGTGAGTTATATGACTCGCGTGAGGCTGGCACAGAACGTGGGGAAGCGGCGATCAGGATCAGAGTGTGGGAACAAGTTCCTCTGCATCTCGGGATTGGGACCTGGGATTGATTAATGGCAGTTGCAAGTTACTGTCAACCCTCCATAGCAGATGGCGATATTTCCCGAACGGTCCATACTCCGCATGGGCCAAGCAGGAATGGCGAGTCTCCGCCCTTGACTCGAATTGCCTGACAGATACAGCAGCATGACAGGCTCTCTTCTGCGTCTGCTGGTTGGTGCATCTGGTGCGTCTCGGGCCGGCAGGATCTGACTCTCTCTCTCTGTAGCGGTGTTTGGACCAACTGTCTAACCCTACGATGATACCGACCACCTCAGCCGTGACCCGATTCGTGTTGATTCCTGCCCCTGGCTACCTTTGTGACAAATGTCTGGATTCAAGCGTACGCCTTCGACTCAGAATATGCAGGACAGAGCGAACTAGCTAATCCCGCAGGAGCACTATCGCCTTGTCCATGCAAACCATTGGCCTGTTCGCCAGCTCCGCAATCGGCCACAGGGTTTATGTCCCTATCTCCGTATATTAATTTGTTGGGCTGCTGTTCGAGTCGCCCCGTGCGTCCAGCTGTTCCAAGCTTTTACATTCCCACTTCTTCTATTGTCACTGGTCTGTACTCAACGGCTTTTCGTCAACATGCATGATCGTAGGATTGAAACACTCCTCATCAGTCACAGCTTCCTAGCTAAGGCCGCGACAATGCGAGAAATATAGCTATCACCGCAGGATGGGCCTGGAATGCCTCCGCGAGTCGTGGCGAAAGACGGGGTTTGCATCCTGATTCCTTTGCCATGAAGAAGGATTCAACAGATCCACAGGCCTGGATTCCTCGGTGGCAAACAGACTTCACGTACTGAGTGCGGCTCGCCTAGATGTTGACATGCGACATCGCCAGTTACTATCCAGTCGTAACGCAATCTCTCGCGCTTTGACTGGAGATTATACGCGGACCATTCCCACGTGCGAGTTCATTTTATCAGAGAAGAGTCTTGGTGCCTAGATTGGATATATTGACATGATGAAGAGTTCCCACTTGCCCAGAGTCGACGCAGGTCCAGGCCAGAAGTGAAACACTAACTAGGCTAAGTGTCCAAGCTACCTGTTACATCTCGAGGATCCAGGTGCATGGACCATCGTTCTATACGGTGATTCAGCCCTCCGGCAATCACGGCATCAGCTGAAACCAGCTATCCCCTCACGATCTCACAGCGATGTCCAGAAGGCGCAATCAAAAAGTAATTCTCCGGTTTCATAGTCTCCCACGTTACACCCTCCCCGAGTTTCACCCCGCGACACTCCCTAAAGAATTCCGCTGCAGCTAGCCTCAGTTCCATATACGCCAGGTGTATACCTAAGCATGTCCTGGCCCCTGCGCCAAACGGCGAGAACGCCATCTGGGACAGTGACTGCCCACTTGTATTCTCAGTCTTCAACCATCGCGATGCATCAAATGCGTCGGGATTCGGAAAGATATTCTCGTCCCGGTGGATGGTCCAGCTCTGTGTGCTCACTGTTACACCTTCTGGAATGAACTGCCCACCCAGTGTCGCGCCTCCTTCAGGGACACAGCGAGGAAGTGATCCTGGTGCGGCGCCGTACAGACGTAGCGTTTCCTTTATCACGGCATTCAGCAATGGCAGGTTTTCGAGCGTTGCATCATCATAGTCCGCCTCTAGATCTTGTACCTCCCTTTCCAACTCCCGCTGCAGCTGGGGCTGGCTCAAGACAGCCCAGACGAGGTACGTCAAGGTGATTCCCGTCGTATCAGACCCTGCAACAATCAGGTTCCCTGCTTCAGTGACGACGTCCTCGTCTGTTAGACTGTCGCTGCCTTTTTCTGACTCGTGGATCATCCCTGAGAAGATATTCCTGCTCGACTCGCTACTCGTCCGCGCATTGATAATTGCGCGCCGGCCGTATATGGTCATATAGTCAGATGCCCTGAACATCGATCTGATCGAGGGGATGGGAAGATGTCGTCCGATGAACCCGACAAGGGGTAGCTCGGAATTGATGCCAGAGCCCATCATCGTTGATTCCAGGACGTGGATGTACTCGTTCTTCTACAAACCTGTTAGTATTCACCAATGACTTGTAGTAAAGAATGGGACATACAACGCCCAGTTGCAACATCCCAAAATCCTCCCCAAACATCAAATGCCCAGAAACATCCGTCGCCAGGAACGTCCACCACTTCAACACATCGCACCTCTTTTCGGAATTGGTAGCATCCAATTCATTCTTCATCTGTCCCACAGCCATTCTAACCTTGTCTCTAACAACGCCCTCCCACACTCTCCGCAACTCAGTCTTCGAGAAAGCCCTGGCAAATAGTTTCCTCCTCTCTGCATGCTCCCGCCCACCAGGCATATCGAACATCCCCGGCGGACGACCCATGACGAATTTCTTATACCACGGACTCTTCAGAAAGGGGGACCCGACACGGTGAATTTCTTTGAAGTCGCGGAGTGAGGAGATGGAGACTTCATCGGGGCTGATGCGCACAATAGGGCCGTATTTCTGGTGGAGAGAATGGATATAGTAAATTCGTGTACCGCTTAGAATCGACAGTTTCAGAGGAATGCGAGTGAATTTTGTAACGATAGGCCCTGGGATTTGCCGAAGGGGTGAGGTGGAGAGTTTGTATATTTTCTACACCCGTTAGTCATTTACCGGTATACCTATGGTGAGGATGCGAGAGGGTACCTGGATGAGCCAGAGGGCAGTCCCGATAACAGCGTACAGCCAAAGTCGGTCCATTTTGGTTGTTCCTGGCAGCTGGTTAAGTTTAAAGATGGGCTGGATATTGTTTTATATCTCAGATCTGATTTCGGGCTGAGTGACTCACGGGTGGATCGACCCGACATGTCCACATTTCCGCGCCACGAAATACCCAGTAGCCCCCAGTTTTTTACGCTGCGTTTTGTTGCTTAGTAACAAGTCCATATAACTTAACTAACCACCTTCCTGCTGTTGGGCGCTTCTACGAAAAACCTTGGGTCAAAAATCATTATTCTAAGGGCACATACCCTGCTGAGGGTTCGAGACTCTCCGCGCCAGATCGCTTACTCAAGCCCAGGCGCCCTCTAGAGGGAGCAACGTCGTCGCCCTTAACTCAGCTTGATCGTTTACCTTTTGTCTAATGTAGTACATTATCATCTTCGCTGGACTAGAGAAATCAAACACCGATACACACAGGCCGCAACGAAGGTTCAATATTATCAAAACATCGGTCCGCACCTTGGACAACAGGCCCATCCACTCTGAAATACGACAACAGTTGGAATTTAACGTCTTGAGCAAAAGGTTAATACGGCTGACATGGTAACAGCTAGGCAGCAAGGTAAGGACCCCACGGTGACGGCTCATTGTCACGGAACCATCTCTGCTCATCCTCGGAGCCTGTAGGAGGAATCCTGAGGCCATTGATATGCACGAATTCGCGCTCCAGCTCCTCGCCGTTGACCTCCCAGTCGTACGCTTTGTCTGCAAGGTACGGCTTCAAAGTGTCGTGGACCCGATTCATGAAGTTTGTCCGCATAGGGCTCTCACCCGGAGGAAAGTGCCTGGCGATGTGGCTGAATGTAAGCCGAACAAAAGGCTTCACCCCTTCTGCGTGCTGCTCAAGTATACGTGAGAAGCAGATTGACTGTTACTTAGGTCCTGGTGAACTTACGCATGATACTCCGGCTCGGTATAGGGTGCCCGGAGGCATCTCGATGAATATGACTACCACGTAGAATGCCGGCAGCCCGACTCGAGTGTATATCGAGGTAATGGCCTCGGCGAGTTTTTCTTTGTGCTCGGGATCGGTGAAGGTCCCGGTAGGATGGTAAATTCTCCAGTCAGGCATATTGTGAATTAGGTGTATGTGACAAACGAGGCGATGTGTGCAATTTCTAATATGTAGGTGCTTTGATGGCATTATAGAAGCGATTCCCCTCAATATAAGCTCTTGTGAACATTCGTTCCCTTTGCCGATGATTACTGATCATAACCATTAAATCATCCCCACCCGCTGCAGATCAAGATGTTGGTGCGACATAGAACCCCTCCGAATGCCGAATTCTTGATATGTGATCAGGTTAAATTGTTGATAAGTGATCAGTCCGACCCGGCGTAAACCAAATTACGAACGACCTTGCCACAGACGGGTACAGACCACTTAAAGGACACACTCCTTGCCGTGTAGTGTTCTAGGTTACTGCTAAATCCTATCCTCATACAAAACACACTTCTAAAATGGCTGGGCTGAGGGTAGCCGTCTACACCGTCCCCCCAATCCCCTGCGTGGACCATGTCTCCCATCGCGAAAACACCACATGGTCTCCGGAAACCTGCACTCTGGTGTTCTCACCAAACGAAGCTGTCCTCGTCGACACGGGAATAACAATCAGCCAGAACAAGGACTTGATCAAGTGGATTGAGGCAACTGCGCCGGGACGAAAGCTTGCCCACATCTACATCACGCACGGCCACGCAGACCATTTCCTCGGCCTCCCTCAGCTGCTGCAACGCTTTCCAGAGGCGCAGCCAGTGGCAACCAAAGGAACTGTGCATCATATTAAACAGCAGATCGCTGAACCGTATTTTTCCTCAACCTGGGTCGCCTTTTTTCCCGGGGACCAACTTCATACTCCACAGCAGCTTCCGAACCCCCTTCCAGAGGATAACAAATTTGTCTTGGCCAACAGATGGACTTTCCAGGCCATTGAATGTGGGCATTCCGACACCTTCGACTCAACCGTCCTCTGGGTCCCAGACCTGAGACTTGCCGTCTGCGGGGACGTTGTATACGGCAATGTCCATCAAATGCTTTTCGAGGCCAACTCCCCAGAGAAGCGGCAAGAATGGATCAGAGCCGTGGAAAGGGTTGAGGCACTCAATCCAGCGTATGTGGTACCTGGACACCGAAACGCGGATGAGATGGATGGCGTTTGGCATCTGGAGTCAACCAAGAAATATATCCAGGATTTCATTGATCTGTTGAAGGAGACACCGAAGCCCAAGAGTGTAACTGAACTGTATTCTGCGATGCTGGAAAAGTATCCAGACCGGTTTAATCCTATGGTCCTCGGTTGGGGCTGTTATGGAGCCTACGTGTCTGGCGAAGTACCCTCAGCTAGCTGAGTAGTATCGACAAGCAAAGCACTGGAGATTAATTGTCTTTTTCCATATAGCCTACTAGAAGTCAATACTACCAGCAGACGTTAGATTGCTGAAGTCATCCTCAGTCAGAATGGTTCCATTATCCCGCGTAGAAATGCTCACATTTTTATTCGTTCCTTCGCGCAGAAGTGAACGGCCAGTGTCAGCTGCATCTCATTATTACTTTTGTCAGGCGCACTCAAGACCTGATTTTAGTCGCTTTGGCGTCTTGCTTCCCTTGGGATGAGTAGGCGTCTGCATCTATAACTCTAGTTCATTCTATAATACAGGAAACAACTTGGAGGACATTCTTTCTACACTCTCCTCGATGCTATGCAAATCATTGCCGTGGGCCCAATTATCAATTTAGCGAACACATCTTAAATCAGGACTAACCCGATAATCTCGAATAATCGTCTACTTAACATAAACTAGAAACACCAGTAAAACCTCTCGGAAGACCGAGCTTGGATGGGGGCCTTCGGCACTGACTCCCTTCAAACCATTCGATGAAGGTTGGTAGCAAAGACGGTGAGACACATCTCCTGCGAATAGCCGGCTCCTACTCCAAAAGCCTGTCTTGCAGAAACTTCGCCTGAACGGGGACATTTTTTGCGTAGAGTGGTCCGTCGTATGGGTCAAAGTGTCCTCCCGGTAGCAGGTGCAATTGCTTCGGTTCCCTGGCCCTGGCAAAGGCTCCAAGTGCAATGTCAGTAGGTGTGACAACGTCATTGTCCATAATAATCATCAATAATGGAGTCGGAGCGATGTGCTGGATGTGGGCTGCAGGTTCGTATGCTCGGAATGCTTCGAGGCTATTTGATAGTTGATAGTTAGACCCAGAGCACTGCGAACTCAGGGTACTAAGTAGGATGGGAAATACCTCTTTACTGTCACATCGTTTTTCCAACCCAACGCTTCTGCTGCATTGTAGCCATTATAGCTGTCCTCTGAAGGAAGAAAAGAAAGCGCTTGAGGATCCTTGTCCACAACAGGTATCCGACTGGGCTCTTCCCCCCTAGCACGAGCCTCGCGATCTATGTTTTACGCGCAAGCTCGTCAGCAAGAGTATTTCTTTTTCCATTAGAGCACTTTGAAACTCACCATCCGCAAATAACTGGTTGAGACTTGGCACAAAATCGGCCCTGTTTATACGATGGAAGGTATCCCATCCGCTGGTTAATGGCCTGCTCAGACACGGTACGTTAGACACACACCGTTCAAACTAGCGCTCACGGTCTTAAAGGGAAGCCTACACCTGGCTGATTACAGCTTTCACGCGACGATCGACAGCACCAACGGTAAGAACATGCCCTCCACTGAACGAGCTGCCCCAGATAGCAATTTTCCCGGCGTCAATCTCCGGCAGAGACTGCGCAAAGGTAATAGCATCTGAGTAGTCACTGATTTGTAGTGCCGGGATGATTTCTCTCCTTGGCTCGCCGTCACTCGCGCCAATGCAACGGTTATCGTAGGCAAGACAGGCGATCCGAAGGTTGGATGTGAAATATTCCGCGAAGGGCCTCAGCCCCATTTCTTTGTGGGCTGCGAATCCGTGTGCCATGACGAGGCATGGTAACTCCCCAGTAAAGGAATCGGGGATGAACAGCCATCCGCGAAGGGTGAGGCCGTCTGAGGTTCTGAATTTAATATCTCTTAAAGGCATCATGGAAGCTACTTGTTGTTCGCTGTACTTTTTTTGCTCTCCGAATATATGTATTTGACAGGTCTCAACACACGAGGAGCGAGGAACGAGGTATTTCAATACTGAACGAGAGTATGTGTTTAAGACTCTACTGGGATTATGAAAATAATAGCTAAGCTACCCAGTACTTCCCCACAAATTTCGGAGTATCTGGGTGATTAGTGATCTCGCCGGCGCTCATCTATAGCCACAGCTACGTGTCTGACATGGCCGTCATTGAAGCCGGATTGTTTGGCCATCTTTCAAGCGGCATGATCAGTCATAAGTAAGCGGAAGATACAGCTTCCTCATCCCGTCTGTGGAGAAGAAGGTCTGTTGATCCGTAAAATAACCGAAGAAACGCCCTACATGTTGGAGGTGAGTTTCTGTACTTATACACCATAACCACCTGGCTTCCTTCACTTCAAGGCCGTTTTTCATGATTTGATCTTGCATTCTACTTCTGTACCGTCTATTCCTAAGACTTTCTTCACAGGCTTTGAAACTATATCGGATACTCTCAACATGCCCCTTTGGCTCGTTTTCCACCCCCCGGGCACTTTTGACGACGACGCCGCGAAGCGAGCATTAAGCAAAGACATAACGAACATATACACTGGAATTGGTCTTCCAGCCTTTTACGTCGTCATCAACTTCGTTAAGCTCTCGCCCCGGGACGTCTGGATTGGAGGTGAACCTCAAACCGACAAACCTTTCATTCGAATCGTCGCTGATCACATTGCTGTTCGGCTTGAGGATGATGACCTGGCTTATAAACGCACCGCTGCTGCCTTCGACAACGCCTTGAAGCCGCATATTGCTGACAAGGGATATGATTGGGAATTTCATGTCGATGAGACCGAGCGGAGACTCTGGCGCGTCAATGGAATGATTCCGCCCCCGTTTGGGAGCGATGCCGAGGAGCGGTGGGCGAAGGATAACAAACCAACCGTGTGGAGCGGCGCCTATTAAGATCTTACTTTGAGCTTGTAACTCCTGTTATCTAGAACTGCAGCAGCGAAAATACAAGATATATAACGGTGGCGCTCGTGCAACGCGATCGAGTATACACCGTGCAATGTCGGATGAGAGGTACACAAGCGTTGCGCCTAGGATTGCTGTATATCCAAATTCATAACCTGCGTGGTGGAGTTGGCAGCCAAGGTGGATTCTTTAAACTAATAGCCAATGAGCCCATGCTGTGTCAATAGGTCAATAACGAGGTTTAGCACGTTCAATCTAGGAATATAGCGAGCACCAACAAAGTGGCTGATATTATCCTCTACTGCCTGCAATTTAGTGATATTGACCGAACCTGCCGGGACCATGTCTACAATTCCGTCTCTGGTAGTCCGAGGGATTTGCGATTATGCAGATTCGCACAAGAACAAGATATGGCAGAGGTATGCTGCGTTCCTCCTCTCGCATGTTCAGCCGCCCTTGGACGCGGAGTCGGGATCTTTCTAATCATGATACCCTTGGTACCCACATACTTTCTATAATCGATATAATTGGTACTTGAGTTGCATACAAAGAGTATACGTTAAATGAGTGGTGTGCTCCTGTAGACGGAGCCTAAATCAACCACTTGCATATTGTCCACCCCAGGCTGCTCCAGGCTGTCCGGTGCGTCTTGATAGATGGTGCCACAGGAACGATCTCCAGCAACCCTCCCAATCAGATCCGCCATTGATAGCTCGATGTTGAGTTTGACCATATACGCCAGAGGATGGAATTGCATATACCTTGTAGCGGTGTCAGCAGTGCCTCTATTTAGCTGTCAACTGTACTTACACGAATGTATTTTGCAAACTCATCATGGATATGATGAGGACGTCCATGCCGAGGGATATCCCGATAATACTCATATTGAAATAGATCAGGGTCTTGTACTTCAGCAGACCGGCCGATACGAGGTTCGATCGAACGATATGAATGAAATAGAAGTTGAGCGCCCCGTCGACAAGGAGGTAGATCACCTTCTCGCAACGGTCCCAGCGCTCGTTGATCCAGATATAGTTCTCTGAGATCTGCAGACGAGCAGGAACCCAGATGATATAGACCGAAATGTTGACCGCGGTGATGAGGGTGGCGACGGCGGCCTTGAGATATGTGGCCTTCTTTTGGTCCAGAAGGAGTAATGCACACCGATTAATGATGATCTGCAGGAGGAATTGGACCTGGTCAAGTTCGCAGGGTTAATATGTCTCTCTAGACTATGCAGAGCCACTGATTTACCTGCAGGGCCCATAGTGTAACTTGCACAAAGTCAGCTCGCTGATATTATAGCACGGGGCCGAATTGGATATATTATACCAATGCCGAAATAGAAAGCAAAGCTCACAATTCAGTCAGCACTCGCTCCCTCGCCGCTATCTCGGATGGATGCAGCCTCACCTTGGTGGAATCACACCCCTCACATATAGCCAGCAGATTATGCTAAATATCAAGCAAACTATAATCTCCAGCCATATCATCCATACATAGGCATTTCGGAAAGCGCGGCGGCCGTTCCTCTTGTAGATGTTCACCGTCTGCTTCACCGCTGTCCAGCTAGTTAGCCACCCAAAGCCAATGGTGAACCCCCATGCAATTGAAGCAACTGCCATGTCAGCCTCCGTGACCTCTGGGAGAACAAAGTCCGGGGAAAGAAGCGCCATTAAGGTTGATGCAGCATTGAACGATATAGTAACGAATGTACCATCTTGGGCGAACCCAGTGCAAACGCGAATAGAGCCAGACGAAACGAAGAAAGGAAAGTCGCAAGTCGATTTTGAATACGAAAAGACCCGGGAGTTAAGAATTAAATGCACGCGACAGCAGCCAGCTTCTGGGTAGGATGACATCAGATGGAGACTTCCCCTGGGTTTCTAGTGGGCAACGCTGTGTTCAAAGTTCAGTCAAAAGTTTATCGGTTGCGGGCGCACACTTCCTCCCACCCGAGTCGCTGCATTTGGAACTCCTCGGGCCCGACATCGCAGCTGGTAGCCATGCAATGCAGCTGTTTCGTGTTCTGGCAGGTTATGTCTCCACTTGCCGTGGATTGCATGGTTATGAAGGGTCGGAGAGTGGCCAAAGGTTTCGCTGCTGGCCTATGTACTATACCCAGGCCTAGATGAGGATTTCTCTGGCATGGTCATGTTCCAAGTCAGGGGCTGGCAGATGGAAAGGTGATACAAGGTAAGCATGGCTAGTAGGCGAGACTTGGAGGTTTGAAGAGCGTCCCAATCCCCCGACAAAAAAGACCACAGTAATAAAGTTGTAGGCAAACTTGCAGCCACGGAGGGGGTGGCGAGCAACGTGCAGCGAACCGCGGAATATCAACGCGTACCATGGGCCGGACTCTAGCCCTAAGCCATGACAACTTTATATTGTTCGGACATAATACATACCATTAATAATTGAAGAGGTATGAGTACTACTGCTACTACTACTACTACTACTACCATTAATATTATTCAACATCCCCCGCCACCATAACCTCCCCAATGCCCTTCTCTGCCCCCTCCCACTCCCTTTTTATAACATCAACCACCCAGTCTCCTCTGGGCTTCAACCTGAACCTCCTCTCCTTGGGCATAGTCATAAACCCCACAACAACCATCTCCCAAGGATCCACCAAATCGCCATCCAACACCTCAACCTCAAACGCCCAGATCAACGACGCAACCTGCATAAACGTGCCATCTGTAGCAACCCTCTTCCCCTGACATATCCTGCGTCCCTGCCCAAACACCGGCAAGGGGAGATCCGAACGGAGTTTCACTTCTTTAGTCGAGGGATCCTCACGCAGCCACCGTTCCGGTACAAACTCCTGGGTATTTCCAATTTCCGGGTCAAAAACAGCCTCGTCCCGTCCAATCGCCCACGCATTCGCAATAACCGTCCACCCCTTCTTAATCTCCGTCCCACCAAACGAATCCGCATGGTCCGCGCGGCGCGGAATCGAACCCGGCGAAATCGGCCTCCACCGGAAAAGCTCATGCGTGATGGCATCGAGGAACGCCAGATTCGAGCGGTCCGCGAATGTCGGTAGGCGATCCCGGCCGACCACCTTGTCTAGGATCTCGTGTGCCTTTTTCATGAACGACGGGTTACTCATTGCCGCGATGAACAGCCACAATAGCTGCCGCGGGGACGTCTCCATCCCGCCCTGGATTGAAGTCGCGAGGGTAAAAGCGAGATCGAGATCCGAGACGGGCGAGGCTTCGGGGGCGTGCTTTTTCGCTGTTGCGATGGCCTGTTTCGTGGCGTTCCAGCCTGGGCCGTCGCGGCCGTGCGTGAAGAGGCGCGTGTAGAGGTCTACTTGTTCGGCGAACAGGGCGTCTGCGGAGCGCTGCCAGGGGGAGAGGGCTGTGGGGAGGTGGCGCAGGGCCGGGATGATATCTGGGAGCTGCGGGTTGGCGGCGAGGTGGGTGACTTTTGTTTGGATGTCGATGACCTCGTGGAGGATTGGTTCTTCGAAGCGAGGGATGCGCAGGCCGTAGTGTAAGGCGAGGATGACGCTGGACTGGGTGCGTTCGAGGAGGGGGTAGACGTCTGCGGTGCTGAGGGTGTTGTCTGAGGACTGGGTCAGGGTGGTGAGGATGTCGAACAGAAGCTGTTTCGCCTCGAGTTCCATCAATGGCTGGTATTTTGGAGCGGCGGGGGCGCCGAGACTGGGGGAGAGGATGCGGTGGTGCAGTTTGAGGTGGTCGTCGTAGTCGTGCATCAGGGTAAAGCGCGAGCGACCTGGTTCTGCGCCGGTGATCATCTCCATGCTCACGGAGGCCGGGCGGTTGCTGTACCACTGGCTGCGGCGGCTGAACAGCTCGGTGACGGCCTCGTAGGAGTTGAGCACGACGATGGGGATGAGCCCGAACAGTTTGGGGACGGCAATTGGGCCATTCTGCTTCGCCCAGTCGTCCCAGTTGACGAGGGGCTTCTCGATGGGAGAACTGTGCAGGTCGCCGATGAGTGGCAGTTTAAGCAGGGGCTTTTCGGTGGATTTGCCCTTCCTGGTGCTGAGATACAGCAGGGAGAGAGCTCCCACAACGAGGAGGACGACAGAGGTAGCCATTGAGACCTTCAAGGAGGAGTCCAAACTGCGAAATAACTGCGAAATAACTGCAGAAAGACGGCAGTTCGCGACAGCACAAGGTTTATATTGGGCCCCCGCACACAGCCAATCCCACTGGAGCAGAGGCCCACCGCTTGCTCTCCTTATTCAGGGTTGTCGGCTGTGCATCAGTTTCTCGAGTCAGACCATCGTCAGCCAATCCCAGCTCCCATAATTACTCCAAAAACAAGTCTGGTGGACAGGACCAGCCGGGGAGCGTTGTTAGTTCCCAAGGCAGCGCTAGCAGAGACGGCGGTATGAGACTGTGACAGCCGAGCCCTAACTGCCAATAGAACATCCCAGTGTCAGCCTTCACGGGCCCAGGTGGAGCTCCCAAGGCTGATTTGAGTTCGCCGAACTGCTCAATGCCATTCTGACAGAACTCTGTTCACATTGTACGAGCGCCAGCAGTCGACTGCTCGGAAGCTTAAGCTTCGTCTGACGGGTGTCACATTTCTGCAGGATACAGAGCAACTTCGTTGGACGAGTCTGTTATACGGGTCTACAGACTGCATACTTCTGATCTGGCAACCAGGATCGATCCTTCGCGATCATCAACGCTCCTACCAAGGTCTAACTGGTCGACACGGGAGGACGGCCCCGTTAAGGGGTCCATCCGGATCCTCCGTTCGAGAGCCCGCGGCAACGGCCCTCCTAGACTCGCCAGGATCAGTCCAGGTCGAGTTAATACAATTCTGCACCTCGGAAAATGCGGAGCCCAGGAGCATTTAAATTGAACGGGGGTCCAGTTTCCGCTGCCGTTTGTTGTTGCAGCAGAGCCATTGTTCGACTCCGAGTCAGTCGTTATCTTGCAAGATGACCACCTTCCCCGTCCAAACGCACGACCAGCGGGCTGTTCTCGGCGTTGCTATTGCGTTCTCTGTCCTCTCTGTCGTCGCTGTCTGCCTCCGTCTCCTGGCTCACAAGCTGGCCCATAAGAAATGGACTATCAGTGACTGGTTCCTCATCGCAGCATGTGTACGTCCGTCTAAACATGTCCTATCGATATTATACTGATAGCCAACAGATCTTCGGCGTCGGGCTGCAATCCATCAGTATCACCGGCGTAATCCAAGCTGGAATCGGCTACGGCCACGTCCAGGACATCGCCATAGACCCCAACTACGGCCTGGAGCCCATCACAAAGCTATCCAAGCTGATCATCCCGCTGCAATTCCTCTGGGTGCTCAGTCTCAGCTGCACAAAGATCTCCATTCTCTTCCTATACCTCCGGATATTCCCCGTCCGCTGGCTCATCATCTCCTCCTACACAACAATGTCCATCATCGTCGCCTGGGCAATAGCAACCATCCTAGCCGGCTGTCTGATCTGTCGCCCTTTTGCGTTCAACTGGGATAAGACCATCCCGGGGGGGTACTGCGGCAACCAGGTCTCCTCGTTCACAGCGACGGGCGTTATCAATCTCGTCACGGACGTTGCAGTTCTTGTCCTCCCAATGAGCAGTCTATATAAACTCCAGATGGCGCTGTATAAGAAGATCACCCTGATTACCGTGTTTGGATTGGGTCTTGTGTACGTCCTTCCTTTTTTCCATTACCCTCCACTGTCTACCACTGTTAGTACTAGTTGAATTGCGTGTTAACCTATACAGAACATGCATAATCTCCGCCCTCCGCATCGCCGTCCTCTCCAGCATGAACTTCAACGACATCACATACACAATCCCGCGCGCCAACATCTTCAGCGGCATCGAGCCCTGTCTCGCCGTGACCCTCGCCTCCATACCCATGATGCGTCCGCTACTAGGGCGCACGAATACCACGCCCATCGGGACCGGCGCTACACCGGTCAAGTCGCGCTCGCGCTCGAAGGGCAGCGGCGGCGGACACCTGGGCAAGGGCTCAAGGGGGACAAACGAGGATGGGTTCCAGCCGCTGGATGATGATACGAGGCAGCTGTGGTTGAGGCCGTTGGGGCCGAAGCATTATGCGGGGATTTCGGTGCAGGATAGGGGGGATGGTGATGGGGTTGGTGTTGAGGAGGATGAGAGGGAGCTTGTTGGTTCTGGGAGAGGGGATGGGAGGGGGTTTGGGAGGGGCATTCGGGTTAAGCAGGAGTGGGGGGTGGATGAGAGTCGGTGACTTGACTTGATTATTTGTTATTTTATGTGTGTAGTATGGGTTGGCTGGATGGGCGTGATGGTTATTCCCCAAAAGCGAAATGTAAAAGTTATACCAATAAGCGGTGTCGCATCTCTGGATTATGTTGCATTCTTCGATTCCAGCAAGACATTAAATATACCGGACTCTGGCGTTGTTTCAATGCGAGGCCGTTGACATTCTGATTGCATCAGATATATATTCTGCGTTTCACTTGGCAGCCACGGAACCAACATTCGCTTTTTTCAGGACCATAACCCATCACCCTAAACATGAATATTATATACAAAACAGCTTTTACTAGGAAGAAATATTCCCATCCTCCCCCACAAGCCGTCTCTCCTCACCTCCCTTACTCCCTGGCCCCGCCGTGAGATACATCCACGACGATACCGTAACAAGCAGCGACGCCACCGCTATAACCCGTTAGAAAAGCCAAACCCACCATACGAGCAAAGAAAAGAAAGAATCGATATAAATACTTACCCAGTATACAACTCATATAATAATACCCAATAAGCTCCGAGAAACCCCCCGACAGCAACGGCCCAAGCACCATCCCGACAGTAAACGGGACTTCGGTCAGACTTGACAGTCGCGAGTTCCCACCATACGGACCGAATATAGCGGGGTTTTTCGATTCGAGGTCATGGACGACGGCTAGGATATTCACGTTAGTAGCCCGAATACAAAAACGGAAGAAAGGTAAAGAAAGATAAAGAAACGCACACATCATCTGAAACGACCCAGCACCCCTCGTCAACGCAAACGCAAACCCCAGCCCAACAATAGCGCCAATAAAAACACCCTGCCCACCCTTCTCCAATTTTCCCCAGGGCAACTCCTCCCCCGGAACAGCCATCAACCAAAGCAAAGGCGTTGTCAGCGCCCACCCGATTGTCGTTGGCCAGTGGAGACCAAGGTGGTCGCGCGTCCACCCGATCGCGGGCCCGAGGATGATAGCCGGCAGGTTGAGGCCGAGGAAGAGAAGACCGACGGGCAGAGAGCCCCAGCCGAAGACGGCGCGGACGTGCAGGGGTAGTGTGGTGTCGAAGCTGGCGAGGATAGTGGACATGATGAGGCTGTTGCATATCGAGGCGACGATTTGGGGGTTGCGGAGCATTATGCTGTAGAAGCCGCGGGGTGATTCGGGATTAGTATCTCTTTTTTGGCCTTCGGCGGTAGTTTGAGTATCGCTTTGCTGATCAGCGAGGAGGGCAGTGCGTTCCTGGGACTCGTGCTCATTCGAGTCCGCGTCCACGTCCGCGTCCAAGTTCGAGTCCGATGATACCGGTACGGCCGATCGATTATCGATCATGACGAGACGGGCAAAGAAGTCTACGGAGAGGAGGAGCAGAGCAGCTGACCATGCAGGCCAATATCCGAACAGCTCCAGGAGGATGCCCGACACCATAGGGCCTGCGAAGATTCCGGTTCCGACGATGGACATTGCAGTCCCCGTCACTTTTCCCTTGTTTTCGCCGTCGACATTATCGACCAGGGTTGCGAATGCGACTATCCATACGGCGGAGCTGGCCAGAGACTGAAGGACCTGGCCTGCCATGAGAACCCAGACTGGTGCTGTTAGTGGTGGGCTGATTTCAAAGAGAGAGGGAGCGTACCGGCCCGGGCGGAGGCGACAAGAATAGTGCCCGACGAGCATGCTGCGAGGCATAGCAGGAGCGGGATCTTCCTGCTGGGAGTTTTGTCGGCGAAATGGGCGATGAATGGAGCTGTCAAAAGAGAGATGACGCCGTAGAGGGCCAAGAGGGTGGTGGTGAATGTTTGAGTCCGTGACGGATCGAGATGCAAGCGCGTCTCGAGCATATACGGGAGAATTGGCACGATAAATCCGAACAAGAAACATTCTGATGGCGTTAGTATCTATCAGTCAGATGGATGGTTGACATACCAGAGAACAAGCTGATGGTGGCCGTGGCGATGATGAAGGACTGCGACGAACGCCATGTGTAGCCCCAGGGCAGCCTCTGCGTGCCAACCGCCATTGCGAAGAAGTTTGCAACGAGTATTAGCCATGGAGCTGAGGCATGATATTATAAGGAAATCGGCCAGTCCGGATCAACGAGGCTGACAAAAGAGAACGATAGGAGGCGTGTTATTGCGTCGGGTGAGCCAATCCCAGTCGATCTGACGTGCTGCAGGATTTCAAGCGCTTTGTGTCGGAGACTTTGTGAGTCACTCGACTGCAGTAGCAATGTAGCACTGCAGTACTCTCAGACTCTGGAAGTCTGGATGCCCGAAGACAATCTGCGACAATGACAATCAGTGGAGATCTGCAATCAGTCATAAGGCTTGAAGCCTTGAACGAGTGAACCCGCGACTCCACCGCATTCACCGTCAACCAAGTTTGCGACTTGCGACTCGCGACTCGCGACCGTCTGAGCAACGTCTCAATCCCACCTCGTCATCTCCCTGCATTGCATCACCCCGCCAAAGTAACAACCTACCCCTCCAAGTCTCGTGCACTCACTAATACGCGTAGCGAACAGAAAAGCCAATCTCACAATGTCCTCCCTCCTCCGCCGCCTCCTCCCCAAACCCGTCGCAAACAACGGCTCGCAACTCCGCGACCACCAAGCCAACGAGCGCACATTTCTCTCATGGACACGCATGGGCCTCGCCTTCGCGGCGATGGGGTTAGCTGTTGGAAGACTTGGTCTGATTGAGCATATTTTCAACCCGGTCGCTGAAGTCACCGCGGGTCCTTCGCAATCAGAAACGCGCAACACAACCACGGTGACGGCTACGGATCAACACCCGCCTACGAAGACGAAATTGCGAGATAGCCCCGATATCCTCGTTAGCCGTCTCTGTCAGGTCATCAGCGTTTGGTCGTTCGGGTACGGTCTCTTCCGGTATATAACCGTGAGTCGGAATCTGGGGAAGGGGCAGTTTGTTCCAAGCATCTGGGGCCCGGTCGTCATGACTGCCGGGACGATGGGGGTTATCGGCACACTGATTGAGATGGACTGGAAGAGGCCGGGACAGGGAGATGGCAATGGAAATGGACGCGGCCTCGATATTCGCCAGATGCTGCAGAGATGGAAGTCTGGATCGGACAAATAAGCTTGAATCGGTGCTGTACGATAGATATTTGATTTAGCGTTGGACGATGATAGACTTGATAGAGTGTAAGTTATATAGACAAACAGCAATAGACGACAACCACCCATTCATCTAAGACTCCGTACATTAGTTCAAGAAAAGTCTCCCTCGTAAACCATCCCCAGACTCCCCGGCATCGCATCCACAAACCCATTCCTCGCGTACAGCTTCCGACCCGGCTTATCCGCCAAGAGATTAATATACGGATTCCCCTCGGGCGCATTATCCCTGATATGCACCAGCAACTTCCTCAGCACTGCCTCCCCAAGACCCTTGCGCTGATGGTCCGGGAGCACCGCCATATCCACAATGTGGAAGTACCACCCGCCGTCGCTGATGATGCGGCCCATTGCGACCGGGCTTGCGGTATTTGTAGAAGGGTCGGTGTGGATGATGTAGCAGCCGTACCAGGCGCCATTGACTGAGGCGGTGCCTTGCGCGACGGATTTGGGGGAGAGGCCGGAGGCAAGGCGGAGGTGGAGGTAGTCCGCGACTGAGGGGGGAGAATCAGTGAAGGCGTAGTTTGGGGGGAGTTGGGCTGTCATTGTGGTTTTGGAAGCTGGTGTGGTGATAATTGGGTCATCGCGGTGCCAACGATGATATTGAAGCCATATTGATAAATAGACAGCTGAATAGGTAGCAATCGAGCTAAGCTGTTGCTACCTAGTTGTATGTGGGGAGCGGCTACATTCGGTGCTGTTGTGTCGGTACACCGTATACCGACGAAGTCGTGATCTGAACGCCACGACTCAGGGGAACTCGAATCAGGGGAACTTGCCAGTGCCATCAAGACTACGGCGTAAAGCTTTAGCTGGCATAAGAAGGATGATATAACTTCCCGGACGCAGGCTTTATACTGCTATCCTTGCGTGGCGGACAAATACCCGCGATACCTGTTCTGTCAAGCGGTATTTTTGCATCAAGGATTGGCCAGGAGCGACTGCTGTGGTAAGCTTGGCAGTGAAATACTGGCGATCCGTGACCAAACAGGCAGATGTAAACTGTAAAGACTTGTTAAAAAAACCAACTCAACAGCATGGATGGGGTGCTGTTAGTCACGTTCCAACTGTTCTATTGCTTAAGATAAGATTAGATGCACCCATCGGTCTCGAGCGTCCCTCCATGTCTCCCGCAGGTAACAATGCTGTCGCCAGTGCGTTGAGATCCCCAACACCACCACTTCAGCATGGAGCACGCTCGCGCGCCCTCAAGCGACGTCTCGGTAGCCCCAAGCACGACGACCAGATCGTCCTCGCTATTCGACGAAGCCATCTGGTTCCTACAGCCGGACCACCACGATGAAATGCAATTCGAGCTGGACAATGGCGTCCCGGTTGTCAAGGGAGGAACCGCAGGCGCCCTGGTCGAATACCTCACACGACACGATAAACTCGACACGGCGTTCAACCAGATCTTCCTTCTCACATTTCGCTCCTTCATGACGAGCGCGCAGCTATTCGCCATGCTGATGGAGCGATTCTACATACAACACCCGGACGGACTCACCCAGGCCGAATACCAGATCTGGCTGTCGCACAAAAAGAAACCGACGCAGGTGCGGGTGATCAATATCCTCAAGCGCTGGCTGGAACAGACCTGGGGAGAGCCTGACGACGACGCAGCCCGCGACCTGCTTAAACGGATCTACGAGTTCGCGCTCGACTCGATTCCGGCACTCAAGACGCCGGGGTCGAATGGGTTGATTAATGTCATTGAGCGGCGCTTACAAGGGGACCGGAACTTGCGAGGGCACCAGCGCGTTTCAATGCAGAGTGTCACTTCCCCGCCACCGGTGCTTCCTAAGAAGATGAAGAAGATCAAGCTCTTGGACCTCAATCCGACTGAGCTTGCGCGGCAATTGACGCTGCTGGAGTCGCGACTGTACGATAAAATACGCCTGGAAGAGTGCTTGAACAAAACATGGCAGAAGAAGACAGGGGACTTGGAGCCGGCGCCGAATATCAGAGCAATGATCCGCCATTCCAACCAGCTGGCGAACTGGGTCGGGAATCTGATTCTCGAGCAATCAGATCTGAAAAAGCGTGTGCGGCTGATTAAACATTTTGTCGATATTTTGGAGGTGCGTCTACTCCTGTCACTGAGTGCATGAACCCTCTGACTCTCCACAGGCCTGCTACGAGATGAGAAACTACTCGACAACAATCGCCGTCGTGTCCGGACTTGGAACAGCACCGATACACCGGCTGGCTCGGACCTGGTCGCAAGTTAGTGAGCGCACCATGGCGACCCTAAAACGGATACAGCGGCTCGTCAACAGCACGAGGAATTTCAACGAGTACCGAGAGACAATGCGGGCAGCGAGTCCCCCATGCATTCCATTCCTTGGTGTGGTTTCATCTCATTCTCATGCAACACACCTGCAGCTCAACTAACCTGTAATCACTAGGCGTCTTCCTCATGGACCTAACATTCATCGAAGACGGCAACCCCGACCACACCCCTGCAGGCCTAATAAACATGGACAAGCGCGCCAAAGCGGCCGCCGTAATCCAAGAGCTGCAACATTCTCAATCCTCCGAATACATATTCCAGCCCGTCCCTGATCTGCAAGACTACCTGATCAGCAGCACCCAAGCTGCCGAAGACATGGCGAACAAACACGACCGCAGCCTGGAGATCGAGCCGCGAACGCGCGTGGAAATGAGCGGCGGCGGCGCCCCCTATGTTTCTACCGGAACCCAAATGATAGGCATCCTGGTTGCAAGCATGGCGATGGGGGATTGAGCCGTTAAACCAAATTTAACCCCCAACGATTAATGACCGATGCGCTGTACGATTACATTGACCAGGGATCCCATCACGAATTTCCGCCCTTCCCCTCCCACCGAAGCGAGCCGAAATGACACTGAACAGGGACCCTGGTGCCTCTCCCGTGGTTATGTTTTAGATACCCTGTCATTTTGTAATACTAGTATGTTAGAAATAATTCTGTCTTTTGCTTTGTTGGAGCCATCTCCGATGCTAACTGCTCACTGGCTAGGCGTGCTGGGGTGAGAAACCGCCGCTGTCTGGGTCCACCACTCCGATATCGCATTAACTCGCAGTCGCAGTCGCAACTCGCAAAGCCACCCCATTTTGTCGCCTGATGTTCGGAAGACGCCTACCGAGCTAAGGCCGGCCGTTCAGTGTTCAGCGGACTTGACATGTCGAGAGACCCCACGTTCTGCTACGGAATCCAAGGCTTTATTCTCTTGGGCTTCCAATGCAAGGCTAATTCTAATCCCTGCAGCCCGCGGAAAGAAGTTGGCCTAGACTTGTTTCTAGTGCATCACGGACATTGTCTAGTATATAATTGAGACAATGCCATACTCTACAATATTTTAATGCGATTCAAGTTCATTCCGAGATGTATGTTATGTACGTAATCGGTCCACGACCACGGCCACGGTGCGGTTGGCGGCCCCATCCGGGCGTCAACCATTGTCCAGCAAAGTTAATATTGAATAAAGCACGTAAAAGAGTGGATATGGTTGATGTCATTCCAGTCATAATCTAGTTGATCCATCGAATTTGGGTATCGTTTTTCTAACCCCCCAGTCACCCAGTGGCCCGCGCCCTCGCTCTCGCCCAGCAGCCCAACACAGCCCCAAAAGAAAATATATGTATAAAAAAAAAGAAAAATCACAAGACAACTCCCTTATTCTGCTTCCTGTCGAGCCGATAATTGCGCCAAACAGCGATAGCCGGAAAGCCCGAGACCAGTACACAAGTAGACAAAATACAAGCATACTTCATATACTCGCTCCACGCATGATTAATCGCAGTCCTTATCTCCGAGCCCACCGGGTGCGTAATCTGCTTCACATACCCGTTGATATAGATCTCTGTCGCAAGATCCTTCGAGTTTTCGGGAAGGGCCTCCGTCAAAAACTTCAAGAACGTATTATTAAAGACCGACGCCGACGCCGCAAACCCCAGCGCTGCCCCGATACTAGACGAGAGACTGAGAATCGATAGCATCATGGGCACACTCTCGCGATCGGCGGCTGCCATCACAGCCATATCCTGACCGATGGTCAGGGTAGAACCCCCGAAGGCAATAAAGATCTGACACATAACCATATACCCAACGGTACTATCCTCGCTCTGCCCTCGGAAGTGGATCATGAGCCCCGAGCCCAGCAAAAGGAGAGGCATGCCGAAGAAGAGAGTCTGATATTTGAACTGCCGTGTAATCCGGATAACAATGCCCACGAGGACAGACCAGAATGTACTCCCGACGTTGAAGATCTGGTTCACGTACCCGGCCATCCCGATGGAGAGGTTGAAGACCACGATGCAGAAGTTGAGCAGGTATAGGTCCCAGCAGTAGAAGCTGAAGAAAACCAGGGCGGAGAGAAAGCATGCGCCAAGGACGGTGCGCTCTTTGAGGAGTTCCCAGCGGATGAAGTGGGTTCTGGCGCCGAAGCGTTCCCAGGCCGCGAAGGTTGGGAAGAGGAGGAAGCCGACGATTACCATTGCGATGAAGGTGGCGCTGTTGTATTGGGCAGCGCCGTAGCTGGTTAGACTGAAGGGGAGGAGGACGAGGGTGAACGCGGCCATTAGGAGGAATGCGCCGAAGACTGGGCTGTTAGCTATTGTATTGAGACATGGGAGGACATGACTTACTGTCAAATTCGTGGATATAGTGGATGATTGACTCCATGGTAGTCCGCCCACTTGGGCGTCGTCGGAAGATACCCTCGTTCTCAGCTTTCTTCTCATGCATCTTGAATACCACTGCCAGTGGAAGAAAGACCAGTGGCGCGACGATAGCAAACACTCCGTAACTCCACCGCCAGCCCGAAGTCTTCAGGAAGGATTGAGCGGCCAATGGACCAGTAAATGCCGTGCAGATGAACGGAGTACTGGCGAAGGCGAAGGCAAAAGCTCTGTTGCGAAGACCAGTTGTATCGGCAATGAAAATATCCAGGATCAGGTAGAGAGCGTCATATCCAACCCAATACAGGATATATCCAGCGGCGTACGAGTCCGGGCTGTTGCAGGCAGCAAGGATGATAATACCAAGGACATAGACGGCGACAAAGACCAACAGTCCCTCAGTACGCCCCCAAATAGTGAGGATTTTAGCCACGGGCAGCTTTAACACACCGGCAATGACGTTGGAAAGGATATTCGCCGTGCTGACTTGGGGAGCGGCACTGAAGTTGGCAAAGACGTTCTGGATAATGGCGCTGCTGATAGACGACTGCAGAGCGAGGATGAAGAATCCCAGCCAGACACTGTTCCGTTAGCACCTACTTCAATCTACAACCAGTGCAGCACCACTTACAGAGCATATGTGCCAAACGCCGCCTTCTTACTCCAGACCAATGCGACAGCTTCAGCCTTCTGCACACCCCGTTGCGCCTCTTCCGTTACCCCCTCGCGGGAATTGTGTCGCAGTCCGGCATTGCTGCGAGTCTCAGTCGAAGGACCCCAAGCATGGACCTCGAAGTCATTCGCATGGTGGTGCTTCTCATCCCTAAAGTGATACTCGTCCGTACCGACCACCGTCTGCGCCGTTCGTGCATCACGGTTTCGAATAAGATCCAATGCGCCCATGATGACGGCCGGCTCTGTCTACCTCACGTCGAGGGTGTTGATTGTCCAAATCCCAGGACGAGGTGATTTCGCGAAGTAAAATACGGACAGACAGAATAAATCCTCAGTGCAAGTCAGGGTACGGACGGGGCCAGCCCTTTTCAGCACATGCGAGACGGGCCAGAGTACCCAGGATGTACTAGTAAATCCTCGCAAGTACCAGGGTGCAAGCCAATCGCGGACACGGACTAATGTTACCGCATGAAACGCGATTCCCACGCTGATCGGTGGTCACACATCAAGGTGGGATGGCTCGGTATAATCCCCACCGCATACCGCGCTAACAGGGAAAAAGAGTCCAAGGCAGAACCAAGCACCTGCTCTGCCGCATGGTGCTCCAGCCTGGGTGGGCCGCATGCGAACTGCGATGTCGGATCTGATAAGGTGTGGGCGGATCAGATAACGCGGTCCCATTCTCATATTTTGCAATACGAGCACGAGGCCCACAAACTATTGAATTGCCGTGGCATGGCAGCGTCCTGTTAAATCCGATTACTGCGTGATCGGATTTGGGGCCTTCGTTTCTTCCTTCGTGCTTTGGGCATGTCACGTTAATTAAGTGCAGACAGCTAGACGACTTGCCGACAGGGGCCTTGTCCAATCAGAGGGCCAGTCCCGCCGGCTCGTGTGCGACGTTACCATCCAGGGCTGTGTTTCGCTGCAGGGAGCGTTTGGGCTTGCGGCTGGCGTGCGAGTAACAAGCTACACTGGCAGGTGGCGGGATCGCTCCGTGGTCCGTAATTCTTTGGGAACTGGCCACCTCGCCTTAAACAGCCCACCTTACCTTAAACAACCCACTGCCTCTTAGACAGCCCACACTAGCCGAATACGCATAGCTTGACCGATGAAGATCTGACACCGATTAATTAAAACAAACTCAACAGATCACATCAAATTAGCCCAAGATCCAACCACCCTCAAAAACAATATCACAATCACAAATCCACAAGTCCACGTCACCTCAAGATTTACTGTTCAGTCCTGCAATACGCCCGTCACCCGTGCATACACACGCGGCTCAGCGCGCTTCGTATACCCAATGACAAATTCCCTGCATATTTGAACATCCTCAGGCCCAGTGTTGTGCAGTCCAAACTCCACCCTGCGAGCGAGATGTGCAAGGGCCATGTACAGTTCCGCATAGGCCAGGCTGGGGAGACCGTGTTAGATATAGATTGATCCATATAGTACACCGTACCATGCGGAGATGAAGAAGACAGGCTGCACGTACTTTATTCCCAGACACGCCCTGCTCCCCTTCGTAAATGCAGTCAGATAGCGATCGAGTCGTTCCCCTGTTGCAGTCTTGCCATTTGTGCGAATCCACCGGTCGGGGTCGAATTTCTCTGGGTTTGGGAAGATTGTGGCGTTGCGGTGGATGAGGAAGGGGGATGAGCCCATGGGTGTCTGCGAAATTAGCATACATTATAGATTCCATCATGGTGGCTTGGACGTACCCCTGGTGGAATTGGATACTCTCCGCACACTAATGTCTCATCAGGAGCAACACGAGGGAATCGGTTCATGGCCGGAGTGGTAATACGAAGCGCCTCGTTGAGTACAGCCGTCTATACAAATCAGCCTTGTCTCAGCAAAATCCCAGCCCAGCGAGTGCAACATACCAAGTAAGGAAGCCGTTCCAGCTCCAACAAAGTGCAGGTACTCGTGGTCGTCGGCAGAACAGTCTTAACCTCCTCCCTCAACCGCTCCAACACATCCATATTCCGCGCCAGATGGTAAGAAGCAATCGTCAACGTGCGCCCAGTGGTCTCAGTCCCTGCCGCTAGGAAGATGAGACTTTCCTCCTCTATTCGCTTCTTTGTGCGCTCCTCAGGCGGCAGTTCCGGGTCAATGAGTTTATGAACGAGCGTCGTCGCCTTACCAGGCTTCGCCTCTTGAGTCGCCGAGTCCATCACCGCATCCAGAATTGACTGCTGCAAATCCAACACCGCCGTCTTGCCCGGCGCCAAGAGTCGCACCATCCAGCCTGGCGTTGAGCGCACAAGGGGGTCAAGGAATGGGAAGAATCGGTTAATGTGGCACATACCACTAACCTCCGTTGCGGCTGCGCGGATATCACTACGGAAGTCTTTATCCTCGAGGAATCCCCAGAGCTTGCCGTAGCCGTAGTACGTGATGATATCGGCGGTTAGGGCTGCAAAGGCATCATCCAGCTGGACGACGGTCTTGGAGTGGTGGAATTCTTCGAATCGCTGGATCAGCTTGTTGATACGCCCCTGGATCATGGGGGTTAAGTCGATGACGGAGCGTTTCGAGAAGAAGTTGTTTAGCAGGTTACGTCGGAAGCGGTGGTGTTCGTGTCCGACGGTGGTTATCATGGATGTACTGGTTGAGTAGATGGGCACCCAGGAGGGATCTTTCTCGCGTCGACGGCTGGATGAGGTGTAGATCTCGTCGTAGAAGTCGGGGTCGTTGACGTGGACCTCCCGTGGTGATATTCTGACGATGGGGCCTATCTTATTCAGAGCCTGACTATTATTGCTGGGTCAGGAGAGTATACCATATATGCGGTGCAGTTTCTCGATTTGGAGGAGGAACCTTCCACCACCAGAAACACAGATATCGTAGTAGAACTCATACAAGTGGGTAATCGCCGCCAGTTTAGGGCCCGGGATATGGCTCAGCGGGTGGAAGTACAGCCTGTAGATGCTCCTGATTATCAGGAGTATGGCTGCACCAGGTAGAAGGATCCAGGCGTGAGTGGTGTCCATCATTTATAGTATCCTGGGATATTGATATGGAATGAGTGAAGAAATGACAAATGCTCTGGGTGCAGTTGTGCCCTCCTTATACTAATGACAGCATGTTTGTAACCAGTACAGAGTACTTCAAAACCTATCACTGAAGGTGGTTGAGAACCCCTCTTTTGCCATGGAATTGGCACAACTGGGCCTTCGTGCTTTCGGCTTCATACCGCTTGTGAGGGAGATCATGATTCGGGGAATGATAAGCTATCCCCTCAGGCAATCCTGGTCTAGCCTGCACATTCACCGTTGACAGCGGCAGGTTTAATGTGGAGTCTGCAGTTGGAGGAGCCGTAGTGTGCTGCACTCATAATGAATATGCAGCTGTCTCTATTGGTATGCATCGTCCGTTGGGTGACGAGGTTTATTCATCTAATATATCCCGCCTCACGACTCAGTTTGATACAACAGCCATTCAGGATTTTATCCTGTCGAAGAGCCAAGTTGCGCACGGTCATATTATATTAGCCAAGAGGCGGGACATCCTTCATGGTCGGCTGTGGCATGAAGCCAGGATTCTAGGTTTATTCAGTCAGCACTGTACGTCCCTCTAACCAAAGCTTACCAGCACATCCTAAATCCCATAAAGTGCGCTTCATATTCGAGTTTTTTAGGCCCGTGAATGTTGTTTCTACCCTCCTGTATTCGCCGTTGGGTGCATGATTCAAGTCTGCTCAGCCAAATGAATCATGCAGTACCCCGCCCTGCCTAGTATGGAGTACCAGAAATACCCCAATGACTCGGTGACAATTGTTTCCTCTCTCATTGGCTCGGCGACAGGCCGTCTAGACCTTGTTGATGGTGTCGAGCTAGTATGCACTAAGTCGGGAATATGCGCCTCTGAAACACAGGATTCCAAAGCAAACAGACTTGGGGGAGAGCCGTTGAAGGTGTAAATAGCTTTCTATGGTGACCTATCTCTTACCTAGGCTAATGGAGGGGTCCAACGGCTCCAAAACCTTACTACCCTTTTCCTGTTGGTTCCTTCAGCGGATGGTCAGCCTAATATAAGGATATATATTTCGCGTGGACTGACACATGAATATTAGCAATACTTCCACACCGACTTCTTTTCTTCAGATCTGCAATCTTATACGATAAATTAGATTAAATATGTCGCTGTTCTGACTAGTATGAGTTCAATACTGAGGGCGATGGTAGTCCTGAGTCCACGTAAGTGTGCTTGGCTGGCCTCTGCCGTATAAGTTTCCCATCGGCGACCTGATCTAGACCGAGTGGCAGCTGGACCCAAAGCGAACTACGCCCAGATCTAAGAGTTCTGGGACCAGCATACCTTTTAGAACGCTCGGCCTCAGCTCCAATGTATCGCAGATCGGGAGGTTCTAGGCCTAGTGCTTGTTATGCATCGCACTTGGATTTCCATGCTGTCTGTTCGTTTATATAACAACATACAGTAGAGAGCCTGAAGGATATAATGAAATACGTATTGTAGAATATTCCTGCCTCCCGGTGCCTCTTTCGTACGTACGCGTCAGTAAGGAGGTGAAGACGAGGTGGCATGATCACAGACTTTTTCCTGCCCACTTACAAAGTCACAGTAAAGTTTCCAAATCGGACTCCCCATAATCATGTCTAGGGTATCGTGTTGATTATAGAGTCCCGGAGCCATGACCCGAAAGATACCTTGTCTCAACGTCCCTAAGCCAGGCACACACAACATAAGCTTTCTGGAACTTCAGTCCATGAGATGGGACTCGATAAGAGTTAGCCCTCTGTATATAGGCTACGCAGTTATCATGTAATAAGGTTCCGGAAGTCAAATATGAGTCTTACAGACGTGAAGGTTCAAGCACCTCCTCTCCATCTTCCTCTTCCTCTTCATAGCAAATCCACCACATCTACTCTCACTTTGCCGTCACATATCTATCAACTTTCTGCTGTCAAAAATCCTTCTATCAAAGGCACTGTTACCGCACAACCGAATATTATCAAATAAGCTACTCCACCAAAGCAGCAGAAGCAACAAAATGCCCCTCCGCCACAGCATACGCGACAGTCTCCGCCCCCTCTGCATACTCATCGAAAACACCCTTCGCAAGACCTCCGCCGCCCAAAAATTCCGACGCCTCCAGCACCGCCTCTTCGGGCTGACCGCAACTGAATGGCGCATGCTAAGCGTGTACCTCTCCTGCCGGCAGACCATGGACGTCGGCGTGCAGAGACAGGGATGGATAAGCGGGGAAATCTCACGTTTTGAAGAGGAGTTATCACGTATTGAATTCGACGAGGACGACTCAGACCTAGATATTGTTGATCTCGCGATCGAGTGGTGGGAGATGTGTTCGGAGGCGGTTGAGAATATGGACTTTTGTGATAAGACACTAGGACTGCTAAGAGAGGCACAGAGGGGTCTTGCGCATACGCCTATATATCGTGGGTTGTACGATACGCGGAGAAAGAAGGGGATGTGGCATATGTCGCCGTGGTTGAGGCAGAGATGTGCTAAGGCTGGTGGATGTTGTGGAAGGCCTTGTCAGTGCTGTCGGGGTTCCAGGGATCATTTCTTTAAATTCTGGAAGGGTCATTGTACGGCTACCTGTCGTTGCTGCATGGAGCATGGTGGTGTGGGTGTGACTGTTGATGATTTGGATTGTATGCGGGGATTGGATTTTGATATCGGGCCCGGGAAAGAGCAGGTGGAAGGTCTTGTTTGGGGTCCTACCCATTGATCTTGTGTCCGTGGCTTTATTACGAGACCTTCAACTGCATTTATTTGGTATTGTCGATGCTACCGTCTGTTGTACTATGCTGAAATGTGGAAGCATCAACATTTTATATCCACTTGTCCCCGCGAGTGTCGGAAATATAAAAATTATAACATTCATGCCCTGTCTATTTCAACTACTGCATGAACAGCAATGTAGAACATTAATATATACCCGCATTATTCAAGCGCTAACGTTGACAATAGAACAATCCCATAATCAGCAGCAACACCATGACTAAATCAAGCCTTCACCTCCTTGGTCCGCTTCGTCCCCTTCGTTATCCCATAATCCAACCTCTCCCACTTCATAAGCAGCGCACAAACCAAACAAATCGCACCCCCAGCAACAACAAGATAAAACTCCCTCCCAATAACCTTCGACACAGCCTCCACGCCGCGTTTAATCACATCGGGGTCGCGCGACTGCCACACAACAGACGAAACCCCCGCTAGTGCCTCTCGCAGATCATGCTCGCTGTACCCCCTATCGCCCAATGCCTCATTAAGCAGGTTATATCCGACATTATGGAAGATACACCCCGCAACAGCCAGAACGATGGCGATCGCGCCCATCTGCGCCATGTTGAATAAGATAGCCGAGTCGACGCGGTCCCGTGGGGATTTCTGGTTCATGACGTTTGAAATCCCCACGCCGTGCTGGAAGGAGCAGCCCAGGCCAACCCCGATGAGTGCTTCCAGACCCATGATTGTTGATTCGGTGGTTGATGTTTTCGGCATCATGGTTGCCATTCCTGCCGCAGCAGAGATGGTAGCTAGACCGGCGAGGAGGTATACCGGTGCATAGCGACCGATCTTCGGCAGGGAGCCGCCGACGAGAATGACGACTGCGATGAAGACGAGGATGAAAGGGAGGATTCGGACTGTTTGCTGCAGGGCGTCGTGGCCGCGGGCGAAGGCGAAGTAGAGGGGTGTGTAGTAGAGTGTTACGGCGTAGGAGGCGCCTGCGCAGCCCGAGGCGAACCAGAGGGGGAGGAGGTCCATTCGCTGCAGGAGGTGCAGGGGGATAGAGCGTTCTTCGCGGGTGGTGAAAACGCAGAGGGATTGTTGGAGGAACCAGGCTATTGTGCTGACGGCGAAGAGGACCCAGACGGCGATCGTGGCGCCGTCGGACCAGTGCCAGACGGAGCCGGAGAATTCGAGGGCCACGGCGAAGAGGACGGGGGAGGCCATGTTGAGGACGAGGCCGATAGGGTCCATTTTGATGATTCGTTGGACGACGGGGATGTCTGGGCCTAGGTATTTGCTTGGGATGCAGAGGAGACTGAGGACCAGGGCGAGGCCGACCCAGGGGAGGTTCATGTAGAAGGCCCAGCGCCAGGTGGTATGGGGGTTGGCAGCTAGCGCTGATCCAATGGGGCCTCCGATGACCAGCCCAATGGCCCAGGTTGCACTCAGTAGACCGAACAGACGGGGGGTCTCGGTGGGCGAGGCGAACACAGCGACGAAGGTCAAGTTACTGGCCAGTTAGTTGATGTTAAGAAGAGACATGTCAAGTAGTAGAGAGAGGTATGTACCTCTGATAGACAATCGCACCGGACACACCCATGATAATGCGGCCGACAATGACGGCAGAGATATTCGTCGCAGCCCCAGAAACAGCAGCACCAGCCATGAAGATGACAACATTGACAATATAGATCCAGCGCATATTGAAGCAGTACAGGATCTTGCGCGACAGTCCGAGAACCGCAAAACTCGCAAGACTGTAAGACAGACCAATCCAGGGTAGGAGCTCGATGTTGCCAAACGCCTCGTACAGACGGGCCTGGATATTGGCGACATTGCTGACATCGTATCCTGTCGCCGTTAGAGATGAGTTACACCTGTGAAGTAGGGGATGTACCGCTGATGACGGTCGTCAGTAGCAGCACAACAATGCTGCCCTTCCATTTCCACGCAGGCATGTCCCCGCGCGGGCTTACAGCAGCCGGCTGGACAGGCTCACTCGCAACAGCCTCTTCCACGGTCGATTCACTGCCGGGTGTGCGGTCTTCGGCATTGTGCCCTGGCCCCGACGACGGTGAACTGGGTATACTATCTCGACCCATTTTGCAGACAACACGGTACTCATACGTTGCCAAAATTCGCAAACTCAAGCACAAAATGGGGAGCACGAGAGAATGACTGTCCTTATAGCCCAAAACCGCCCCCAGCTGCTGCGCCCATGCGTGCTGTGCTTTGTGCACTGATGCTAGTGGCAGTGCTTAATGGGCGCCGAATGCTGCCCAATGCGGCATAAGGTGATCCTGATCCCAACGATCGCTGCGATAAAGTGCGGCGCTATATATCAATCGGGCATCCTCCTCCGATGCACAAAGATCTGCTAGCCCGGAAATAGCAATCTTTGGTTAGGGCTTACTGTCTTTGTTGTCCTGGTCGGCAATGCGGTGCGTCTCACCGTCCTTGCGCCGCATAGGCTTCAAAGCGTATCACAGCCGAGACAGCTGTTGGTGGCTTTTCTGCTGCATTGTTCAGCGCCAATTTCGAGGACTGTTGACCTGTCACCTTCACCCGCATTGCCATGTTTCGGGGCTGAATTCCCCGATTCAACCAGTAGGAGTACCGATCTGGCGAGGTGCTTTTTCATACCACAGAGAAGAATCCCACACTGTGGCCCGCGCCTTAGCTATGTATTGTTAGAGATAGCTGGCTGGCCACCAGCCTTGTAAGGCCTTTTGGTATAGTGGTCTAGCGTCTCGTCATGTATTTCTGCCAACGACCTATTGCAGCTTCGGACTTGAGCTGGACAGCAGCGATCGCGAGGTTGTATCTTGTCCATTTCATTATTCAAAATTCCAGTCTGTCAAACGGTCGAAGCTTGAAAGAACTATTGGGGGTTCTGTATTCTGCACAGGAGCATATACTGCACATGACCTTCGTAGCCAATATTGAGAAGCCAGTACTGAGTGCCGACTCTGTCTACAGAAATGGAATGCGATAGAAAGACGTAATTCAGTTCTTTCTGGAGATAGCACGAATCGTATGGAAGGCGATATTGTCTCTCATTGCATACAGGCCGGTTATATTCTGGAACCCTCAGCCAGGGCGTCCACAAACTTTTAACTCGGTGTAAGAGGGCCGGATGAATACTGGGATAGCCAGTCAGATTAGTAACGGTGAAAAAAAAGCATATATTACTATATGCCCAGGAATCTAATATCAAGCTACAATGTCCTCGGCATTACTGATTCTTGGCTCCAGTGTATCCGGACCTCCAACGACGCCTCCACGCCCTCCACAACAGCACCGCCACCTCCAACTCCAGGTTGGAGGCTGGCTTCAACAGGCCGACTGGGGTGCCGGTCAAACGATATCGAGGAATCGGTAAGCCCCGGTGCCAGCATTACTGGATGGGCTGACATCCCCAGATTCAGTTTTGCGGGGTAGCATAGTGACAGGTGGGTATTGTATGCTATATCAAGAAGAGGAACACCCTGTCTGTCGGTATTATCCAACAAACGCAAATCTCTCTTTTCTCTACAAAATGTCCCGTGGAAGCGACATAGTCGACAAGTCCGACGAAGGTCCGATGTCTCAGCATATTGGCAACATCGCCGAGGGCGAGAAAGTCTCAGACCCCAACCCCTGGGACGCAGAGACTCGTAGGCAGGAGAGACGCCTCGTCAGAAAGTTGGACATGACCCTGATGCCGATGGTATGGGTTCTTTACTTGTTCAACTACCTGGATCGCAACAATATCGCGTAAGGCTCAGCGGCCTCGAAGTGGACGCCTGCTAAACAGTAACAGACAAGCCAGGCTGAACTCCTTTGAGCAAGACCTTCACCTCGAAGGAAGTCAGTACAACACCGCCATCTCTATCTTGAACGTCGGGTAAAGTCTCCCTGGTAGTGGCATATGACATGGCTAACTCGGCAACAGCTACATGCTCATGCAGCTGCCCAGCAATATGATAATCACCCGCGTTCGCCCCTCCCTCTACATTGCAATTTGGGTTTGTGTCTGGTCCTGTGTGTCTGCCTGTACAGGAGCCGTTCACAACTACGGACAGCTAATCGCGGTCCGCTTGATATTGGGTGTTTCTGAAGCTCCGTTCTTCCCTGGGGTGTTCTACCTGCTATCCTGCTGGTACACCAAAAAGGAGCTAGCACTGAGAACAGCTGTCCTATACTCCGGGCTGGTGCTCGCAACTGCATTCTCCGGGCTCCTTGCCGCAGGGATATTTTCAGGGCTGGATGGGTCTCGTGGACTGGCAGGGTGGCGCTGGCTCTTCATTATCGAGGGGGCGGGCAGCTTTATTGCAGGCGTGGGGGCATTATTCCTCCTCCCTGATTTTCCAGGGACACGAACGGGCTCGACAAAGTGGCTCTTCAGTGAGTCGGAGTGTGTGCTGGCCATCGAGCGTATCCAAAGGGACCAGGTATCCAACCAGGAGGCAGATCGGTCCGTTTGGCTTGGACTGAAGTCCGCCGTAAAGGACCCCCGTGTCGCTGTGTTTGTAAGGCCCCTTTCCCTTACAAGCATGGGCGGTGGTTAACTTTATGGACATCGAAATATAGGCTCTCATGCTGTGTGCTAACCACACAGCCTATGGCTTCAACAACTTCTACCCCTCCATCGTCAAAGGCTTCCAGCTTGGCAACACCGTGGTGACACTCCTGTGCACCTGTCCCCCATATATTGTCGGAGCTTTGATTTCGTTTGGCGTAGCATGGTCGAGCGATCGGTTAGGTGATCGAGGCTACCATATTGGCGGCTCAATGGCTACCGCTGTGATCGGGTTCGTCATCAGCGTGTCCACCCTGAACACGGCCGCTCGATATTTCTCGTCGTTTCTGTATATCTGCGGCTGCTTCGCTGCCAACTCGCTGGTGTATACGTGGGCTGCGTCCGCGGTGAGCCAGACGCCCGAGAAGCGAGCGTGCGCCACCGCTATAATTAACCTCACCAGCCAGTTTGGAAACATCTGGAGCCCGTATTTCTTCCGGGACGGGGATGAGCCGCGATACACGCTGGCAATGATCCTGATGATGGCGTTTTCGGTGTTGAGTATCGGGTGCTGTGCGGTTATGAAATGGACGCTGAACAGGGACAACCGCAAGCTGATTGCAAGGTACCAAGGGACAGGCCAGGAGCCGAATCTGCATGTTCTGTAGACAGAAGACTTGTATTTAGTGGCGCAGTCTGTATTAGTAAGAGTATTTCATATCTAATAGGCGTATCTTATATTTAGTAAGAGTAGAAGCGTCTTCTATGTAGTGCCACGAGCAGGAATAGACATTACTAGCCGATACCGGCCCAGTCGCAGTAGTTCAATCTGGGGAAATCCGGAGATCGCCCCGAGGCTGTCCAGGCAAAGAGCGCTGTCCCACTGCTCCAACTCCTCCCCCTGGCCACTCCCTACACTTTGCTGCAAAATGTCCCCATCACGGTCATGCCATCGGTGCTCTCACTGCGCGAGGGAGTTTGCTCGCGCCGAGCACCTGGTTCGCCACGAGCGCATTCGTCAGTCGACCGCCACAGCTCCAGATCAACCGCTAACCGGTGGCCAGATACCAGAGAGAAGCCGTTCAAATGCAATCTTTGCGACCAGGGCTTCTCGCGATCCGATCTCCTTCGTCGCCACGAGAGGAGGGCGCATCCTCCTCGTAGTGCATGTGGCCGCGTCTCACGACAGCACACTTCATCGCCGTGTCAGGGAGATATGAGAATCGTATGTTGCGGTGAATGAGACATTCGCACGTTCCCACCCCTGGAAATCTCATACTAACTCTCCAACAGTCAGAGACTCGCCGTTTCTCCCCGATGGACGCTGCCGAGTGCCCCAACGCCTGGGCGTTAGGGGGCGAACAACCCCCCTTGTCCGACACCGACTTGGCCTTTTCACTGGCAGAGAGCCTGCTTCCTGACGACCTTTGCTGGCTCAGCCAACTTCAAATTCCGAGTGATGCCGCATGCGCACCACATCAAACAGCCGGACTCCTTTCGGATGTGCCGAGTGGGCAGTCCGTCTTATCTCGCCCTGGATCTCCCCTGCCGCAGAGCATTGCAGCCGGGCCCTCGAGCACCGACTCCGTACTGATATCTGACATTTCGCAGCAGCAATGGCAATCTCTGCGAGTGGAGGTTATACAGAGCGGATATCACAAGACATTGCCAGCACCCGCCCCTCTGTCACAGCTTGTGCGGCGCTATTTTGGTAGCTTCCACCGCCACCAGCCCTTCCTTCACGCAGCCACCTGGTCCTTTGAGACTGCGCACACATCCTTGATTCTCGCAATGGCGGCAAGCGGCGCCCTATATAGCCTTGAGGGAGATACCGCAGAAGAGCTGTGCCAAGCCGCAGTAGCATGCCTGCAGTCTGAGAAGACGGGACTTTGGACACTACAATCACTGATGGTCTTGACGGCCTTCCGTGCCTGGAGCGGCAGTCCCGATCATCTGCAAACGGCGCTTGATTTCTATGGTCGAATGACGGTGCTTGTCCGCCGAGAGTGGGCGAATGTTCCTTGTCAAACCGAGACTTGGGAAGCGTGGTGTGAGCGAGTCCCTGACGAGGTATGTTTCCTTTGTCCGTTTTGTCGTCGTCCCAGACTAATCAGGCTATAGAATCACGTACTGTATTTTCACCCTGATGACGCTTGTTACCATCGCTTTTGATATCCCCGCCCCGGTCCAGCCTGAGAATCGGTTCGGCATGCCCTGCGATGAAAGCCAATGGGCCGCCAAAACAACGGACGAATGGTCTCAGTGCGTCCACAGCCCAGAAGACGCAGTCACCACAGCGCCACTGTCCGTAAGCGTGGTGGTGGATCAGCTAATGAGTGACGAAGCGCAGCACATCCCCGCCCACATCTCGGCCTTTGGGTGCCACATTATCATTTCCTGCCTTGTGCAGCGAATCATCCTATTCCGCCAGGCTTTGCCAGAGCCCGCAGAGGGCGACCACAGGCCGATGTACTACCGCTTCCTCCGTGCTCTACGCAGGTGGCAGCAGATATGGGAGCGCGAGCCCAACGCTTCCCTGTCGCCGAGTAGCCCCCAAGGACCCATGCTGTTCAATAGCACCGCTCTACTACGGGCCGCTTACATGCGTCTGGCAGCCGATTACTCCTCCGTGCGCCAGGTATTCAGCTGGTGTGATTCTGTAACCACCATTGAAGCAGCCATCTGGGAAGTGTGTCCAATGCGCCGGGGTCCAAGTGCCACGCGAGCGGCGCTCCATGCCTGTCTCGCTCTCAGGGTCCCGGAGCAACTAGGGTTCAATGTTGTTTCACGCACCAGCTTCTGGGTATGGAGTGTGCAGCACCCCATCTGCTACTTTGAGTGTGCGATAGTTTTGTCTCAATGGCTGCTCTCCTTTGCTGGTCCGGCCAACCCTAGCCCTGGCGTTGAACCTGTGTCTGACGAGGAGTGGAAGGTCTTGGAACTGGTTTCCCAGATGCTCAGTATCTCTGTCTACGATGGCCCAGCCCCTGCAGCCCCGCCTGCAATTGTGTTAACGCAGATGGCCTCGACTGTTCTACAACGATGGGCGCAGTTATTAGATACAAAGGCGACAACGGTCTGGGGCTTGATTCCCAAGCTATCTCATGTCCTACTTCTGCACGCAGAGAACATCACAGCGAATTGTACATCATAGTCTCAACTATCTTGTTTGACAACATCTATACTTCTGTAGATACATCCACTGCTAGATCACATTGGACATCCTCACTGCTTAATAGCGACACCCTCCTCAGCCATCTTAACAAGCACAGCCTCACAAGCCTTGAACGCCTCCATCCCAGCAGGAACACCCATATAGATACATATCTGGACCAATATTTCCCTTATCTCCGTCGCCGAAACCCCATTGTTGACCGCCCCGCGCGTGTGCACCGCCAGCTCGTGGATCTTGCCTGTCGCGGCCAGCATGCTCAGGTTGATCAGCGAGCGCTGCTTGCGATCTAGCCCTGGGCGGTCCCACACCGCGCCCCAGCAGAAGGCCGTGGTGAATTCCTGCATGGCGCGCGCGAACTCGGTGCTGCCCTTTGCGAGGGCGTTGTCGACGTAGGCGTCGCCGAGCACCGCGCGGCGGATGGGCATGCCCACTTCGTACAGGGCCTTTTGGTTGGATTCGCGGGTTGACGGCATTTTTTGAGCTTTTGATTGCAAGGACTTTGCTATAATATAATATAATATGAAATGATATGATGTAATGGAGCAAGCGAGTGTTTGGGTGGTTCGTCTCTTGTAGTTTTGAGGTTATTGGATGATATACGACGGACGCTGGCTGGCTTTTAATACCATAAGGAATTTGTCTTTGACCGAGGAAGCATCGTGAATGTATTCCCTCTCCAACTATACATGCCCCAAATCTTGCCATTCTCCAACTTGTGGGGGTTGGCCTCCAAGCGCCTCCACTGTACAAGCAACGCTCCATTAGAGATATGCAATGCCATCTAACCGAACATGATGCAGCTCCGGAAATGGCTTCGTCGTGTAGGTCGAATATCTATATCTATACCTACATCATCAGCCCCGCTACAGCTATACTAAACAACGAACTTACCAAGGCACAATCCTACTCACCATGACCATCAACAACACAACCTACGGCTTCATCGGCCTTGGGCAAATGGGCCACGGCATGGCCAAGAACCTCCGCCTGAAAATCCCAAGCACATGCAAACTCTTCATCTACGACGTGAACATCGACGCGATGAAGACTTTCAAGCAGGAGTTCGCGGACGCGGACAACGTCGTCATCGCTACCTCTCCGAAGGAGATTGGCCAGATCGCTGTATGCCTCTCTGACCTTTTACAAACGAAAACCGAGGCGTTGACCTGGGGCTAATACCCCCATAGGACATTGTTCTTACCTCAGTGCCCAAGGCCCAACATGTGCGCGAGGTGTTCCTCAATCCCGACACCGGGCTTCTCGCCGGAGGGAAGAAATCCCCAGGGCCAGTGTCAAGGCTGTATCTAGAGCTGAGCACGATCGATGCGGCGGTCTCGAGTGAGATCGGGCAGCGAGTTCTGGACGGGGGATTTGGCGAGTTTGTAGACGCTCCCTGCTCGGTACGTACCGGTTCCCAGACTCTCATATATACTGGCAAAGAGTATCCCTCCATCTAGCTTCCAGGGGCAGAAGCCATAGTGTCAAGGAGAAGGTCACTAACGTATTTGCTAGGGAGGGTCGATGGGTGCTGAAAAGGGCATTCTTTCATTCATGGTCGGGTGTGCAGAGGGCCTGTACCCGCGCGTGCTCTCCATACTCTCGCACATGGGTAAAAACGACGGCATCTTTCATTGCGGCGAGGCCGGTACCGGGCTAAAGACAAAGCTGCTCAACAACTACCTGTCGTCCATCACGACCGTGGCGACGGCGGAGACAATCAACATGGGGATCCGGGCGGGGCTGGACGCGCACCGGCTCAACGAGGTGCTGAACGCAAGCTCTGGGATGAGTTTCAACACCAAGGTGAATAACCCGGTGCCGGGGCTGACACCGGGTAATCCGGCGAGTAACGGGTACAAGCCTGGGTTTGCGATTGAGATGTGTTTGGGGGTGTTGGAGTTGGCGGTTAAGGCGGGACAAGAGTTGGGGGTGAAGATGGTGGTTGGGGGGCCGACATTGGAGGCTTATAGGATCGCGGCTGGGTTGGAGAAGTTTAAGGGGAAGGATGCAAAGGTCATCTATCGGTGGATAGCTGAAGATGAAGGGGAACTGGCTGCAAATGGGGTGCATTAGCTGGCGCCACCTCCACAGCTTAACTCCATAGATAGTGCATACCTACAACTCCACAACATCGGTTGGATACATAACTTATCACGATTATCACACTGAATTTCTCCTTCCATGGCCCCCGTAACCCGGTCTATCCGACAGATTTGATCCCTCCATGCCCTGCCGCCACCATTGCAATAGAGGGCGTTATTCGATCGAAATTCGCCATGTCGTGGCGGATCACCTGAAAGTGAGCTTCCTGAAATCAGGAGAAGGTATTACTGCGCTCCACCATTCCTTTGAAGGAGTGCAGTCTTTCATTACGAATTATTATATACTATCAAGAGCGTGGTCTGGGTAGTGAGCATCTAGCTTGGGACACGGGTCAGTCCACCGGCGTAAAATCAGGATTGTATTTTGCAGCTATCAAACTCTACCAACGTCTCGTCTACGGGCTGATGTCTGTCGTAATACTCTTTACCTCGAGGTATTCATGGATACCAAGTGATGAGCCCTAGGTGTTGGCATTAGCACTGCGTTTGCCGATAGAATGAACTGAAAGTTCTTTCCATACCTCACGTCCGATCCCGCTCTCTTTGACTCCTCCAAAGGGCACTGCAGGGTTACTGATCTTTCCTGTATTCACACCGACCTAGGAAAATCAGCACTGGTGGCATTCGGAACCCAGGAGTGATTGGTACCATTCCGACTTCAAGTGCCTCGCTAACCCGGGCAGCTCGGGCGATATCTCCCGTAAAGATATACCCAGCAAGCCCAACAGCAGCCTGGTTGGCCATTTCAACCACCTCGCTCTCTGTATTGAACTTGACGACTGGAAGCAGCGGCCCAAAGGTCTCCTCGCTCATACAAACCGAACCAGGGTCCACGTCCACCACCACTGTGGGCTCAAAGAAAGCCTGTCCCAATTCACTCGCCACCCTCCCGCCGGTAAGAGCCCTCCCACCACGATTCATCGCATCCACAAGATGCCGCTTCACCTTTTCAGCAGCCTGGCCGGAAATCAACGGCCCCAGAGTCGTGTCCGGCAGCGACCCCCTCCCCAACTTCAGGTCCGCACACACACGCTCCACGAGCTTCTCGACCAGCGCATCATGAATCCCAGCCTGCACGTAGACACGATTCGCACAGACACAGGTCTGGCCGGAGAGACGGAATTTACTCACCATAATGCCCTCCACAGCCTTATCCACGTCCGCATCGTCGAACACAATAAGCGGCGCATTCCCACCAAGCTCCAAACTCACCCTCTTCATCGTCCCCACGCACCGCGCCGCAAGTATCTTCCCCACCGCCGTCGACCCCGTAAACGAGAACTTGCGCACAGCAGGATGCGTCGTCAACACGGTGCCTATCTCCACCGTCCCCGCCGCCGTAGGAAGCACCTGGAGCGCGGATTCCGGAATGCCCGCGCGCGCCGCAAGAACCGCCAGTGCAATTGCAGTCAGCGGGGTCTCGGCCGCGGGCTTCAGGATACAAGGGCATCCTGCTGCGATGGCGGCGCCGACTTTACGCGTTACCATTGCGGCGGGGAAGTTCCAGGGCGTGATGATCGCGGCGATGCCCACGGGTTGATGGATAGTAGTGGCTTGGGTGTTTGGTGCGGAGGATGCGATGGTGGTGCCGTTGATGCGCTGGGCTTCGCCTGCGAACCAGTGCAGGAACTCGGCGGCGTATTGGACCTCGTCTAGAGCTTCGCGCGTGGGTTTCACGTTCTCGGCGGTGATGATTGTGGCGAGGTCGGTTTGGGCGGCGAGCACTAGCTCGTGCCAGCGGTGGAGGAGGGAGGATCGCGTGCGTGGGGAAATGGATCTTAGGGATGAGAGGGCCGGGAGAGCATTTTCTATCGCGGTGGTACAGTCTTTCGCGGTGAGGTCGACGAGGCAGGCGACTGGGGTAGATGTTGCGGGGTCTGATAATGGGTTAGTATAGCTTTAGGGTTGGAGATATGCAGATACGTTGCCGTACCGAAGACCTCAAAGGTGGGAGTTGAAAGATTTGTGGTGCTGCTGGGGAGAAGGGTCACTCCCTGCAGGAGACTGGGATCCTGAAGCTGCATCTTTGTTCGTGATTCCCCTTATTGTCCAGTATCTACTATGTTATATACTATAGAATTGGGGTAGTGGAGATGTGTTGGGGAAGTAGGGCTGGCAGTGGAGTTCACTTTGGGGCTCTTACTCCCCTTTCACAACGCCCCAACCACTGCAGAGTAGCCGAAATATGGCCGAGGGTAGACCTTTTGCGTCCTACACCTTGTTTTATACGTATTTAAGGTGTACAGGTACGAAATGCCAGCTACCAGATGCACATTCCTCTGTGTCCCAGACCACTAAGGACCACGGGTCTGGCCCGGCAACAAGAACGAACGGTACTTAGGGTAGCTGTCAAAGACACATAAAGCATTAATACATCCTACAGCCCGCATTACATGGCCTGTTAAGACCAGACGCGGTTTTGCGGGCCGGTTGCGTTTTGTGTGGTATATCATGTTATGGACAGCCTGGTGAGTATCAAGAATATTTGGCAGTCTGATTTAGTGAAACAATCTGAACATGTAATTAAAAAAGCCAACCCCAAAATCTGGAATAGTCAGTGGTCTCAGCAGAGACGGCGGCGGAGGAAGTTTGTTTCAGCCTCAAGGGCCGGTTGAGATTGACTGCCAGTATAGACATCGAAATGACCTCCCGGTAAAATATGAAGAGACTTCGGCTCAATAGCCTCTGCATACGCCTTCAAGGCCAAATCGGTTGGGGTGAGCTGGTCATTCTCGGGAACGACCATCAACAGCGGAGTTGGAGAGATATGTTTGATATATGCAGCAGGAATATATCCTCTCAATGCCTCCATCCTGGTATAGGATCAGTGATGCGGTTTTCAGCAGGAGAGTGGAGAGCAAAGGACGTACGATTTGACTGTAACAGAGTTCTCCCATTTCGTGCCCCGTCCATGGGTTGTGAAGAACTGGTAACTCTCTGCTGATGGGAGGGCTGATTGCGCCAGTGGGTTTTCATCCACGACTGGCAGTCGCTGTGGTGCCTCCCCAGCTGCTACTCCCAATCGATCTGTCAACGAAGGCCGTCAGTAAATTGTTCATATACATTATACTGGTATAGTGTATGCACCCGACCTTTCTGAATCACATCATCCACCAAAGGAACAAAGTCCGGACGAACCAAGCGATGGAAGTTTTCCCATCCATCAACCATAGGCACCTGGCTAACGACAGCCTTGACTCTCCGATCTATGGCACCCACGCACAGGACGTGCCCGCCACTATACGAGCTCCCCCACACCCCAATCCTGTCTGCGTTAATGTCGGACCGGGTCTGAAGATATGTAATCGCGTCTGAATAGTCGCTGATCTGCTGCGCGGGGATTATCTCCTGTCGAGGCTGGGTTGGTTGGTTATCGCTGTCGCCGAACCCGCGGTGGTCGTAGACCAAGCAGGCGATGGGGAGATGGGTAGAAAAGTGTTCTGCAAAGCGGGGGAGGATCATCTCTTTGACAGCGGAGAATCCATGGGCCATTACTAGAGCTGGGAGAGCACCGGAAACGGGTTTTGATGGCTTGTATAACCACCCCCGCAGGGTTGTCTGGTCTGCAGTCTTGAAGGAGACGTCTTCTCTTGGCATGGTGGTGATACGGGGAATTTAATAGGGAATGGTGGTTTAAGCAGTCCTCGCGAGTTCATAAGAGTCTTATATGGGTCAATAGTCATCGGTGACTGGAAAGTTTGGACGATGTAACTCTGCCATCCAATCGGTGCCCTAATTTCGGGCCGAAATATGTCATGGTCGGAGCTTATCATGAATCTCACGTCATTCGTTCCAGCTCACAAAATAACTAGCATGGTTCTTAAATTATAGTTTGTCTTGTTGCTTTGTCGGGTTATATCAAATACTCCTGACTATTTGGGTTATGGCTGATTCCAAGGCCCTTTGGTTATATCCTATGAACTCGAGTGTTCAACAACGCAATACTAAACATGCCCTAGATGCTGGCTCCATTATAATTCACTGCACCCACCGCTGGTGGACATCTACTAAAGCATGTGAAATGAGTCGACACTAGGTGCCATGTATCATCTGAGATCTTTCATTATACCCTTATATTATCACACCTCTGTAAGCCTTTCAAACTGAACCCTCATTGCTTATTCCTTTACTCCCTGTCAGATTCTCCAAATTCAAACCGCAAGAACCTCGCAGAATCCCGCGCCCCAGGGATCCAAGAAAGTAAATACATGAGAGCCCGATGCCCAAGCGCAAACTTCTCAACGCCCGGGGCCTCTACCAGTCGGACTGATCCCACCAACTTCAACCCAGGATGAAGCAGTTCTAACGACTGCGGTTCATCCACGCCCCAGTGGAACTCGGCTCCGGTGTTGTTGATGGACTCGATTGGTTTCCGCCGGTTTAGATTTTGTAGTGTTGACGTATTTATACATTCGAAGAGCAGCTCGCCCCTGACGAAGGTTTGGCAGAGCCGTTGTATTAGTCGTTTCACGTCTTCTTCGGGTAGATAGGACAGTAATCCCTCCATCACGACGAGGACGGGACCGTGAGTTGTCATATTTTTCATCCAGATCTCGTCGAGAACGTCAACGCCCAGGAGAGAGTAATCGCGGCCGGACAACGATTCTGGTTGAACCTTTCGTCGAAGCTCAATGGCCTCGGGAAGGTCGATATCGATCCAGCGAGTGTTCTCACCCCATTTTACCCTCTGCATTCGACTATCGAAACCACATGCTAGGTGAAGGACTGTGCTCTGGGGATTGCGTTGGAGGAATTGCGAAGTCCATTGGTCGAAATGGCTTGTTCGAAGGGCAATACTGGCGCATTGGTTAGGGGTGGGAGCAATCTCGGCAACATCCACGTCGAGACGATCCAGGATATCTTGGGCGTATGGATCACCGAGAATAGGTGTAGGGGCACGAAAGTCACAGGCTCTGGCTGCCAGAGTAACCAGGAGGGTTTTGGCGACGCCGTTCAGCTTGACTTCTTCTTTGTTCGTCACGTCGGTGCTATCTGGATCGTCATCTTTGCTTGTAGCCATAGTTGTCTTTGAAATCAGTGATATCCTGACAATATCCTGACAATATCCAGCATTTATACACCGTCAACCAAGGAGAACTGAGTCAGCGGCGCTACATTGAGCCAGATCGGGAATGGCGCGGGCCCAATGCAGTCTAGACCGGGTCGACTTTCCCCTCCACAACACGATCCGATCTTCCAACTCAATCTTCCAGTTCAATTCATTTCATCCACTGCCTATCAACCCTTCCAAAGCCAACGCGAATGGCCATACGATCGCTCATTGCAAAGGCGCTTGCTCGTCTCGCAGTCGGCTGGTGACATTGACTACCTGTGCCTACATCCGTCCCTAATACGCAGGTTGGCCATGGCCGAGCGAAAGAAATACCTCAATGAAGAGGACTTCAAGGCAGGTGTGTACTGATTCACCCTTACTAAGTGAAGGTGCACATGCTCACCATATTCCTAGGTCTTGTCGCTCTCGACAAGGAAATGGGCCAAAACCCCTGGCTAGTGGCATTCGCGCCTATCAGGATTGTCACTGCAGGCGGTTTCCTTGCCGTCTCCTATCTCAGGAACCGCGAGGCCACAGGCGATATTGACTACCTGATTGACCCTATATATGTAGGCGATGGCGATATCAATAAGGCCCTTCATGCGGCGATCGAGTCCGTCGGCGACCGATTGAAATTCAATGACGAATGGTTCAATGACGATATCTCCATCTTTGTCACCAAGCGCGCCCGGGAAAATGTGTTCGAGCGGGCCGATAAGCAGGGGATTACACTTTTCAAAGGCGAAAACCTCGAAGTGCTTGCTGCTCCAATCGAATGGGCGCTGGAGCGAAAGCTAAGGCGGATTTACGCCGGTGACCGGGATCGCAAGGCCGAAACAGATATGGCAGACGCAGTCGCCCTTTTGAAGAAACTGAAGGAACGAACCAACGAACCTCTGGATTTGGAATTGATTCGAACGATGAACACAAACGGGTTCGACGTTTGTCCAGATCATGACACAATGCATCGGGTTGCCAATGTATATCGTGATGAATATAAGGAAGAGCCCTTCAAATAGACGTTACGGGTGGAACCGCTACGACCTGCGCGACGTTTCCTTTCGTAATATCCCTCTAGATCGTGTAGAACCAGCCCGTATTTGTAATTATGTTGCGCCGCGCGAAATTCTGGCCCTTTCCATTTTTCTCCAGGACCAAGTTCCCCTCCGTGTCTAGAGCTTCTGGTGGTACCGATATCTTCAGAAGATCCCTATCGATAGGAGCAACCCTGGTCGTCCAACCCGGAAGCTCCTCTGGCGTAAAAGGAGGCAAAGTATCGGTTGCATCCTCACGATATATATGTTGATGATTCCTCCGAAGACCCAGGCTCAATCTCCAATTCACAGCCTCGTGTAACTCCTCCACGATAGACGCAAGAATCGCATAGCGGAGAGGGTCGGGGTCCTTCGGGTCGGGGATATCCCGCAGGCGCCAATCCGAACGGTAGAAAAAATACTCCGTCTCCCATCCCATCAACTCATAGTGATCAGCGAGGTGGAGTTCGTAGAGCCGGTAGACGGAGCGTAGCGGGGTGTCGCGCATGCGCCAGATTGGAATCGCGCGAAGGTTGTGGATTTCGCCAAACTGGGACACGATAATCCCGGTCTCCTTCTTGGTGTCTTCAATGAGTGCCCGCGGGGTAAATGGGCCTGGGATTGGGAAGAACCATGAGGGGAATGGGATGAACATGCGCAGGAGCGTAAGAAGGGGATGTTTGTGGTTGCTCAGTCGAGTGAGACTGCCGCGGATCTTAAGCGGCGAGTGCCAGTAGCGAAGCCATGTGCGAAAACGAGCCCACAGAGATATCTTCGGTCTCGGACGGCGAGGAGCGGCCATTAATAAAACGTGTTGCTGTCTGGGGGAAGGAAGAGCAACACCGAGCTGCGTAAAGGTGGACGCTTGGCAGTGGAGTGTCACCTGATACGCTAGCCTAATGGGGCAGTGACTTTATACACATAAATATAATGCCAATTGGTATTTTATGGCTGATGTATCCTTGTGGTTATATCCTGAAGATCTGTCTATGTTGGGCTGACATTTTCATATAAAAGTTATTGTCATTTCATTATGGGCGAGTGATATTCTACATTTGTGATAATACCATCGGTAATGGTGTTTATATATATTCAGTAGTTCGATCAATAACCTCTAATTAATATTTTATAACATACACCGAGTACTTTCATTGCCAGAATTTCAAGAATATTGTTTCATAAAAGGCTACCACGCAATTCAATTCTGTTTGTTGCGCAGTGTCAGTGTATGGGGACTGACCGAGCCCAGCAGTGCCACGCCAGGATCCTCATCGACAGCCCTAAATAGTGGTCTGTAACTGTCAGTGGGCCCATTTCAAGATAGTCGCCTCCAAGACAAATGGCTCGTATTGACACGGCATAAGTGAGTCACTGTCATTAATAATGCAAGGTTACTCCAAGATACTACCCAAGCCCTCGTATTCGCGGGTGAGACAATATATGAATGACAAACGTGCCCTGCGAGCAAAAGCTACAATTAAGACCTTCGTAATAATCTCATCCCAAACCAAAATAAAGAGAGAAAAGAAAGCAAAATGGCATCGCAAGAAATAACCCTCAGCCAACAGTTCACCCACCACCACTCCACTAACAGCACAACCATCCACTGGACAACCCTGGGAGAGCCGACCAATCCCCCCCTAATCTTCATCCACGGCACCCCCTGGTCCTCCGTCCTCTGGCATCCATACGCAAAAGCCCTATCCTCAAAATACAACGTCTACCTCTTCGACAACCCCGGTTTCGGCGAGTCACCGGGCCGCACTCCTCTCCAGATAAACAATACCAATGAGATTGCATCCCTCGACGCCTCACTCGCCGGACAAGCAGAATCCTTCGCAGCGCTTTACCACTCCTGGGGTTTTAAAGAAGACAACCTCCCCCATGTGATAGCCCACGATGTCGGCGGATTAATCAGCCTCCGTGGATTCCTTCTTCATGGGTGTAAATACGCCAGTCTATGTCTCATTGATGTTGTTGCGCTCCGGCCATTCGGGAGTCCATTTTTTACCCTGGTGGGCCAGAATCCGGGTGTGTTTACTTCAATTCCAGAGGCTGTGTTGGAGGGGATGTTGCGAGAGTATATTCGCGGGGCAGCGTTTAGGCCTATCCCCGCTGATATCGAGGAGAGGTTGCTGAGGCCGTGGTTTTCAAGTCGCGGTGGGAGGCAAGGAGGTGTAGGGTTTATTCGGCAGATTGCACAGGCGGATGCGCGAGATGTAGAGGAGGTGGAGGGGCGGTATGGGGAAGTTGGAAGTGCAATACCTGTGAAGGTTGTTTGGGGGGTTGAGGATCAGTGGATCCCAGTTGAGCGGGCGGAGGAGTTGGCGCGGAGGATTGGGGCGAGCGAGGAAGTCCTGATTGAAGATGCTGGGCATTTGGTGATGGTTGATCAACCAGAGAGGGTTGCTATTGAGATTATGGGCTGGTTGATGCGGGTTACGCGGGGTGGATAATATCAACGCAGTATTGAACTTGACAAAACGAGTGTGAACAGACTGCAGCTGTCTGGTATAATAAGCTAAGAACGGTTATTAACCTCGCTCTTCTGACAATACCTACCATGGCTGTCGTCCATGGTCCTTTGTCCTCGGTGTATGGTGGAAGGTCGAGGCTCTCTGGGGTGTAATCCTGCAAAAGCTATAGCCCATATTCCGCCCTCCTTGGAACTTGAATGTACATAGAGTTTCAATCTCAGTACCCTGATAGCCAAACAACAGGTTCACCTATAAAGTCCATCCGTCGTGACTCCCATGCTCCTCCTTAGACCACTCGTCACCCGGCGGACATTCAGCAAGCTGCCAGTCAACCCACAGGACATCCGTCCATACATCAGTGGGACTTGCTAGATCAGACTGATTGAAGCCGATAATGGAGCTGAGAAAAAGAACGGTATTAATAAGATTCCACCTCCGTGATATATTTAACAAACGTCCGAGAAACCTACACCTTGGAGGATATAGAGTCCCAGAAAAGATGGCCGCAAGTGGGACGGACGCCAGCCCGAACCCACTCCCTAATCATGCCCAATATTTAGTTTACCGCAATTCTTCAACGGATCTAGGGCAAAGAGGAACACAGAAATGCCATACGTACACCCAGGCGTCCCGAAAAGCGTTGCGGATGCGGGTTCGCTCTTCGAAATCAAGCGACCAGAATTTGTTGTCTGGCGACGAAATTCTGAGGGTCCTCTTCAGGTCCACGCCCGGAGCATGGTCCATCAGGATACAATGGAGGAAGCCACCGGGGACAATCCCATCACCATCTTGCTTCATAACCTCGTGCTGTCTGATAAGCGGAGTCGCCTTACATTTGTTCTTGGTCAAGGTCTCGAGACACTTGATTTCAGTCGCGGGCGTAACGGTCAGCACATCGCTTGCTTGCCGGGCACGCTCGGTGCTTGTGGCATACTCAAAGCCGGCACAGGGGACCCTAGATTGGACATGGTTAGCTCGAGGTGCGGCAGTGGACTAACATGGCGATACGGTTGGCCTACTGCATGATGATTCTCATGAAAGTGATCTCGTTCGGGTTATAGATGTTTCGGCAGCAGAACGCACCCCAGGCTGCACTCGGCTCTCCTAGTTGATCCTCATCCTCGAAATACTGTGTTGCGGTAGCCTGGTCGCTGCCTTGTGAGTATTTGTCTTCCAGCTTCCATCCTGTTGGTTCAGTGGTGTTGGTGAACTCGATGATCCTGCCCACCCACTGGTCGAAGAAGGTCTGATTGGCCATACTGGAAAACACTACAAAGTTGTTGTTGAGGATAGACAATGATGCTGAGGCAATGCCAGTCAAGCAAGAGAAGAATGGGGAGAGAAGCTGGAAGCTGGGGAGGCCAGGTCTGATGTGTTGCGCCACCAAAACTCAGTTGACAATTGCATTCACTACCACATCATTTACTTCATTGCATTCAGTAATAAAGCAAGCAGAGACCGACAGTTAAAGTCACTCCCTGCAATCGCATCCCCGTCAGTGGCCGCATACCGTTGGGCAGCGTCTCGAAGCTTCGGAACAGTCCCTGGGAGGGCCCTGCGCTCATCGGACATACAAGACAGAACATGCAATAATCCATCGAACCTAATTGCTGGGTCACTGGAAAGAACATGCAATAATCCATCGAAGCTAATTATTGGGTGACTGGAACCACTCGACTCAGGCATTCTTGGTCAGATCGTGCACTACGTCATGTCCCCACAGCGTTCTTATAAAAGCTTCACCCGCACATCATCCACTCAACAATCTCTCGCTGTTCAATTGGAAGAATCATTAATCATTAATCCTTGAAAATGACCGTCACAATCCACCACCTCCACGCCTCAACCTCCGAGCGCGTCCTCTGGCTCTGCGAAGAACTCGGCATCCCCTACGAGCTCAAAACCTACGACCGCCAGCCCCTCCTCGCACCCCCCGAGCTCAAAGCACTCCATCCCCAGGGCTCGGCGCCCACAATCCAAGACGGAAATGTAACACTCGCCGAAACCGGCGCATGCATTGAATACATCGCGCACAAGCACGGGAATGGGCGTCTGTTCCTGCCGCCCTCGCATCCGAACTATGCCGACTTCCTCTACTGGTTCCACTGGTCGAACGGGACGCTGATGGGGAATATCGGGCGGATCATGATGGCGAAATTTGCAGGGCTCGAGCCGGATAACAAGATGGTGGGTTACTCAAAGGATAGGCTGGGCAAGTCGTTGCAGATTCTGGATGACCGCGTTAAGGAGAGCAAGTGGCTTGCCGGTGAGGAGTTTACGGCGGCGGATGTGATGATTGTCTTTCCGATTACGACGGGGAGGTACTTTGCGCAGTTTAGTTTGAAAGAGTATCCGAATCTCGTGGCCTACCTGGGCCGTGTGAGTGAGAGGGCTGCATATAGGAAGGCGATGGAGAAGGGGGATCCGGGGATGGAGCTGGCTTTGGGTGTTGAGAGTCCTAAGAAACCAATTGTTTAGACCAATCCGAAGTATCAATCGATAGAGTCAACATTGAGATAGATTGTCTAGATCTCGGGCCAGTACAAGTGTCTGGACTACATTTGTCAATCATTGCACGCGGCTCTTCCAAGTTTACTCTCTACTATCATCCAGTCGAGTATCTGTAGCCTGCAGGTGCCAATCACAAATTCTTAATCTCATTTCTGACCTCATTGACGAGGTGCTCCTCATCACTCGAATCATCCTCCTCCTTCTCAACAACCTTCTTCTTCTTAGAAGGGGTAGACTTCGCGCTGTTGGGTGCACGGCGTTTCTTAGGCGTACCTCCAGGAGTTGCAGGAGTTCCAGGTGTAGATTGATTGTTTGAATCTGAACCAGCCGACTTCCTGAGCTTGCTCAACTGGTTCTCGATAGATTTCTTGTTGCATTCTGTCACACAGGAAGGGTTTCAGAGGTTAGACGGAAGCACCTCGAGTAAGCGGTTGAAAAATAAACATACCGGATCCCATATAGTCAGCGAGCTTCTGGTAGTTCAGCTTGACATTTGTTTCCTTGAGTTGGTCCAAAACTCCTAAGAGGAGCTGGTTTCGGTTAGTGCTTGTCGTTAAGGAGAGACGGTGAGAGGAGCGTACTTTGGCATTTGCCTCTGCGGTCCAATTCATCGGCATCTTCGGATATGTTTGTCCTAATGGTGCGGAACTTTTGGGATGGTGGTTGATATTTGCACTCTGGCAAGAAGTCTGGATGGTGGTGAGGAGTAGATGGAAAGGATGAAGCTATGAGAAGAGAATATATTCTGAGATAAAAGGCTTTTGTGTTCCGAGGCTGATTAGTCGTGGTGCTTAGTCGTGCCTTGTTGTGATATGTTCTTTGTTTCTATAGAAGTTGCCCTTACATGCAATTTCTTTGATGACCGTCTCATTTCCAGACTTTCAGTATAGTGGGAATTGCGAAGGTTATTATTAGATAACCCAAGTCCACACAGTCTCTGGATGAAGTATGACTAACATGTCCTGCTATATCTGTATATCCCTATAGATGGTGGAAAGGGTGCCTGAATGCTGCCTCGTTTCCCAGGCGCCATCCCCGCATGACTTTCTCCGCGTTGAGCTGACACGATCCCATCAACACCAACTCCCCCTGCGTCTCTGGAAAACACTGCTTTTGACTTGAAAGAATCCAAATCGGGGTAATGCTCGCCAATGTCAGGGAAAGAGTCCAAGCCTCCCGTGGGCTCCAAAATCCGCTTTCGCACCACACCCCGCCCGAAGCCCACGTTCGACTTTGCGCCTGACCAAGAATGGGTGGGCTCTCGTCGGAAGCGTAAGTACACTCGACAATGTTAGTTATATGAAATATACTAAATCTGTTTAGGTCGATTGACGTACGTTGATATGACACCGCGGGTCTCTGGAGTGTTGTCGAATGGTTCTGCTGCGAAGAGCCCACCGGCCTTCCAGCCTACAATCGGGCTGTCATCCCCAGTGGAATCAGCCTCTCCATCAACAAACATCTCCAAGCAAACACCACCTCAACTTGAGCAAGACAATCAACCCGCGGAGCACCCTGAGCGAGATCCAGGCTTAGCTTCCCGTTTTCGCTATCCCATCGGGCCACTTCATGGCTGGTCGGATACGTACTCTGACTCGTCTTCGTCGTACCTCGAGTTCCAAGATGCCTGCTTGATGCGTCACTTCATCGAGAATCTGGCGCCACTGGTAACCTGCTCATGCCCCAATAAAATGAAAACTCAGCTGATAAATTCAGTTTGACACAAGTGACATGGACCGCCATTTCGCGATTGTTGTCCCGGAACGGGCGCTTCTGTGTCCGGTCCTCCGATATGCTGTCTACACGGCCTCGGCTGGGCACCTTATTCGACTAGCATACTGCAGGGGAGGGAACGGCAATATCATTTCTGTCGATGGGACTGGTCTACCTGATCTTACACCAGATGCAGCTATCCGCTACCACGATATTTGCATTTCGCACCTGATTGAGATATCCAAGGACCCGAATGAGGAGTATAATGAAGATGTCCTGACAGCTGCTGCAATCCTGCGTTTCTACGAGCAGATTGATGGTACGTACATTCCCATGAATTCCAGCACGACGCTGATGCTCGTGTCAAGCCCCGTCCACTGGACCTTCCGAGGCATATTTAAATGCAATCCAGTTCATCGTCAACACCCAAAAAGATGAATCATTCTACTCCTACCAAACCATTGAAGGCCCACCACGAGACAGCAGTGTTCACGTCACACCCTCGATATCTCTTCGTCATTCCGCTTGTCTTGCTGCAATGCGCCAAGAGATTTGGAGCGCATTTCTTCACCAGCGCCCATTTCGTCTGCCCGTCTCACCACACAACGACTATAGTTTATTCGACCCCAACAACGACTTCATCCGGGCGAACCGAATCTTCGTCTGGGTTGCCGACCTGTTGATATTTTGCTTCGGAGACAACCACTTCACCACAGCACAGGAAAAACTGCAGCGCTGGAACATACTCAAAGCCGTCGAACAGAGATGGCAGGATACAAGACCACAGCCGATGCGGCCATTCTACTACCGCGAACGCGATCCCAGCTCTGGCCGGTTCTTTCCCGAGGTATGGCATGCCAACGCGTGTCAGGTGGCCGGGGCCCAGCACGTCGAGTTAGGCAAGATCCTCCTTGCAGTCTCCGATCCAACCAGGACATCTCGATTAGGAATTGGTGCGATGTCACGAAACAACGCGTTGGCTGCCGAGCTGCGGAATATCACTCGCCGTCTATGTGGATTGGCGCTTTCCAACCAGAAGTGTCCGTCCGCAATGATTACGGCAATGGTTGCAATTGCTGTTTGCGGAGAGTACTTCACCGAGCCTGCTGAGCAGGATGCGCTGCTTCAGTTACTGCATGCGCTCGAGTACGACTATGCATGGCCGACGCATAGCACTGTTGCTGCGTTGCGCGCATCCTGGGCGCAGAGCTCGGGGGTGTAGATATCGCCGGCAAATTCCGGTTTCCAAGTGAAGTTTGACATGACTCGTCCCCCCTCTCTCAAACAGCAGTTGTGTTGACCATCATGGGGCATGCCCGGCTTGGCTATGTTGACGCGGGGAATGTAACCACCACGAGAAAGGGCTGAAGAGGTCAAAAGAGAAATTATGCCCATTGCGGTCTTATGGGGAATAATTCCCCGCATTACCTATTAGGCCATCTTCTTGACAAAACGCGGAGAACAGGTTGGGCGGATTGTCCAGAGCCTAGTCGCGAGAGTGTCTTCTTCGACAGAGCAAAACGCCGACCAGCCAAACACCTTCCCAAATGGGAAAGTTTCCTATTTAGGCATGTGGAGATGTGCCTGGCCAGACAATATCAAGATGCACAACACTGGAATCGACTACGAGGGCCATATGATGTCGTGAGGTGAGGCCAGACGACCAGACCTATAAATGATTCACCATTGCTCAAGTACAAGCAACCAGCACAAGCGGAATTCATCGACCATGTTCGCACCTCTGACTTTTGGCGGCACGGCCTTGATCGCTGTGACCTACTTCTTCATCCTCCCTGTTGTGCACTATTTCTACGATCCCAAAGGCTTCAGAAAGTATAATAACTTCTCACCCTGGTCACCCTTTACCGACTTGCGGCATGTACTGCTCAGTTCTGGCGGACACCGTTCGCGGGATATATACGAAGCCCACAAGAAATCGCCAATACTCCGGACTGGTCCAAACTCCCTTTCCTTCGGCGACATTCGCGCTGTGAAAGATATATACGGACACAGTACAAGAGTCGTCAAGGATAAGAATTATACCATCCTCGGCGGCTCACACACTCAGCTTTTCGATGTTGTTGAAAAGCATGAGCACTCGAGGAAACGCAAAACCCTTTCCGCAGCCTTTGCAATCAAGCACCTCGAGAGATGGGAGTTCAAAGTGGCATACAGCACAAAACGCCTTCTCAACGCCATGGATTCCCATTGTACTGCTCCACTACCCAAAGGCCAAACCATCCCCGACCCCAAGGATGTCACATTCGACTGGGGCATGTGGAGCAACCTATTCACCATCGAAGCAATCAACAACATCGCCGTATCGTCACGAATGGATCTCCTAGACAAAGGTACCGACGAAGTCACAGCACAAAAAATGGACGGTACGACTTACACCGCCGCATACCGGTTCTCACGCGACCAGCTCGTCCTCGCCCAGTCCGTTTTCGTCTGGGACTACAAGCTCTACCCCTGGCTAGCAAAACTGTCCAACCTGACCCCCAAATGGCGCAAGGTTTGGAACAACGCCGAACCCTGGGGCGACGTAGTCTACCACCAAGCGGTAACCCGGCTGAAACGCTCATTCACCGGCGAGAAGCTCGACGACTTCTTCACCTCCCTCATGGAAGACAAACAAGGAAACCCCAATAACCTCGAATGGGGTGAGATCATCTCCGAAGTTGGCGCCATCATCAACGCCGGCTCCGACACGACCGCAATCGCTCTAACGCAGGTCCTCGCCTTCCTCCTCCAAAACCCAGACATCCTCCAACAACTCCGCGAAGAAGTCGACGCCGTCCTGGACGACGACGAGATCATTGCCCCCTACGACAAAGTCAAGAACCTACCTTACCTCCGCGCCTGTCTCGACGAGGGTCTCCGTCTCAGCCCACCAGTCTCAACCGGCCTGCTCAGACGAACACCACCCGAAGGCGCCTCGATAATGGGCGAGTGGATTCCCGGGGACACAACCGTCTCAATGAGCGCGTACGCAGCGCACCGTGACTCGACTATCTACCCGGACCCCGAGGAGTTCCGTCCTGAGCGGTGGATGGACGAGGATGCACGGAAGCGGATGGAGCCGTACTTCATCCCATTCTCGACCGGTGCGCGTGGCTGTTTAGGGAGGAATATATCGTATCTTGAGCAAGCGGTTGTTCTTGCTTCGATTGTGCACCGGTATGATTTTGCGTTGTCGAGTCCGGAGTGGAAGTTGGATGTATATGAGGCGTTTAATTTGCTTGTGGGGGAAATGCCGTTGAAGATCTGGCGGAGGGACTTGGGTGGGGATGTTGTTGCATAGCTTAGTTGTCCTTTCGTTTCTGGTATTTGATGTTTGTTAGGTGTGCAGGATATATAGCAAGGAAGACCCTCCTTATGATTGTTCTAGTTGCTGCTACACATCCAACCATGTTTCCGAGCTACCCGGGATGGAGAGACAGGGTGGTAATGGAGGTCAAGCAACTGCCGCGCACTTGTAACAACTTGAGTGAGGTTTAGATGTCGCTGCGAAGGTGGGTTACGGTGTGGTGTATGTATGCACCGACGCCACCGTGGACAGACGAGCGGGTGGCTCCGCAGTAGCTGGCCCAGAAGGTGAGCCTCCAACGGCCATTTTTTAATCTGGAAATACAGTGGTAGGTACCCATGAAAAACTTGTCACTATTCCCTACAATAAAAAAGCATTTTTGACATGATCATAGGGCTATCCGTGGGTTGTCACTGGTTATCTACTGGGTTGTTTACTGGGGTCTCGGTCGCATGCGTAACAAGAATCCAGTTTATACAAATGCATGTCCCAACATAACAAGAAAAAAAAAGAATATATTAATATACAGCTCACCAAATCTCATCATAAGTCGGCAACCTCGCAGTCTCAGTCCCACCACCAACGTGCTCCGGCTCCTGCTCCGACGCAGCAACCCTCACAACCGCCTCAGCCTGCACCTGAATCTTCGCAAACCCATCATGGATATACTGGTGATTATAGATGACAATAGCCGGACTATGCCGCTTCCCGCTAGCATCAGTAAAAAACCTCGTAATCGCATCTCGAAGCTGGGTCGTGGTGTCCTGCTTCTTGCAATCCTCCGCTAAAGAGATAGTCAGCTTCGTGACGTCGCGCGGCTTCGCGCCGCCTAGGGCTAGGGCTGTTTCCAGGTTCGACAATGCGAGTTTCGCCTGCTGGCCGAAGCCTTGCGGGATGGAGTACATTTGCGATGATGTCGGGCGGCGCGGGACCTGGAATGATGTGGAGATGAATGCGAGGCTGGGGTTGTCTGGGGGGTAAGGCACAATTGATATGTCGGACTGCGGGAAGATGGTCCTGGCGTTGGGGACGCTGGCGGTCTGCACGAGCGTGTTGGTGGGTGTACGTGGCATTGTAATGGTTTGTTCACTAATGCGACCAGAGAATCAGCTGTCTCGTGTGTTCTTTGCGGAGAGATGGCTGTTTTGTAGTGCCGGTGGAGGAGGGGCCAGCCTGGTCGTCGGCTGTGCTGGCCCAGCGTTTTGCTGTGATTGGCACATGTCCCCGCCTCTAACCGATACAGGCAAATTAATGTTCTTTTTTTAACCTAACTGGCGACAAGCAAGATCAGTCCGCGGCCATATATACGAACTTTGTGCCCCGTGCGCCATCGGATGCGCTGGGCTGTCATGAACGGTGTCCTTGATCGCCATTTGAAAGTGAAGGTCCGTGAGCAGATTCTGGCGTACTCTGGTATACTGTATTATTTATTACTGATTACTCTATTACTATACTTTACTATTATTATATTACAGAGACATTCGCGAGGAACGCTGCTGGGCACCAGGCCACTGGTCGGTAGCGGAATAACCCTCACTATGCAGCATGTATGTCTCGCGCGCCGCTTTGTTGATTCCCTTGTTGACCCCCTTAAGACCGTGATTGAAATTGATCAAGCAGAGTACCGAGCAGACGAGCAAAGCGACTGTCAGTACCAAAGACACATAGGCAAACAGCTGCATCATATCTTTCCCGGTTGTGTTGGCCCGCATTCCACTCCCATTGAGGACGATCAGTCGACTGACGAAGTAGGCGACGAGGGCCATGTAGGAGACCTAGTTGTTAATTAGCTTATAGATTACCTCGAGGTTATAAGGGGGCGTACAATGACTGGGACGATGCCGAGGATGATTTCATGCTGCACGAAGTAGATACCCAGGACCATGACGATGAATGCGGCTGGGATGATGGCCATGGTCAGGCTGTACTCGGGCTCTTCGAAGTGGACGTCGATCAGGTTATACTGGACGATGAATCCAATCAGGAAAAAGAAGTCGAGTTTGATCAGAACTAGGTAGACCTCGTAGGCCATGTATCGCATCCGAGTCTCCGAATTCCCATGGACACACTTATAAATAGCCCATGCATAATCCCGATGCATAAAGTACGCACAGGGCCAGAGTACAAAAGACGAAACGGCAAGGATAATGGGAACAAGAATCTCAGCCGGCTGGATTCTCGGCCACACATTCCGGGTGGTATCAACCAGGGTTGGAAAAAAGAAACGATCTCTGTAGAGTCTGGCGGTTGTCTCCTGCATCGTTGTACACTGCAGACCTGCATATGCGACAATACACAGATTGGCGATGCATATTGCGAATAGCAGGATGTTGTTCTTGTTGTGGATTGCGTCCAGGGCGAGAATGAACTGATAGACACAGGCAAATGCAAGGATGCCCAGGCCGATGGGGATCAGGTAGGACACGGGCACTTGTGTGATGGTCGGGGTTACCCATTTCTGCCATTCCACGAGAATATATCTAGTGTCGGGTCAGAGAGCTGTTGCGTTGGAGAATTAATGGAAAGGTTTACATTTCAAGAGCGATGACGAGGGTGGCTTGGGTGAGAAGGGCGGCGCATAACCACCATTCATTTCTGGAGGTTGGCCTATACATTATTGCGGTTAGGAGTTCCTGCCGGACCGACCGTAGATCGCCCGAGAGTGCAACTTTATATTATCATCTCCCTGGACTGGGGTCGCTTTTAAAAAGAAAAATCTTCAGCCAGCCCAGTGGTTCTTGGTATCGGGCCCACTGCCTGTTCGGGATAAGAAGACCCTCTTCAAGCTATACTGTACCCACATGTCTCACCTTACTAATGTATTATGGCTTTAACCATTTATTCGGTGTGTACTATAAAGGTATAGTTGGACTGATTTCTGGGCAAGCATAAAGTTCGGTCCCTGTCCCGCGGTCCGGGGATTGCCCTGCATTGCGGACTAGATATGCAATGAGGTGGTATATTAATGGTAAAGGTTTTAGCATGAAGCATATAGAAACTTCAATCGACAAATGGCAGGGCTTCGAGCCACCCCCTACGCTCTTCCTCGTTCCTGGCTTCACGGTCTAGGAACCTCTGCACCCCCTCATCTAGCTCTCTCCTAGATTGCTCATAGTCCACATCACTAGCCCTACCATCCCAATGTTTGAAAGATCCAGTATCACTGACAAACGCGTCCATGAGTTCAACCCCTTGAGCCCAGAGCTCGCCGTCCTGTTCCTGCCGACGGATTTCCTCCTCGGAGAACTGCAATGGGAAGGGTGTCACGGGCGAGCCATCCGCTGTCATACCCACTATAGATGCCCATTCTTTCTGCACATCCCTCAACGGATTGCTGAGGAGTGGCTCGTAGTCCATCAAGACTAAACCTGGAATGACACTAACTTGATGGCGGAGTGAGATTTGGTCCTGTATCGCTTGAAATGCAGTTTTATTGCGCTGGAGACACCGCACCAGGTAGAGATTATGCAAAGACTGGGCCTGGTGTAGTGCCTTTGCCCTCCGCTGCTCATCTTGCTTCATGGAGTCGAAATTTGAAGGTAAAGGAACTTTCCCCAAATCATCAGGAACCGGGCCATTGTAATCGAGAAACGCCGGGCGTCCGACCTGCATGAAGAGCGGACATGCACTGACGGACTGCCAGTCGATAATTCCCACAATGCGAGCTGGGTCTTCAGGGTCCACAAAGATATTCTGCGAGTGAAGATCTCCATGCCATAAAACAGATACATGGGTGGTATTATTCTCTGGAAGAACATGAGATGCGACCTCTATATAGCCTTCCAATGGGGAGAGCTTTTTTACTAGGGTAGGCTGGTATTGTCTGGGTCCGTAGAAAAGACCTTCTGGCATCAAAGGATACCGCAGACCAGCCTTTGCTGTGGCGATTTCTCTCTCGGCTATTGTTATTAGGTATTCTGTGAGGGTTGACCCTATATATTACCCATGGATAAGCACGTCGAATCACAGGTTGAGTGGATGCTTGCATAAACCTACAAGGGCCACGATAGATATTCAACTCCCCTCTCCCAAAGTCGAAGAACGAGCGGTGATTTGTCGGGTCAATGCGAAACGTTTCACTTCATACATTACCGCCAGTTGAGTCGCGATATAAAGGTGAGGAAGAATCGGAGCCCTCGGGAAGATCCTCTTTATAGTATAAAGCACCAAACTTCGTGAACTGCACGCTGGCCAGCCGCCGTTCAATATCAACAACCTGGTCAAGGATTTGGACTTTCTGCTTCCCTTTCAGGTTATCCCACACATCGGACAGGGTCACACCGGTCTGTCTTTCCATAAGGATATAGTCTGCCTGAACGGGGCTCTCTGATGCGCGGGAGCCCCACGCGATTACCTTTGGGATAGGGACATTCATGACATCTCTCAACTAAACCTATCAGTACAACGCAATGGAAGGGAAGGGCGTAGATAACATACGAAATCCATAGTCGCAACCTCACTAGCAGTAGCAAAATGCGGCCTTCCCGCATTCGGATTCGGAAGTTTCGCGATGACTACTTTCCCATCATCCATGGTGAGTTGGAATACTTTATTATATTGCCCCTCCGATAGTTTCAACACATGAGTGCATGATTTTGATCCCACGGCTGAGGCGGCTAGTCGAAGGAGCGCTGGAAGATCGAAATTGACATGGCGCCTTGAGAGATGCTCCTGCTCGTTCCAGCGCCAGGGTCCTGAGGTGAATCTGTTAAGCGCACTCGTATCCTGGGTTGAGGCTGTGAGATGGCGTTTGGTATTCTGAGCATCGAAGTTTCTAAAGCAAGATGCGAAGCCATTGCCAGACCGCCGAGACAGGGTGCAAGCAGCAACGCCTCTTGAAGCGCATCGGAAGGACCTCATGTCAAGGTGTTAAGATGGTGAAGGGCACCATAGAGGAAGAAAAACAGTGTTCAGACCCTTTGGTAGGTGATTATCATTGTTGTAGGAAACGTAATGAAGTAACCAGTCCACGGTAGTTACGCGCGAAAACGAGGATAAACAGACTGGAGGCTCAAGAGGCGGGAACTTAAGGTTGTCGGGTGGAGTCGGGTGGGCTTCCGGTACCCAATAACAAGTGGAGGCAGCATGACTCCGGTTGACCCCGGTGGAGTATGCCTTGGCTATGGGGAACACATGTGCTGACAGGACTCCCAAAATTAAGAGAAAACATCGATGGCGTCGAGCTTCTCCAGAAATGCAACGACAGAGCGGCCATGGCCTTTGATGCCGTGTCTTGGCAGGGCCCAGCGCGCCATCTTTACATATTGAGGATAGGCTACTTGGCACAGGGTTGCTCCAAATCTTAATTGGGTAAATATGAAGCCAGCCGGGCAGTGTTGGCTGCGCCTTGGTGTCACCAAATTTGACAGGGTATTTCCACTTTTAATGTACTATCCCCTGTGCTTCAAATGGTAATCAGGATTGAAACCCACAGACATTCAGCATCATTCCTACTCCACATAATCATCAAGATAATGCCATGTCGACTGTACGGCTTCCCTTCGCCAACGAGATCATTGTTGAGTATCCCCACGATACGCTCGCGACACGAAGCTTTCGCCATGATGTGCCTGACGGGCTGGTCAATCAGCAAGAGGAAACAGAGAAACTCCTGGTAACTTCCGATACACCCGTATCCATCCCACCAATACCTCGCAAAAAGCGACCATTGTCTCTTCTCGCCTGCTTTCTGTACGCGTTTATTATGATATTCTGCTGGAGCATCACAGCTATCTTGTGCATCCGACCCATGAAAGGATCCGGATGGCACGACTCGTACACATACGTCGGACCATGTACCTACTCCGAAGGTGGCATGTCGCATGGATTCGATTGCGATAGCGATGAGAACATCATGACAATGAGTCAGCTTGCGACGAATGACCGATGGAGGCGGACTGTCCGAGTGCTTGGTACTATCATGTCTGTCGCCGCTATTCCGGTATCTTCGGCGCTCTGTGCCCGTGGTGCCGTGGCCTATCTTCAAAACAGATATCCAGAGGACTTTCCCTTTAGCAAGGTAATACCTCTAGCTGATCGTGGATGGATGAGCCCGGTTATTATCAGTCAGGCGCTGTTCGGACGTGATGGACGCAAGTATCTGAGCTGGTATCTGATTATTGCTCTATGCATATGTGCCCTTGGTAAGTGCAAAGTCTTACAATAAAAATACTGTACCTTTCACTGCTCCGTCCGTTGGTACTAACTGTATGACATAGGATCCTTGATTTGGCCCCTGCAAGAACTCCTCCTAACACAGAGAAGCATGCAGCTGTTGGTTGTCGAACGTGAAGGCCCACCAAGCCCCTCATCATACGTCCCAGATGCAGATATCGCCGGGCTATCGCAGGTCAACTCAACATATGCAATAGGCGCAACTAGAGCCGCTATCGATACGGCTGAATACTGGGATAGCCAGCCCAATATATGGCGCCAGCCAGAGAATGCGTGCAACGAAACAAGTACCTGGACTCGATCCTGTACAACCACTCCAGAGCGAGGTGGGACTTTCTTCTGGCCACTGTTGGGAAATAGTACCTTCGTTTCGAATCTCGCTAGTACATTGAATACGGGGCTGGCTGTGAACCATGCCTTTCGGTTCAATTCTTCTGTTGACTGCGTCACTGTGGAAGAGAGCGCATATCCTCAATCGTGTTCAGGCTTCACGGCATCCACTACGCTCAATCCAAGTTCTGAGTCCGGCGAGGACCAAATATTCAAAGTCTGCGTTCCTGGGGACATTCACAGATTCCCTTGGAACGTGACGCGAAGTCGGCAAGATATAAGTGAGGTGATGTACTTCCATTTCAATTCAGCTGCTGTATCTTCCCTTTCAAATGCCAGCTCTAGCTTTACTCGGCGGTGCACCGCAAACACAACAGCTGGGTACTTCCAGCTACCGAACAATCAAAACTCCACATTCGGGCCTTTACTGGAGGAGTTTGACCTGGCACTTAGCGATGATTCTCAAATGGCGTTCCCTCCTAAAGGAACTGCCTCAAGCCACTATCCGCCTGAGAAGCTATTAGGGTGATTATCATTCCCCCCCCCCCCGTTTCAAGGACTGGTCTGACATGTCAAAATGACAGACATGCGTATCCTATCCCGGACCCCCCCGACTCTCCGGCGCTTGGTCCCCTCTTAACAGCTGCACTGAGTCTCTTCGGTCCATCAACTTTCTTCTCCACCCGAGCCAACACCAGCGGAACTGAAAATACACCAGCGCATGAAAATGCATCCATGGCACCCGAGAACTGCACCGACACCATCCCTCTCTACTACGTCGCGTCGGCCACCGTCTCTACAACTTCCGAAGAATACCAAAAGCTCCAGCGGTGCGCATCAACCTCGAAGTCAGCCTACAACACCGATCTCAGAGCCTGGCTAAGTGCCATGTTCCTTGTAGACAGTAATGACAATTATAAACAACGCGCGAAGGATGCTTTCACCCAGGCTGTTTTCTTCGCGAATAAGGCGAATCTGGCCCAGGCGGCGTCTATTCCGGACTATCGCCGGATTATTCCCTTGGATGAAGGTGTTCAGGTTGAGAGGTTGTTTATGGCTCCTGCGGGTATTGTGGTGCTGTCTGTGATTATTGGGTTGCATTTGTTGGGGTTGATTTGGGTGTCTATTTATTCGGCGTGGTGTCCGACGTGGACGGAGGTGTTGGATGCTTTGGCGGTCGCGAGGCTGCGGGTTAAGTAGGCGCTGATTTCATACAGTTTCACGCATAAATAATCTAATGATGGTATGCATACTGCGACAGAGGCTCAAGTGGAAGGAACCTTGTTGAGTGGGTTGGGGGCCTTCCATAGTTCAACCAATCAGTAAAGTCGATCCTAGATCACGTGGAAATGGAGGGAAAGTGGAGTCAACGGACCGATTGGGAAAAGCACCTCCATCCACCTGCAACTCCCAGGGCTATTCTTCGATATGCATCAGGCCAAGGTCCAACCAGTCAAGGCTGCATGTCTCGCGTGGTAGGCCTCTTATCACTCTTGGAGATTAACATTCTAACAGTCATCCTGCGCCATCAGCCGTGCCTCCAAAACCCGCTGCGATGGACAAAATCCTTGTTCGCCGGTATGTACCCCAAACTTCCCTCGCCACGACTATCTACAGTTGGCTCACCCTTGTAACTGGAATAAAAAGTGTACCCAAAGGAGCCGCGGCTGCGTTTACAAGCCCAGCCGCCGAGGTGGACCTCGGTACAAGCCTAATCGTAAAGAATCCCAAGACACAGACATGGATCGTTCCACCTCATCTCAGCTGTCTCCCGTGTCTAGAATGGGAAGTGAAATGTCGCAGATCGATGCCCTGCCAGATCTCTCGAATTTAACGCCTAGCCAGTTGTTTGATAGAAGTCTCGCCTCTATGAATGCGCTGCTTTCGCCAGTGCCCTTACCGCCCGACCTCAGTATGGCTCCTGGATGCTTATGGGACCCTCAAATAGCGGAGCGCTCCAGTGATACGGATGATCCTTTGGTTCGGGTTTACACCTCTGAAAGGGAGATGTAAGTGTTGGGTACAGTTGAAAGCAACGCCAACCCGCTCGCTCGCTAACAATGCAGAATCAACGCCTACTATATACACCTTCATCACTATTTACCCTTGCTGCCGCCTCCTTTAACGCCACCAGAATATCACCACCGGCCAAGGCTCCTCACTCCACCACTAAAAGAGTCCTTTACTGTCACCCAGTCCAGTCTCCCATATTGGCCAACTACCTCTTTGGGGCTAGCTCTATCTGCGATCCTGGCGCTGATCCCTCCTCCCCAAGACTCAGCGCCATTACAGGAATCAAATATCATCTTGCGGCGCGCTTTTGCCCAATTATACGCACAGGCCGCGATGGATCGTGTGGAGAAGGAGGTCGACGCCATGGGGCAGCCTAATGCTAACGGTGGTCCAGCAGCCCCGGACGACGTCCACGGGGACGTACCAACCAAACTATATCCAGTACTGGCATTGGTGGTGCTAAGCGTATATGAGTATTCCCACCGGGGGAATATACCTCGTATGCGCGCACGCGCGAACCAGGCCCTTACCATGGCTATGGACATCTCTATTCATAATCTCGGTCCAAACGCATCAGAGGCGTTTAGGCGTGCATGGTGGTCTACTGTTGGTCTAGCCCCTCCTTACTTCTACTTATTATGCTCACTGACGACCATTAGGTTGTCTTGTCATACATGTCATCAATTGCGCAAACAACGGTGTGACCCAATCGTCCGTCGATACCGCTGAAGTTGGCTCGCTGACTAGACTATTAGCTTCCGGTGGTCCCAACTTCTGACCCGAGAATTACTACTCCATATCCATCCGTTCAGGCTGCCTCGGAGGATTCCCAGGAATCCAACGTGAGTTCCGCACCTTCCGCCCACAACCCTCGCAGTATCTATCCATACACGTCCTAACTATATCAGCCGTGGCCCGCCTTAATACGAAGCGTTGAAGCTATTGCTTCCGTAATCCAAATCCTTAAAACGGTGGAGTCCCATACGCAAAGACATGCAGAGGATAATCGTCTACATGACGAGATACGCAGCCTCGATTCACACATCCTGAGTCTGACTGTGCAGACCGAGCCGTCTATCAGCATTCCACAGGACGACAACGTCGAGACCCGCGCTGGGATGGCGCTAGGTGCAATAGCAAACCTCCTAACCCATTCGTAAGTTCCTTTCCTCTTCCGCACTCACTATCTAGTTAACAGATCAATTTAGAGCACGGATCAGGCTACACCGCATCCAGGCGTTTTCGAATGTTCCCCTCTTCGTCGACAAGCACTGCGATATCGACGGTCTCATGGTAAACGGAGAGCTGTCGCTGACTCCCCAATCTCCAACGGACTCGTCCTCGTCCCCGTTCACCAGCGAGCAAGCGACTATTGCTTGCCTGAAGTCATCCCTTGGTGTTGCTCGGGCCTTCAGAAGCCTTTCAGAGGGCCTTTCCCTACCGAATACTATAAACCCACCCAGCCAAGCCCATAAATCGAAGCTATATTCCACACCTGCCAGAGAAATATCCGGCTCGCTATCCTACTTCCGTTGCGCAGGAATGCAAGCGTGTTACTCGCTCTTCATGATCCTACACCAGATCCAAGCCGCATTAGCCTCGCAGAGTCTATCCAGTTGCTACTACTTATTGGGCCCGTCAGAGCCCGCGACGGAACTCCAGGACGCGCGGAGGCTGATGGAGGAGGTAAGACACGGAATTGAATGTATGCGTATATCGTTAAGAGCGGATTCGGGCTTTGAGGCTATTGCTGCTATGAGCCGGGAGGTGGATACTGCGTATAGCTGCTTTTTCACGAATTAAACACAGCCTCTACGCAGTTACTGCCGTGTGGTGCATTCAACGTATATCAAGTTCAAATAACCCACTCATCTATCCGTTCGGACATGACATTGATTCCATCATTCAAAAGAAATTTCTCATCCTCTGATCCAGCCAACCATATTTGTAGATCCTCGAAAGCGTTCAAGTCGTTTCGCTCGAGCGAGATATCAACAGAAGGGTCGTGCCAGTGATGCGTTCTTTTCGTTTCGGTATTGCGCAAGGACTCTCCGATATAGCGACAGCTACCAAAATCAATAAGGATAAGCGAGTCATCGTCGTCGATCATGATGTTCGCAGGATTGATATCGTTGTGAACAAGCCCAAGCGAGTGGAGATGCCCGATGCCCGCCAGAATCCCATCGAGACCACTGATCAGATTTTCTCTCACGAGGTCTCGCGCACTGGAACGAAAAGCAGCCTTTCCCAGATACTGAGGATTAACCGCTTCAAGTAGCGTGGATTTATACCGCTTGAAGCACAACCCAGCGACTCGACCGTTGCTTTCATTATAGCCATAGTATGTTGCAATATTCGGATGAGGATTGCGGCGGAGGATTTCACACGTTTCGACTTCGCGGGTGATCTGCTTTTCAAGGTTTCCATCGATATACGAGAGAAGACTCGGGGTTTTGATATACACAGCTGACCATGCTTGATTCTTCACTTCTGGACCCCTGTCCTTAGTTGGGATTTGCTTGATTTCGTGGAGGTCGTCGAGCTTCTTGGGTAATTCGAATCGGTTCGTCCATTTTCCTGTGTATAAGATGCCATCTTCCGTAACGAAAACTCGGACATAGGAGAATTTCATCTCGCCGTCGACCCTTTTGAAGGCCTCGCTCTTCTGGATGATTTCCATGTCGAGTGAAGATGGGTTCTGGGGCGCTGTGTTGGTAGAGACAGACTTAAAAGGCTGTGTCTACATTGTGTTACTCTAATAAGCTATTTAATAATTAATTACTAATACAACCTTTCTTTTAGAAAAGAAATTGGGTTTACATATTTTGTTTTTTAACATAAGATCCCGGTTTAAATAAGAAATAAATTACTATACTCGTCACTAGCTGACCCACGGCACTAAGCCCACAAAGCAAAGGTCGCTATGAAAGCAGGGCATACAGTCATAAGCCGGGACCAATGTGTCTGGCCTGTCTTGAAATTGGGGTTTTCAATTTTGGAATGTCACAATTCCCATACTAAAACCAGGTACCGATTTGTCTGTCTAATCAAACATATTGAGATTTACCCGGAATCAAGGTCATCCCATGGTGTCCTCGCTTGATACCATCAGCCATAATGCGGGCCTGCTGTACACCCGTAAACTTCCCAATGGTGCCAAGAACAAGGCAGATCCAGGCCCTGGTATACGGCGAGGCACTCACAGAGTCCGCTGCGACAAACAAAGGCCATGGCAGCCGAGCACCAGCCGTGAATCTCGTTCCATCGGATGTGAAAAAGTACGGGACACTGGCGCAGATATTCTTCACAAGCTCTTTACTAACTGCTGTTGATTGGGCCATTGTTTTCTGGGTTTCTGGCCATGCCGTATCCTGGCGCATTGAGATACTTAAGTATATTGGCTGGATCAGCTCATGAAGTGTGAGTCGAGCCAGACGATAGTGGTTCCAAAGAGTCACGGCTCTTTGGTTTGGGTATATATGGTATTCGTCATCATGAGGCGGGAAAGGCAAGTCTCCAACAGGAGACTGTGAAGTATTGACAATTCGATATTGCCATGAAGGTCCCAGGGACAATGCCCAAGATGCCAAATCGGCATCGAGACGGATGGCCTGTGTAATGAGCGGTGCCACGTCTCCACTGAAACCGTCGTGCGTGTACGCCTCTTCTATGGCAATTGAGAGATCGTTGAGAGAAAGCAGGATGTTATAGAATGCTTCCAGAGGATGGAAATTGCCATCACAGGCTGACATTGCCAGCTTTGCTAACGACAACACTCTTGGCGAGGTATGATATTTCGTTCTGTAGAATACGTTGCTCATGGCCTGTGAGATCGGTTTCAGTTAGTTGGATATACATCGGAGCGACCCAAATAACTAACAGACTGCAGTCGCACGACTGTGAATAGCTCAATCCCCACCGCAGATGCGAGTTGCTTCTCTCCTCGTAGCTCAAGCAGCTTAATTGCGCCTCGGACATGGTTCACCCAGCCGTGGACCATATCTGACTCATGGCACGCGACAATCTAGTTCCAGAAATTATAAACAAACTGCAGTCTATTGATGATAGACAGAAATACCTCGTATAACCCTAACAGGACCACAGTCCCCAGGGTGGAGTCGGACGTGGCCGTATCTGCATCTTGCAGGCTCTGATTGATCGCTCGCAAGGCGACGCTGTACTCCTCTCCTGCCGATCGTCTCAAAGCCGGCAATTTATGAATCTGAGCCATCGACGCCAGTCCTATCGCTCTTAGAGTCGCCTGGAGGGCATCAGTCGGGTCCGTTCTCAGCAGATCCGGAAGATAGGCGAGCACGCTCTGACTCTTGGTAGTGCCAACATAGCACTTGAGAGTATGCGCGATCGCCTGGTCTTGTATGGAAGGGGAGATGCAGAATATCGGCTGCACTGCTGCTGTATTTTCTGCAGCTGCTCTGTTCTGACATTTCGTGGCGACTTCATTTGTCTGGTCGAAGAATCGCAGCGCCGTGGGATCCTGGTACCCCACGCATTCCTTTTTCATCCTGATACATTGTGAACAAGATGGCCGACGCCGGTCGCACTATTTTCGATTAATTATTGCCCCTGGTGTACGAGGTTGGCTGGGAAATACCTTCAGCCGTCTCTTCCGGCACGGGGCACATGCTGAACTGGGCTTTCCTCTGTACATCTGAAGGTGTGAAGGTGTCAGGCTGAAGACTCGAAGGGCAACAGGATCGCTGCCAAGGGCTGGGACGGGGCTTGTTTTAAATTAGGCTGCAATATTTAGGCCCACAGGCGCCCGCATTCAGCTCTGATTTGACTTTGCGTCTTCAGCCGCTGTCAGCTTGATCTAGTCCGTACCAGTAACTGCACAAACGGGCATGTTTACTTTTTGTAATCTGCTGCAGCTGGATCCTATTTTTGGGCTGGGCACCAACTAGAGGCTGATTTACAGCTTGATATTGACGATACTGTAGTTTGATGATCGAACATCCCACTGTTCAATTTTGCTAAGGCAACCTGATGGTATCGAGGTACAGCTTAACTGACATCACAGTTGCATTCAGTCTTCTCACAGCAAGCTGCCTTCTAATTGATCGCAAGTTATCCCCCCACCACGCCGACATCTCAGGCCCATCGCCCGCACAACTGCTACCACACAAACCCAAACTCCCATGCTCAACTCCAATGAGCTGTCTGTTTATAACTAGCCAAGTCGCTGCTCCTGCTTCGCACCCCCAGCCGCAGCAAGATACGGCACGCGATCCTTGACATAAAACTCCACATCAACCTTATTTTTCAGCGCCGCCTCGCCGCCATCAAGACCACCGGCCTTGATAATCGTCTTGTCGGGCATGACATCAAGCTGCGTATACAGGCTGGATCCGCATTCGGGGCAGAAGAAGTGGCGGTTGTTCTTTCCGCTGTCGCCGGTGATGTCGTATGATTTGGATGTTCCTATACCTTGCAGTTTAGTGTCTGCCCAGGCTCTCTCATATAAATAGACCTGATATTGGAGATGGACTAGGTACCTTTCACGACTTTAAAGGAGTCGCGGGGAACGACCACGTTGGAGGTGAATGCTCCACCTGTCCACTATTGACGTTTAGCGGATTCATATCATATAAAATGTCTGGATATTTATGGTTGGCCTACCTTTTGACAATCAGTGCAGTGGCAGAGCGCCGTAATGAGGGGTTCAGCTGGCGCAAGTTAGAATCAAGGCTCCCTAGATCTAGATATCACTTCACGTACATTCGGCGGTGTAGGCGATGGCACCGCACATGCAGCTTCCGTTCAGAGTCATTGTCGATTTGATCAAGGATATCGTGCTAATGAGGATGCTGGATCATCTGGAGTGACTGGGAGAAAGGGCCCTTTATACCGAGGAACAGATTAGTCAATACCCCGCGTCTGCAAAGGCCGAAGCGGTTTCCACGGGGTCACACTGTGGGGTTATACACATTCATCGGCGATATCTTCAGTTCCTACACTGGGCTTCATGCTCTAGACCTTGTATCCTTCGGTGGGCCATCTTTCACAGAACGATAAGTGACGAGCCGAGGCCATAGCGTTCAATTTGCGGCCATGAAGCTCGACAGCATAGAGACCTGGGAGCTAGGGGACCGCATCCGCATTCTGCGGAGAAAGGCCGAGATGAGATGTCGAGAACTGACCGGATCACGACCATCCGCATAGTTCTCGCAATCGGAAGTTGTTCGTTTGCTCGGCGATTGGACCCGGCGTCCGCTTCGGCGTTTGGGTCCACAGTGGTTCTTTTCTCAAAATCATCGTGACTTTGAGCTTCTCAAACATTCCGCTCCTTTTCTTGGTAAACAGCAGATTCTTGAGTCGTAAAAGGTTTATGTGGTCCGGTGCACGCCTGTCCTTCCTGCGTCGATCTGGATTCGGCATCTTTGCAGCAGATGTACAACACGGGGCATATTTGCAGAAATGTCATCCATCAAATCGTGCCACTCCATTGAAACGTTGTTTCAAACACCATAAATGGTTATTTTGACGGTTTCGCTTTCAGCACTGGGAACGAACTATCATGCCTAGAAGGTAGTCCGGCAGTTCTCTCCTGTCGAGGTCTATGGGACCATCAGCCTCGATCGCAAAGCTTAGCATTAACTGTCTAGAATCCCTCACCGTCATCAACGTTATATGTGTCTCAAAATATGCCGACGTTGGAGTGATGCGTTGCAAGGTATATCGAGTCCTTGGCGTGCACCATTTGGAGGCCGTTGGGATACAGCGACCCTAACTGATGGTGAAGAGATCATATCGAGAGATGAGGGAGTCCAAGCAGGTCAAATAACCCGTGGAACGTGGGAATGGCGTGCTTATCAAGTTTATTACTGATGGGAGTCACGCGATGCCTTTGCCTTCCCGGGTCCTCACCCCGCTCTTCTCTCCCTCTCTACTTCATCGCACCAACAGTCTCAGTGCTTTGAGCGTGGTTATTATCGCTGTCGCCATCATGGGATCAAACTATTCTCTCCCAGAGCGTCCGGTCAACGAAAAGCCTGCTCGGGGGGGGCTTGACTCCGTTCAGCCATCTAAGGACGGGGATATAGGGCCAGCCATAACGGATTCTCGTAGGTGATCCTTGTTCCAGTTTCCTGGCAAGATTCCTGCTGGTAGCGACAGCGTCTGAACATATGATAGCTCCGCCCTACCAAGTCGAAGAGCGCGAGCCGAGCGTGTCGCTGCGACGCCTACAAGACTGGAACGACTCGCTCCTAGACGACCCCAAGGTTCGTACAACCTGACTATCCGCTGCCACTCCGATAAGGCCAAATGTTCAGTTGATAACAAATACAGAACCGCCTAGCGATTTCAAGCTTGGCCAATGCCTCCTACGCCGACGTCCTTGCCAACAGGTCGGCCATCAAATCCGACATCCAGGTCTTCAACATCAAAGTCCCAATCGAAGGAACCCCAATTACGAACCAGCGATCCTCCGGGCGATGCTGGCTTTTCGCGTCCACGAATATCTTCCGTATACCAATCATCAAGGCGTACGGCCTGGACCAGTTCGAGCTGAGCCAGGCATACCTCTTCTACTGGGACAAAATCGAAAAAGCCAACTACTTCTTCGAAACAATCATCGAGACCGCACATCAAGACGTGTCCGACCGTCTAGTGCAGAAGCTCCTCCAGGCCCCGGTTTCGGACGGCGGGCAGTGGGATATGGTAGCTAACCTGGTGAAGAAGTATGGTTTAGTCCCACACGACCTCTATCCGGATAACTTCAACGCGCAGAATAGCGGCAAGATGAACTGGCTGCTCACTGCGAAACTCCGCGAGCATGCCTTTGCCTTGCGCAAGATTGCGCGTAGTCCGCAGCTCAAGGATAGGGTTCAACTTGCCAATACCAAGGAAATATTTCTGAAGGAAATCCACTCGCTTGTCACAATTCTGCTGGGTCCACCCCCTAACCCTGACGAGCCATTTGTCTGGCAATATTACAACGCAGAGGGCAAGGGACGAGAGATTCGACAGACCCCACTCGAGTTTGGGCAGAAGGCGTTCACTCAGTCTTCGCGCAAGGTCTCCCCAGACAGGCTGTTTAGCCTTGTAAACGATCCGCGAAACGAATATAATCGCCTCCTGACAGTTGACAAGTTGGGTAATGTGGTAGAAGGTCAGCCGCTCACATATGTCAACGTTGAGATGAATGTGAGTCACCATGAATACTAGCCTAGAGGGGCTCACATTGACACCTTCACAGATTCTGAAAAATGCCGCCATCGCGATGCTCAAGGCCGGGCACCCCGTATTCTTCGGGTGCGACGTTGGCAAGTTTTCTGATCGCACGTCCGGTATCATGGATCCCGATCTAGTGGACCTCTCTCTCGGCTTCAATATCTCCCTCGGGCTGAACAAGGCTGAGCGTCTTACCAGTGGAGAATCCGCCATGACCCATGCGATGGTGATTACAGCTGTGCATGTCGAACAGGGTCGACCGGTACGGTGGCGTGTGGAGAATTCCTGGGGTGAGGCAGCTGGTGATAAGGGATGGTTTGTCATGACTGATCGGTGGATGGACGAATATACATTCCAAGTAGTGGTGGACTTCAATTTGGTCTCTAGCGAGGTGAGAGATGTGCTTCGACAGGAGCCTCAGGTCCTACCAAGGTGGGATCCTTTGGGTATCCTGGCGTGAAGGAGTAGTGAATTTTTAGCTGCATTGCAGTCTACTTTTACATGCGGAGTTTCTACCAAAGTAGTGAAATTCACATTCCATTATGTTGATGCCTACTATACGTCTGTAAATCTAGGCTGCCAGTAGAAAGTTACTATCATTCACTCCTACTGCTCCTCCGCCCAGAATATTCACTACTACGCCAACTTGATTCTTCAGAGTGCCTGTTATCCTTATAAATATAGCCGTCCTTTTCCTGTTCTCTAGCCACAACCGTCTCCCCAAATCCTACTTCTCCCTACATCCTACTCAACTCCACCATGGCCCGTGTTATTTATACACCCAACTCCGGCTCAACTCCCATTATGTCCCGAACTCCCTCTCCCACCACGGCCTCTCCCAGCATGGCCTCTCCCACCGACGTCCGTGTTCCTTGCACACTCAACACCAACCTCCTCCACTGTCCATGCTGCGAAAAGGCACGCCAGGAAACTACACGGATCCGTACTGACTTCGAAAGAATACGAAGCGAGGCAATCCAGGCTTCCAAAGCCAAAGACAGTCAAGCCCGCCGCCATTCCAAACCTGGCTCGAAGGACGGAACAGGCATACCTTCAAAACTCCTAATCTGCCTCGCGTTGCTGTTAGCATATAACTGTGTCCTCGAGCTTCACCTTTTCTTCGAATCCTGGGCTTTCGATTTCCTGCTGGGCGTTTTGGTGGTTTCTGTCGTGGTTGCGCATCTGTGGATCAAACTTGCACGTCGCGTGTCCGGTAGATTGGAGCGTGCTGGCTTTCGCTTTGTTTGAAGGCATGGCATGGCATTCTGATACCTGGTGTTTTGAATGAAAAGATCCATGTATTTCTTTGAAGGGGGTTGGATTGTTTTGAGAAAGATCCTGGTTATGTTAATGGAGATATGGATAGCAACTACCTGTACCTCTGTTGGCTCAATCTAAACATTGTCTGTCCTAGACTGTTAATATTCTTCTGTATAATATACTTATGCCTTGCACACTATTTGTTATAAATCCATCCAAAAGTAGACAACCGCCCTCGTCATTAATATTCTCCGCAAGCCTCTTTCAATAGTCACAGCTGCATTCTCGTCTCGATGGATATGAAACTGTAAATAACACCCATTAACCACGAAGACATCAAACTACTCGTCGGAGAAGTCGAATATAGGCGTTGATGTTCGTTTATATCCAAAATTCGGCTTCACAACGGGGTATTGCAGAGAGGAAAGAGGGCATGAATGCTTCGGAGTCTATTCTCTGTCCAAATAGCAATGCTTGACAGCACTGCTACTGTTAAACATACCCAAGTACTCATGCGTTCAATATCTACGCCTCATCTACAATAACCTTGCCCCCCGTCCCACCCATGGGATCAGCCAACACCTCCCTCGCAACCCGAGCATGCAACTGCCGCTCATCATCCGCAAGATGATCCCCAAACACTGCGGCAACCTGTTCCAGCGACTTCCCCGAAGTCTCAGGGATAAATAGAAACGAAAACACTGCAGCAGCTACACAGAACAACCCAAAGAACAAAAACGTCCCCCAACCCAGCGAAATCAGCATCTCGGGAACAACCACGCCGATAATGAAATTCGCCAGCCAGATCATCGCTGTTCCGGCCCCGACACCTTTTGCACGCTTTGAGCTGGGGAAGACTTCTGCAGGTAGAACCCAGGCGAGTGGGCCGTATGAGGCTGCAAAGAAGAGGACGTAGAGGTCTGACTTGTCAGTACTATGGACACAGTTGTGGGTATTAGCAGCTGCAGGTACATACAGATAAGCGCAACGCAGAACCAACCCACGCCTCGGTGGGCATGCCAATTCGCACTGAAACGATTCATCATGCCAGACATGATAAGATGGGGTATTGCCATTGCGATGCCACCGCAGATGGCAAGAGTTCGTCGACCGATTTTATCGAGGTACATCATGGTCGGGATGCCACCGACCATTTGTATGATGTTTATCATGCCCGACAGAATCAGCGAGGTCTCTCTTTTTTGCCCGAGGGCTTCGAAGAACGTTGGCGCGTAGTAGACAAACGCATTGATACCCGAGAACTATGTCGTTAGTGTGATTTTAACTTGTTAGGCTAGCAAATATAAAAGATACATACCTGCTGGAAGAAGGGGATGGCCAGGGCGACAAGTGTGCGACGGAAGTATCTCTTGTTGAACAGACCAAGCCATTGCCGGAGATCAGTCCGTATAGGATTGTCCTTATGATTCGGGTATTCTCGCTCAAGCATCTCTTCCTGGAAGCGAATCTCGGCGAGGATACCCTTCCATTCAAGTTGAACTTGGGTATCATGTTCAGGACGGCGTCGGAGGCGTGCCAGTGCTGCGAGACTGTCCCCATTGCGGCCTCGCATCGCCAGCCAGCGAGGGGAGAATGGGAAGAAGTGGATTGCGCCGCCTACGACAAGCGCAGGGATAATTTGTAGAAGAAACGGCAGTCTAAAAGCCCAGTCTCCAGGAATAATTCTAAAAGAATATCACTTAGTGCTCTCCGAAGCTAGGGGCAGGCAGGATATCATACCTCGTCCCATATGTCAACCAGTACGCCACGATGGCCCCAATAACGATGCTAATAGCCTCCATGACCAACAGGGAACCTCTCCACGTCGGAGGTGCAACCTCCGAGATGTACAAGGGAGCCCCCATAGCCAGAGTGCCGACACCAATACCTCCAATAAATCGGCCAGCGACAAGAGTATTGTAATCCGGGGCCGCAGTCTGGATAATAGCACCAACAACGAAAAACACAGTCGCGACAGTGAGCCCCCATTTTCGAGAGATTCGGTCCGCAATTGCAGGAAAGAACAAGCAGCCCACAAAGGCACCAAGCTCAAGCATCGCCGTCATAAAGCCAGTATGGAAGCCGTATCTGGGGCTATCTGGGGATGTCTCGGGGTAGGTCTCGCGGAACTGGTCCATGACTAGGATCAATGAGATGACACCTTGGTCTAAACCACGGCTCGTCAGAACAGCTACATTTGCATCCTTGGGGCAGGCGTTGCTTACCGTAGCCGAATGAGAATCCACCAAACGATGCCAGCATCGCGGCGCCAAAGACATAAGGAGAGCGGACGAGATCCTTGATCCTTCCATTGTCGTACTGCACCTGGGCCGAGAGGATAGCGAGCGCATTCTCCACAGCATGTTCCGCATGAACAGCGGACTCCTTATCCAGTGTATCAGGTACACCTGCGCTAACCATGATAACTTGATGAAAGAAATAATTCAGAATCCGAACCTCCTATTCTGAGAAGCTCCTGCTCGGCTGATATCGTTCTCTGGGGAAATGGATCTGGGGAAGCAATTTATACCCCACAAAATCCAATCACCAGCCTGCCAAATCCGAGGCATTTCTCCGCACCAGACCGTCTCCCGTTATGGGGATTGGCGGCGCGTTAACCACGGCGACGTCCTCATTACCCCAGACTCCGGACCCATCTTGCGTGAGGTTATTCGCATTGGTTGCGCGCCGATTGGCTCCCGCTTATCACAGTCCACTTGCCAGAAGAAGGAACTTCCTAAAGCGGAAGGTTTCCTAATCTAGCAATCGGCCAACATCGTCTGTTCACGAAGACTGCCTCCCATTTTGACACTATACATAGTGCTTGTCAAGAAGTTGACATCCAACAAAATAACACATCGTCCGACCGACTCAATAGCCGTCGACAACCCTCAACCACCCCTCTCTCAGCATTGGAAAACATGTTCCGTCCACCGTACGGCAGCGACCAGTGGGTGTACGAGTACGAGGTATGGCTTTGAAAATTGTGAACGCAATAATCTTTTCTTGTTTATATGAACAAAAGGAAATTCCATGTTACTTAACACTCCGGACAGTGTCAAACCCCTTGCGTGTAGGAAATCGTATTCATCACTTAGACCTGTCGCATATTGACAAATGGAGTCCAGGGCCATTAGAAAACCTGCTAGATGGTGTCTGCGGAGTAATATTACGTAGTATAGCTTATTCCATCCACCTAATTCCCGCAAGGCTTCTCCCAAAGACGTAATTTTAGCTAAAGGACCCAGAATTGTGAGTGAGTTAGCTTTCTTCCTCCCGACTTCACAATCGCCGTCATCGTTCCGATGTGCTTCCGACCCGAACCCCCTGATAGCAAGGTGTCAGTGGGAATCGTCAATCGACCACTTTTCAGGGAATCTTGGGTGTCCGCCCCGGTTTTCCAGGCTCTCCTGCCGCCGCGGCATCACCACTATCCACGACCAATAAGCGAGACACGACAAAGTCCGAAGAATGTTGTAGTTTGTTTGAGTGGTCCGCTTTGTTGTAGACTTCCAGACCGAGATTTAATATGAAAATTCTAATGTTTATTCAAAGAAATGTGGCTTACAGAGTATGGCTTGGATTCACTGTGCCTGAGGCCGTCTACCAATGTCTCTGGGACAACCTCGGATGCCTGAAAGATAGTCATATAGCACCTATTATTTAACCTGATTCGGTTTTGTTCCATAAGCTGGAAGGTATAGTAATGTAATGTTCTGGGATAATGAAATATTAACAAATAGAACTACGTATAAAAGTATGTAATGTGAGTGCCGAAGATTAAATATGGTTGATGATATATATTTGTGAATATTGTGGGGAACTATATTGATAACCGAACGTCCTATACCAGGATTCCCCTTTTAATATTACAGCAGATAAATGTTAAAGTCGGACCCTCATGATTCTGCGAATTCATACCCATTGTTGTAGAATACAAACTTTTAACTTTCTGTGGTCACAGCCTCGGGCCGGCTCTGGTCGTGGCTTCCTTGTTGGAGACGGCAGGACGCACCTTCCCTATGTAGGACTAGCGTCGGTAGAGAGAGGACAGTCCCGTGATCATAGAGTGGAGCCAGTAACCAATGAAAACAAGCGCACGTGGTATCTTGATCAGATTAGATACGGATCAGGGACTCCGAGGCCGCAGGCCCAACGTCTCGCCTGCAAGTCTCGTGCGATCTGATAATTCTGTCATGCCACAACCCCCAGATACCCTGTCCATCACTTTCTCCGCCTCTCCCCCGTGTATCCAGCTACCTCGCCCCCAGTAGCCAACTTCTGCCTTTCCCTCGTCCTTCCCCCTTCTCTTCTGCATATCCTTATCCCTAGAACTCCACCGCTTCAGTGGGTCCCGCAACATCCGAGCTCGGGGACAGCTTACTCTCCGTCATGCCCCGCGGGCTTCTGATCCCATAATTCTTTCCTTCTTGTCTCGTTTGTCTTGAGCACCTATCGTCATGCGGGCCCATGGCTGCCTTTCAGTCGCTTTATATGCCGCCCTAGTACCAGCAGTCATCGTCCCCGTCAACGAGCGGTGTGTCACGTCCATTTCCACGGCCTATGGATACATAACTTTCAGCGGTTCTACGTCACGGAAGGGCTTCGGGCCGCGATGTCAGAATCATCTCGAGGTCACCTCTATCTACGCTTCTTCAGATGTTTATTGCAAACCGGTGGAACGATCAGTTGGAATTTCACAGCTTGAAGCCCTTTGCAGGGATGGGGGTCTAGAGCTGATCCCCAGGGACCAGCTCGCTGAGAACCTCACAGAGGATGCTATTAGCCATATGCGAACGGTGGACTTTCTCGAGCTGCCACTCTCTGAACCCGTCGACACTCCCGTGCTTCTATCCCCGTCACATTATCGCAGTGTCTTCAAAACAATAGTGAGCCTTCCACTATGCTCTTCTTGGGCTATCTAACGTGGGTCTTGGCAGGATACTTGGGCGTTTGAGAGCTGGACACACTATGCATACGGGTATGAGCATGTCTCTTGCCATCCTGGCATATCTAACGAATCGCAGATACCTTGGTTACCTTTACTGGGCTTGTATCCTGTTCGTAGGGATGGTCCATCACCTGTTGCAATTCTTTTTCACATCTAGATACGATCAACTACCACAAGGCGCAAGGTTGTCACGGAACTCTCCTATTCGACGAATATATCACTGGATCGAGACACATTTTCTTGTTCCTACAACCATCCCCTCTCGCGGGCGCAAATTTCTCTGGTGGACATTCTCAACCCGGAGAGATGCGCTTATTTCTCTGGGGTTCTGGGTACTCAGTACCGTCGCGTGCCTAGTGAGCTATCGCCTGTTTCCGGAAAATATATAGTATGGCCATGACCTCTCTTTCAACCCACCCAACTAATGTATCGCAGCTGGCCAGACGAGTCCGCACAACTACTCAGGTATATGGCCGACCGGACTGGAATCGTATCGTTCGCCAATCTCCCCTTGTTATGGCTCTTTGCAGGGCGTAACAATATATGCGCTTGGGCAACGGGGTGGAATTTCGCGACTTTCAACATATTTCATCGCCACGTGGCATGGATAGCGACGATTCAGGCGGTTGCTCATACTGTGCTTTACCTCATTCTATTTTTTCAAAGTTCGTCTCCCCTGGCTGTTGCGAACTAGCCTCTAACCGTTATTACAGATTCTGATCCTTGGAGGAAGCTCCAGAAGCCGTATCTCATATGGGGAACTCTTGTAAGAACGGCACACCTGGACACTGAGTATAGTTCTAACTGAGTCCTAGGCAACTGTTTTGATGGTGCTCATCCTACCGGCTGCAGTGAACTGGTTCCGTCACAGAGCGTACGAGACGTTCCTCGTCATCCATATCATTTTCTCTATTGGTCTACTCGTTGGCTGTTTCTAGTGAGTATCTCACACACAATTCTTGGCCTCTCTAACATTCTCCAGTCATACCATCATTTTTGAAGGCCAGGAATACTGGTTCTACCTTTGGCTGCCCGTTGGAATCTGGGCTTTCGATCGGGCCCTCCGGATTATTCGTCTGCTGTATTGCAATCTCCATGTCCAACTCAATTCAGGAGGACAGGTGCAACGCACTACAAGCACAGCGACATACGATAAGGCAGCCGACTTGATCCGCTTGGAAGTTGTACCTGGTTCAAACACACTGCAACCCCGACCTGGTCAATATTACTTCCTGTACCAGCCATTCCGGCTGACAGGCTGGGAAAGCCACCCCTTCACCCTCGGTTGCTGGTCATACGAACTTGGACGAAATGCATCGATGCCAGGGACTCCCAGGTCGAAAAGCGACGAACGCGTAGACGTCTCCCAAATTCCTCTCCTCTCCGACGACTCTTCCGGCAGTCGATCACCCCATGGCCGACTGCAACGGACAGCCAGTGCCTCTGGCGAACTGCGACTGGTCTTCTGGATCCGACCCTACGATGGCTGGACACGGCATCTGCAACGAAAGTGCATGAAGTCGCCGGACGAAACAACCAATGCAACAGTGCTCCTGGAAGGCCCTTACGGCCGCGAATTTCCCCTCTGGAGCTATGACTCCATCCTCCTCATCGCCGGCGGCACAGGTATCGCCTCCGCTGTACCATACATCCACGACCACATTACCCGCTCTTCATCCTCGTCCGCATCCACATCACCAGACGAAGAAACCACCAAAACACGCATCCAAGACATGAACCTCGTCTGGGTCACGCGGCAACCCGCATTCATCGACAAACTCGCCACGACGGAACTCAGCGCCGCCATCGACCGGGACGACTTCCGCGCCTCATTCTACGCTACATCGCCCCTTGCGCGGTGGCAGCGCGGGTCCAGCTCCAGCTCCAGCCCCAGCCCGGGTTCAGGCCCATATGCAGAACCAGCCGATCCGTGCGTCGCCGCAGGTGTTGATCTCCCTACAATAACAGACAAGGACGTCGATATTACCCAGGGCCGGCCGAACCTGGAAAAGATAATTTCCGTCTTTGCCGAGGAGGCGCATCATGCTGATTCGTCCGCGGCCGTGCTGGTTTGCGGGCCGCAGAAAATGGCGGATGAGGCCCGCGCGGCGGTGTACCTTGCTATGCGGCGGGGGTATGGGTTGAGATATGTTGAGGAGTCGTTTACTTGGTAGCATGACCCAGTTGGTTCAGGTGAATGATCTCGCTGGTTAGATTTTACTGCCATTTGGCATTTACGGAGGCCATGAAGACCGGATATCACGATTAGACGTATATAAATTGCTATATAAAAGACATAGAACAGAATATAACACCTGGTCATACAAGAGAACCCCCTTTTCTTGAAGTTAGCGACCACTGAATTCTTGTTCAGTTACTGGGTGTACAACATGGCGGTGTGTGGAGTACCGGTAAGGCTGGGTCGTTCGACTCCAGTTAGGGGGCAAGAGGCTGGGACTTGACCAAGACTATTGGGCAGAGCTGGATCTGGTTACCGAGAACGTCAGCGATGACTACGCACCGACAGGAGACAAGTCCAGCCCCTGGGTGCTGAAAATCCTGAAATACCAATTGCATCCTATATTGGGGTTGTTGGGGTGGATATGTCACATCAACCCCGGACAGTGTGGGTTTCGACCCACCGAACTGTCAAATCGACAGGCAAATTTAGTCATGGATAGGTTCGTGTCACAGATACCTAATTGGTTCCGTACATTACTTGTGGGGGTTTCCTCCAGGGCATTCGTGATGATGCGCTTCTTGGCTGCGCCGCATCGTATAACACTCAATGATCGACTCGATATCACACCACGCCAGCAGAAATATTGGCAAGCCCATGCAAGGACTTCACATTTGCAGATATTTCCAGGGACAATGTCAAGTTTTCGCCTGTTGACTGAGAGACCATCGACCGGCCTCAAAACCTATAAAGACAGCCTCAAATCACACCATTCTTCAACATTATCAGCTCAAACAGCCCAAGTATCAAAGCCAGTCTTCTCTTCACTCTCCAATCCAATCCAATCCCAAATCGGTTTCAAGCAACCAACACAACCAAAACACCGTCAAAATGAAGTTCATCGCCATCGCCGCTCTCGCCGCCACTGCCCTGGCCATCCCCAACCCCCCTGGACACGGTGGCAACATCGACCAGGAGCAGTCCAACACCGTGCAGTCGTGTGGTAAAGCCCAGCTCAACTGCTGCTCCTCTCAGGACAAGACCACCGAAGTCTCCCCTGATGCCGGCAACACCCTCCTCGACCTCCTAGGCAACAAGGCCGTCAGCGGTCTGCTCGCCAACTACAAGGGCTGCTCTCCTCGTTCGTTTCACCCTTCCCTTATGTGAAATATGAATAGATGCTAACAGAAATCCTATCTCCAGTCGTCGATGCCGATGTTCTTGACATCACCAAGCTCCTTGAGGACGGACAGTGCAACAACGACTTCGCTTGCTGCAACCAGAACGGCGCCGGCGACACCGTAAGTCTTGCTTTCTTCATGGACTATTCTCAAAGACCACAGCTAACATACACCCTTCAATATAGAACCAGGTTGGCCTTGTTAATGCTGCCATCCCTTGCATTCCCGTCAAGGCTCTCTAAATGGACCCGACTTGCCTGGGACTCGACTCGGTCATGCTCCTAAGAGCCTGATCGGCGGATAGGCAGGCAGTGTACCCCGGCTGCAGATGGATTGGATTGGATGTCATTCGTTGGATGGTTTCCAAGACGGCTTGTGCGAGGGAAGGCTGATCTGTCCTGTACTGACTTCGCTCGTTTTGTTTGTATACTCCGAGATGCCTTTATCAAGGTAGTGTGGATATCGCGTTGCATATATAATATAGTAATTGATTGTTTTTACTATCACTCCTCTTTTTTCTATCTTTTCTCTACCTTTTCTCTATCCTTTTTCTTCTCTTTCAATTTCCATGGCACTGCTGTTGTGTCTAACTGGATATTGAGGTATTGCCAGGCCTAATCTATCTTTGATATACACTATCATTGTCAAGAGTCACTGATAACTATGATTCAACTGCTAGCCAGCAACTACTCAGGTGCCTCTCTACGACGATATGTCTCTCGCACCGGCGACCCAGCATGGTCAGCCACTCCCCACTCCCCAATCCCTCGCTCTGGAGGAACCTTCCTCTTTCCCCTCCCCCCTCCTCCTTCGATCAGATTGCCTGGTCGATAGCTCGGATCAGACATCATGCGACGTACTGCTGAGACATGAATCTTAGAGCCCTTGGGGATATCTCGCACCTCTCCAAGGGGAAGCGGGAATCGAACAGGCTTCCAGGACCCATCCTGCTGCAGGTTCATTCTCCGAAAGGGCAAATATTCCAAGACCCTCCAGGACAGCACGACTGGCCATGGAACGCCTTTGCCGTATTCGAGACAGTCATGAATATGTCCCCGTTCTGCGGCAATCCGCATGCCATCTTCCAAGCGCATCGTATTTCCACCCTTTTCATCACCGTTCTGATTCTCCTCGTCTTCACAGTAGTCCTCGCAGCAGTTGAACTTTTTCAGCCTCTCCTGGTCAAACTTGAGACCCGCACGCTGTGCCTCATGCACCATCCATACTAAGGGTACATGGCTGAGTTCCATTTCTTCGTCTTTACTCAGCTTGAACCCTCCCCCAATATCAGCATGGCATCCCGGAAACCAGACCTCCTCGATATCCTGCCAACCGTCACTCCTCTCCTCGCACAAGTTCTCCGGTTGCGCGCTGGGCCGCTCATAAGGTTCTGGTAGCTGCGGGAGCGGCGGTGCCTGATGTGAGTCTGTGCTTGTTCCTCTCCCCCCTTTATCTTCGTAATAGAATCTGAGCCCACGCTGTCGCGGAAGACGTATATGGTGTCGTTCCAGTCTCTGGCGCGTTCGGGCTCGCCATGATACAGCAGTCCGACCTGAATCCGATATAAGGTCGTGTCGGAATCTCGCTCGCCGCTCATCAATTCCAACGGCGTGTCGTATAATCTTCGCCGAGCATCGTGCCAACTTGCTTCGCTGCATCCATGTACCCTCCAGTGCGGGCGTACTATTGACAGTATCAAACAGTCCTAAGAAGTAAATTGGCGAGATTGGGCAGGTGAATGTTTCCCGAAATGCCTTGATATACTCATAGAGTCTCTCGTTTTGTGCTGGGTCAGCGTCCCTTTTATTGTGCGCCCGCTGCCATTTCGAGAATGTCATCCAGGCGAATCGGACCAGGTCTTCATTTCCTCTTTTAATCAGACCGACTGTATCTAGCATTTCTGCTAGGAATCGCGCAACATACGCCCCGCGGCTGAATCCGAAGAAGAAGACCCTGTCGCCGGGGGAGTAGTACCGCATAAGAAAGGTATAACCCCCCATAACATGCTGGGCAAAGGTCGTTCCTATCGCAGCATCTTTGGCTTTCAGGAACACCGACCTCGCTTTATTCGTCTGCCCGCTGTTTGACATCCAGGTCGAGGATACAAGAGTGCCGAATCCCGGCTGGAAATAGTGGTATCGTCTTGCATCCCTGTGGTCAAGCATCTATCCATATTAACACTCAGCCCAGCACTATCTCAACGGACTGGCTCACCCTGTAAACCTTCAGGACATTACTATCGGACTCGTCCCCCGTAAACTTATACCCAGTCCCATCAAAGCACAAGACCAGTTCCTTTGGATCGCCATCGCGGGCATCTGGATCTGCCATACTCTCCGTGCACCCCAGCGATTCTGGCAACGGGTTCAGCCCGAGTTTGCGGCGGATGGAAGTCGGGTTCATGGACTGTGGGCATTTCCCTCATACCCTGAGATTGCGAGGGAGGTTCGTTGGGTGAATTACTCATTGCTTCGCCTCCACAGCCTCAGCTTGATGCTCCGATGGATCCGAGATTTGGTCTGGTTCGGGGCTGGCGAACCGTGGGTCTGCCGTGACATAAAGGCGTTTTATGAAGGGTCTACTCGTCTATTCTGATTTAAAATAATCTTAGGCATTGAAATAGTGTTATCTAGTATATATACAGACGCAGGATTACTCCGTCTCATCATGAGTCCAGCCCAGAACCCTCTTCGCCTTGTCCGTAGTCCAGAACGCCTGGTTCTTCGACATATCCCCCCGAATCTCAGCCTTGGGATAGTACTTCTTCGCCAGCTCCTGCGACGGCGTACTCTGCGTCGTACTCGGCGCAACAATATTCAAGATCTCACAACCACGCAGATTCTCCGCGCGCTCAACAGCAAGCAAACAAGCCCTAGCTGTAGCCTGCGGACTGACCCAGCCCCATAACTGTCCCACAGCAGCCTCATCCCAGTTCTGGTCATGCTCCTTCCGCACGTCCTTCAACGGCGCAACCTCATGAATCCGCAGACAGGCAATATTCATCCCAGGGAACCAATCCACAAACGATCTCGCCTGATACTCCGCCTCCTCCTTCGCCATCGCATACGAGTCCGTCGGCCGCTGCGGCGCATCCTCGTCCAGCGGGAAATAATCAAAATGCAACGGCCGGTTCGCATACGCCAAACCCACCGCGTTCACAGAGGACGCATAGCATACCCTCTGAATGCCCAGACTCCCAGCCGCATGGAACCCATTGAAGGCCGCGTTGACGTTGTTGTTGTGTACCTTCCAATCATCCTTACCCACAGGGTCAGGCATGGCAGCGAGGTGGATGATTGCGTCGCACCCCTTGAAAGCGTTCCGGGTAGCGTCGTAGTCATTTGCGACGTCGGCGGTGCGCATCTCCGAGTTTGGGGTCCCGTCGTGTTCTGTGTCGGTGCGGTTTATTTGGATGGTTTGGTGGCCTGCGCGCGAGCACAGCTGCACGGCGGTTTGCCCTACTGTGCCTCGGGCGCCGGTGATTGCGATCTTCATCATGGAGTTTATTCTGGCTTGATATATTCAGGGTGGTGGACTGTGAGATATACCCAAATTCATATTCAGTGTATTAAATGGGCTATTTGTAGTGATAATGTAAAGGTGATTTCATTCAGCGATGTCTTATTTGCGTCATCCCAACGTAGCAGCCCATGACGTCTTGGATAGGAGGTGCTTTCTCGGCAACCTCAAAATTGTCCACCAGCAAAATAAAGCTACTTATATAACAACTTCACGTTGACCTGAGCCTGAATTGCTGGTCACTTTAAAGGGTGGCGCTGTTATGGTAGGCAATATAATCAGCGATCACCGGTAAAGATCGCGGTTGAGCCCTAACCGCGTCCTCCTTGCCGTTGCATACCCTATTTTCATAAGTAAACCCGTGGTTTTTATTGATTCTGATGTTTTTACTATGGTCCTCATATAATTATAACTAGATCCTCCTCTGTTGCGACACAATATCCCGTAAAGTCGTAGTAGTATGTATTGTTGAGAAAAGAGCGAGGGGGTCATGTATTCTGCCTATTTACTAGAACCCTTCGTCAAGAACCATCCATGGCCAAGCAAGCATTATATTACTATTCCACGCAGGACTATCCAGAACTCTCTTTCCTTACTCTCACCGAGAACCTCTCAATAATATCTTTCCTGATTCTGCTGCCTGAGGCAGACACCGGAACTGCAACCGAGAATCCGAGTGCCAAGACACTTTTCCCGACAACCTTCGGACAACATTCCGACGACCTTCCTTCAACACAACAGCAGGCCATCATACAATGCCGACAGATTCCACGATGGAGACCTCTTCTTCGCCCCAGAACGACCATCACGCTGACTCATCCGGCCAACGTCCGAAGCGTCGCAAGATTGCAGTCGCCTGTGATGAATGTCGCGGGCGAAAGGTCCGCTGTGACGGCGTCCAGCCCGGTAAGTGCTCCGACACGACAACCCATCACCGGAGTGGATAGGGAGTCTTCGGCTGACTCTCCACCATGAAGTCTGTGGACAGTGCGCGAAGAGAGCAGACCATGGGGTACATTGTCATTACAGCGGGGAGGGTGAGAAGAAACGGGCAGCGCAAAGGTAGGCACAACCTGGCGCCGTGCATTATTACTCTTACTCTTCTTTCAGCTAATAATATATGCATGGGACTAGTTATATCGCCAACTTGGAGAACCGCCTTAAGAATCTGGAGGGCCCAGGCTATGTCCCTGGTCTAGTGGAACTCACAGAGCTTCGGAAATCGGGCCATGCATCTGTACAGTGTTGCCCTTGCTTGCGGCTAGAGGTTGATCGATCTAACATCCTGTAGCAGATGACCCCATCGAACAGGCAACCATCCTCTACCGGGTCGCCAGGCTCTTTGTCGTATTCACAGTTATCACCAGTGCGCCATCAACCACCACATAGGCCTAGTATATCCCTGGGGGGTAACCCGGGACGTTCCCCAGCATGTACTGTCTGCCAGGATTCACCAGGAGGAAATCCAAACTGCA